>NC_086447.1:298616521-299216521 GCF_028390025.1 Pseudophryne corroboree
GTTCAACCGCCATGCCGTCAACGCAGCCGCGGTAAGTCTTGGAACAGACAAGGTCCTTGCTGGAGCAGGTCCCTTCTTAGAGGTAGAGGCTACGGATCCTCCGTGAGCATCTCTTGAAGTTCCGGTTACCAATTCCTTCTTGGCCAATCCGGAGCCACTAATATAGTGCTTACTCCTCTCCATCTTATCAATCTCAGTACCTTGGGTATGAGAGGCAGAGGAGGGAACCCATACACTGATTGGTACACCCACGGTGTTACCAGAGCATCTACAGCTATTGCCTGAGGGTCCCTTGACGTGGCGCAATACCTGTCGAGTTTTTCCCAACGGTTTATAATCATGTGGAAGACTTCTGGGTGAAGTCCTTACTCTCCCGGGTGGAGGTCGTGCTGAGGAAAACTGCTTCCCAGTTGTCCACTCCCGGAATGAAAACTGCTGACAGTGCTATCACATGGTTTTTCGCCCCGCGAAGAATCCTTGCAGCTTCTGCCATTGCCCTCCTGCTTCTTGTGGCACCCTGTCTGTTTACGTGGGTGACTGCCGTAATGTTGTCCGACTGGATCAACACCGGCTGACCTTGAAGCAGAGGTCTTGCTAAACTTAGAGCATTGTAAATGGCCCTTAGCTTCAGGACATTTATGTGAAGGGATGTCTCCAGGCTTGACCATAAGCCCTGGATATTCCTTCCCTGTGTGACTGCTCCCCAGCCTCGCAGGCTGGCATCCGTGGCCACCAGGACCCAGTCCCGCATGCCGAATCTGCGGCCCTCTAGAAGATGAGCACTCTGCAACCACCACAGGAGGGATACCCTTGTCCCTGGTGACAGGGTTATCCGCTGAAGCATCTGAAGATGCGACCCGGACCATTTGTCCAGTAGGTTCCACTGGAAAGTCTTGCGTGGAATCTGCCGAATGGGATTGCTTCGTAGGAAGCCACCATTTTTACCCAGAACCCTTGTGCATTGATGCACTGAGACTTGGTTCGGTTTTAGGAGGTTCCTGACTAGCTCGGATAACTCCCTGGCTTTCTCCTCCGGGAGAAACACCTTCTTTCTGGACTGTGTCCAGGATCATCCCTAGGAACAGAAGACAAGTCGTCGGAACCAGCTGCGATTTTGGAATATTGAGAATCCAATCGTGCTGCCGCAACACTACCTGAGGTAGTGCTACACCGATCTCCAACTGTTCCCTGGATCTCACCCTTATCAGGGAATCGTCCAAGTAAAGGATAACTAAAATTCCCTTCCTTCGAAGGAATATCATCATTACTTCAGTAAAGACCCGGGGTGCCGTGGACCATCCCTACGGCAGCGTCTGAACTGATAGTGACAGTTCTGTACCATAACCTGAGATACCCTTGGTGAGAAGGGTAAATTTTGACATGAAGGTAAGCATCCTTGATGTCCCGAGACATCATGTAGTCCCCTTCTTCCAGGTTTGCAATCACTGCTCTGAGTGACTCAATTTTGAATTTGAACCTCTGTATGTAAGTGTTCAAAGATTTTAGATTTTAGATTTTAAAATCGGTCTCACCGAGCCGTCTGGCTTCGGTACCACAATAGTGTGGAATAATACCCCGTTCCCTGTTGCAGGAGGGGTACCTTAATTATCACCTGCTGGGAATACAGCTTGTGAATGGCTTCCAAAACTGCCTCCCTGTCAGCGGGAGACGTCGGTAAAACAGACTTTTGGAAACGGCGAGGGGAATACGTCTCGAATTCCAATTTGTACCCCTGAAATATTACCTGAAGGATCCAGGGGTCTACTTGCGAGTGAGCCCACTGCGCACTGAAATTCATTGAGAACGGGCCCCCACCGTGCCTGAACTTGTAAAGCCCTAGCGTCATACTGAGAGCTTGGCAGAGGCGGAAAATAAGATTTTACTTACCGATAAATCTATTTCTCGGAGTCCGTAGTGGATGCTGGGGTTCCTGAAAGGACCATGGGGAATAGCGGCTCCGCAGGAGACAGGGCACAAAAAGTAAAGCTTTTTCCGATCAGGTGGTGTGCACTGGCTCCTCCCCCTATGACCCTCCTCCAGACTCCAGTTAGGTACTGTGCCCGGACGAGCGTACACAATAAGGGAGGATTTTGAATCCCGGGTAAGACTCATACCAGCCACACCAATCACACCGTACAACTTGTGATCTAAACCCAGTTAACAGTATGATAACAGCGGAGCCTCTGAAAGATGGCTTCCTACAACAATAACCCGAATAAGTTAACAATAACTATGTACAATTTATGCAGATAATCCGCACTTGGGATGGGCGCCCAGCATCCACTACGGACTCCGAGAAATAGATTTATCGGTAAGTAAAATCTTATTTTCTCTATCGTCCTAGTGGATGCTGGGGTTCCTGAAAGGACCATGGGGATTATACCAAAGCTCCCAAACGGGCGGGAGAGTGCGGATGACTCTGCAGCACCGAATGAGAGAACTCCAGGTCCTCCTTAGCCAGAGTATCAAATTTGTAAAATTTTACAAACGTGTTCTCCCCTGACCACGTAGCTGCTCGGCAAAGTTGTAATGCCGAGACCCCTCGGGCAGCCGCCCAAGATGAGCCCACCTTCCTTGTGGAGTGGGCCTTTACAGATTTAGGCTGTGGCAGGCCTGCCACAGAATGTGCCAGTTGGATTGTGCTACAGATCCAACGAGCAATCGTCTGCTTAGACGCAGGAGCACCCATCTTGTTGGGTGCATACAATATAAACAACGAGTCAGATTTTCTGACTCCAGCTGTTCTTGCAATATATATTTTTAATGCTCTGACAACGTCCAGTAACTTGGAGTCCTCCAAGTCACTTGTAGCCGCAGGCACTACAATAGGCTGGTTCAGATGAAATGCTGACACCACCTTAGGGAGAAAATGCGGACGAGTCCGCAGTTCTGCCCTGTCCGAATGGAAAATCAGATATGGGCTTTTGTAAGATAAAGCTGCCAATTCTGACACTCTCCTGGCAGAAGCCAGGGCTAGAAGCATGGTCACTTTCCAAGTGAGATATTTCAAATCCACCTTATTTAGTGGTTCAAACCAATGAGATTTTAGAAAATCCAAAACTACATTGAGATCCCACGGTGCCACTGGAGGCACCACAGGAGGCTGTATATGCAGCACTCCCTTAACAAAGGTCTGGACTTCAGGGACTGAAGCCAATTCTTTTTGGAAGAAAATCGACAGGGCCGAAATTTGAACCTTAATAGATCCCAATTTGAGACCCATAGACAATCCTGATTGCAGGAAATGTAGGAATCGACCCAGTTGAAATTCCTCCGTCGGAGCACTCCGATCTTCGCACCACGCAACATATTTTCGCCAAATTCGGTGATAATGTTGCACGGTTACTTCTTTCCTTGCTTTAATCAAAGTAGGAATGACTTCTTCCGGCATGCCTTTTTCCATTAGGATCCGGCGTTCAACCGCCATGCCGTCAAACGCAGCCGCGGTAAGTCTTGAAACAGACAGGGACCCTGCTGAAGCAAGTCCCTCCTTAGAGGTAGAGGCCACGGATCTTCCGTGATCATCTCTTGAAGTTCCGGGTACCAAGTCCTTCTTGGCCAATCCGGAACCACTAGTATCGTTCTTACGCCTCTTTGCCGTATAATTCTCAATACTTTTGGTATGAGAGGCAGAGGAGGAAACACATACACCGACTGGTACACCCAAGGCGTTACCAGCGCGTCCACAGCTATTGCCTGCGGATCTCTTGACCTGGCGCAATACCTGTCCAGTTTTTTGTTGAGGCGAGACGCCATCATGTCCACCATTGGTCTTTCCCAACGGGTTACCAGCATGTGGAAGACTTCTGGATGAAGTCCCCACTCTCCCGGGTGAAGATCGTGTCTGCTGAGGAAGTCTGCTTCCCAGTTGTCCACTCCCGGGATGAACACTGCTGACAGCGCTATCACATGATTCTCTGCCCAGCGAAGAATCCTTGCAGCTTCTGCCATTGCACTCCTGCTTCTTGTGCCGCCCTGTCTGTTCACATGGGCGACTGCCGTGATGTTGTCCGACTGGATCAACACCGGTTTTCCCTGAAGCAGAGGTTCTGCCTGGCTTAGAGCATTGTATATTGCTCTTAGTTCCAGAATGTTTATGTGAAGAGACGTTTCCAGGCTCGTCCATACTCCCTGGAAGTTTCTTCCTTGTGTGACTGCTCCCCAGCCTCTCAGGCTGGCGTCCGTGGTCACCAGGATCCAATCCTGTATGCCGAATCTGCGGCCCTCCAATAGATGAGGACTCTGCAACCACCACAGAAGAGACACCCTTGTCCTTGGAGACAGGGTTATCCGTAGGTGCATCTGAAGATGCGACCCTGACCATTTGTCCAACAGATCCCTTTGGAAAATTCTTGCGTGGAATCTGCCGAATGGAATTGCTTCGTAAGAAGCCACCATTTTTCCCAGGACTCTTGTGCATTGATGTACAGACACTTTTCCTGGTTTTAGGAGGTTCCTGACAAGCTCGGATAACTCCTTGGCTTTTTCCTCCGGGAGAAAAACCTTTTTCTGAACCGTGTCCAGAATCATCCCTAGGAACAGCAGACGAGTTGTCGGCATTAACTGGGATTTTGGAATATTCAGAATCCACCCGTGCTGTTTTAGCACTTCTTGAGACAGTGCTAATCCCATCTCTAGCTGTTCTCTGGACCTCGCCCTTATTAGGAGATCGTCCAAGTATGGGATAATTAATACGCCTTTTCTTCGAAGAAGAATCATCATCTCGGCCATTACCTTTGTAAAGATCCGAGGTGCCGTGGACAATCCGAACGGCAGCGTCTGAAACTGATAGTGACAGTTTTGTACAACGAACCTGAGGTACCCCTGGTGTGAGGGGTAAATTGGAACGTGGAGATACGCATCCTTGATGTCCAAGGATACCATAAAGTCCCCCTCTTCCAGGTTCGCTATCACTGCTCTGAGTGACTCCATTTTGAACTTGAACTTCTTTATGTACAGGTTCAAGGACTTCAGATTTAGAATAGGCCTTACCGAGCCATCCGGCTTCGGTACCACAAAAAGAGTGGAATAATACCCCTTCCCTTGTTGTAGAAGAGGTACCTTGACTATCACCTGCTGAGAGTACAGCTTGTGAATGGCTTCCAAAACCGTCTCCCTTTCGGAGGGGGACGTTGGTAAAGCAGACTTCAGGAAACGGCGAGGTGGATCCGTCTCTAATTCCAACCTGTACCCTTGAGATATTATCTGCAGGATCCAGGGATCTACCTGCGAGTGAGCCCACTGCGCGCTGTAATTTTTGAGACGACCGCCCACCTTCCCCGAGTCCGCTTGAGAAGCCCCAGCGTCATGCTGAGGCTTTTGTAGAAGCCGGGGAGGGCTTCTGTTCCTGGGAAGGAGCTGCGTGTTGCTGTCTCTTCCCTCGACCTTTGCCTCGTGGCAGATATGAATAGCCCTTTGCTCTCTTATTTTTAAAGGAACGAAAGGGCTGCGGTTGAAAAGTCGGTGCCTTTTTCTGTGGGGGAGTGACTTGAGGTAGAAAGGTGGATTTCCCGGCTGTAGCCGTGGCCACCAAATCTGATAGACCGACTCCAAATAACTCCTCCCCTTTATACGGCAAAACTTCCATATGCCGTTTTGAATCCGCATCGCCTGTCCACTGTCGCGTCCATAAAGCTCTTCTGGCCGAAATGGACATAGCACTTACCCGTGATGCCAGTGTGCAGATATCCCTCTGTGCATCACGCATATAAAGAAATGCATCCTTTATTTGTTCTAACGACAGTAAAATATTGTCCCTGTCCAGGGTATCAATATTTTCAATCAGGGACTCTGACCAAACTACCCCAGCACTGCCCATCCAGGCAGTCGCTACAGCTGGTCGTAGTATAACACCTGCATGTGTGTATATACTTTTTTGGATATTTTCCATCCTCCTATCTGATGGATCTTTAAGTGCGGCCGTCTCAGGAGAGGGTAACGCCACTTGTTTAGATAAGCGTGTTAGCGCCTTGTCCACCCTAGGAGGTGTTTCCCAGCGCTCCCTAACCTCTGGTGGGAAAGGGTATAATGCCAATAATTTCTTTGAAATTATCAGCTTTTTATCAGGGGCAACCCACGCTTCATTACACACGTCATTTAATTCTTCTGATTCAGGAAAAACTATAGGTAGTTTTTTCATACCCCACATAATACCCTGTTTAGTGGTACCTGTAGTATCAGCTAAATGTAACGCCTCCTTCATTGCCAAAATCATATAACGTGTGGCCCTACTGGAAAATACGGTTGATTCGTCACCGTCACCACTGGAGTCATCGCCTGTGTCTGGGTCTGTGTCGACCGACTGAGGCAAAGGGCGTTTCACAGCCCCTGACGGTGTTTGAGTCGCCTGGACAGGCACTAATTGATTGTCCGTCCGCCTCATGTCGTCAAACGACTGCTTTAGCGTGTTGACACTATCCCGTAGTTCCATAAATAAAGGCATCCATTCCGGTGTCGACTCCCTAGGGGGTGACATCCTCATATTTGGCAATTGCTCCGCCTCCACACCAATATCGTCCTCATACATGTCGACACACACGTACCGACACACAGCAGACACACAGGGAATGCTCCTAACGAAGACAGGACCCACTAGCCCTTTGGGGAGACAGAGGGAGAGTTTGCCAGCACACACCAAAAGCGCTATATATATATATATCAGGGATAGCCTTATAATAAGTGCTCCCTTATAGCTGCTTTGTTATATCAAATTTTCGCCATAAATGTGCCCCCCCCCTCTCTGTTTTACCCTGTTTCTGTAGTGCAGTGCAGGGGAGAGACTTGGGAGCCGTCCTGACCAGCGGAGCTGTGAGAGGAAATGGCGCCGTGTGCTGAGGAGATAGGCCCCGCCCCTTTTCTGGCGGGCTCGTCTCCCGCTATTTAGAAAAATGAGGCAGGGGTTAAATATCTCCATATAGCCTCTAGGGCTATATGTGAGGTATTTTTAGCCTTTATAGGTAATCATTTTGCCTCCCAGGGCGCCCCCCTCCCAGCGCCCTGCACCCTCAGTGACTGCCGTGTGAAGTGTGCTGAGAGGAAAATGGCGCACAGCTGCAGTGCTGTGCGCTACCTTTTGAAGACTGCAGGAGTCTTCAGCCGCCGATTCTGGACCTCTTCTGTCTTCAGCATCTGCAAGGGGGCCGGCGGCGTGGCTCCGGTGACCATCCAGGCTGTACCCGTGATCGTCCCTCTGGAGCTTGATGTCCAGTAGCCAAGAAGCCAATCCATCCTGCACGCAGGTGAGTTGACTCCTTCTCCCCTCAGTCCCTCGCTGCAGTGATCCTGTTGCCAGCAGGAATCACTGTAAAATAAAAAACCTAGCTAAACTTTTTCTAAGCAGCTCTTTAGGAGAGCCACCTAGATTGCACCCTTCTCGGCCGGGCACAAAAATCTAACTGGAGTCTGGAGGAGGGTCATAGGGGGAGGAGCCAGTGCACACCACCTGATCGGAAAAAGCTTTACTTTTTGTGCCCTGTCTCCTGCGGAGCCGCTATTCCCCATGGTCCTTTCAGGAACCCCAGCATCCACTAGGACGATAGAGAAAAGGGTTTCTGTTCCTGGGAACTGGCTGATCTCTGCAGCCATTTTCCTCTCCCTCTGTCACGAGCAGAAAAGAGGAACCCTTTTGTCCGCTTGCCAACCAGGACTGCGCCTGATAATACGGCGTCTTATTTTGAGAGGCGACCTGGGGTACATCCCCTTTTTTTTTTTTTTTTTTTTTTTAAGGCAATACTTCCAAATGCCGTTTGGAATCCGCATCACCTGACCACTTTACTGGTATAATTGGACAACGCACTTATACTTGATGCCAGTCGGCAAATATTCCGCTGTGCATCATGCATATATAGAAATGCATCTTTTAATTGCTCTATAGGCAATAATATACTGTCCTTATCTAGGATATCAAATTTCCAGTCAGGGAATCCGACCACGCCAACCCAGCACTGCACATCCAGGCTGAGGCGATTGCTGGTCGCAGTATAACACCAGTATGTGTGTAAATACATTTTAGGATACCCTTCTGCTTTCTATCAGCAGGA
Source organism: Pseudophryne corroboree (assembly GCF_028390025.1). NCBI lineage: Eukaryota > Metazoa > Chordata > Amphibia > Anura > Myobatrachidae > Pseudophryne > Pseudophryne corroboree. The sequence goes on from NC_086447.1 coordinate 298,624,561, forward strand.
TCCCTAAGGGCGGCCATCTCCAGAGAGGGTAGAGCCCTTGTTCTTACAAGCGTGTGAGCGCCTTATCCCCCCTAGGGGGTGTTTCCCAACGCACCCTAACCTCTGGCGGGAAAAGGTATACTGCCAATAACTTTTTAGAAATTATCAATTGTTATCGGGGGGAAACCCACGCATCATCACACACCTCATTTTATTTCTCAGATTCAGGAAAACTACAGGAAGTTTTTCCTCACCAAACATAATACCCCTTTTTTTGGTGGTATTTATATTATCAGAAGAGTGTAAACTTTTTCCATTGCCTCAATCATGCAATGTGTGGCCCTATTGGAAATCACGGTTGTCTCTTCACCGTCGACACAGGAGTCAGTATCCGTGTCGGCGTCTGTATCTGAGGTAACGGGCGCTTTAGAGCCCCTGTATGAGACGTCTGGACCTGCACAAGCTGAGTAGCCGGCTGTCTCATGTCAACCACTGTCTTTTATACAAAGCTGACACTGTCACGCAATTTCAACAGTACATCCACTCAGGTGTCGACCCCCCAGGGGGTGACAACACTATTACAGACACTCTACTCCGTCTCCTCATCATTTTTCTCCTCATACATGTCGACACAAACGTACCGACACACAGCACACACACAGGGAATGCTCTGATAGAGGACAGGACCCCACTAGCCCTTTGGGGAGACAGAGGGAGAGTTTGCCAGCACACACCAGAGCGCTATATATATACAGGGATAACCTTATATAAGTGTTTTTCCCTTTATAGCTGCTGTATTGTTTATACGGTGCCGAATTTGTGCCCCCCTCTCTTTTTTAACCCCTTTCTGTAGTGTAGTGACTGCAGGGGAGAGCCAGGGAGCTTCCCTCCAACAGAGCTGTGAGGGAAAATGGCACCAGTGTGCTGAGGAGATAGGCTCCGCCCCTTTCTCGGCGTCCTTATCATCCGTTTTCTTGTATGTTTTGGCAGGGGTTAAATGCATCCATATAGCCCAGGAGTTATATGTGATGCATTTATTTTAGCCATAAAAGGTTTTCTATCGATTTATTGCGTCTCAGGGCGCTGCCCCCCCAGCGCCCTGCACCCTCAGTGACCGGAGTGTGAAGTGTGCTGAGAGCAATGGCGCACAGCTGCGGTGCTGTGCGCCTACCTTTATCTGAAGACAGGAAAGTCTTCTGCCGCCGATTTTTCCGGACCTCTTCGCTCTTCTGGCTCTGTAAGGGGGCCGGCGGCGCGGCTCCGGTGACCCATCCAGGCTGAACCTGTGATCGTCCCTCTGGAGCTAATGTCCAGTAGCCTAAGAAGCCCAATCCACTCTGCACGCAGGTGAGTTCGCTTCTTCTCCCCTTAGTCCCTCGATGCAGTGAGCCTGTTGCCAGCAGGTCTCACTGAAAATAATAAACCTAAACTAAAACTTTCACAAAGAGCTCAGGAGAGCCCCTAGTGTGCACCCTTCTCGTCGGGCACAGAAAATCTAACTGAGGCTTGGAGGAGGGTCATAGGGGGAGGAGCCAGTGCACACCAGGTGATCCTAAAGCTTTCTTTAGATGTGCCCTGTCTCCTGCGGAGCCGCTATTCCCCATGGTCCTTACGGAGTTCCCAGCATCCACTAGGACGTCAGAGAAATACAATGCGACCCTGCTCTACATGCAGGGTCCGCAGCACAGGCCCCCTTGACTGCAGGTCTCATGTGCACCACACACACTGCAACCACTGTAGATATGCCATGGACATCTAGTCACAAGGAATGTCTGCTGCCTGATCACAGTCACAGAATAAGGTTCTTTTACAGCTCTCTCAGAGAGGATTGGTAGTCACATATTTGTACTAACCTTTAATATATTTGCACATTATTTCACCTATAAGCCACCATTTGTTTCTAAAGAAAACAAGCATGTATTTCATTATAAATTTAACCCCTTCATCCACTATATAAATTGATTTGCCCAACTGATATATCTACAACTTTCCTAATTTTTTTTTTTTTTAATCGACAGGTATCATATGGGTGATTCTCCAGAAAGTGAACATAAAGTCCCGTGCATCTCGCGCTTTTAATTTCTTTTCCTTTTAAGCTGGTCTGATAAGAAATAGTTCTATGAAAACTGAATTGCTTAGTAGCAATGTTTTACCCTAAAACTTAAGACCCACTAAAAATCTTGGTATTTTGGAGCAGTATGTCGTTTGAAAATGTGTAGCTGTCCTGGGGTATCACGGAAAATCGCCCATATACGAGAATCTAACCAATTATTTTTAGACTATGGGGTAGATCAAATCTGCAAAGCGATAAAGTACCAACCAATCAGCTTCTGACTAACAGACTACGCTAGCCAATGAGTTATATAAGCCGATTGGTTGGTACTTTCTCTCTCTCTCCAAGATATGATAAATCTCCCCCCTAGTTATGCATCTCTGCCTTCTATTTGTGCATCCAGTAGTTTTAATAAGAATTTACTTACCGATAATTCTATTTCTCATAGTCCGTAGTGGATGCTGGGGACTCCGAAAGGACCATGGGGAATAGCGGCTCCACAGGAGACTGGGCACAAAAGTAAAAGCTTTAAGACTACCTGGTGTGCACTGGCTCCTCCCCCTATGACCCTCCTCCAAGCCTCAGTTAGGATACTGTGCCCGGACGAGCGTACACAATAAGGAAGGATTTTGAATCCCGGGTAAGACTCATACCAGCCACACCAATCACACCGTACAACCTGTGATCTGAACCCAGTTAACAGCATGATAACAGAGGAGCCTCTGAAAAGATGGCTCACAACAATAATAACCCGATTTTTTGTAACAATAACTATGTACAAGTATTGCAGACAATCCGCACTTGGGATGGGCGCCCAGCATCCACTACGGACTATGAGAAATAGAATTAATCGGTAAGTAAATTCTTATTTTCTCTGACGTCCTAGTGGATGCTGGGGACTCCGAAAGGACCATGGGGATTATACCAAAGCTCCCAAACGGGCGGGAGAGTGCGGATGACTCTGCAGCACCGAATGAGAGAACTCCAGGTCCTCCTCAGCCAGGGTATCAAATTTGTAGAATTTGGCAAACATGTTTGCCCCTGACCAAGTAGCTGCTCGGCAAAGTTGTAAAGCCGAGACCCCTCGGGCAGCCGCCCAAGATGAGCCCACTTTCCGTGTGGAATGGGCTTTTACAGATTTTGGCTGTGGCAGGCCTGCCACGGAATGTGCAAGCTGAATTGTACTACAAATCCAACGAGCAATAGTCTGCTTAGAAGCAGGAGCACCCAGCTTGTTGGGTGCATACAGGATAAACAGCGAGTCAGATTTTCTGACTCCAGCCGTCCTGGAAACATATATTTTCAGGGCCCTGACTACGTCCAGCAACTTGGAATCCTCCAAGTCCCTAGTAGCCGCAGGCACCACAATAGGCTGGTTTAAGTGAAATGCTGAAACCACCTTAGGGAGAAATTGAGGACGAGTCCTCAATTCTGCCCTGTCCGTATGAAAAATTAGGTAAGGGCTTTTATAGGATAAAGCCGCCAATTCTGAGACACGCCTGGCTGAGGCCAGGGCTAACAGCATTACCACTTTCCATGTGAGATATTTTAAGTCCACAGTGGTGAGTGGTTCAAACCAATGTGATTTTAGGAACCCCAAAACTACATTGAGATCCCAAGGTGCCACTGGAGGCACAAAAGGAGGCTGTATATGCAGTACCCCCTTGACAAACGTCTGAACTTCAGGAACTGAAGCTAGTTCTTTTTGGAAGAATATTGACAGGGCCGAAATTTGAACCTTAATGGACCCTAATTTTAGGCCCATAGACAGTCCTGTTTGCAGGAAATGCAGGAAACGACCCAGTTGAAATTCCTCTGTAGGGGCCTTCCTGGCCTCACACCACGCAACATATTTACGCCAAATACGGTGATAATGTTGCACAGTTACATCCTTCCTGGCTTTGATCAGGGTAGGGATGACTTCATCCGGAATGCCTTTTTCCTTCAGGATCCGGCGTTCAACCGCCATGCCGTCAAACGCAGCCGCGGTAAGTCTTGGAACAGACATGGTCCCTGCTGGAGCAGGTCCTTTCTTAGAGGTAGAGGCCACGGGTCTTCCGTGAGCATCTCTTGAAGTTCCGGGTACCAAGTCCTTCTTGGCCAATCCGGAGCCACGAGTATAGTCCTTACTCCTCTCCTTCTTATGATTCTCAGTACCTTGGGTATGAGAGGCAGAGAAGGGAACACATACACTGACTGGTACACCCACGGTGTTACCAGAGCGTCCACAGCTATTGCCTGAGGGTCCCTTGACCTGGCGCAATATCTGTCCAGTTTTTTGTTGAGGCGGGACGCCATCATGTCCACCTTTGGTTTTTCCCAACGGTTCACAATCATGTGGAAGACTTCTGGGTGAAGTCCCCACTCCCCCGGGTGGAGATCGTGTCTGCTGAGGAAGTCTGCTTCCCAGTTGTCCACTCCCGGAATGAACACTGCTGACAGTGCTATCACATGATTTTCCGCCCAGCGAAGAATCCTTGCAACTTCCGTCATTGCTTCTTGTGCCGCCCTGTCTGTTTACGTGGGCGACTGCCGTGATGTTGTCCGACTGGATCAGCACCGGCTGACCCTGAAGCAGAGGCCTTGCCTGACTTAGGGCATTGTAAATGGCCCTTAGTTCCAGGATATTTATGTGAAGTGACGTTTCCATGCTTGACCACAAGCCCTGGAAATTTCTTCCCTGTGTGACTGCTCCCCAGCCTCTCAGGCTGGCATCCGTGGTCACCAGGACCCAGTCATGAATGCCGAATCTGCGGCCCTCTAGAAGATGAGCACTCTGCAACCACCACAGGAGAGACACCCTTGTCCTTGGAGACAGGGTTATCCGCTGATGCATTTGAAGATGCGATCCGGACCATTTGTCCAGCAGATCCCACTGAAAAGTTCTTGCGTGGAATCTGCCGAATGGAATCGCTTCGTAAGAAGCCACCATTTTTCCCAGGACCCTTGTGCATTGATGCACTGACACTTGGCCTGGTTTTAGGAGGTTCCTGACTAGGTCGGATAACTCCCTGGCTTTCTCCTCCGGGAGAAACACCTTTTTCTGTACTGTGTCCAGAATCATCCCTAGGAACAGCAGACGTGTCGTCGGAATCAGCTGCGATTTTGGAATATTTAGAATCCATCCGTGCTGTCGTAGTACTACTTGAAATAGTGCTACTCCGACCTCTAACTGTTCCCTGGACCTTGCCCTTATCAGGAGATCGTCCAAGTAAGGGATAATTAAGACGCCTTTTCTTCGAAGAAGAATCATCATTTCGGCCATTACCTTGGTAAAGACCCGGGGTGCCGTGGACAATCCAAACGGCAGCGTCTGAAACTGATAGTGACAGTTCTGTACCACAAACCTGAGGTACCCTTGGTGAGAAGGGCAAATTGGGACATGGAGGTAAGCATCCTTGATGTCCAGAGACACCATATAGTCCCCTTCTTCCAGGTTCGCTATCACTGCTCTGAGTGATTCCATCTTGAATTTGAACCTTTGTATGTAAGTGTTCAAGGATTTCAGATTTAAAATAGGTCTCACCGAGCCGTCCGGCTTCGGTACCACAAACAGCGTGGAATAATACCCCTTTCCCTGTTTTAGGAGGGGTACCTTGATTATCACCTGCTGGGAATACAGCTTGTGAATAGCTTCCAATACCGCCTCCCTGTCGGGGGGAGACGTTGGTAAAGACGTCTCGAATTCCAATTTGTACACCTGAGATACTACCTGCAGGATCCAGGGGTCCACTTGCGAGTGAGCCCACTGCGCGCTGAAATTCTTGAGACGGGCCCCCACCGTGCCTGAGTCCGCTTGTAAGGCCCCAGCGTCATGCTGAGGACTTGGCAGAAGCGGGGGAGGGCTTCTGTTCCTGGGAAGAGGCTGTCTGCTGCAGTCTTTTTCCCCTTCCTCTGCCCCGGGGCAGATACGAGTGGCCTTTTGCCCGCTTGCCCTTATGGGGACGAAAGGACTGAGCCTGAAAAGACGGTGTCTTTTTCTGCTGAGAGGTGACCTGGGGTAAAAAGGTGGATTTCCCAGCCGTTGCCGTGGCCACCAGGTCCGATAGACCGACCCCAAATAACTCCTCCCCTTTATACGGCAATACTTCCATATGCCGTTTGGAATCCGCATCACCTGACCACTGTCGCGTCCATAACCCTCTTCTGGCAGAAATGGACAGCGCACTTACTCTTGATGCCAGAGTGCAAATATCCCTCTGTGCATCTCTCATATATAGAAATGCATCCTTTAAATGCTCTATAGTCAATAATATATTGTCCCTGTCCAGGATATCAATATTTTCAGTCAGGGAATCCGACCAAGCCACCCCAGCACTGCACATCCAGGCTGAGGCGATTGCTGGTCGCAGTATAATACCAGTATGTGTGTATATACTTTTTAGGATATTTTCCAGCTTCCTATCAGCTGGTTCCTTGAGGGCGGCCGTATCAGGAGACGGTAATGCCACTTGTTTTGATAAGCGTGTGAGCGCCTTATCTACCCTAGGGGGTGTTTCCCAACGCGCCCTAACCTGTGGCGGGAAAGGGTATAATGCCAATAATTTTTTAGAAATTAGCAGTTTTTTTATCGGGGGAAACCCACGCTTCATCACACACCTCATTTAATTCATCTGATTCAGGAAAAACTACGGGTAGTTTTTTCACACCCCACATAATACCCTTTTTTGTGGTACTTGTAGTATCAGAAATGTTCAAAACCTCCTTCATTGCCGTGATCATGTAACGTGTGGCCCTACTGTTAAATACGTTTGTTTCCTCACCGTCGACACTGGAGTCAGTGTCCGTGTCTGGGTCGACCACCTGAGGTAACGGGCGCTTTAGAGCCCCTGACGGTGTTTGAGACGCCTGTACAGGTATTAACTGATTTGCCGGCTGTCTCATGTCGTCAACAGTCTTTTGTAAAGTGCTGACACTATCACGTAATTCCTTCCATAAGACCATCCAGTCAGGTGTCGACTCCCTAGGGGGTGACATCACTAATACAGGCAATTGCTCCGCCTCCATACCATTTTCCTCCTCATACATGTCGACACAACGTACCGACACACAGCACACACACAGGGAATGCTCTGATAGAGGACAGGACCCCACTAGCCCTTTGGGGAGACAGAGGGAGAGTTTGCCAGCACACACCAGAGCGCTATATTATATATATATATATATATATATATATATACATATACATACATATACATACAGGGATAACCTTATATAAGTGTTTTTCCCTTATATAGCTGCTGTATAGATTTATCTGCCAAATTAGTGCCCCCCCTCTCTTGTTTTACCCTGTTTCTGTAGTGCAAGACTGCAGGGGAGTCAGGGAGCTTCCCTCCAACGGAGCTGTGAGGAAAAATGGCGCCAGTGTGCTGAGGAGATAGGCTCCGCCCCCTTCTCGGCGGCCGTTCTCCCGCTTTTTTATGGAAAACAGGCATGAGTTAAATGCATCCATATAGCCCAGGAGCTATATGTGATGCATTTTTTGCCCCCTAAGGTGTTTATATTGCGACTCAGGGCGCCCCCACCCAGCGCCCTGCACCCTCAGTGACCGGAGTGTGAAGTGTGCTGAGAGCAATGGCGCACAGCTGCGGTGCTGTGCGCTACCTTATTGAAGACAGGACGTCTTCTGCCGCCGATTTTTCCGGACCTCTTCTGCTCTTCTGGCTCTGTAAGGGGGACGGCGGCGCGGCTCTGGGACCCATCCGTGGCTGGGCCTGTGATCGTCCCTCTGGAGCTAATGTCCAGTAGCCTAAGAAGCCCAATCCACTCTGCACGCAGGTGAGTTCGCTTCTTCTCCCCTTAGTCCCTCGATGCAGTGAGCCTGTTGCCAGCAGGTCTCACTGAAAATAAAAAACCTAAAACTAAACTTTTTTCTAAGCAGCTCAGGAGAGCCACCTAGACTGCACCCTTCTCGTTCGGGCACAAAAATCTAACTGAGGCTTGGAGGAGGGTCATAGGGGGAGGAGCCAGTGCACACCAGGTAGTCTTAAAGCTTTTACTTTTGTGCCCAGTCTCCTGCGGAGCCGCTATTCCCCATGGTCCTTTCAGAGTCCCCAGCATCCACTAGGACGTCAGAGAAATTAGCTTTTGCAGCAGCTACCTCACAGAGCACTAAGCTTTGAGTCAGCAGGTAATGTATAGTCACTACAGAGCACAGATCAGACTCAAGCCAGGAGATGCGTCTGTATTGTTTCAGCAAAGCGCAAGGCTCTATAAAACCTGTATTGCAGATTATTCTCAGTGGATCAAGAAATATTTGTTTCACTTGAGGCTTTACTTATGTGGCGAAACACAAAGGAGTAGATTCACTTAGCAGAAGGGGTTATGCAATTAAGAGTCGCTCTTTGCGTGTTAACCACAAGAGGGTGCACTTAGAGACTAATTCAAGGTTGATTGCAAAACATTTTTCTTTTTTGGGCGAGACCATGCGCACTGCAGGTAGGGAAGATACTGTATAACATGTACAGAGAGAGTTAAACTGGCCATACATCAGACTAACTTTCCTACAACCATCCAAGTGACTAACTGTTCAACTAAAACGCTGCCCCACACACCTAACCAACTATCCAGCCAACTTCTCTCCAACTTGTGATGTCACAGACGTAGGCGGACAGTGTCTGTCTACTACTGCATGGTTTAAATGTTTGTTAAAATTTTTAATGTCTGTATGTGTAGTTGTTTATTACTGTTAAACTGAGGGCGTTGTGGAAAAAAACCTAAATAAATAAATCCCACCCAATTTATAACCAGCACTGGGTGTGGAGCAATATACTGTATAGCCATTCAGTGTGTCAAACAATATATGTATTATCAGAATTTAAGGTGCTATATGGATGCAAAGGGTAACAGGACAGCGGTTGTCATGTGTGCCCAGGTGACGCGAGGTGGTGTCAGATATGATAGGAATGTACAGAGTATCAGGGGGAGGGTGTCAGGCATTAGATGAGTGCAGTGGGGGGGGGGGGGGGGGGACAGGGATAACTAACTGCGTCAGAGTAATCACAGAAGACCAATAGTGCCAGTATATAAAAAATATTAAAAACACATTAAAACATCCATATTCGCCTTGAAAAAGGTTGTGAACTGCAGTCAGTGATACAATGTGACAATAATGGAAGAAAACACAGAAATATTGCAACATTTTGTTGCCACACTGAGATATGTTTCAAATTGTGTCCGATTGTATGAAAACACTGAGAGCTGGTAAATGTCAACAATTTAAACAGCCTGTTAGGCATGTACTGTATATGAAAAGGGAAAATACTGTAAAGGATTGATATTTGTTATGTTCATAAAATTACACCTGGGACACAGACCTCTGATGAATTTATCATTGTGAGTGGGAGCAAAGGTCTCAGGCCAAGTATATTCACCTGTACACAACATGGTGACTCGAGAATCTGTGTCCGTGTGATTTTGTTCCACGATATGCTATTACTTCAGTCTCAGGGCCGTTTCTAGACCTTGTGGCGCTCAGGGCGAAAGTTTCCTTTGGTGCCCCAGCCCATATTCAAAATAGGGAAAGCAAAAACGTAGGAACATGGCTTCATGGGGAAGGGGTTTGGTCACAGAATAGTACCAATTCACATTACACCAAACAGCACTGCCGCTTACACATTACCCACTGAGAGTCTAGAACTAGAGGCAGAGGTGAGGACCAGCACGCGATCACTGCCAAACAGCAGGGGCAGAGGATCAGCACTCACTGAGGGTCCAGTACCAGCAGCAGAGGTCCAGCACCAACTCACTGCCCAGCACCAGGGAAAGACATGAAGACACTGCATCCACTGAGGGACCAGCACTAAACATAGTGGGTACACAGCACCCAGTGCCAGGATTAGAGGTGGGTACACAGCACCTACCACCCACTGAGGAACCAGCACCCTGTTTGACATCTGGGGGCCGTGGCACAGGACAGAAAATCTTCCCAGTGTAGGGAGCAGAGTCCCGCTTAGGACAGTGGGTGGTTCCCCTCCATCTCTCTAACATATGGATCAGCATCCAGGGACCCAGACTCAGCCAGCTCACCAGAGGTCACCTGCCGGAGACAGCAGCACCTAAAGGGACAAGAGAGACTTAGAGGTGGCATTGTGAAGTAATGGTGTTAAGCTCTGGCAGTTGGGGCCCATGAGAAGCTGACCAGAGAAAATGTGCTCCAGAACAATTACCAGAGATCACTGTGATCTCTGGTAATTTTGTGTACTATGTACCAACCTGGCTGCTCTGGGGGCATGGGGTGGTGAGAACATAGATGTCATAATGTTGAGCTGCTGCTTGATACCGGGAGTGGGTATGCAAGGTGCCAGACGTACAGGGGTAAGGGGGGCAGGAAAGCACAGTGCCGGATGGACGGCAAGGAGGGATGTCGACTAGATGCAGTGTTGAACATAATTGGGGGCTCAGTGCCGGCTGACATGGGCGGCCCAGCAGCAGTGATGGATTGCTGCGGTTGCCCCTGGTCCTCCTCCAAGCTCCTGCACTACCGCTGACAGGTATCCATGACGGCAGGTTCAAGTGATCACGGGTGAGGGTGGCACAATTGAGGAAGAGAAAGAAGTGCCATGTTCGCAGGTACGAGGAGTGCCAGGAGCCTCAGGAGCTGTGAGGAAAAATCTGTTAAATTCCCCTTCTAGCACTTAACATGCGGGGTAACTCAGATTCCAGCAGTACACGTGGAATCTATGGGATAACATGGGTTAACCACAGGTTTACAACGCGGTGAAATTGGCTATTAATTAGCTTTAGGCGTTAAACCTGGACTTTTACCAGTCTGGCAAACTTTGAGGCTAACTGAATGTGTCCTTTGTTACCAGTTTCTCAACAGCACAGGTCAATTTACAATGTCATTCATAGGAAAAAAAAAAGAAAAAGAGAAGTGCTTTTATTACAATAAGGTCTTTGCTTCAAAATGCATGCTGCTAGTGGCTATTTTACCACAGTCACTGGAAAGGGTTTAGTATGGAATACCTACAATCAAAATCCAGACATTTAAAAATGTCAACAGACAAAGTTTTCCATTGTTTTTGTGTGTTTGTCGACATGGACATCATATAAGTGCACTGCGCTCACCATGCTTTGGCCACAGTGCCTAGCTACACTCGGGAATGTCTATGGGGTCAATCCAATCAGCCGCTATGCTCTTGCTGGTGCGAGTCATAGCGACACGAATTTGCACAAAAGTGGTCACTACCCCCATAGAATTCTGAGAAATTGTGTGAAAAGTGGGGCTGATTTCAGCCCGCGAAAGGTGCAAGATCGGGCGCCGTTGCCGGTATGAACGCAGCGGCAACGGTACTTCGTACCCTTCGCAGCTAATTGGATCAATCCCTATGAGTGTAGATAGACTGAAAATGATTTGCATGTAAGCTTAGTAGTGGTGGCTGCTACAGTGGTCTATGGTCAATTTAAAGTGTAGTCTACAAGAATGAATACACTTATGAATATTTCTAGGTTCATGAGAGGTCGTTAGGAATACATGCTATGAAAATCAGCAAACAGGGAGTTACCAAAATATTTAGGAAACAAATACAAATATTAATTAGAAGCATTTAATTAACACATTAATTGCTGAGGTTTTTCACACCATGAGCTAGCCTATTTTGGCATTTTTTGGACTGGTCACACTCCAATATCAGTAATCAGCACACATTCTAGCATTCCCTATACCTGCTAACATATCAAAGATGATCTATCCTAAATGTATTGTTTTTGGTTATTAAATGATGATGAAAGTGAATTAAAAGCAAATGTGTGGGTTTAATTTCTAACCAGCAACAACATATAATATGTGGTTCTTGTTTCAGCATCAGTTTGTCTTTCCATAGCAGTAAACGCAGGATTCCATACATAGGATTTCATAATAACACCTGCACTTCAAAATGATGTGTTTTATTGTGCTATCCAGAATGACTGTTGTACCCCAGTAAGGCATGCCATTGTCATGTGTGGACAAACTACCACTACTTTGGCATCACCCAAGGTCAACACTTCATTTTTTTTTTTAAGCTAAAATGGGGAAGATGTGGGCACTTAACACCCTCATCCTTAAGGGGGGTACTCACGGAGCGATATTCTAAGCAATCTGACTAGATTGCTTAGAATATCGGCAGGATCGCTCCGTGTGTAGCCCCCTCGGCGATAGCGATGCGCGGCCCCGCACATCGCTATCGCCGCTGCTAGATTGGCCTGCATGCAGGCCAATCTAGCGGGTCGCTCACTTCACCCGCTGGGTGAAGTGAGCGGCCCCCCGTCTCCCCCCGCACGCTCAGCACAGATCGCGCTGTGCTGAGCGGCAGGAGAGATGTGTGCTGAGCGGTTCGCTCAGCACGCATCTCTCCTTGATCGGCCCGTGAGTACTGGGCTTTAGATTACTTAAAGTTTGTTGCAGCATACGGTGTTATTGTGATGACAATAAAAGCCACCTTGGGACTTTTCACACCAGTAGGAAATAGCAGTGGGGGACTTTTAGTAACCTCCTCCCAACTTCTGCAGTGACAGATCCTAGTCATACTTAGAACTTTTCATGTATATGCCGAAGTCCAACTCGTCCTTAACACTGAAAGGGTAAAACCAGTTAAAGTGAAACAAAAAAAATTCACAGTTCATGTTAAGACTACTTCACAATCTATAGACTCTGATCATTACCATCATTCCCTTTTGTTCTGAACGGATTTAAATCTGTCTCATGCTTCCAATAGTCTTCAGATATCTCAAATAGAATGCTCCTTTTCTTAGATTATATTTTGTAACAGGACAATAAATACTTTGTATTCTTATAAACATTTTTGCATCCACCAAATTATCAGTGGATTTAATTACACTATGATTTTTCGGGTGTGGTATTGAAAGTCGACAATAACTAGGTCGACAATATCTAGGTCGACCACTATTGGTCGACAGTAACTAAGTCGAGAGGGTGTCTAGGTCGACAGGGTCTTTAGGTCGACATGTTCTAGGTCGACAGGTCGACATGAGTTTTTAATGTTATTTTGGTGTCGTTTTCTTCATAGAGAGACCGGGAACCCCAATTAGTGCACCGCGTCCCCTCGCATGGCTCGCTTCGCTCCCCATGCTTCGGGCATGGTGCCTTCGCTCCAATACCTCTTCGCTCGGCACAGATTACCGTTCCAATTGTAGTCCACGTGGATCGTTAAGTATGAAAAAGTAAAAAAAAAAAAGAAAAAAAATTGTGAAAAACTCATGTCGACCTTTTGACCTGTCGACCTAGAACATGTCGACCTAAAGACCGTGTCGACCTAGTTACTGTCGACCAATAGTGGTCGACCTAGACATTGTCGACCTAGTTACTGTCGACTTTCAATCCGGATCCCGAGTTTTCAACAATAATTTTTTGACGTGTCTTTTCTGATTACCATTAACTGAAGGGGGGAGGGGAGGGGGGAGGGAGAAAGGGTATACAGAGGCTTATACAAAGTTGCACAACAGAAAATTCTTGGTCTAAACAGATTTGTCACCACATGTTAAAAGTTATTCTGTTATTTGCTACTGCTTAGGCGTTTACAGATCTCACTAGATCACAATGTGAAGACAAATGGATAGGCCGGTGCTAAGCTTCCTAGTTCTTCTTTCAGAGAAAATGAGTCAATTCCTGAAACATTAGAAATTCCTATGATCCATCAAGTTAATATACAGATTTATTTTTATTGTTGCTCATGCAATTTTTGTAGATAATTACCCAGGAATTCATAAATCTTGTTGAAACGCAAATAACGAGTTTTATGGTAAGAACTTACCTTTGTTAAAACTCTTTCTGCGAGGTACACTGGGTTCCACAAGTCTGGACAATGGGGTGTAGAGTAGGATCTTGATCCGAGGCACCAACAGACTCAAAGCTTTGACTGTTCCCAGAATGCACAGCGCCGCCACCTATATCAACCCGCCTCCCAGCACAGGAGCTCAGTTTTAGTTAACCAGCCCAATGCAGTAGCAGGAAGAGAGACGACAACGGTTAGTAGCCACATACACCACACTCTCACGACAAGTGTCAGCAGCTAATGCCATATCAACCCAAAGAAGCTAAGTGCGTCAGGGTGGGCGCCTTGTGGAGCCCAGTGTACCTCGCAGAAAGTTTTAACAAAGGTAAGTTCTTATCATAAAACTCATTTTCTGCTGCGGGGTACACTGGGCTCCACAAGTCTGGACAATGGGGATGTCCTAAAGCAGTTCCTTATGGGAGGGGACGCACTGTAGCTGGCACAAGAACCCGGCGTCCAAAGGAAGCATCCTGGGAAGCGGCAGTATCGAAGGCATAGAACCTTATGAACGTGTTCCCGGAGGACCACGTAGCCGCCTTGCACAATTGATCAAGGGTCGCACCACGGTGGGCCGCCCAAGAAGGTCCAACAGACCGAGTAGAATGTGCCGTAATGTGAGCAGGAGCTGACAGACCAGCCTTCACATAAGCATGTGCAATCACCATTCTAATCCATCTGGCCAGGGTCTGCTTGTGAGCAGGCCAGCCACGTTTGTGAAATCCAAACAAAACAAAGAATCAGATTTTCGAATAGAAGCAGTTCTCTTCACATAGATACGGAGATCCCGTACCACATCCAAAGACCGCTCTTTGGGAGACAAATCAGGAGAGACAAAGGCTGGAACCACAATCTCCTGATTAAGGTGGAACGAAGAAACCACCTTAGGTAAATATCCGGGACGAGTCCTAAGAACCGCCCGGTCACGGTGAAAAATCAGATATGGGGAACTACAAGACAAGGCACCCAGATCAGACACTCTTCTAGCAGAGGCAATAGCCAGCAAGAACACCACCTTTAGGGAAAGCCACTTAAGGCCAGCTGAACCAAGAGGTTCAAATGGAGGCTCCTGCAACACCTCCAAAACCACCGACAAGTCCCAAAAAGCCACAGGCGGGACAAAGGGAGGTTGGATACGCAACACACCCTGAGTGAAAGTATGAACATCAGGTAAAATCACAATTTTTCTCTGAAACCACACCGACAAGGCAGAAATAATAAGAATTTACTTACCGATAATTCTATTTCTCGGAGTCCGTAGTGGATGCTGGGGTTCCTGAAAGGACCATGGGGAATAGCGGCTCCGCAGGAGACAGGGCACAAAAAGTAAAGCTTTAGGATCAGGTGGTGTGCACTGGCTCCTCCCCCTATGACCCTCCTCCAAGCCTCAGTTAGGATACTGTGCCCGGACGAGCGTACACAATAAGGAAGGATTTTGAATCCCGGGTAAGACTCATACCAGCCACACCAATCACACTGTACAACCTGTGATCTGAACCCAGTTAACAGTATGATAACAGCGGAGCCTCTGAAAAGATGGCTCACAACAATAATAACCCGATTTTTGTAACTATGTACAAGTAATGCAGATAATCCGCACTTGGGATGGGCGCCCAGCATCCACTACGGACTCCGAGAAATAGAATTAACGGTAAGTAAATTCTTATTTTCTCTATCGTCCTAGTGGATGCTAGGGTTCCTGAAAGGACCACGGGGATTATACCAAAGCTCCCAAACGGGCGGGAGAGTGCGGATGACTCTGCAGCACCGAATGAGAGAACTCCAGGTCCTCCTTAGCCAGGGTATCAAATTTGTAGGATTTTACAAACGTGTTTGCCCCTGACTAAATAACCGCTCGGCAAAGTTGTAAAGCCGAGACCCCTCGGGCAGCCGCCCAAGATGAGCCCACCTTCCTTGTGGAATGGGCATTTACATATTTTGGCTGTGGCAGGCCTGCCACAGAATGTGCAAGCTGAATTGTATTACACATCCAACTAGCAATAGTCTGCTTAGAAGCAAGAGCACCCAGTTTGTTGGGTGCATACAGGATAACAGCAAGTCAGTTTTCCTGACTCCAGCCGTCCTGGAACCTATACTTTCAAGGCCCTGACAACATCCAGCAACTTGGAGTCCTCCAAGTCCCTAGTAGGCGCAAGGCACCACAATAAGCTGGTTCAGGTGAAACACTGACACCACCTTAGGGAGAGAACTGGGGACGAGTCCGCAGCTCTGCCCTGTCCGAATGGACAAACAGATATGGGCTTTTTTGAGAAAAAAACCCACCAATTTGACACTCGCCTGGCCCAGGCCAGGGCCAAGAGCATGGTCACTTTTCATGTGAGATGTTTCAAATCCACAGATTTGACTGGTTTTAAACCAATGTGATTTGAGGAATCCCAGAACTACGTTAAGATCCCACAGTGCCACTGGAGGCACAAAAGGGGGTTGTATATGCAATACTCCCTTGACAAACTTCTGGACTTCAGGAACTGAAGCCAATTCTTTCTGGAAGAAAATCGACAGGGCCGAAATTTGAACCTTAATGGGCCCCAATTTGAGGCCCATAGACACTCCTGTTTGCAGGAAATGCAGGAATCGACCGAGTTGAAATTTCTTCGTGGGGCCTTCCTGGCCTCACACCACGCAACATATTTTCGCCACATGTGGTGATAATGTTGTGCGGTCACCTCCTTCCTGGCTTTGACCAGGGTAGGAATGACCTCTTCCGGAATGCCTTTTTCCCTTAGGATCCGGCGTTCCACCGCCATGCCGTCAAACGCAGCTGCGGTAAGTCTTGGAACAGACATGGTACTTGCTGAAGCAAGTCTCTTCTTAGCGGCAGAGGCCATAAGTCCTCTGTGAGCATCTCTTGAAGTTCCGGGTACCAAGTCCTTCTTGGCCAATCCGGAGCCATGAGTATAGTTCTTACTCCTCTACGTCTTATAATTCTCAGTACCTTAGGTATGAGAAGCAGAGGAGGGAACACATACACCGACTGGTACACCCACGGTGTTACCAGAACGTCCACAGCTATTGCCTGAGGGTCTCTTGACCTGGCGCAATACCTGTCCCGTTTTTTGTTCAGACGGGACGCCATCATGTCCACCTTTGGTATTTCCCAACGGTTCACAATCATGTGGAAAAACTTCCCGATGAAGTTTCCACTCTCCCGGGTGGAGGTCGTGCCTGCTGAGGAAGTCTGCTTCCCAGTTTCCACTCCCGGAATGAAACACTGCTGACAGTGCTATCACATGATTTTCCGCCCAGCGAAAAGTCCATTGCCCTCCTGCTTCTTGTGCCGCCCTGTCTGTTTACGTGGGCGACTGCCGTGATGTTTTTCCCACTGGATCAATACCGGCTGACCTTGAAGCAGAGGTCTTGCTAAGCTTAGAGCATTATAAATTTACCCTTAGCTCCAGTATATTAATGTGGAGAAAAGTCTCCAGACTTGATCACACTCCCTGGAAATTTTTTCCTTGTGTGACTGCTCCCCAGCCTCTCGGGCTGGCCTCCGTGGTCACCAGCATCCAATCCTGAATGCCGAATCTGCGGCCCTCTAGAAGATGAGCACTCTGCAACCACCACAGGAGAGACACCCTTGTCCTTGGATATAGGGTTATCCGCTGATGCATCTGAAGATGCGATCCGGACCATTTGTCCAGCAGATCCCACTGAAAAGTTCTTGCGTGAAATCTGCCGAATGGAATTGCTTCGTAGGAAGCCACCATTTTTACCAGGACCCTTGTGCAATGATGCACTGACACTTTTCCTGGTTTTAGGAGGTTCTTGACTAGCTCGGATAACTCCCTGGCTTTCTCTTCCGGGAGAAACACCTTTTTCTGGACTGTGTCCAGAATCATCCCTAGGCACAGCAGACGTGTCGTCAGGATCAGCTGCGATTTTGGAATATTTAGAATCCATCCGTGCTGTTGTAGCAGTATCCGAGATAGTGCTACTCCGACCTCCAACTGTTCCCTGGACTTTGCCCTTATCAGGAGATCGTCCAAGTAAGGGGTAATTAAGACGCCTTTTCTTCGAAGAAGAATCATCATTTCGGCCATTACCTTGGTAAAGACCCGGGGTGCCGTGGACAATCCAAACGGCAGCGTCTGAAACTGACAGTGACAGTTCTATACCACGAACCTGAGGTACCCTTAGTGAGAAGGGCAAATTTGGGACATGGAGGTAAGCATCCCTGATGTCCCGGGACACTATATAGTCCCCTTCTTCCTGGTTCGTTATCACTGCTCTGAGTGACTCCATCTTGATTTGAACCTTTGTAAGTGTTCAAATTTTTTTTAGATTTAGAATAGGTCTCACCTAGCCTTCTGGCTTCAGTACCACAATATAGTGTGGAATAATACCCCTTTCCTTGTTGTAGGAGGGGTAATTTGATTATCACCTGCTGGGAATACAGCTTGTGAATTTTTTCCCATACTGCCTCCTTGTCGGAGGGATACCTTGGTAAAGCAGACTTCAGGAGCCTGCGAGGGGGAAACGTTTCGACATTCCAATCTGTACCCCTGGGATACTACTTGTAGGATCCAGGGGTCCTGTACGGTCCCAGCGTCATGCTGAGAGCTTGGCAGAAGCGGTGGAAGGCTTCTGTTCCTGGGAATGGGCTGCCTGCTGCAGTCTTCTTCCCTTTCCTCTATCCCTGGGCAAATATGACTCTTATAGGGACGAAAGGACTGAGGCTGAAAAGACGGTGTCTTTTTCTGCAGAGATGTGACTTAGGGTAAAAACGGTGGATTTTCCAGCAGTTGCCGTGGCCACCAGGTCCGATGGACCGACCCCAAATAACTCCTCTTCCTTTATACGGCAATACACCTTTGTGCCGTTTGGAATCTGCATCACCTGACCACTGTCGTGTCCATAAACATCTTCTGGCAGATATGGACATCGCACTTACTCTTGATGCCAGAGTGCAAATATCCCTCTGTGCATCTCGCATATATAGAAATGCATCCTTTAAATGCTCTATAGTCAATAAAATACTGTCCCTGTCAAGGGTATCAATATTTTTAGTCAGGGAATCCGACCAAGCCACTCCAGCTCTGCACATCCAGGCTGAGGCGATCGCTGGTCGCAGTATAACACCAGTATGTGTGTATATACTTTTATATGATATTTTTCAGCCTCCTGTCAGCTGGCTCCTTGAGGACGGCCCTATCTATAGACGGTACCGCCACTTGTTTTGATAAGCGTGTGAGCGCCTTATCCACCCTAAGGGGTGTTTCCCAACGCGCCCTAACTTCTGGCGGGAAAGGGTATACCGCCAATAATTTTCTATCGGGGGGAACCCACGCATCATCACACACTTCATTTAATTTATCTGATTCAGGAAAAACTACAGGTAGTTTTTTCACATCCCACATAATACCCTCTTTTGTGGTACTTGTAGTATCAGAAATATGTAACACCTCCTTCATTGCCCTTAACGTGTGGCCCTAATAAGGAATACGTTTGTTTATTCACCGTCGACACTGGATTCAGTGTCCGTGTCTGTGTCTGTGTCGACCGACTAAGGTAAACGGGCGTTTTAAAACCCCTGACGGTGTTTTTGAGACGTCTGGACCGGTACTAATTGTTTGTCGGCCGTCTCATGTCGTCAACCGACCTTGCAGCGTGTTGACATTATCACGTAATTCCCTAAATAAGCCATCCATTCCGGTGTCGACTCCCTAGAGAGTGACATCACCATTACAGGCAATTGCTCCACCTCCTCACCAACATCGTCCTCATACATGTCGACACACACGTACCGACACACAGCACACACACAGGGAATGCTCTGATAGAGGACAGGACCCACTAGCCCTTTGGAGAGACAGAGGGAGAGTTTGCCAGCACACACCAAAAAACGCTATAATTATATAGGGACAACCTTATATAAGTGTTTTCCCTTATAGCATCTTTTTATATATTTCTAACGCCAAATTAGTGCCCCCCCTCTCTGTTTTAACCCTGTTTCTGTAGTGCAGTGCAGGGGAGAGCCTGGGAGCCTTCCCTCCAGCCTTTCTGTGAGGGAAAATGGCGCTGTGTGCTGAGGAGATAGGCCCCGCCCCTTTTTCGGCGGGCTCGTCTCCCGCTCTTCAACGGATTCTGGCAGGGGTTAAATATCTCCATATAGCCCCCGGAGGCTATATGTGAGGTATTTTTTTGCCAAAAAATAGGTTTACATTGCCTCCCAGGGCGCCCCCCTCCCAGCGCCCTGCACCCTCAGTGACTGCCGTGTGAAGTGTGCTGAGAGCAATGGCGCACAGCTGCAGTGCTGTGCGCTACCTTAAGAAGACTGAGGAGTCTTCTGCCGCCGATTCTGGACCTTCTTCTCTTTTCAGCATCTGCAAGGGGGCCGGCGGCGAGGCTCCGGTGACCATCCAGGCTGTACCTGTGATCGTCCCTCTGGAGCTAATGTCCAGTAGCCAAAGAAGCCAATCCATCCTGCACGCAGGTGAGTTCACTTCTTCTCCCCTAAGTCCCTCGTTGCAGTGATCCTGTTGCCAGCAGGACTCACTGTAAAATAAAAAGCCTAAGCTAAACTTTTCTAAGCAGCTCTTTAGGAGAGCCACCTAGATTGCACCCTTCTCGGCCGGGCACAAAAATCTAACTGAGGCTTGGAGGAGGGTCATAGGGGGAGGAGCCAGTGCACACCACCTGATCCTAAAGCTTTACTTTTTGTGCCCTGTCTCCTGCGGAGCCGCTATTCCCCATGGTCCTTTCAGGAACCCCAGCATCCACTAGGACGATAGAGAAATGAACCTTGAGGGAGGCCAGACGCAGGCCTAAATCTAGGCCCTGCTGCAGAAAAGCCAAAAGTTTGGCTGTACTAAACTTGGAAGCGTCATAATTGTTAGATGCGCACCAAAACAAAGTATGAATGCCAGACCCTATGGTAAATCCGAGCCGAAGCCGGTTTCCGGGCACGCAACAGTTTTAATGACCTCTTCAGAAAAACCCTTAGCCCTCAAGACGGAAGCTTCAAGAGCCACGCCGTCAAAGATAGCCGGGCTAGGTCCTGGTAGACACAAGGGCCCTGAACGAGGAGGTCTGGGCGTTGTGGAAGTAGAAGTGGATGCTCTGACCATAGGCCTTGCAGGTCTGAGAACCAGTGCCGTCTGGGCCACGCCGGAGCTATGAGAAGCAGAGTTCCTCTTTCTTGCTTGAACTTCCGAATTATCCTGGGCAGGAGCGACACCGGAGGGAACACGTACGGCAGCCGAAACCTCCACGGCACCGCCAGCGCATCCACGAATGCTGCTTGAGGATCCCTTGTCCTTGCTCCGAAGAACCTTGTGATTGTGTCGAGACGCCATCAGATCCACATCTGGAAGACCCCACCTTTCCACGAGGAGTTGAAACACTTCTGGATGGAGGCCCCACTCGCCGGAATGCACGTCCTGACGACTGAGAAAGTCCGCTTCCCAATTCAGGACTCCCGGAATGAATATTGCAGATATTGACGGTGGATGGCGTTCTGCCCAACGTAGAATCCGTGAGGCTTCCTTCATTGCCAAACGGCTTAGAGTGCCGCCTTGATGATTTATGTAAGCCACTGTGGTGGCGTTGTCCGACTGTACTTGAACAGGACAGTTCTGAATTAAATGCTGGGCCAGGTTCAACGCATTGAAGACCGCCCGCAACTCCAGAATGTTGATCGAGAGGAGAGATTCCTCCTTGGTCCACCGACCCTGTAAGGAGTGCTGCTCCAGCCCCGCGCCCCAACCTCTTAGACTGGCATCTGTTGTCAACAGGACCCATCAGATGCAGAGAGCCGCTCACGTGACCAGATGCCGGGTCGGGCTGAGGATTCCACACCCCCGGAAACAATGTGCGTCTGGTATGCCGATGACGTACGTTTCACTAAGGCTTGTTCACATCGTTAACGGCGTCTGGTCACGTGAGCGGCTCTCTGCATCTGATCGTACATTGTAATGGCGGCTCACACACGCTTCTTTCAATTTTCAGAGCGGCTCTCTCATCCACAATAGTCCCCCTACTGCCCCTGCACTGTGGCGGCACAACAGGTGAGTAGGGGCTCTCTTTGGGACAGCAGAAGCAACTCGCACTTCTTCCTTCTATCCTGGCACAAGACGTGACCCGAACTCTCATCGATCTCATTCACTACATTTAATTGCACATGAGACGAAAGCAGAAAGGGGAACTAGTCTGACAGTGCCAGGGATCTATGTATCTTCTCCCTATAAACATCTATACAAGGTAGCAGCCTACTGATTCACAGCAGGTTTCACTATACTACGAAATATTGTTGGTACCAACAGATATAATATCATTGTCTCTCATAAAATTGTTACTATGTTAACCTTGAATGGGTCGCAACCAGAGATGTGACAGAAGAGAATGATTAAATAAGAGACAGTTCTCATTAACAGGGATTGTTTCTTATCTAGTACACAAAGTCACAGTATTAGGCAGCCCAATACAATCTGGTAACGGGACCATAATTAAGAAACAGACAATAGATATGTGTTTTGATTAACAAGAAATGGATTACTATTTGATTATCTTTTGATTGATTTCTTTGATTTATTAGGTGCCACATCAATTACTGATTGCTGAACTATACATTTATATCATTCCTGTCCTCTTACAAGACCAATACTCCTTGTTATTATAGGTTATGTACACCTATTTATCAGACAGTTGCCGCTTAATCGGTACACCAGTTATACACGGTCTCCGGGGGTGCGGAATTCTCAGCCCGACCCGGTGTCTGGTCGCGTGAGCGACTCTCTGTATCTGATCGTGCATACCAATAAGGTGGTATATGTACACCTCTTTCTAATTTCAGAGCGGCTCTCTCATCCACATTGGTTCCCCTATTGCCCCTGCACTGTGGCGGCACAACAGGGAAAAGGGGCTCTTTTTGGGACAGCAGAAGCAACTCGCACTTCTTTCTTCTATCCCAGCACACGATGTGACCCGAACTCTCATCGATCTCATTCACTGCACTAATTGCACATGAGACGAAAGCAGAAAGGGGAACTAGATCCATAGTGCCGGGACCTGCCTACTTCTGCTATATAAACTCTTATGAGTGAGCAGCTTACTGACTCGCAACAAGGTATATCTTACCATGAAACAATGTTGGTATTAACAGATACATTTATGTTTTTCAATAAACTGCTACTATGTCAGCTCTGAATAGGTTACAGCAGTCACTACGCTTAACTGAGAGATGCAAATGTTACAATAACTTGGATAATCAAGAAACTGATTGATAAACGTGTGTTTTAATAACTAAGAAACTGATTACTATTTGATTATCCCTTGATTAATCTCTTGATGATCTCTAGGTCTCTAGGTGCGACATCAACTATCATAGATTGCTGAATCGTGTATCTGTGCCATTCCTGTCCTCTTGGAGGACCACTACTCCCTTTAAAAGGGTATGTACGCCAGTAGAATAGACAGAGGCCGCCAAAACGGGTATATACTCTCAGAATGAGATCTAATTACTTAATAAGAAAGATCTCTGGGAATTTGGAGTAACCCGTAGTATTATTCAATTGATATTTCACTTTTTTCACATTTTTAACACTGCACTTTAGCAATTACTATTGTATGGGTCATTCCCACTACGAAATTAAAGATAAGCCATTTACATTATGACATGATTATCAATATATATTATATATATATATATATATAATATATATATATATATATATATATATATATATATATATATATTTTTTTTTTTTTTTTTTTTTTTTATTATATGTGTTGACATAGCAGGTATAAACCATGTCATAATTAACCTGCTCTGTTTGTGTCCTATTTTTCTGACCACTTTATTTTAATATTCTTAATAAACGTTACGTTTTAATTCTACAATATTAACAAATTCTATTATAAAAAAAGAGTGCGCCACAAAGTAAGCCTTCTTTGGGTAACGACCGTCCATGATCGTTTTCCCCCTTGTCCCTTTTCAGAGCTGAGGAAACCACCATCCTAGCCACATGTGAGTCTACTGGAGGAGGCGTTTCCCAATTCTTAGACAGCATCTTCTTTTGAGGCACAAACTTCGTACCCGGGCTTTCCCAGGGTTCCTGACGTATATCCACTAGGTGGTCAGAGTGAGGTAAAACCTGTTTAACCACCTTCTGACGCTTGAACCTATCTGGTTTCTTAGGAGGAACGGATGGCTCGGGATCATCCGTAATCTGCAGAATTAACTTAATAGCCTCCAAAAGATCAGGAACATCCACATGTGACATACCCTCCCCATCAGCCGTATCTCAGTCAGAACCTGTGGGGACAGTATATGTGCCGTCTTCATCAGACGAGGTGTCAGTGACAGCAGTGGATTGTGAGGAGACCAGCGCTCGCTTAGAGAACCTCTTGGACTTAGGCGAGCGTTGGTCAGACTTTTTAGTAGTCAAGGACTGGTTCAACTTCTTTAATTGAGCAGATAAATCATCCGCCCACGGCGGGTTCGCTGCAGGGACCACATACGGTTGTACCAGCATTGGGGGTCCCATACGGGGTGTTAGTTTGTGAACTAGCGAATGCAGAAGCGTGGAAAAAGCGGCCCACGGAGGGTCAGTATGTGCCTCCGTTGCCACAGTCCCACTGGGGGGCAGAGAGCCCCCAGAATCAGAGCCCACAGCTGCTATATTCTCCTCATATGGGTCTGTGGCTGCAGCAACCCCAGCAGTGTGCTCAGCCCCAGAACCGTTACCCTCAGAAGCAGACATGATATAACTTGCAAGTTGAGGTAACACAGTACAATTATTAGCAGCACTATATCCCTAAACCCAAGCCCCTGCGCAGTGTAGTCAGCACCAGCAGAGATAGAGAGATATGGTGACTACATCACAGAGAAAAATACGTAATACAGTATATCTTTGTGAAAATCCTATATTAAATAACACCTGACGCACCAAGCCCCCTCAGGTTATAGAATATAGGGATAGCAAGTTGAGTTAAAGACACGAAATGGACACCACTCAGCAATCAAATGCACACACAATAGTCACAGTTTGTACAATGCAGAGGTTATTAATGACAATAATACTGCACTGGACTAGCTTGTATAGCTAAATAGTCAAGAGATAACACTACACAGTAAGAACTGGATGTATATCACAGGGTAATTGTACTA
The DNA here is from genome assembly GCF_028390025.1 of Pseudophryne corroboree. Classification (NCBI taxonomy): domain Eukaryota; kingdom Metazoa; phylum Chordata; class Amphibia; order Anura; family Myobatrachidae; genus Pseudophryne; species Pseudophryne corroboree. Next base: position 298,649,492 of record NC_086447.1, read on the forward strand.
TAAAGCCCTGACTAAATGCACTCTTTCTTAACTATCACTGACTAAAAAGGCAGGTAGAATACTTAAGTGTCATGTAAAGGCACAGCACTGACAACCAGGCGGCTTTACATAGGAGGACTTGCCCTAAGCAGTCCCAGGAACAGTAAGCTGAGGATTAATGGCGCCGCAGACACTGACAGGGAGTGAGGAAAAGACAGAGATGCAGCTCCAGGGCGGGAACACTTGCTAGAAATGGCGCCCTGGGGCTGGGGGAGGAGCTTCAGGTCTAAGCCTTATCCCCCTTGCTGGCAAAACCACCGGGTACTGTGGGCGATTTTAAAATCGGTTTTGAGAGAAAACCTGACCTGCGCCCATGACCTGGTGATCTAGTGTGTTCGCTTGCACTGCCACAGTGTCCACCGCCAGCGCGCGCGGCCCGCCTCCCACTGACCGCGCCGAATCGCGATAAAGAGCGGGACCCACTTACCACCTCCCGGAGCGTGAAGTAAACCGGAGCTTCCGCTGTAGGTACCCGGCAACCAGGGCTCGGGAGTGTACAGTGCCGCAGGGGAGATCTGGAGCTGCAGCAGAGAATTTACCACCGCTGCTACCACCGCTGCTGCCCCTCTGTTAAGTGCCTGCTTACTGCAGCACCAACTTACAAAACTGAGCTCCTGTGCTGGGAGGCGGGGTGATATAGGAAGTGGCGCTGTGCATTCTGGGAACAGTCAAAGCTTTGAGTCTGTTGGTGCCTCGGATCAAGATCCTACTCTACACCCTATTGTCCAGACATGTGGAGCCCAGTGTACCCCGCAGCAGAAATATTGTGTTTTGATTCTTTAAATATATTTATGGATTTGCTCTTTACATGTTACAATGATCGCAAAATTGCGAACCATGAGTAACTACAGTTAAATCATTTTAACAGAACTTTTGATAAAGATTTAAGGTGTGTAAGTAGACAAGAACAATAGTTTGTCTCTTCAAGCACTAATGACTTGGAGGAATCTATATCTATATATATTTTTAAAGAACAAAAGTTTGTTGATACTGCAAGTCCTGGTGGGAGGCGGTATAATTCCTGGTTGAGCACTCTTGTAAGCGACCACAGTCATATTACCAGCAGCAAGCGCCCATTCTAAACTTTGCAGCTGGCCAGTAACAACCCTGACAGGGCCACACGTGGCCAGTAGATTATCCATAGGTACACGGACATCAGTTGTGCACTCCTGGTCTAGAGCATATTAATATACAGAGGGTGTCCAATTAGCTGCACTAAATTTTAGCCCGATGGTCATTATTGGGCTCTCCAATAATAGTCCGTTTTAACGACCTGAAAAATGTCCAGTTTCAGTCGATAACATATGTGATCTAGGGTAAGTTCCCAAACCCATCAGGGCTTACTGGACAGCCACCAGCAAATCCATTGGCATGCTAAATTACTGCGGCTATTTGGATACCGCCCATAATATAATATTATATATAAAATTATGCCCCGCCCACTGATCAGGACCTATATTCCCATCATGCACTTACATTCCTGCATACTACCAATGTTCCATTGCTACTGCTTTGTTTTTATTGATGTCATGATGCCATCCATCATTCTGTCAGTATGCACTTTTGCTGTACATTGGTGGTCATTCCGAGTTGTTCGCTCGCTAGCTACTTTTAGCAGCAATGCAAACGCAAAGCTGCCGCCCTCTGGGAGTGTATCTTAGCATAGCAGAAAGATAACGAAAGATTAGCAATTCTGCTATTAAGTATTTCCTTGCAGTTTCTGAGTAGCTCCAGACCTACTCCTAGATTGCGATCACCTCAGTCCGTTTAGTTTCTGGTTTGACGTCACATACACGCCCAGCGTCCGGCCAGCCACTCCCCCGTTTTTCTGCTGGCACGCCTGCGTTTTTTAGCACACTCCCGGAAAACGCTCAGTTACCACCCAGAAACAACCACTTCCTCCGATCAACAGAGCGACTGAAAAGCTTTGTTCGCCCATGAGTAAAATAGTATAGTTTTGTGTAAAATTGCTTAGCGCGTGCGCCCTACGGTGCATACGCATGCGCAGAACTGCCGGATTTTAGTCTATTATCAATTCTGCTAAAAATAGCAGCGAGCGAACAACTCGGAATGACCACCATGGTCCACAGCTACTTTCTGTGCTGTTCTACTGTCTGAACTCCTGCTACTGCCATGCTCAAAGCCCCATACAATGTATTTATGTTTGTATGCAAAAAAAATAAAAAAATAAGATTTTAAACCTACCGGTAAATCTTTTTCTCCTAGTCCGTAGAGGATGCTGGGGACTCCGTAAGGACCATGGGGAATAGATGGGCTCCGCAGGAGACATGGGCACTAAAAAAGAACTTTAGATATGGGTGTGCACTGTCTCCTCCCCTCTATGCCCCACCTCCAGACCTCAGTTAGAGAAACTGTGCCCAGAGGAGACGGACAGTACGAGGAAAGGATTATTGTTAATCTAAGGGCAAGATTCATACCAGCCCACACCATATAACATGGTTATACGAACCAATCAACAGTATGAAACAAAACAGCATCAGCCCAAGACTGATCAAAACTGTAACATAACCCTTATGTAAGCAGAAACTATATACAAGTCTTGCAGAATGCAGTCCGCACTGGGACGGGCGCCCAGCATCCTCTACGGAGTAGGAGAAAAAGATTTACCGGTAGGTTTAAAATCTTATTTTCTCTTACGTCCTAGAGGATGCTGGGGACTCCGTAAGGACCATGGGGATTATACCAAAGCTCCAAAACGGGCGGGAGAGTGCGGATGACTCTGCAGCACTGATTGAGCAAACATGAGGTCCTCATCAGCCAGGGTATCAAACTTGTAGAACTTTGCAAAGGTGTTTGAACCCGACCAAGTCGCTGCTCGGCAAAGCTGTAATGCCAAGACACCTCGGGCAGCCGCCCAAGAAGAGCCCACCTTCCTAGTGGAATGGGACTTTACCAAATTTGGTACCGGCAATCCAGACGTAGAATGAGCCTGCTGAATCGTGTTACAGATCCAGCGAGCAAGTCTGCTTAGAAGCAGGCGCGCCAACCTTGTTGGCTGCATACAGGACAAACAGAGCCTCTGTTTTCCTCCCCCGAGCCGTTCTGGCTACATACATTTTCAATGCCCTGACCACATCAAGGGACTCGGAATCCTCCAAGTCCCGCGTAGCCACAGGCACCACAATAGGTTGGTCCATATGAAAAGATGAAACCACCTTGGGCAAAAATTGAGTACGAGTCAGCAACTCTGCTCTATCCACATGGAAAATCAGATAGAGGCTTTTGTGAGATAAAGCCGCCAATTCCGACACTCGCCTTGCCGATGCCAAGGCCAACAACATGACCACTTTCCAAGTGAGATACTTTAATTCCACCGTTTTTAGAGGCTCAAACCAGTGAGACTTGCGGAACCGCAACACCACGTTAAGGTCCCAGGGCGCCACTGGGGGTACAAAAGGAGGCTGGATATGCAGCACTCCCTTCACAAAAGTCTGTACTTCCGGAAGAGAAGCCAATTCCTTCTGAAAGAAAATGGATAGGGCCGAAATCTGAACCTTAATGGAGCTTAATTTTAGGCCCGAATTCACTCCAGTCTGTAGGAAGTGAAGGAAACGGCCCAGATGGAATTCTTCCGGAGGAGCATTCCTGAACTCACACCAAGAGACATACTTCCTCCAAATACGGTGATAATGTTTTGCCGTCACGTCCTTCCTAGCCTTTATTAGAGTAGGAATGACCTCATCCGGAATGCCCTTTTCCGCTAGCATCCAGCGTTCAACCGCCATGCCGTCAAACGCAGCAAGTCTTGGAACAGACAGGGCTCCTGTTGCAACAGGTCCTCTCTGAGAGGAAGAGGCCACGGATCTTCTGTAAGCATTTCCTGCAGATCCGGATACTCCTCTTCGTCTTATGATTCTCAAGACCTTGGAGATGAGAGGAAGAGGAGGAAACACATAAGCCGACTGGAACACCCACGGTGTCACCAGGGCGTCCACTGCTACCGCCTGAGGGTCCCTTGACCTGGCGCAATTCCTCTGTAGTTTTTTGTTGAGGCGTGACGCCATCATGTCTATCTGAGGCAGTCCCCACTGACCTGCAATCTCTGCGAAGACTTCCTGATGAAATCCCCACTCTCCTGGATGTAGATCGTGTCTGCTGAGGAAGTCTGCTTCCCAGTTGTCCACTCCCGGAATGAAGACTGCTGTCAGAGCGCTTACATGATTTTCCGCCCAGCGAAGAATCCTGGTGGCTTCTGCCATTGCCACTCTGCTCTTTGTTCCGCCTTGGCGGTTTACATGAGCCACTGCGGTGATGTTGTCTGACTGAATCAGAACTGGTAGGTCGCGAAGCAAAGTCTCCACTTGACGAAGGCCGTTGTATATGGCCCTTAATTCCAGTACGTTGATGTGAAGACAAGCCTCCTGGCTTGACCAGAGACCTTGGAAGTTTCTTCCCTGTGTGACCGCTTCCCAACCTCAGAGTCTCGCGTCCGTGGTCATCAGAAACCAGTCCTGAATGCCGAACCTGCGACCCTCTAGAAGGTGAGCACTTTGCAGCCACCACAGGAGAGATGAAAGCCCAAACGGCAACGTCTGAAATTGGTAATGACAATCCTGTACAGCAAATCTCAGGAACGCCTGATGAGGCGGATATATGGGGACATGAAGGTATGCATCCTTTATGTCTGGGGACACCATATAATCCCCCCCTTCCAGGCTGGCTATGACCGCCCTGAGCGATTCCATCTTGAATTTGAACCTTTTTATGTATGTTTAAGGATTTTAAATTTAAAATGGGTCTAACCGAACCGTCTGGTTTCGGGACCACAAACAGGGTTGAGTAATACACCATCCCCTGCTGAAGCAGGGGAACCTTGACCACCACTTGTTGAAGACACAACTTCTGAATTGCATTTAAAACTATCTCTCTCTCTGGGGGAGAAGCCGGTAGGGCCGATTTGAAAAACCGGCGAGGAGGCACCTCTTCGAATTCCAGCTTGTAACCCTGGGAAACAATTTCCATTGCCCAGGGATCCACCTGTGAGTGAATCCAGACGTGGCTGAAAAGTCGAAGACGTGCCCCCACTGGGGCGGACTCACTCAGCGGAGCCCCAGCGTCATGCGGTGGATTTTGTAGAGGCCGGGGAGGACTTCTGCTCCTGAGAACTAGCTGTCAGCTTTTTCCCCTTGCCCTTACCTCTGGCAAGAAAGGAAGATCCCCGCACTCTCTTGGGTTTATGCGACCGAAAGGACTGCATCTGATAATGTGGCGTTTTCTTAGGCTGTGAGGAAACATAAGGCAAAAAAGCTGATTTACCTGCCGTAGCTGTGGAAACTAGGTCCGTGAGACCTTCCCCAAACAATTCCTCACCCTTGTAAGGTAAAACATCCATATGCCTCTTCGTGTCGGCATCACCCGTCCATTGTCGGGTCCATAGGGCTCGTCTAGCTGAAATCGCCATAGCGTTGGCTCTGGAACCAAGTAGGCAAACATCTCTCTGAGCATCTCTCATATATAGGACAGCATCTTTAATATGACCCAGGGTCAATAAATAAGAATTTACTCACCGGTAATTCTATTTCTCATAGTCCGTAGTGGATGCTGGGGACTCCGTAAGGACCATGGGGATTAGCGGCTCCGCAGGAGACTGGGCACAACTACAAAGAAAGCTTTAGACTACTGGTGTGCACTGGCTCCTCCCACTAAGACCCTCCTCCAGACCTCAGTTAGGATACTGTGCCCGGAAGAGCTGACACAATTAGGAAGGATTTTGAATCCCGGGTAAGACTCATACCAGCCACGCCAATCACACCGTATAACTTGTGATACAATACCCAGGTAACAGCATGATAACAACTGAGCCTCTCAACAGATAGCTCAACAATAACCCTTTAGTTAAGCAATAACTATATACAAGTATTGCAGACAATCCGCACTTGGGATGGGCGCCCAGCATCCACTACGGACTATGAGAAATAGAATTACCGGTGAGTAAATTCTTATTTTCTCTAACGTCCTAAGTGGATGCTGGGGACTCCGTAAGGACCATGGGGATTATACCAAAGCTCCCAAACGGGCGGGAGAGTGCGGATGACTCTGCAGCACCGAATGAGAGAACTCAAGGTCCTCCTCAGCCAGGGTATCAAATTTGTAGAATTTAGCAAACGTGTTTGCCCCTGACCAAGTAGCAGCTCGGCAAAGTTGAAGAGCCGAGACCCCTCGGGTAGCCGCCCAAGAAGAGCCCACTTTCCTTGTGGAATGGGCTTTTACTGATTTAGGATGCGGCAGTCCAGCCGCAGAATGTGCAAGCTGAATCGTACTACAGATCCAGCGAGCAATAGTCTGCTTAGAAGCAGGTGCACCCAACTTGTTGGGTGCATACAGGATAAAGAGCGAGTCAGTCTTTCTGACTCCAGCTGTCCTGGAAACATAAATTTTAAGGGCCCTGACTACATCCAACAACTTGGAAGCCTCCAAGTCATTTGTAGCCGCAGGCACCACGATAGGTTGGTTCAGATGAAAAACTGATACCACTTTGGGGAGAAACTGGGGACGAGTCCTCAATTCTGCCCTATCCATATGGAAAATCAGATAAGGGCTTTTACATGACAAAGCCGCCAATTCTGAAACACGCCTGGCCGAAGCCAAGGCCAACAACATGACCACTTTCCACGTGAGATATTTTAAATCCACGGTTTTCAGTGGCTCGAACCAATGTGACTTTAGGAAATCCAACACCACGTTGAGATCCCAAGGTGCCACTGGAGGCACAAAAGGGGGCTGAATATGCAGCACTCCCTTTACAAAAGTCTGAACTTCAGGTAGTGAAGCCAATTCTCTCTGGAAGAAAATCGATAGAGCCGAAATCTGGACCTTAATGGAACCCAATTTAAGGCCCATAGTCACCCCTGACTGTAGGAAGTGCAGGAACCGGCCCAGCTGAAATTCTTCCGTTGGGGCCTTCCTGGCCTCACACCACGCAACATATTTTCGCCATATGCGGTGATAATGGTTCGCGGTTACTTCTTTCCTAGCTTTTATCAGCGTAGGAATGACTTCCTCCGGAATGCCCTTTTCCTTCAGGATCCGGTGTTCAACCGCCATGCCGTCAAACGCAGCCGCGGTAAGTCTTGGAACAGACAGGGCCCCTGCTGCAGCAGGTCCTGTCTGAGCGGTAGAGGCCATGGGTCCTCTGACATCATTTCTTGAAGTTCCGGATACCACGCTTTTCTTGGCCAATCCGGAACATTGAGTATAGTTCTTACTCCTCTTCTCCTTATTATCCTCAGTACCTTTGGTATGAGAGGAAGAGGAGGGAACACATAAACCGATCGGTACACCCACGGTGTTACCAGAGCGTCCACAGCTATCGCCTGCAGGTCTCTTGATCTGGCGCAATATTTTTCTATCTTTTTGTTTAGGCGGGACGCCATCATGTCCACCTGTGGTTTTTCCCCACTGGTTTACAATCATTTGAAAAACTTCTGGATGAAGTCCACACTCTCCCGGGTGGAGGTCGTGCCTGCTGAGGAAGTCTGCTTCCCAGTTGTCCACTCCCGGAATGAACACTGCTGACAGTGCTAACACGTGATTTTCCGCCCACCGGAGAATCCTTGTGGCTTCTGCCATCGCCGTCCTGCTTCTCGTGCCGCCCTGTCGATTCACATGGGCGACTGCCGTGATGTTGTCTGACTGGATCAGTACCGGCTGGTTTTGCCTGACTTAGGGCATTGTAAATGGCCCTTAGTTCCAGAATATTTATGTGCAGGGAAGTCTCCTGACTTGACCATAGTCCTTGGAAGTTTCTTCCCTGTGTGACTGCTCCCCAGCCTCGAAGGCTGGCATCCGTGGTCACCAGAACCCAGTCCTGTATGCCGAATCTGCGGCGCTCTTGAAGATGAGCACTCTGCAGCCACCACAGCAGAGACACCCTTGTCCTTGGAGACAGGGTTATCAGACGATGCATCTGAAGATGCGATCCGGACCACTTGTCCAACAGGTCCCACTGAAAGGTTCTTGCATGAAACCTGCCGAATGGAATCGCTTCGTAGGAAGCTACCATTTTTCCCAGGATCCGCGTGCAGTGATGCACCGACACCTGTTTTGGTTTTAGGAGGCCTCTGACTAGAGATGACCGCTCCTTGGCCTTCTCCTCCGGGAGAAACACTTTTCTCTGTTCTGTGTCCAGAACCATCCCTAGGAACAGCAGGCGTGTCGTAGGGACCAGCTGTGACTTTGGAATGTTTAGAATCCAGCCGTGCTGTTGCAGCACTTCCCGAGATAGTGCTACCCCTACCAACAACTGTTCTCTGGACCTCGCCTTTATAAGGAGATCGTCCAAGTACGGGATAATTAAAATTCCCTTCCTTCGAAGGAGTATCATCATTTCCGCCATTACCTTGGTAAAGACCCTCGGAGCCGCGGAGAGACCGAACGGCAACGTCTGGAATTGGTAATGACAATCTTGTACCACAAACCTGAGGTACTCCTGGTGAGGATGGTAAATGGGGACATGTAGGTAAGCATCCTTGATGTCCAGCGATACCATGTAATCTCCCTCGTCCAGGCTCGCAATAACCGCCCTGAGCGATTCCATCTTGAACTTGAATTTTTTGATATATGTGTTCAAGGATTTCAAATTTAAAATGGGTCTCACCGAACCGTCCGGTTTCGGTACCACAAACATTGTGGAATAGTAACCCCTTCCTTGTTGAAGTAGGGGCACCTTTACTATCACTTGTTGTGAATACAGCTTTTGAATTGCCTGTAACACTGCCTCCCTGCCTGAGGGAGTGGTTGGCAAGGCAGATTTGAGGAAACGGCGGGGGGGAGACGTCTCGAATTCCAGTTTGTACCCCTGAGATACTATTTGAAGGATCCAGGGATCCACCCGTGAGCGAGCCCACTGCTTGCTGAAATGCTTGAGACGGGCCCCCACCGTACCTGGCTCTGCCTGTGGAGCCCCAGCGTCATGCTGTGGACTTTGAGGAAGCGGGGGAGGACTTTTGCTCCTGGGAACTGGCTGTATGTTGCAGCTTTTTCCCTCTACCTCTGCCTCTGGGCAGAAAGGACGCGCCTTTAACCCGCTTGCCCCTATTGGGCCGAAAGGACTGTACCTGATAATACGGTGCTTTCTTTGGTTGTGAGGGAACATGGGGCAAAAATGTAGACTTCCCAGCTGTTGCTGTGGAAACGAGGTCCGAGAGACCATCCCCGAACAATTCCTCACCCTTATAAGGCAGAACTTCCATGTGTCGTTTAGAATCTGCATCACCTGTCCACTGCCGAGTCCATAACCCTCTCCTGGCAGAAATGGACATTGCACTAATTTTGGATGCCAGCCGGCAAATATCCCTCTGTGCATCCCTCATGTATAAAAGTGCGTCTTTTATATGCTCTACGTTCAGCAAAATAGTGTCCCTATCTAGGGTATCTATATTTTCTGACAGGGAATCTGACCACGCAGCAGCAGCGCTGCACATCCAGGCTGAAGCTATAGCCGGTCTCAGTATCACACCTGTGTGTGTATATATAGATTTCAGGATAGCCTCCTGCTTTCTATCAGCAGATTCCTTCAGGGCGGCCGTATCCGCAGACGGTAGTGCCACCTTCTTCGACAAGCGTGTGAGCGCTTTATCCACCCTAGGGGATGTTTCCCCAGCGTGACCTATCCTCTGGCGGGAAAGGGTACGCCATTAGTAACCTCTTAGAAATTACCATCTTTTTATCAGGGGAAGCCCACGCTTCTTCACACACTTCATTTAACTCTTCAGATGGAGGAAAAGCTACTGGTAGTTTCTCTCCAAACATTATACCCTTTTTTGTGGTACCGGGGGTAACATCAGAAATGTGTAACACATTTTTCATTGCCTCAATCATGTAACGTGTGGCCCTACTGGAAGTTACATTAGTCTCATCGTCGTCGACACTGGAGTCAGTATCCGTGTCGACATCTGTGTCAACCATCTGAGGTAGCGGGCGTTTTAGAGCCCCTGATGGTTTTTGAGACGCCTGGGCAGGCACAGGCTGAGAAGCCGGCTGTCCCACATTAGGTATGTCGTCAAACCTTTTATGTAAGGAGTCGACACTATCGCGTAATTCCTTCCACAGCACCATCCACTCAGGTGTCGACCCCGCAGGGGGTGACATCACATTTACAGGCATCTGCTCCGCCTCCACATAAGCCTCCTCATCAAACATGTCGACACAGCCGTACCGACACACCGCAAACACACAGGGAATGCTCTGACAGAGGACAGGACCCCACAAAGCCCTTTGGGGAGACAGAGAGAGAGTATGCCAGCACACACCAGAGCGCTATATAACACTGGGATCCCACTATCAATGAGTGTTTTCCCTATAGCTGCTTTTTATACATATATTACATATAGATATATCTATCTATCTATCTATATATATATATATATCTATATATATATATCTATATATATATATATATCTATACTGCGCCTAAATTTAGTGCCCCCCCTCTCTTTTTTACCCTTCTGTAGTTTTCTCAGACTGCAGGGGAGAGCCAGGGAGCTTCCTTCCAGCGGAACTGGGAGGGAAAAATGGCGCCAGTGTGCTGAGGGAGAAGCCCCGCCCCCTTTTCGGCGGACTTTCTCCCGCTTTTTCTGTTATACTGGCAGGGGTAATTTTACATCTATATAGCCCCTGGGACTATATATGATGTATATTTTGCCAGCCAAGGTGTTATCTATTGCCCTCAGGGCGACCCCCCCAGCGCCCTGCACCCATCAGTGACCGAAGTATGAGGTGTACATGAGGAGCAATGGCGCACAGCTGCAGTGCTGTGCGCTACCTTGGTGAAGACTGAAGTCTTCTGCCGCCGATTTTCCGCTTCTTCGTGCTTCTGGCTCTGTAAGGGGGGCGGCGGCGCGGCTCCGGGAACGAACACCAAGGTCGGGTCCTGCGGTCGATCCCTCTGGAGCTAATGGTGTCCAGTAGCCTAAGAAGCCCAAACTACCACCTGTTAGGTAGGTTCGCTTCTTCTCCCCTTAGTCCCTCGCTGCAGTGAGTCTGTTGCCAGCAGATCTCACTGAAAATAAAAAACCTAAATATACTTTCTTTCTAGGTGCTCAGGAGAGCCCCTAGTGTGCATCCAGCTCAGCCGGGCACAAGAATCTAAAAGAGAAAAAACAGAAGACTGCTTCTACAGCGCCTCAATTGCAGGAGGCTAATAATCAAATTACCCTGATACATGCGCGGCTGAAAAACACTATGTGGGTGTTTGGTTGGAGAATATAGAAACAGACAAAATCAGCTGCGCAAAGTATCAGGGAAAGGACAGTACAATTTTAGGAGAACCGATGTATGTATATAAAAATTGATTTATTAATGAAAAAGCATAAAATAGCAGTAAAAGATGACATAAAAAATTGTTGGATATAAAAAGGCACACCTTGACTAAGTTTATCCGTTTAAACAGACACCAAATTGTGTCGGTTCTCTATATGGAAGTCCACAAAAGGAAATAAAGTCCAGCTGTTTGTTGGAAAGCAATAGATGGTAATAGCCGTAATGTTAATACTGGAAGTGAATGATCAGTGCAGTAGACATCCCATAATAAATTGGGGGAGTGATCCAGTGTTATTTATTGTTCAATTACCTCTCCTTAGGTGGGCTGGTCCAAAGCCGAGCGTCCTCGGCGATGTGTCCTGCAATGCCCACTGTGCGAATGCCGCAGGGGAGAGGGAGCCGTGGATTCACTGTAAAGTGTATGCCGTGTGCTGGTTTATCCGGCTGACGGGGAGCCGTATGTTGATACGGGCGGCTCGAGAATTCAGATCCGCGGCTATTCTGGGATCTCTGTGGAGATGAAGGACGGCTTGCGGGGAGAACAAACCCGCTAATGCTTTCAAATCGGATACCTCGGCAGGTGTGCAGACAGGAGGCGTGGGCACAAGAATCTAACTGAGGTCTGGAGGAGGGTCTTAGTGGGAGGAGCCAGTGCACACCAGTAGTCTAAAGCTTTCTTTGTAGTTGTGCCCAGTCTCCTGCGGAGCCGCTAATCCCCATGGTCCTTACGGAGTCCCAAGCATCCACTTAGGACGTTAGAGAAAAATGGTTACCTTATCCAGCAGGTAAGGTATCTGTCCACGCTGCTACCACGCTACAAACACAAGCCGACGCTATCGCCAGTCTGAGTAAGGTACCAGTAGATGTGTAAATTGACTTCAAGGTAGTCTCCTGCCTGCGATCAGCAGGATTCTTGAGGGTCGCCGTATCTTGAGATGGCAGCGCTACCTTTTTGGATAAGCGTGTCAACGCTTTGTCCAACCTTGGGGAGGATTCCCACCGAATCCTGTCCTTAGCCGGGAAAGGATACGCCATAAGAATCCTTTTGGGAATCTGCAGTTTTTTGTCTGGAGATTCCCAAGCCTTTTCAAATAACTCGTTCAGTTCATGAGATGGGGGAAAGGTTACCTCAGGTTTCTTTTCCTTATACATACGTACCCTCGTTTCAGGGACAGAGGGGTCATCTGTGATACGCAATACATCTTTTATTGCAATAATAATATAATGAATACTTTTAGCCAATTTTGGCTGTAACTTTACATCATCGTAGTCGACACTGGATTCAGAATCCGTGTCGGTATCAGTTTCTACTACTTGGGATAGTGGGCGCTTTTGAGACCCAGAAGGTCCCTGCGACATGGTGAAAGGCAAAGCTTGATTCCCTGTGCATTCCCTGGACTCTGCTTTGTCCAACCTTTTGTGTAATAAATTCACATTTGCATTTAAAACATTCCACATATCCAACCAGTCAGGTGTCGGCGTTGCCGACGGAGACACCACACTCATTTGCTCCACCTCCTCTTCAGACATGCCGACACACGCGTACCGACACCCCACACACTCAGGGAATTCTCTATTATTTATTTATTTATTACCAGTTATTTATATAGCGCACACATATTCCGCAGCGCTTTACAGAGAATATTTGTACATTCACATCAGTCCCTGCCCCAGTGGAGCTTACAATCTATATTCCCTATCAAATGTACACACACATTCACGCTAGGGATAATTTTGTTGGAAGCCAATTAACCTACCAGTATATTTTTGGATTGTGGGAGGAAACCGGAGCACCCGGAGGAAACCCACGCAAGTACGGGGAGAATATACAAACTCCGCACAGTTAGGGCCATGGTGGGAATCGAACCCATGACCTCATTGTGGGTTCGATTCCCACCATGGCCCTAACTGTGCGGAGTTTGTAGGAGACAGTTCCCCCACAAGGCCCTTAGGAGAGACAGAGAGAGAGTATGACAGCACACACCCAGCGCCAACGACCCTGGAAAAAATACCCAGATAGCGCTTTTATTATATTATATTCACTGCGCCAAATTATGTGCCCCCCCCCCCTTCTTTAAAACCATCTGTCACCGTGTTCAGCAGGGGAGAGTCCGGGGAGCCAGCTTCTCAGCGGTGTGCTGTGGAGAAAATGGCGCAGGTGAGTGCTGAGGGATCAAGCTCCGACCCATCAGCGGCGGGCTTCGGTCCCGCACGATTCCTTTCAAAAAACTGGCGGGGGATCTCTAATATACAGTGCAGAGCATATAATATATACATACACACACACACACTTTATTTGCCAGTCCCAGAGGTTTAAATTGCTGCCCAGGGCGCCCACCCCTGCACCCTTACAGTGCCTGCCGTGTGTGTTTTGTGTGGTAGCAATGGTGCGCAGCGTTACCGCTGCGCGTTGCCTAAGTGAAGATCTGAAGTCTTCTGCCGCCTCTGAAGTCTTCTTTCTTCTCATACTCACCCAGCTTCTATCTTCCGGCTCTGTGAGGAGGACGGCGGCGCGGCTGCGGGACGAACAGCTAGGAGAGACCTGCATTCCGGCTCCCTCTGGAGCTAATGGTGTCCAGTAGCCTAAGAAGCAGAGCCTAGAATTTAAGCAGGTCTGCTTCTCTCTCCTCAGTCCCTCGATGCAGGGAGTCTGTTGCCAGCAGGCTCCCTGAAAATAAAAAACCTAACAAAAATTCTTTCAGGAAACTCAGGAGAGCTCCCTGTAATGCACCCAGTCTCCTTTGGGCACAGTATCAAACTGAGGTCTGGAGGAGGGGCATAGAGGGAGGAGCCAGTGCACACCCAGAGTCAAAGTCTTTCTTAAAGTGCCCATGTCTCCTGCGGAGCCCGTCTATTCCATATGGTCCTTACGGAGTCCCCAGCATCCTCTAGGACGTAAGAGAAAAAAAAAAAAAAAAGGATTGTTGTACTAATACTATACGAGAGGTAAGGCTTTTTATACTACGGTATTCATGTTATATAGGTTCTAGTATCACCTAGCCTTAAACTGGTGAGGATTTTTGCGCAACATTGGCATTATATGCCAACCTCAAACAGATAAAGAAAGAAAAGTGTTGTGGTAAAGGGGGAAAATCCTTTTTTTTTTTTTGGATGCCCGACTGGAGATATTCAATTGTTTTGCTTTTGGGAGCAGGTGTGTCTATTATTTCTGCCCGCCACCTGAGGTGGCGGAGCATAAATCTGCAAAAAAATCAGTCAGGGCTTTGGGTACCCAAACTGGTGTTTCTGCAGTGTGCCCAATACTTTGCACAGGTTTAGCTGCTTTACGCATAGTACAGTTGGGCGCGAAAAACAAAGATCATCCGCAGCACTAGTGGAACAATTTAATAGCACCCCTAGGCCAAAGTTTCTAACTGAGAAATTCAGCAAAAATTAAAATTATTAACTTAAGCATTTCCCTGTCATCCTTAGGCTAACTTATGTGGTGTTGGACAGGGTTGTGCTTCTGTTGTCCACACAATTTATGACTGGCAGCCACCAGCACTTGTCTTTCCCAACACGTGGAATTTGGCTTGGTTCTGGATCACCAACCTGTGACACCCCTGCAAGTGCTCCGTAGAACTCATTTTGTGAACCACTTGCTTAAGGCCGGCTACACATCAGAATGACCAGCAATTGAGCAGATGGTCAAGACGATTTGCAGGTGTACCCAGCCTAAAGGTGGGTACACACTAGTAGATATATCTGCAGATCAATTGATCTGCAGATATATCTATGGACGGATCGAGCAGTGTGTTCAGCATACACACTGCCCGATCCGTCGGGGACTGACGTCATGAACTGGGCGGGCGTGTACACACGCCCACCCAGTTCAGCTGTCAATCACCGCCGGCTGCCGCAGCATGTGTACGGGCGGTCGGCCGATCGCCCCGTACACACACAGCGACGCGCCAATATATCAGCAGACTGGCCGACGGTCCCGCGATATATCGGCCGTTCAGGAGAACGGCCGATATATCGACCAGTGTGTACGGGCCTTAAGAGTTTGTTCTCACCTGAAAAGCATAACTTTCATGTTAAACTGATTTACATGTGACAAAGATAAAGGGTGTGATGTACTAAGCAGTGATAAAAGTGGAGAAGTGAGTTAGTGGAGAAGTTGCCCATGGCAACCAATCAGCATCGACATAACAATTATAATTTGCATACTATTAAAGTATACAGAGCAGCTGATTGGTTGCCATGGGCAACATCTTCACTGGCTCACTTCTCCACTTTTATCACTGCTTAGTACATGTCCCCCAAAATCCTGCTTAGGCATTGGTAGCCATTTTGAAAGTCAACATCATTTGTAAGAAAACTCAGTTAAGTTTAGGAGAAAAGCTTTACCTCAAATTGTAGTGAAATATGTAAAAAAAAACATTGGAATTCTAGTGAGGTTTTAAAAATAATAATAATGTGGGATCTCCAGTTTTCTTCACTTACTCTGCATAAATAAATAAATACACAAATGATGGGAAACAATCCTCTGTACAGTATATGAGTAGATTCTTATGTGTGTGGGTGGGCAGATGACTAGCGTTTGGTAGATTCTTTGTTTCTTAAAGAATAAAGGCAGGTATGCAAACCAGTCAGCGGCATGCTTGACTGGTTTAGAAGGGTTATTTTTGGTAAATAAGCTTTTTTTTTTTTATAAAGTAATTTTTATTCAGCAGTCTGGAGATTAAGGTACATACATTGCAGAGCATAATCATGTCTCAAGCATTACATCTATTCAAAATATGTCAAGTCGCGTTTTACACATATCTTACATCAAAAAAGTATCAATACATTTTCAGTATAGATGTATACTAGGATTTCCTAATGCTCTAACCTTCATGACTTACAAAATCCGCACCCATCTATATTAGTCCTCATTTATTTTTTATATTTAAACCCGTAATCTAAACTATAGAAAAATAACAAACAACCAAAGAAAAAGGCAAGGGAGGCAAATTAAGGAGTATTTTGATTCAGGGCTCCACTAGTCATACACGTGTGTGAGCATGTGGGCTCACAGGGCCCAACCGTCATCGTCTCAGTACACTTCAGTCATAGTAATTTATTGACATGCTTGCACTTTAGTGTCTACTATATTTGGGGAACAGGATGAGAGTGGGGGGAATCTAGCCATGGAGACCAAACTTTTTCAAACTTAGCTGATGCGTTTTGCTTCATGTAAACATATCTCTCCTTAATTATAGTGTCATTAATTAAGGCCTTAAGTGCAGATATTAACGGTCCTTTAGGGGCCATCCACACTCTTGCAATGCAAACCTTAGCCAAGGCACATACATTTAGAGCATAGAGACCCATTGAACCAGACTCAGGAGCAAGGCACCCCATTCCCAATATACAGAATTGTGGGGTAAGCAGTCCGCCAGGCACCCCCGTACTCTCCAGAATTGACCCGACCCCCGACCAGAACACCCCCAACCTCGGACAGTCCCACACTAAATGCCAGTATGTTCCCACCGCCCCCCCACACTTAGGACAGAGAGGAGATCTGCCTGTGCCAAACGTAGCCAGTCTAGCTGGAGTCATATAAGTTCTGTGTAAAATGAAGAATTGAATCTGTTGATATCTAAGGGACTTAGTAACCTTAGCAGGGTATTCTAAAGCGAGGACCCAATCCTCCTCATTTATTGGACCCAGATCCTCCTCCCACTTTCCACGGAGACGCGTCAAGGGGTCCGCATGGAGCTTGGTGAGAAGATATCCATACGCAAGTGAGACCATCTTAGCCTGACCCAAAGTGGTCACAAATGTCTTGATGGGAAATGGGAGGATTCGCGGGGGTGATTCAGCAAATTGGGTCTGGAGGGCATGACGAAGCTGGAGGTATCTGAAGAAGTAGGAATTGGGTAGGTCAAACTCATCCCTCAGCTGTTGAAAGGATTTTAATGTAGTATCTAGATAAAGTTGAGAGACAGAGATCACCGATCTAGGAGCCCACACCTCCCGCCCCTCAAGCGCATGCAATTCAGGGAGCCAGTCAGAGTACCACAGGGGAGTATCCGGGTCTAGGTCGTCATATCTCAGGAGGTCTCTCAGGGCCCTCCAAATCTTTAGGGCCTGAAAAATGATAGGGGGAAGAAACCTAGCTATGCTCCCACTCAGTAGCACCTGCATAGGAGAGAGGTAGGGAAAGTAACAACGGATAAACTCACAATGTAGAGAGTCGGTCTCAGAGTTTTGTGCCCATATAGTGATATGAGTCAGCTGAGCAGCGAAGTAATATATCTGAAAGTTAGGTAGAGCCAGGCCACCGTCAGATCTCTGTCTGGTAAGAGTATTTAACTGTATCCTAGGTCTTTTATTAGCCCAGATCAGTGAGGACAGAACGCTATTCAATTTTCTAAAGAATGTTGGATAGATATATACCGGGGATTGAAGAATAATATATAGGAGTTTAGGCAGTATAATCATTTTAATGAGATTAACCCTGCCAGAGACCGTTAGTGGAAGCTTACACCAAGTCTTAGATTTGCCCATGACCCACTGCATGGTCGGATCCAGATTCAGGGGGAGAAAATCAGAAGGGTCATTAGTTATTTGGATTCCAAGGTACTTAAACTGTACCGTCCAACACAGTGGTAGGGGGATTTTGGAAACAGTAGGAGGGGGGCCTATGACTGGCATAATGTATGATTTAGGCCAGTTAATTCTAAGGCCCGAGTGATCTCCAAATCTTTCTATCACACGCAGCAGGATGGGCATTGACCTGGTGTAATCCTGCAAAAACAGCAACATGTCATCGGCATAAAGAGCTATCCTATCCTCACGTGATCCTGTACATATTCCCACAATATCCGGGTGTGATCTAATCAAGCATGCCAGGGGCTCTATGGCCAAGGCAAACAGCGTAGGGGACAGGGGGCAACCCTGTCTAGTACCTCGGGTCAACTGAAAAGATGGGGATACATAACCGTTCACCAAGATCCTGGCACTCGGATGTTGATACAGTAGTTTAATCCATTTTATATAATTGGGTCCAAATCCCATACGAGCCAACACCTCCCACAAATAAGCCCACTCAATGCTGTCAAAGGCCTTGGCCGCGTCCAGCGAGACCACAGCCGAGTCAGAAGGGAGTCCGTGTGGGAGCTGTAAAATGGTATGCAATCTACGTAAATTAATAGACGTGGACTTTCCTGGCATGAAGCCAGTCTGATCCGGGTGAATGAGGGAGGTTATCACTGTGTTAAGCCGTATTGCCAGTATCTTTGCCAGGATCTTGGCGTCGGTGGGAATCAGGGATATCGGTCTATAGGAGTCCAGAGATTTGGGGTCTTTACCGGGTTTTGGGATCACTATTATAACTGCCTCTGACATGGAGGGGGGGAGATCGTTTCTGGCAAATATATCTAAATATAGGGCATGCAGCTTGGGGCCAAAAAAATCAATATGATTCTTATATACCTCGGAGGGAATTCCGTCGCATCCCGGAGCCTTGCCATTAGGGGACATACCAATGGCCGCAGTCACCTCCTCGAGCGTTAAAGGTGCCTCCAGCAACTCGCAGGCCTCAGAGGAGAGTGCAGGTAGCGGGACACCCCCCATGTAGCGTGAAAGATCAGAAGTAGAGCGCTGCAACTGAGAATTATAAACCTCAGAAAAGTAAGATCGGAATAACAGCGCAATGTCCGGTGTGGTGTCGACAAAGGAGCCATCCGCTCCGGACATCTGGGTGATCGTGGTCCCAGGGCGATCGTAATGTATAAGGCGGGCCAGAAGGCCCCCCGTCCTATCAGCCTGCATATATATATTAGTAGCTTTGAAAAGAAGGGAGCGAGAGTTTCTATCAGACAGGTGGGCCAACCAGACTGACTGAGCCACCAGCCATCGTGTCTTTGTCGCAGGGGCGTTGTCAGATAAATATTGGGACTCTAGGTCTCTAGCATCTTTTTCAAGGGCCTGTTCTCTCTCCCTAGAGGCCATTTTATGAGCCGCTATCCGTCCAATATATGAGCCTCTCAAGAACGCTTTAAACGAGTCCCAAACTACTGTACCCGGGGCAGACCCTATATTGTCGCCAAAGAACCCCTCCCATTGAGTCTCCAAGTCACCGCAGTCCCCCAGCTGGGTCAGCCAGGAGGGGTGCAATTTCCAATAGGAGTGCCCCCTCTGACTTTCCACAGCAAGAGTCATCATCAGAGGAGAGTGATCAGAGACCCCTCGAGCCTCGTAGTGGACGTCAATTATCCTAGGGACGAGGGTGGGGGACACCAGCATCAGGTCAATTCTGGAGAAGGAGCCACGAGTACTGGAGAAGCAGGAGAACTGACGAACCGCAGGATGACGAAGTCGCCATACATCTACCCATTGCAAACTATTTAAAAAATCCGCAAACTTGGTAGGACCACCTCCCGCCAGCGCAGCCGGTGGGGAGTGCCATCGGTCCATAGACAGATCCAGGACATTATTAAAATCCCCCAAGCATATCACTGGGGTATTAGGGGAGGGGGCTATGAAGGACGCAGCTTGTTGCAGCACATTGTATGAGAAAGGAGGGGGGACATACACTGCTAATATGTAATAGGGCTGGGAGTTCAGCTTGCACTCTATAAATACATATCTTCCATACGGGTCAGTTTTAATCGATATCAACTCGAATTGCACTGTCTTCTTAATCAAAACTGAGACCCCCCCTAGAAAAGGAGGAGTGGGAGGCATGATATGCCCAGCCCACCCAGGCCCGTCGTAAGGACAGTAACCTCTGTCCCTCCAAGTGGGTCTCACTGAGGCATGCAATATCCGGGTCATATTTCTTAATCATATTTAGTATCAAAGAGCGTTTGATGTTGTTATTCAGACCTCGAACATTCCATGCCAGAATTTTCAGATTAATCATGACCCCCTATAAACTCTATACACCTCCCGGATGGACCTCTCCCAAAATACATTTTGAGTATAAGCATTATCAATACCCATAAAACATGACGTATATGAGCCCTGCGTTGTAAGCCACAGCATCTAAATATGAAACATCCTTGCCTCCGTAAATACTTGAATAAGAAAAATAACAAACTAAAGAAAAAAATAAAACCCCAAAAATAGTAAAAGGAAACGCAACTAGCAGCTTCCCAAATAACCATTCCCTCCCCGTATACCACCCCCAACTTCGGCATACTTATATCCCGAACAATCAGCTAGCTACCAAGCGCTAGGAAGGCTAGATTCTTAACTGAACCTCCAACCCTTCTCTAGCCAACGCCGCTTGGCCGTACAAGTCTTGAGCCACCAGTGCAAAGAGAGGGGGCTCCCCGAACCATGATCAAGCCTCCGGTGGATCAAACCCCGGGCTGTTTTCGTAGGAGATCACTCCGGAGCCAGTTGCCGAGCACCCGGTGCATATCTGTCCAGCCACTGGGCCGCCTCTCTGGGGGAGTTGAAAAACTTGGTCTCCCCATCCGCCACAACTCGGAGCCTTGAGGGAAACAGCATAGAGTATGAAATGTTGAGGTCTCGCAGCCGTCTTTTGATGGGCATAAACTGGGCACGGTCCTTCTGGACGTCAGCGGCAAAGTCCGGGAAGGCCGAAACCCTAACTCCATTGCGGATCAGCGGGCCCTTCGTGCGACCTAAACGGAGAACCGAGTCACGGTCTTTATAGTGCAGGAATTTAGCGATGAAGGTGCGAGGAGGGGCACCTGGGGGTAAAGGCCGAGATGGTATCCTATGTGCACGCTCCACCGTAAAATGGGCCGTAAAGGACTCAGCGCCATATAGTTCTTTAAGCCAGGATTCGAGGAATTCCTCCGGCTGCGGACCCTCTTCTTTTTCAGGCAGGCCTACGAATCTGACGTTGTTCCTACGCAGCCGTCCCTCCATGTCTAGGAGCTTGGTTTGAAGTGAGGAGACCTGCTGGGTCACCCCGGATACAGATTGCTTAAGGGGACCACATAAATCTTCCAGGTTGGAGACCCGTGTCTCCGCCTCACCCACTCTCTCTCGGATACGCTGTACATCTTGGCGGAGCAAGGAGAGATCGCACTGCACCTTTTCCATCTTATCGGAGAGACGCTGTTCACTGCCGGCTATAGCCTCCAGCACTTGTTGAATAGACGGGGCCCCCACCACTTCCGGGGAATCAACCGCTGTCTCAGGAGGGAAGGTCGAGTGTGTTGGAGAGGCTTCTTGAGAAGGAGCCGGTGCAGCCCTAGGGTTGGGTTGCCTGGTAAATTTTTCAAGTTTGGCCGCGGCCGCACTCCGGCCGCCCCCCACCATGCTGAGCAGGAGCAGTCACACACTTCCCAGATTAAGGCTATAGTATAGGGTTGTGGCTAGATGACGGACGCAGCCAGGCCGCGTATAATCAGTGGCGGGAATCAGCCGCGTACAGTCAATATGTCAGAATAGTAAAATAGGATGATGGTACGTAGTACACTGTGAGAAATTGGTGCAGCACAGCAGTGTAGGCAGATCTGATTTAAGTGCAGTTCCAGTATGTTATATTGGAAGGGCAGTGCACAATAAATAGCTGAGTTTGTCTCCAGTCTCAGGTAGGTATTAGCATAGTCATTAGGAGAGTAGTAGTAGAAGAAATCAGTGTGCATTAAAGGATCCTGTCAGGAATGGGAGAGAGCAGCATGCAGAAAGGTCTCAGAATGCAGGGACAGTTCGCAGGGCATATGAGAATATGTGAATCCCATCAGGTGATTTTACATGTGACCATGCGTGGGCAGCAGCCTATAATCAGCTTCTAAGATGGCCGCCGTGCCTCTTCCCCTTCCCCAGGAGTACCTTAATCTTTTCCAGCTACCAGGGCCCCAGATCACGGCCCGACAGGCAGAGGAGATGTTATCCCCTGTTTCCAGACTCTCAGCGGCTTCCGGCAGCAGCAGCAACCCGCCGTTCGAGCTGCGGGCGACTCGCGGTCCGGGTCGCCGAAAATCGAGGCCGGGGATCCGGAGGAGGTGCAGGCCGCAGGGCTGGAAGTCGGGAAATGCCGCTCCACGAGTCCCGGAGAGTGCGCGATGAGGTGCCCGCCGGTGCCCACAGCCTGTGGTGATAGATTCCGGCCGGGCAGAGACACCAGAGGGGGTCAGGATTGATTGCAGGAGTTAATGGCCGGGGAGCTCCCGAACTCTGCTGCCTACTCCTCAGCCGTCGTAGCCACGCTGGTAAATAAGCTTTGTTGCCAAAATATTATAGCACTATTTGAAGTAAGGGACAATCACTGAACTATAAGATCATTTGTATCCAGATGTCAACATGGTCACTATACTAGCCTGCCGAGCACAGAGCTTAAATAAATCACTACTGTGTTCACTGGTACAATCAAGGAACATTAATTAGTTAGGGTTCTTGTATAAAGATTCTATGTTGTATCAGGTCAATGACATCTGCCAAAGTCATGTCTACAGTACCTAGTCTTCAAGTCAAACTGTATTAGCAGGGAGCTGCGCCCAATTTTTAAAGGGCAAAATGCGCCCTGCCCCTTTAGCACAGTGCCCTGCTAAAACAGCCTGCCTGCTGCCGTATGAATAGCTGCTGTGCGCAGGAATGGGTGCTGGGCACATCCTAATCAGTGATGCAGATGGCTGAGGAACATCCGCTTTAGTGACGTTGAGGGGGTCGCGCCGCCCCAACAGTGAAGCCGGCAGGGCCCGTCCCCCCCCTCGGTCATCCGCACTTCCTTTTTGATCGCGCCGGTAACTCCCCCGCCACCACTGCGCCCTGCCCGCAAAAATCCTACAGGGGTAACACTACCTAGCCTAACAGATTAATAGTGTCCCCCCCAAGGATTTTTTCGGGACAGGGCGCTGGTGCTGCAGGGGCTTGCGAATGCATCTAAAAGGGACGTGGCATGCCGGAGACGGGGCACAGCCCCGCTGGTGTCACTACTGGAGGTAGTCCGGCCCCTCAACGTCACTAGTGGGGGTTTTCCAAGCCAGTCGTGTCACTTGTGGGGGCGTGACCTGCACCTACAGAGTTGCTGGGCTTCCCCCAAGCTCTCCCTTTCCATGCTCACGGTATCTATTCATGTAGTGGTAGCGGCAGGGCGCATTTTGCCCTTTAAAAATTGGGTAGGGTGCTAAAACAGCCGTGTGTGAACACTAGGTTAACGTATGCATTAGCATTACCCTAGCATTGGATCACATATGCAATATATTTTGTCTACAGGACAATGTATGCAAACACTGACCACATTGACACTCATCATGCCGACACTGCTGAAATGTCAGCATGTCAGCATGATTAGAATATTGACAAGACATCCCTGGCGGTCTAGAGGTGACAGAAGTGGCTCAAGCTATTTCTTCTGGGTTTGGTGGGGATGTCTGGATGTTTTTTGGCTCATCATGCGGGGCTTCCAACTGCGAGTATTACTAACCCTCTCCCTAATACTCCTTTCACACTGCATTGCCGGGTCGCACAGGGGATTTTGTACACGGGTTCTTCCCAGGTGCAACCAGGCTGAGACCCCTTTCAGACTGGCAGCCCGACTCGGCTTATTGCCAGGTTGATGACATCATCACTAACGCGTCCCAGATAACCCAAGGTATTTATGGCAGCGTGAAAGCCCTAGGCATAACCTTAACCTCTCTTCCCGCAGGCTTACTCTTGACGGTGCTTGCAGAATGTCATCACTGCAAACATGTTGAAACTCAATAGATGCCGACATGTTCACATTTCAACATCACAACTGGTCGACAATGTGGCGTTGACATTATGAATGACGACATGACTACATCCCTTGGATTTTGATTGACAGCTAACCTAGCAAACTGGCATGTTATTTAAATACAAAAGCCAGCATAGCAGACAAAAAATGTGAACAAACCTACGGTTTTAAACTAGCTTAATTATAATACAATTACAAATCCACAGTTTAACAATAATGTTCTAGTACCAAAGCCATCCGTAAAATCCTCTATGTGCTACCAACTATTATACAGTAAGAAGGACTGCAAGTAGTGTTTGACTTTTTAAGTTGGGTTCCAACTTAAAAAAAACTATAGAAAGTACCACTTAAATGTTACTATTCTAATTTCTTCTGATTCTTTTCATATCAATCCATTATCTGGCTATTCTTAAATCAAAATAAAAACATTCATTAAAATGAATTAGTTGTTTTATAACAAGTCATTAAATCTGTTTTCACACCTGGTACAACAATGGATGGAGTTCTCCTAAAGTAATAAAAGATACTGCAACGCAACTTATAAAATCTAGCATGACATTTAATAGTATTATGAAATGAACTCATAAACAGAAACAAAAAGGTTATTCACGATCATTCAGTGGTAATCCAGACAAGACAAAATACAGTAAACTAATTACATCTTAACTTGAACCACTAGGACACATACCAATAAGATTATATTTGTATTTCATATCTTCAGTGTAGTGTCACAATCTGTGGTCTGTCAAGAAGTTACTTCTCACATTAGTCTTTTCACTAGTCATTTAAACAGATAAAAAAAAAAAAAATCGAATAATCAATGGTTGATGCTAAAGAAATTCAGGAATAAGTCACAGAAAAATATATTTGAATATTGTGACAAATGCACAGTGGTAGCAAAAGAGGGCTGATAAAGGATGAAGGGGGCTAGTGACCCTCCATACCACAGATTTTTATTGATGAGTGTTGACGCTGAGAAGGTTTGGCTTCCTGCTATGATGAAATGCCAGCAGTGGATAGTAACTTTAAAACACATTTTTTCTGAACGGCCACTGTATCTCACCAACCCATACTAGCCATCGTACACATTGCATCAAAGTTTGTAAGTAAGAGGAAGATAGCTTGTGGCTCACGACTTTTAACCCTGCATTCCTTCCACTAATTTATGCTTCAATTCTACTAGAAGCTACCCAAGGCCAAACAATAGCAGTCTTCCACTGTATGGCATACGGCATAATATGTTGCTCTAATTTTGAAGGCCACATGCGAGTCTCTAGAAATAGATTATGTTGTCTACCACTTACTGGATAAACTGTACATTACATTAATTTGCAACAGATGTATTAACACATTTTATCCTACTAGTTTTGCGTAAATTCTTTTAATTAAAAAACTAAATCTGAAAATGTAGAAATGGAAATATAGGAAACAACACAAGGTAACATGGTGACTAATACCCATTAGTGATAGTCAGATTAAACACATATTCTGGCACACACTGGTGAATATAGATGTTACCCGACAGGTCTGTTCCAAATAGAGTATGGTAGGCTGTCTTCTAGATATTCTGCTTGGACAGGTCACCACGGCCAAGGTAATTTCTGCTTTATACGTTTGACTCTCACATAAACCTCAAGGCGAATCAGTGGGGTGGAGGTAAAACTAATGAATGGCAATATAGGAAAAATCTAAGCACTTCTTTATTTTCAGCTCAGGCAGCAAATATACTATTGATCCTGACTCAGACAGTGAGAAATAATTGGAAGCCATCAATGCATCACTATAGTTTCTGACCTTCTACAGTCCTCATAAATTCTTCCAAATCCTACAGAGCAAACAGGAGTGTAGGCTGCGACCATCCATCACCAACAGGATACCAGGTAATGTCCTTTACTTTAGACTGCAACAATTTTAGTAAATATGCCGAATACATTCTAAAACCAAATTGCTCTGTCTACTAAAAAAAAAAAATCATGCTGCTCCCAATGCCATGTTTTTTTCTATGTGCTTCAGAGAAGCAGCATAAAATTGGTCTTTTGTGACATTTCTGGATCCACGGTATAAAATTCTAAGGGATCTTAGTTTCATACACTGTGTTTATGCTTAAAGCCTATGCTGAGCTAGCAAGAGAGTCTGTACAATGGAGCAGATGCCAATCGCTCATTCAGGCAATATGACTAGCCTTGTCCATGTTTTGTTCACTGACTGGAACAGTCTGACACAGCAAGACATACAAAGAGGGTCTTTTCTTAAAGACCATGTGAGCATGACATGTAAGACACTGCTGTAATGTCATTAGCATAGGTCATTTCAAGATGGCAAGGGGTTAATATGCTTGATAATTCACTGACCACTGTCAGCAGCATCTATACAATACTCAGCACTGTTCATTCATGCTCTTCCAGTGTATATGCACATTAGACAAGAATGAACATGGCAGCCACTTACAATAATGGATGGCATGCTGTAGGAAATGCTAGATGTGAAGAGGAAATGCTGGGTTAGCATCAATGTATTGGTAGTATAGAAAGGACAAGAACTACACATATTGTATGGTAATAGCCTGTACTAACAGCAGACCTCTGACCCCAGGGCATAACACAAATGCCTGGTTACTATGCCATCAACCTTATTGTCTCAGGCTCCAAGGCAGGCAGACACTGCTCATGCAATGCATACAGTAAAATGATCTGTCACAGCAATATCTGAAATGCAGCAAATGATAGCAGCTATTATAATGCAACCTGGCTTTTATAATATTAAGAGTAAAAAGGTGAAATCTCAGGAGTTCTCAATGACTGCTGTCATACAAAGAGGAGGGAGAGCAGACTGCAGACACATAACATGCATACTGCCTCACCTACAGCATAGGACACAGGAATAAAGGAAGGGCCATGGCAGGGAAGCCTGTAACGTGCAAACATCAGCCAGACAGCAGTCAAAAGGCTAGGAATATATATCTATTTCATTAGACATCTAACAATTGCACACGTACATATATGCAAGGACATCATTATTGCATCCCTTCTGTACATAAATGGACGGTCATTACATTGCAATTCTAATAATGCACTCATGCTGCATATTTGCAGGAATAAAGCCATTATGCCCCCAATATCTCCGGTCCCCAGCCGTGGAAAAGGTGCAGCACAGGCACACGGCTCCTATGGAACCCTGCACGTATGTACACGCAGCCTGTGCATGCATTCCAGAGGCAGTGACAGGACAAGTAGAGAACTGTCGGAGAATGATGGGGAGATAGCGAGGAAACAGGCGGCTCCCATTCATCCACAGCGGCGGCTCCTTACCCTCAGCGCAGACAGGTCTATCTCATCCAGGCTGCGAGCCGGGGAGTCGCTCGCCATGTTTCCTCCGCTGTGCTCTGATTATGCCGGCTCCACCTGTCCTATTATTCCAGTGTGCGGCTGTGGCGCTTCCCGGAGCCCGGGAGCCGGAGGGGTGTGCGCCTGTCACTGCGCCCGGAGCCCGGGAGGTGGGGTGTGCGCCTGTCACTGCGCCTGGGAAGAGAGGGTGTGCGCTTGTCAGTGCACCCGGAGACCGGGAGCAGAGGGTGTGCGCCTGTCAGTGCGGCGGGTCTCTCAGCGAGGCCGAGGGGGAGGCTGTACGAGGGACATGCTGTACGGGTGATGGGCAGTGTAATAATGAGGCTCATGCACAGTGCGGGAGCCGAGGATGGAGGAGAGCGGCTGCCGCTGCTGCTGTCACAGCTTCCTGGGAGGAGCCAGCCGCCGGGGGGCGTGTCTCCCGTCAGCGGTGTTGCAGAGCCTGCGGTTTCCTCACACTGTAGTGCTCCGTCATGTGCTATAGGTGACTGGAGTAGCGCTGCAGACAAAAGCCACTCTCCCCTGTGCGAACAGCGAGGCCGCCGCCCTCCCGCAGTGTAATGCACCTGCTCACACGGCGGCCACTCAGCAGCTTCCCCCCTTTTTATATTAAACAGACATTTCTACTTGGGGCACATTGAGCAGCCTCCCAAACCCATCCAGCGCAATGAGCGCATCCTCTCAGGTACCGCTACAGTGGCAATGGTCAGTAGCTGAGAAATACACATTCAATTGCCTCCTGCAAGTTTTTTACCTCACAAAATGTACCTCTTGTGCTAACAGATGGATACAGTGGGGTTTATTTACTAATATTCGTGTTTTTGCCGTTTTTAAGAGTGTTTGAACTCGAATGGTATCGGGTGCATTTTACTGCAACTTTTTGAATCCTGATACGGTCATTCACTAAGCTGCCGAGTTTTGCACATTCGTTTTTTCCGATGTCGATATGATTCGTAATGTCAGGCAGTGTTTTACGGGAGTGATAAGAAAAACACTGCCTGACAAAACACAAGGAATCCCGGCCGGATCTGTGAGATCCGTGCAGGGCTTCATTGTGTACCTTAAAAATGTGTTTTAATTGATTTTAAATCTGAAAAAAATTGCGTGAGGTCCCCCCTCCTAAGCATAACCAGCCTCGGGCTCTTTGAGCCGGCCCTGGTTGAAAAAATATGGGGGGAAAATGACAGCGGTTCCCCCATATTTCTCTGACGTCCTAGTGGATGCTGGGAACTCCGTAAGGACCATGGGGAATAGACGGGCTCCGCAGGAGACTGGGCACTCTAAAAGAAAGATTAGGTACTATCTGGTGTGCACTGGCTCCTCCCACTATGACCCTCCTCCAGACCTCAGTTAGATTTCTGTGCCCGGCCGAGCTGGATGCACACTAGGGGCTCTCCTAAGCTCCTAGAAAGAAAGTTTATTTTAGGTTTTTTATTTTACAGTGAGACCTGCTGGCAACAGGCTCACTGCATCGAGGGACTAAGGGGAGAAGAAGCGAACCTACCTGCTTGCAGCTAGCTTGGGCTTCTTAGGCTACTGGACACCATTAGCTTCAGAGGGATCGACCGCAGGACCCGTCCTTGGTGTTCGTTCCCGGAGCCGCGCTGCCGTCCCCCTTACAGAGCC
Organism: Pseudophryne corroboree; assembly: GCF_028390025.1. Taxonomy (NCBI): domain Eukaryota; kingdom Metazoa; phylum Chordata; class Amphibia; order Anura; family Myobatrachidae; genus Pseudophryne; species Pseudophryne corroboree. The sequence goes on from NC_086447.1 coordinate 298,678,412, forward strand.
AGAAGCACGAAGATGGTCCGGAAAATCGGCGGCAGAAGACTTCAGTCTTCACCAAGGTAGCGCACAGCACTGCAGCTGTGCGCCATTGCTCCTCATGTACAACTCACACTCCGGTCACTGATGGGTGCAGGGCGCTGGGGGGGGGGCGCCCTGAGCAGCAATAGAAACACCTTGGCTGGCAAAATAATCACAATATATAGCCCCAGAGGCTATATATGTGATAAATACCCCTGCCAGAATCCATAAAAAAGCGGGAGAAAAGTCAGCGAAAAAGGGGCGGAGCTATCTCCCTCAGCACACTGGCGCCATTTTCTCTTCACAGTGCAGCTGGAAGACAGCTCCCCAGGCTCTCCCCTGTAGTTTTCAGGCTCAAAGGGTTAAAAAGAGAGGGGGGACACTAAATTTAGGCGCAATATTGTATATACAAGCAGCTATTGTGAAAAATTCACTCAATATAGTGTTAATCCCTACATTATATAGCGCTCTGGTGTGTGCTGGCATACTCTCTCTCTCTGTCTCCCCAAAGGGCTTTGTGGGGTCCTGTCCTCAGTCAGAGCATTCCCTGTGTGTGTGCGGTGTGTCGGTACGGCTGTGTCGACACGTTTGATGAGGAGGCTTATGTGGTGGCAGAGCAGATGCCGATAAATGTGATGTCGCCCTCTGTGGGGCCGACACCAGAGTGGATGGATAGGTGGAAGGTATAAACCGACAGTGTCAACTCCTTACATAAAAGGCTGGATGACGTAACAGCTGTGGGACAGCCGGCTTCTCAGCCCGCGCCTGCCCAGGCGTCTCAAAGGCCATCAGGGGCTCAAAAACGCCCGCTCTCAGATGTCAACACGGAGTCTGACTCCAGTGTCGACGAGGTTGAGACATATACAAAATCCACTAGGAACATCCGTTACATGATCCCGGCAATAAAAAATGTGTTACACATTTCTGACATTAACCCAAGTACCACTAAAAATAAGATTTTACTTACCGATAAATCTATTTCTCGTAGTCCGTAGTGGATGCTGGGGACTCCGTCAGGACCATGGGGATTAGCGGCTCCGCAGGAGACAGGGCACAAAAATAAAGCTTTAGGATCAGGTGGTGTGCACTGGCTCCTCCCCCCATGACCCTCCTCCAAGCCTCAGTTAGGATACTGTGCCCGGACGAGCGTACACAATAAGGAAGGATTTTGAATCCCGGGTAAGACTCATACCAGCCACACCAATCACACCGTACAACTTGTGATCTGAACCCAGTTAACAGTATGACAACGTAGGAGCCTCTGAACAGACGGCTCACAACAATAACAACCCGATTTCTTTGTAACAATAACTATGTACAAGTATTGCAGACAATCCGCACTTGGGATGGGCGCCCAGCATCCACTACGGACTACGAGAAATAGATTTATCGGTAAGTAAAATCTTATTTTCTCTAACGTCCTAGTGGATGCTGGGGACTCCGTCAGGACCATGGGGATTATACCAAAGCTCCCAAACGGGCGGGAGAGTGCGGATGACTCTGCAGCACCGAATGAGAGAACTCCAGGTCCTCTTTAGCCAGGGTATCAAATTTGTAGAATTTTACAAACGTGTTCTCCCCCGACCACGTAGCTGCTCGGCAGAGTTGTAATGCCGAGACCCCTCGGGCAGCCGCCCAGGATGAGCCCACCTTCCTTGTGGAATGGGCCTTGACAGATTTAGGCTGTGGCAGGCCTGCCACAGAATGTGCAAGTTGAATTGTGCTACAAATCCAACGAGCAATCGTCTGCTTAGAAGCAGGAGCACCCAGCTTGTTGGGTGCATACAGTATAAACAGCGAGTCAGATTTTCTGACTCCAGCCGTCCTTGAAATATATATTTTCAATGCCCTGACAACGTCCAGCAACTTGGAATCCTCCAAATCGCTAGTAGCCGCAGGCACCACAATAGGCTGGTTCAGGTGAAACGCTGACACCACCTTAGGCAGAAAATGAGGACGCGTCCGCAGTTCTGCCCTGTCCGAATGGAAAATCAGATATGGGCTTTTATACGATAAAGCCGCCAATTCTGACACTCTCCTGGCTGAAGCCAGAGCCAGTAGCATGGTTACTTTCCATGTAAGATATTTCAAATCCGCCGATTTGAGTGGCTCAAACCAATGGGATTTGAGAAAATCCAAAACTACATTAAGGTCCCACGGAGCCACTGGGGGCACAACCGGGGGCTGTATATGTAGTACTCCTTTTACAAAAGTCTGGACTTCAGGAACTGAAGCCAATTCTTTCTGGAAGAAAATCGACAGGGCCGAAATTTGAACCTTAATGGACCCCAACTTGAGGCCCATAGACAATCCTGTTTGCAGGAAATGTAGGAATCGACCCAATTGAAATTCCTCCGTGGGGGCCTTCCTGGCCTCACACCACGCAACATATTTTCTCCAAATGCGGTGATAATGTTGTGCAGTCACCTCCTTCCTGGCTTTTACCAGTGTAGGAATGACCTCTTCCGGAATGCCTTTTTCCCTTAGAATTCGGCGTTCAACCGCCATACCGTCAAACGCAGCCGCGGTAAGTCTTGGAATAGACACGGTCCCTGCTGAAGCAGGTCCCGTCTTAGAGGTAGAGGCCACGGATCTTCCGTGAGCATCTCCTGAAGTTCCGGGTACCAAGTTCTTCTTGGCCAATCCGGAGCCACGAGTATCGTTCTTACTCCCCTTTGCCGTATAATTCTCAGTACTTTTGGTATGAGAGGCAGAGGAGGAAACACATACACTGACTGGAACACCCACGGCGTTACCAGAGCGTCCACAGCTATTGTCTGAGGGTCTCTTGACCTGGCGCAATACCTGTCCAGTTTTTTGTTGAGGCGAGACGCCATCATGTCCACCTTTGGTTTTTCCCAACGGTTCACAATCATGTGGAAGACTTCTGGATGAAGTCCCCACTCTCCCGGGTGTAGATCGTGTCTGCTGAGGAAGTCTGCTTCCCAGTTGTCCACTCCCGGAATGAACACTGCTGACAGTGCTATCACATGATCTTCCGCCCAGCGAAGAATCCTTGCAGCTTCTGCCATTGCTCTCCTGCTTCTTGTGCCGCCCTGTCTGTTTACGTGGGCGACTGCCGTGATGTTGTCCGACTGGATCAACACCGGCTGACCCTGAAGCAGGGGTTTTGCCAGGCTTAGAGCATTGTAAATCGCTCTTAGCTCCAGTATATTTATGTGAAGAGACATCTCCAGGTTTGACCATACTCCCTGGAAGTTTCTTCCCTGTGTGACCGCTCCCCAGCCTCTCAGACTGGCATCCGTGGTCACCAGGACCCAGTCCTGTATGCCGAATCTGCGGCCCTCTAACAGATGAGCACTCTTCGGCAACCACCACAGAAGAGACACCCTTGTCCGTGGCGACAAGGTTATCCGCTGATGCATCTGCAGATGCGATCCGGACCATTTGTCCAGCAGATCCCACTGAAAAGTTCGTGCGTGGAATCTGCCGAATGGAATCGCTTCGTAAGAAGCCACCATCTTTCCCAGGACTCTTGTGCATTGATGCACAGACACTTTCCCTGGTTTTAGGAGGTTCCTGACAAGTTCGGATAACTCCTTGGCTTTCTCCTCCGGAAGAAACACCTTTTTCTGAACCGTGTCCAGAATCATTCCCAGGAACAGCAGACGTGTCGTCGGGGTCAATTGAGATTTTGGAAAATTCAGAATCCACCCGTGCTGGTTAGTGCTACTACGTCCCCCAGCTGTTCCCTGGACCTTGCCCTTATCAGGAGATCGTCCAAGTAAGGGATAATTAATACGCCTTTTCTTCGTAGAAGAAACATCATTTCGGCCATTACCTTGGTAAAGACCCGAGGTGCCGTGGACAATCCAAACGGCAGCGTCTGAAACTGATAATGACAGTTTTGCACCACGAACCTGAGGTACCCTTGATGTGAAGGGCAAATTGGGACATGCAGGTAAGCATCCTTGATGTCCAGGGACACCATAAAGTCCCCTTCTTCCAGATTCGCTATCACTGCTCTGAGTGACTCCATCTTGAACTTGAATTTTTGTATGTACAGGTTCAAAGATTTCAGATTTAGAATAGGTCTTACCGAGCCGTCCGGCTTCGGTACCACAAATAGTGTGGAATAATACCCCTTTCCCTGTTGTAGGAGGGGTACCTTGACTATCACCTGCTGAGAATACAGCTTGTGAATGGCTTCCAATACCGTCGCCCTGTCTGAGGGAGACGTTGGCAGAGCAGACTTTAGGAACCGGCGAGGGGGAGACTTCTCGAATTCCAACCTGTAACCCTGAGATATTATCTGCAGGATCCAGGGGTCCACCTGTGAGTGAGCCCACTGTGCGCTGAAATTCTTGAGTCGACCCCCCACCGCCTCTGAGTCCGCTTGTAAAGCCCCAACGTCATGCTGAGGGCTTTGCAGAAGCCGGGGGGGGGGCTTCTGCTCCTGGAAAGAAGCTGCTTGGTGCACTCTCTTACCCTTTCCTTTGCCTCGGGGCAAATATGACTGTCCTTTCGCCCGCTTGTTCCTATAGGAACGAAAGGACTGCGGCTGAAAAGACGGTGTCTTTTTCTGTTGGGAGGGGACCTGAGGTAAAAAGGTGGATTTCCCGGCTGTTGCCGTGGCCACCAAATCCGATAGACCGACCCCAAATAATTCCTCCCCCTTATACGGCAATACTTCCATATGCCGTTTGGAATCCGCATCACCTGACCATTGTCGCGTCCATAAACTTCTTCTGGCAGATATGGACATCGCACTTACTCTCGATGCCAGAGTGCAAATATCCCTCTGTGCATCTCGCATATATAGAAATGCATCCTTTAAATGCTCTATAGTCAGTAAAATACTGTCCCTATCCAGGGTATCAATATTTTCAGTCAGGGAATCCGACCAAACCACCCCAGCACTGCACATCCATGCAGAGGCGATGGCTGGTCGCAGTATAACACCAGTATGAGTGTATATACTTTTCAGGGTAGTTTCCAGCCTCCTATCTGCTGGATCCTTGAGGGCGGCCGTTTCAGGAGACGGTAACGCCACTTGTTTTGATAAGCGTGTGAGCGCCTTATCCACCCTAGGGGGTGTTTCCCAGCGCGCCCTAACCTCTGGCGGGAAAGGATATAATGCCAATAACTTCTTTGAAATTAGCAGTTTTCTATCGGGGTTAACCCACGCTTCATCACACACTTCATTCAATTCGTCTGATTCAGGAAAAACTACAGGTAGTTTTTTCAGACCCCACATAATACCCCTTTTTGTGGTACATGCAGTATCAGAGATATGTAAAGCCTCCTTCATTGCCGTGATCATATAACGTGTGGCCCTACTGGAAAATACGTTTGTTTCTTCACCGTCGACACTAGATTCGGTGTCTGGGTCTGTGTCGACCGACTGAGGTAAAGGGCGTTTTACAGCCCCTGACGGTGTCTGAGACGCCTGTACAGGTACTAACTGGTTTTCCGGCCGTCTCATGTCGTCAACTGATTTTTGTAATGTGCTGACATTATCACGTAATAAATAAAGCCATCCATTCCGGTGTCGACTCCCTAGGGGGTGACATCACCATTACCGGCAATTGCTCCGCCTCCACACCAACATCGTCCTCATACATGTCGACACACACGTACCGACACACAGCAGACACACAGGGAATGCTCTTATCGAAGACAGGACCCCACTAGCCCTTTGGGGAGACAGAGGGAGAGTTTGCCAGCACACACCCAAGTGCTATAAATATATAGGAACAACCCTATAGAAGTGTTGTCTCCCTTATAGCAGCTTAATATATATCAAAAACGCCAAAAAAAGTGCCCCCCCTCTCTTTTTTACCCTGTTTCTGTAGTGCAGTGCAGGGGAGAGTCCTGGGAGCCTTCCTCGCAGCGGAGCTGAGCAGGAAAATGGCGCTGTGTGCTGAGGAGATAGGCCCCGCCCCCTATTTCGGCGGGCTCTTCTCCGGAGTTTGTGAGACCTGGCAGGGGTTAAATACATCCATATAGCCCCAAGGGCTATATGTGATGTATTTTTTAGCCAGAACAAGGTATTCTCATTGCTGCCCAGGGCGCCCCCTGCAGCGCCCTGCACCCTCCGTGACCGCTGGTGTGAAGTGTGTGACAACAATGGCGCACAGCTGCAGTGCTGTGCGCTACCTCATGAAGACTGAAAAGTCTTCTGCCGCCGGTTTCTGGACCTCTTCGCTTTTCGGCATCTGTAAGGGGGTCGGCGGCGCGGCTCCGGGACCGGACTCCATGGCTGGGCCTGTGTTCGATCCCTCTGGAGCTAATGGTGTCCAGTAGCCTAAGAAGCCAATCCATCCTGCACGCAGGTGAGTTCACTTCTTCTCCCCTAAGTCCCTCGTTGCAGTGAGCCTGTTGCCAGCAGGACTCACTGAAAATAAAAAACCTAAAAACTTTTTCTAAGCAGCTCTTTAGGAGAGCCACCTAGATTGCACCCTGCTCGGACGGGCACAAAAACCTAACTGAGGCTTGGAGGAGGGTCATGGGGGGAGGAGCCAGTGCACACCACCTGATCCTAAAGCTTTATTTTTGTGCCCTGTCTCCTGCGGAGCCGCTAATCCCCATGGTCCTGACGGAGTCCCCAGCATCCACTAGGACGTTAGAGAAAAAGGGTTTTATGTTTGGGGAGAAAAAGCAGGCAGTGTTTTGTTCCCCCATCAAATGAGTGAATGAAGTGTGTGAAAAAGCGTGGGTTCCCCCGATAAGAAACTGGTAATTTCTAAAAAGTTACTGATGGCGTACCCTTTCCCGCCAGAGGATAAGTTACGCTGGGAGATATCCCCTAGGGTGGATAAGACGCTCACACGTTTGTCAAAAAAGGTGGCACTGCCGTCTTAGGATACGGCCACTTTGAAGGTACCTGCTGATAAAAAGCAGGAGGCTATCCTGAAGTCTGTATTTACACACTCAGGTACTAGACTGAGACCTGCAGATAGTGCTGCTGCAGCGTGGTCTGTGACCCTGTCAAACAGGGATACTATTTTGCGAACATAAGAGCATATTAAAGACGTCGTCTTATATATGAGGGATGCACAGAGGGATATTTTGCCGGCTGGCATCCAGAATTAATGCAATGTCCATTCTGTCAGGAGGGTATTAGAGACCCGACACTGGACAGGTGATGCTGACTTTAAAAGGCACATAGAGATTCTGCCTTATAAGGGTGAGGAATTGTTTGGGGATGGTCTCTGGGACCTCGTATCCACAGCAACAGCTGGGAAGAAAATTTTTTACCTCAGGTTTCCTCACAGCCTAAGAAAGCACTGTATTATCGGGTACAGTCCTTTCGGCTTCAGAAAAGCAAGCGGGTCAAAGGCGCTTCCTTTCTGCACAGAGACGAGGGAAGAGGGAAAAAGCTGCACCAGTCAGCCAGTTCCCAGAATCAAAATTCTTCCCCCGCTTCCTCTGAGTCCACCGCATGACGCGGGGGCTCCACAGGCGTAGCCAGGTACGGTGGGGGGCCGCCTCAAAAATTTCAGCGATCAGTGGGCTCGCTCACAGGTGGATCCCTGGATCCTTCAAGTAGTATCTCAGGGGTACAAGCTGGAATTCGAGGCGTCTCCCCCCCCGCCGTTTCCTCAAATCTGCCTTGCCGACAACTCCTCAGGCAGGGAGGCTGTGCTAGAGGCAATTCACAAGCTGTATTCCCAGCAGGTGATAGTCAAGGTGCCCCTACTTCAACAAGGACGGGGTTACTATTCCACACTGTTTGTGGTACCGAAACCGGACGGTTCGGTGAGACCCATTTTAAATTTGAAATCCTTGAACACATACATAAAAAAATTCAAGTTCAAGATGGAATCGCTCAGGGCGGTTATTGCAAGCCTGGAGGAGGGGGATTACATGGTATCCCTGGACATCAAGGGTGCTTACCTACATGTCCCCATTTACCATCCTCACCAGGAGTACCTCAGATTTGTGGTACAGGATTGCCATTACCAATTCCAAACACTGCCGTTTGGACTGTCCACGGCACCGAGGGTCTTTACCAAGGTAATGGCAGAAATGATGATACTCCTTCGAAAAAAGGGAGTTTTAATTATCCCGTACTTGGACGATCTCCTTATAAAGGCGAGGTCCAAGGAGCAGTTGTTGGTCGGAGTAGCACTATCTCGGGAAGTGCTACAACAGCACAGATGGATTCTAAACATTCCAAAGTCACAGCTGGTTCCTACCACACGCCTACTGTTCCTGGGGATGGTTCTGGACACAGAACAGAAAAAAGTGTTTCTCCCGCAGGAGAAAGCCAAGGAGCTGTCATCTCTAGTCAGAGACCTCCTGAAACCAAAACAGGTATCGGTGCATCACTGCACACGAGTCCTGGGAAAAATGGTAGCTTCTTACGAAGCAATTCCATTTGGCAGGTTCCATGCAAGAACCTTTCAGTGGGACCTCTTGGACTAGTGGTCGGGATCGCATCTTCAGATGCATCGGCTGATAACCCTGTCTCCAAGGACCAGGGTATCTCTACTGTGGTGGCTGCAGAGTGCTCATCTTCAAGTGGGCCGCAGATTCGGCATACAGGACTGGGTCCTGGCAACCACGGTTGCCAGCCTTCGAGGCTGGGGGGCAGTCACACAGGGAAGAAATTTCCAAGGACTTTGGTCAAGTCAGGAGTCGTCCCTACACATAAATATTCTGGAACTGAGGGCCATTTACAATGCCCTAAGTCTGGCAAGGCCTCTGCTTCAAAACCAGCCGGTACTGATCCAATCAGACAACATCACGGCAGTCGCCCATGTAAACCGACAGGGCGGCACAAGAAGCAGGATGGCGATGGCAGAAGCCACAAGGATTCTCTGATGGGCGGAAAATCACGTCTTAGCACTGTCAGCAGTGTTCATTCCGGGAGTGGACAACTGGGAAGCAGACTTCCTCAGCAGACACGACCTACACCCGGGAGAGTGGGGACTTCATCCAGAAGTCTTCCAACTGTTGGTAAACCGTTGGGAAAGGCCACAGGTGGACATGATGGCGTCCCGCCTAAACAAAAAACTAGATATTGCGCCAGGTCAAGGGACCCTCAGGCAATAGCTGTGGACGCTCTAGTGACACCGTGGGTGTACCAGTCGGTTTATATATTCCCTCCTCTGCCTCTCATACCAAAGGTACTGAGAATAATAAGAAAACGAGGAGTAAGAACGATACTCGTGGTTCCGGATTGGCCAAGAAGAGCTTGGTACCCAGAACTTCAAGAAATGATATCAGAGGACCCATGGCCTCTACCGCTCAGACAGGATCTGCTACAGCAGGGGCCCTGTCTGTTCCAAGACTTAGCGCGGCTGCGTTTGACGGCATGGCGGTTGAATTCCGGATCCTAAAGGAAAAGGGCATTCCGGAGGAAGTCATTCCTACGCTGATAAAAGCCAGGAAAGAAGTAACCGCAAACCATTATCACCGTATTTGGCGAAAATATGTTGCGTGGTGTGAGGCCAGGAAGGCCCCAACAGAGGAATTTCAGCTGGGTCGTTTTCTGCACTTCCTACAGTCGGGAGTGACTATGGGCCTAAAATTGGGTTTCATTAAGGTCCAGATTTCGGCTCTGTCGATTTTCTTCCAGAAAGAACTGGCTTCACTGCCTGAAGTTCAGACATTTGTAAAGGGAGTGCTACATATTCAGCCCCCTTTTGTGCCTCCTGTGGCACCTTGGGATCTCAACGTGGTGTTGAGTTTCCTAAAATCACATTGGTTTGAGCCACTTAAAACTGTGGATTTGAAATATCTCACGTGGAAAGTGGTCATGTTATTGGCCTTGGCTTCGGCCAGGCGTGTGTCAGAATTGGCGGCTTTGTCATGTAAAAGCCCTTATCTGATTTTCCATATGGATAGGGCAGAATTGAGGACTCGTCCCCAGTTTCTCCCTAAGGTGGTATCAGCTTTTCACTTGAACCAGCCTATTGTAGTGCCTGCGGCTACTAGGGACTTGGAAGATTCCAAGTTACTGGACGTAGTCAGGGCCTTAAAAATTTATATTTCCAGGACGGCTGGAGTCAGGAAAACTGACTCGCTTTTTATCCTGTATGCACCCAACAAAATAGGTGCTCCTGCTTCTAAGCAGACTATTGCTTGCTGAATTTGTAGCACAATTCAGCTGGCGCATTCTGCGGCTGGATTGCCGCATCCTAAATCAGTAAAAGCCCATTCCACAAGGAAAGTGGGCTCATCTTGGGCGGCTGCCCGAGGGGTCTCGGCTTTACAACTTTGCCGAGCTGCTACTTGGTCAGGGGCAAACACGTTTGCTAAATTCTACAAATTTGATACCCTGGCTGAGGAGGACCTTGAGTTCTCTCATTCGGTGCTGCAGAGTCATCCGCACTCTCCCGCCCGTTTGGGAGCTTTGGTATAATCCCCATGGTCCTTACGGAGTTCCCAGCATCCACTAGGACGTCAGAGAAAATAAGATTTTACTCACCGGTAAATCTATTTCTCGTAGTCCGTAGTGGATGCTGGGCGCCCATCCCAAGTGCGGATTGTCTGCAATACTTGTATATAGGCCCTCATTCCGAGTTGTTCGCTCGGTAAAAATCTTCGCATCGCAGCGATTTTCCGCTTAATGCGCATGCGCAATGTCTGCACTGCGACTGCGCCAAGTAAATTTGCTATGCAGTTAGGAATTTTACTCACGGCTTTTTCATCGTTCTGGCGATCGTAATGTGATTGACAGGAAATGGGTGTTACTGGGCGGAAACAGGCCGTTTTATGGGCGTGTGGGAAAAAACGCTACCGTTTCCGGGAAAAACGCAGGAGTGGCCGGAGAAACGGAGGAGTGTCTGGGCGAACGCTGGGTGTGTTTGTGATGTCAAACCAGGAACGACAAGCACTGAACTGATCGCAGATGCCGAGTAAGTCTGGAGCTACTCAGAAACTGCTACGAGGTGTGTAATCGCAATATTGCGAATACATCGTTCGCAATTTTAAGATGCTAAGATTCACTCCCAGTAGGCGGCGGCTTAGCATGAGCAAATCTGCTAAAATCCGCTTGCGAGTGAACAACTCAGAATGAGGGCCCTAGTTATTGCCTAACTAAGGGTTATTGTTGAGCCATCTGTTGAGAGGCTCAGTTATATTTCATGCTGTTAACTGGGTATAGTATCACGAGTTATACGGTGTGATTGGTGTGGCTGGTATGAGTCTTACCCGGGATTCAAAATCCTTCCTTATTGTGTCAGCTCTTCCGGGCACAGTATCCTAACTGAGGTCTGGAGGAGGGTCATAGTGGGAGGAGCCAGTGCACACCAGATAGTACCTAATCTTTCTTTTAGAGTGCCCAGTCTCCTGCGGAGCCCGTCTATTCCCCATGGTCCTTACGGAGTTCCCAGCATCCACTACGGACTACGAGAAATAGATTTACCGGTGAGTAAAATCTTATTTTCATCAACCAGCACCGGGCTCTGCACCTGGTCCTGGTGTAAAAAATACGGGGGACAAAAAGAGTAGGGGTCCCCCGTATTTTTTGTACTAGCACCGGGCTCCACTAGCTGGACAGATAATGCCACAGCCGGGGGTCACTTTTATACAGCGCTCTGCGGCCGTGGCATTAAATATCCAACTAGTCAACCCTGGCCGGGGTACCCTGGAGGAGTGGGGACCTCTTCAATCAAGGGGTATCCCCCCCCCAGCCACCCAAGGGCCAGGGGTGAAGCCCGAGGCTGTTCCCCCCATCCAAGGGCTGCGGATGGGGGGCTGATAGCCTTGTTGAGAATGTAAGAATATTGTTTTTTTGCAGAAGAACTACAAGTCCCAGCAAGCCTCCCCCGCAAGCCGGTACTTGGAGAACCACAAGTAGAGCATGCAGGGGGGGAATGGGCCCGCTGGTACCTGTAGTTCTACTGCACAAAAATACCCCCAAAAAAACAGGACACACACACCGTGAAAGTACAACTTTATTACATTTATTCCGACACACACATACTTACCTATGTTGACACGCCGACTCTGGCCACGTCTTCGTCTGTCGGCGTCTCCAAGTCGAATCCGGGGTACCTGAAAATATAATTATACTCACCTAAAGCCAGTGTGTCCTGTTCTTTTTTTTGTACTCCACGTACTTGGCAAAAAAAACGGAAACCCGTCCACGCACTGAAAGTGGCCCCATGTTGACACATGGGACCCCTTTCCCCGACTGCCAGGACCCCCCCTGACTACTGTCAAAGAGGGTCCCTTCTGCCAATCAGGGAGCGCCACGTCGTGGCACTCTCCTGATTGGCTGTATGCTCCTGTAGTGTCTGACAGGCAGCACACGGCACAGATACAATGTTGCGCCTATGCGCTCCATTGTAGCCAATGGTGGGAACTTTGCGGTCAGCGGTGAGGTTACTTTCGGTCAACCGCTGACTGCAAAGTTCCCACCTTTCAGTGCGTGGTCGGGTTTCCGTTTTATTATTTTGCCAAGTACGTGGATTATACAAAGAACAGAAGGTACACTGGATTATGTGAGTATAATTTTTTCACAGGTACCCCTAGGATTCTACATGGAGAAGAGGACCGAGCCTCGTGGGAATATAGGTAAGTATGTGTGTATGTTGGTGTGCATGTATGTAATAAAGTTTTACTGTCACGGTGTGTGTGTCCTGTTTTTATTGGGGTATTTTTTTAGTAGTAGTACTACAGGTACCAGCGGGCCCGGTTTTCCACCACATGCTGGTACTTGTGGTTCTCCAAGTACCAGCTTGCGGGGGAGCTTGCTGGAACTTGTAGTACTGCTACTAAAAACAATATTCACAATTTCTCACAAGGCTATCAGCCCCCCATCCGCCGACCTTGGATGGGGGGGACAGCCTCAGGCTTCACCCCTGGCCCTTGGGTGGCTGGAGGGGGGGACCCCTTGATTGAAGGGGTCCCCACTCCTCCAGGGTACCCCGGCCAGGGGTGACTAGTTGGGGTTTTAATGGCACGGCCGCAGGGACCGATATCAAAGTGTCCCCCGGCTGTGGCATTATCTCCCCAGCTAGTGGAGCCCGCTGCTGGTTTCAAAAATATGGAGGACCCCTACGCTTTTTGTCCCCCGTATTTTTGGATCCAGGACAAGGCGCAAAGCCCGGTGCTGGTTGATGAAATATGGGGGAATCCCTGTCATTTTTTCCCCATATTTCTCTGACGTCCTAGTGGATGCTGGGGACTCCGTAAGGACCATGGGGAATAGCGGCTCCGCAGGAGATTGGGCACAAAAGTAAAGCTTTAGAACTACCTGGTGTGCACTGGCTCCTCCCCCCATGACCCTCCTCCAAGCCTCAGTTAGATTTTTGTGCCCGAACGAGAAGGGTGCACACTAGGTGGCTCTCCTGAGCTGCTTAGTGAAAAGTTTAGTTTTAGGTTTTTTATGTTCAGTGAGACCTGCTGGCAACAGGCTCACTGCATCGAGGGACTAAGGGGAGAAGAAGCGAACTCACCTGCGTGCAGAGTGGATTGGGCTTCTTAGGCTACTGGACATTAGCTCCAGAGGGACCGATCACAGGCCCAGCCATGGATAGGTCCCAGAGCCGCGCCGCCGGCCCCCTTACAGAGCCAGAAGACAGAAGAGGTCCGGAAAATCGGCGGCAGAAGACGTCATGTCTTCAACAAGGTAGCGCACAGCACTGCAGCTGTGCGCCATTGCTCTCAGCACACTTCACACTCCGGTCACTGAGGGTGCAGGGCGCTGGGGGGGGGGGCGCCCTGAGACGCAATAAAAACACCTTGGATGGCAAAAAAAATGCATCACATATAGCTCCTGGGCTATATGGATGAATTTAACCCCTGCCAGAATACACAGAAAAACGGGAGATAAGGCCGCCGAGAAGGGGGCGGAGCCTATCTCCTCAGCACACTGGCGCCATTTTCCCTCACAGCTCCGTTGGAGGGAAGCTCCCTGGCTCTCCCCTGCAGTCACTACACTACAGAAAGGGTTAAAAAAGAGAGGGGGGCACTAATTACGCGCAGTATTAAAGATACAGCAGCTATAAGGGGAAAAACACTTATATAAGGTTATCCCTGTATATATATAGCGCTCTGGTGTGTGCTGGCAAACTCTCCCTCTGTCTCCCCAAAGGGCTAGTGGGGTCCTGTCCTCTATCAGAGCATTCCCTGTGTGTGTGCTGTGTGTCGGTACGTTTGTGTCGACATGTATGAGGAGAAAAATGATGTGGAGACGGAGCAGATTGCCTGTAATAGTGATGTCACCCCCTAGGGGGTCGACACCTGAGTGGATGAACTGTTGGAAGAATTACGTGACAGTGTCAGCTCTGTATAAAAGACAGTGGTTGACATGAGACAGCCGGCTACTCAGCTTGTGCCTGTCCAGACGTCTCATAGGCCGTCAGGGGCTCTAAAGCGCCCGTTACCTCAGATGGCAGATATAGACGCCGACACGGATACTGACTCCAGTGTCAACGGTGAAGAGACAAATGTGACTTCCAGTAGGGCCACACGTTACATGATTGAGGCAATGAAAAATGTTTTACACATTTCTGATAATACGAGTACCACCAAAAAGGGGTATTATGTTCGGTGAGGAAAAACTACCTGTAGTTTTCCTGAATCTGAGAAATTAAATGAGGTGTGTGATGATGCGTGGGTTTCCCCCGATAACAACTGATAATTTCTAAAATGCTATTGGCATTATATCCTTTCCCGACAGAGGTTAGGGTGCGTTGGGAAACACCCCCTAGGGTGGATAAAGCGCTCACACGCTTGTAAGAACAAGGGCTCTACCCTCTCCTGAGATGGCCGCCCTTAAGGATCCTGCTGATAGAAAGCAGGAGGGTATCCTAAAATGTATTTACACACATACTGGTGTTATACTGCGACCAGCAATCGCCTCAGCCTGGATGTACAGTGCTGGGTTGGCGTGGTCGGATTCCCTGACTGAAAATATTGATACCCTAGATAGGGACAGTATATTATTGCCTATAGAGCATTTAAAAGATGCATTTCTATATATGCGTGATGCACAGCGGAATATTTGCCGACTGGCATCAAGTCTAAGTGCGTTGTCCATTTCTGCCAGTAGAGGGTTATGGACACGACAGTGGTCAGGTGATGCGGATTCCAAACGGCATTTGGAAGTATTGCCTTATTAAGGGGAGGAGTTATTTGGGGTCGGTCTTTCAGACCTGGTGGCCACGGCAACAGCTGGGAAATCCACGTTTGTACCCCAGGTCGCCTCTCAACATAAGAAGACGCCGTATTATCAGGCGCAGTCCTTTCGTGGGCAAGCGGGCAAAAGGTTCCTCATTTCTGCCCCGTGACAGAGGGAGAGGAAAAAGGCTGCAGAAATCAGCCAGTTCCCAGGAACAGAAGCCCTCTCCCGCCTCTGCCAAGCCCTCAGTATGACGCTGGGGCTTTACAAGCAGAATCAGGCACGGTGGGGGCCCGTCTCAATGAATTTCAGCGCGCAGTGGGCTCACTCGCAATTAGACCCCTGGATCCTTCAGGTGATATCTCAGGGGTACAGATTGGAATTCGAGACGTCTCCCCCTCGCCGTTTCCTAAAGTCGGCTTTACCGATGTCTCCCTCTGACAGGGAGGCAGTTTTGGAAGCCATTCACAAGCTGTATTCCCAGCAGGTGATAATCAAGGTACCCCTCCTGCAACAGGGAACGGGGTATTATTCCACACTGTTGTGGTACCGAAGCCGGACGGCTCGGTGAGACCGATTCTAAATCTAAAATCTTGAACACTTACATACGGAGGTTCAAATTCAAGATTGAGTCACTCAGAGCAGTGATTGCGAACCTGGAAGAAGGGGACTACATGATGTCTCGGGACATCAAGGATGCTTACCTTCATGTCCCAATTTACCCTTCTCACCAAGGTTACCTCAGGTTTGTGGTACAGAACTGTCACTATCAGTTTCAGACGCTGCCGTATGGATGGTCCACGGCACCCCGGGTCTTTACCAAGGTAATGGCCGAAATGATGATACTCTTTCGAAGGAAGGGAATTTTAGTTATCCCTTACTTGGACGATTCCCTGATAAGGGTAAGATCCAGGGAACAGTTGGAGGTCGGTGTAGCACTATCTCAGGTAGTGTTGCGGCAGCACGATTGGATTCTCAATATTCCAAAATCGCAGCTGATTCCGACGACTCGTCTTCTGTTCCTAGGGATGATCCTGGACACAGTCCAGAAAAAGGTGTTTCTCCCGGAGGAGAAAGTCAGGGAGTTATCCGAGCTAGTCGGAAACCTCCTATAACCGAGCCAAGTCTCAGTACATCAATGAAAGGGTTCTGGGAAAAATGGTGGCTTCCTACGAAGCAATCCCATTCGGCAGATTCCACGCAAGAACTTTCCAGTGGGACATGCTGGACAAATGGTCCGGGTCGCATCTTCAGATGCATCAGCGGATAACCCTGTCACCAAGCACAAGGGTGTCTCTCCTGTGGTGGTTGCAGAGTGCTCATCTTCTAGAGGGCCGCAGATTCGACATTCAGGACTGGGTCCTGGTGACCACGGATGCCAGCCTGCGAGGCTGGGGAGCAGTCACACAGGGAAGGAATTTCCAGAGCTTATGGTCAAGCCTGGAGACATCACTTCACATAAATATCCTGAAGCTAAGGGCCATTTACAATGCTCTAAGCTCAGCAAGACCTCTGCTTCAAGGTCACCCGGAGTTGATCCATTCGGACAACATCACGGCAGTCACCCACGTAAACAGACAGGGTGACACAAGAAGCAGGAGGGCAAGGCAGAAGCTGCAAGGATTCTTCGCTGGGCGGAAAATCATGTGATAGCACTGTCAGCAGTATTCATTCCGGGAGTGGACAACTGGGAAGCAGACTTCCTCAGCAGACACGACCCCCACCCGGGAGAGTGGGGACTTCACCCAGAAGTCTTCCACATGTTTATAAAACTCGACAAGTATTGCGCCAGGTCAAGGGACCCTCAGGCAATAGCTGTAGACGCTCTGGTAACACAGTGGGTGTACCAGTCAGTGTATGTGTTCCCTCCTCTGCCTCTCATACCCAAGGTACTGAGAATTATAAGATGGAGAGGAGTAAGCACTATATTCGTGGCTCCGGATTGGCCAAGAAGGACTTGGTAACCGGAACTTCAAGAGATGCTCACGGAGGATCCGTGGCCTCTACCTCTAAGAAGGGACCTGCTCCAGCAAGGACCCTGTCTGTTCCAAGACTTACCGCGACTGCGTTTGACGGCATGGCGGTTGAATGCCGGATCCTGAAGGAGAAAGGCATTCCGGATGAAGTCATTCCTATCCTGATCAAAGCCAGGAAAGATATAACCGCAAAACATTATCACCGTATTTGGCGAAAATATGTTGCGTGGTGCGAGGCCAGTAAGGCCCCGACGGAGGAATTTTCAACTAGGTCGATTCCTACATTTCCTGCAAACAGGAGTGTCTATGGGCCTGAAATGGGGGTCCATTAAGGTTCAAATTTCGGCCCTGTCAATTTTCTTCCAAAAAGAACTAGCTTCAGTCCCTGAAGTTCAGACGTTTGTGAAAGGGGTACTGTATATACAGCCTCCTTTTGTGCCTCCAGTGGCACCTTGGGATCTAAATGTAGTTTTTGGGTTCCAAAAGTCACATTGGTTTGAACCACTTAAAACCGTGGAGCTAAAATACCTCACGTGGAAAGTGGTCATGCTGTTGGCCCTGGCCTGGGCCAGGTGCGTGTCAGAATTGGCGGCTTTATCCTGTAAAAGCCCTCATCTGATTTTCCATTCGGACAGGGCGGAATTGAGGACTTGTCCTCAGTTTCTCCCTAAGGTGGTTTTCAGCGTTTCACCTGAATCAACCTATTGTGGTGCCTGCGGCTACTAGGGACTTGGAGGACTTCAAGTTGCTAGACGTTGTCAGGGCCCTGGAAATATAGGTTTCCAGGACGGCTGGAGACAGAAAATCTGACTCGTTGTTTATTCTGTATGCACCCAACAAGCTGGGTGCTCCTGCTTCTAAGCAGACTATTGCTCGTTGGATTTGTAGTACAATTCAGCTTGCACATTCTGTGGCAGGCCTGCCACAGCCAAAATCTGTAAAAGCCCATTCCACAAGGAAGGTGGGCTCATCTTGGGCGGCTGCCCGAGGGGTCTCGGCTTTACAACTTTGCAGAGCAGCTACTTGGTCAGGAGCAAATACGTTTGTAAAATTCTACAAATTTGATACCCTGGCTGAGGAGGACCTGGAGTTCTCTCATTTGGTGCTGCAGAGTCATCCGCACTCTCCCGCCCGTTTGGGAGCTTTGGTATAATCCCCATGGTCCTTACGGAGTCCCCAGCATCCACTAGGACGTCAGAGAAAATAAGAATTTACTTACCGATAATTCTATTTCTCGTAGTCCGTAGTGGATGCTGGGCGCCCATCCCAAGTGCGGATTGTCTGCAATACTGGTACATAGTTATTGTTACCAAAAAATCGGGTTATTGCTGTAGTGAGCCATCTTTTCTAGAGGCTCCTCTGTTATCATGCTGTTAACTGGGTTTAGATCACAAGTTATATGGTGTGATTGGTGTGGCTGGTATGAGTCTTACCCGGGATTCAAAATCCTTCCTTATTGTGTACGCTCGTCCGGGCACAGTATCCTAACTAAGGCTTGGAGGAGGGTCATGGGGGGAGGAGCCAGTGCACACCAGGTAGTTCTAAAGCTTTACTTTTGTGCCCAGTCTCCTGCGGAGCCGCTATTCCCCATGGTCCTTACGGAGTCCCCAGCATCCACTACGGACTACGAGAAATAGAATTATCGGTAAGTAAATTCTTATTTTTTTCAACCAGGACCGGCTCAAAGAGCCCGAGGCTGGTTATGCTTAGGAGGGGGGACCCCACGCAATTTTTTTTTCAGATTTTACACTAAACAGACCCTTTCCCATAGATAACCATGCACAGATCTCACTGATCTGTGCATGGTTATCCAAACTCGACTGGAAAAAGCAGGTCTATTTTATTGCTGCTTTTTTTAACGAATCGAAAAAAAACAGACCCGCACTTGAGCACTCAGAAACTAACACCCAAATACGAATGAATAGTGAATGCCCGTATTTTATGAAATAACAGCCGCGTTTGACCGATGGTCTATTCATTCGTATTTCTGAACGTTGTCATTCAAACCATTACGAATAGACCAGACACTGCCGAGATTGGTGCTTAGTGAATTCCAGGATTGGGACTTAGAAAAAAAAACACAAATCGGCCAAACTCGGATTTTTTGTAAATACTGGCCAGTGTCTGCTCTCATTCCTGCTGCGCGGGATAAGGTGCATGCAGGTTTAAGACAATTGTCCTGGTGGTAAATCGCTTAGCTTAGCACTTTTCGTGTTTTGATTTTGGTTCTAATCCCCCGCTCGTGTTTTGGTTTTACCAAAATCCACCCTTTCGTGTTCTGGTTTTGGTTTTGGATCTGGATAATTCTTGAAAAAAATATAAAAATGGCTAAAATCACAGAATTTGGGGGTAATTTTGATCCTACGGTATTATTAACCTCAATAACATTCATTTCCACTCATTTCCAGTCTATTCTGAACACCTCACAATGGGGGTAATTCCAAGTTGATCGCAGCAGGAAATTATTTAGCAGTTGGGCAAAACCATGTGCAGTGCAGGGGGGGCAGATATAACATGTGCAGAGAGAGTTAGATTTGGCTGGGTTATTTTGTTTCTGTGCAGGGTAAATACTGGCTGCTTTATTTTTACACTGCAATTTAGATTGCAGATTGAACACACCCCACCCAAATCTAACTCTCTCTGCACATGTTATATCTGCTCCCTGCAGTGCACATGGTTTTGCCCAATTGCTAACAAACTTGCTGCTGCGATCAACTCAGTATTACCCCCAATATTGTTGCACCAAGGTGGCTGTATGACTAAGCTAAGCAGCACTGGTGTGCGGCACAAACATCTGGCCCATCTAGAAGTGGCAGATATAAAAAAAAAAGGCCACAAATAGCACATCATGCAAAGAAGAAAAAGAATTGCAATGAGGTTACTGTATGACTAAACTAAGCGAGACAAACAATTGGCCCATCTAGGAGTGGCACTGCAATGTCAGACAGGAGGGCAGATATAAAAAAAGGCCTCAAACAGCACATCATGCAAAGATGAAAAAGAGGTGCAATGAGGTAGCTGTATGACTAAGCTAAGCGACACAAACAATTGGCCCATCTAGGGGGGTAATTCCAAGTTGATCGCAGCAGGAAATTTTTTAGCAGTTGGGCAAAACCATGTGCACTGCATGGGGGGCAGATATAACATGTGCAGAGAGAGTTAAATTTGGGTGGGGTGTGTTCAAACTGAAATCTAAATTGCAGTGTAAAAATAAAGCAGTCAGTATTTACTCTGCACAGAAACAAAATAACCCACCCAAATCTAACTCTCTCTGCACATGTTAAATCTGCCTCCCCTGCAGTGCACATGGTTTTGCCCAACTGCTAGCAAAAATCCTGCTGCGATCAACTTGGAATTACCCCCCTAGGAGTGGCATTGCAGTGTCAGACAGGATGGCACTTAAAAAAAAATAGTACCCGAACAGTACATCATGCCAAGAAGTAAAAGAGGGCAATGAGGTAGCTGTATGACCAAGCTAAGCGACAAAAGTGTGTGGCAAAAACACCTGGCCCATCTAGGGTTGGCACTGCAGTCCCACTGCACTAGTGTCGGATACCGGACACACGTCTAACACCAGCATAGTTGTTATGGCCTCAGTAATCTGCTTTGTACAGGTATATATATATATATATATATATATATATATATATACAACCAAAGAAAAAGGCGGCACTCGGAGTCTGTGATTCAATCATATATTGGTGCAAAAAGCAATCATCATCAACGTTTCGGGGATCAGTTCCCCTTCTTCAGGATAAGTGTTAACAGTGCACAATAAACATTTAAATACCCCAAGGTAGTACTTACCCCCCAACAAACAGCCATTCACCTGGCGTCTCCAGCTGGTCACGCCGCCAGTCCCTCCGCCCGGCGCCTCCGAGCGCGTCAGCCGCATCCGGAAGTGACGTCGCGGAAGTCAGCCGCATAACCATGGAGACGCTGGCAACTAAAACAAAAACAAACCCATTCCGTTAATAACATTCAGGGTTAACATGCAAAACAAATCCAAAAACTGGTCAAAAGTGCTAGTGCATATCACAATAAAGTGCTGTCTCGAATTTAATATCAGTGCATGGGTGAGCGTGCAACAACTGCTGTCATTTACACACAATATGCAGCAACTGGCTGTCCTTGTATTACCCCCTGCCACAGAGTAAAAGTGCTTTACAGTACATCTCATTAAATATATTCAGACCTGGTTCTTAAAAGGACATTTGTTATCTTATTGTATGCTGGTACAGTCGTCCATTAACTTCTTAACCTCTAACACTTTGGTAAATGGAACACCCTATACCTTCTAATTTTCTCAAAAAATGAACGTCCTATGGTTACTCTTGCTATCCTAACTCTGCTGAAGCCAACCCCAGCATAAATGACAGTGGACTCAAAAATTAGCAAACTCCCGACACTACCGTTCCTTCACATTAGAGAAAGTTGATGAGTCCCAAATGCTCATTCAGTCCCCCCGGTTTTAGAGTGTGCAGTCTGTGAATCCACATGGATTCTAACTGCAACAGCTTTTTGCCCCTATTACTGCCCCGTGCAGACTCTGGCACATGGTCAATAATACGGTGTTTTAATGTCGCCATGCTATGTCTGTACTCCACGAAATGCTTCGCGACTGGCTGTTCTCCACTGCTGGCCGCCAAAGCATTCCTGATTGCTTGTCTGTGTTGTGCCATTCGTACTTTGAACTGGCACTCAGTCTTACCGATGTAATAGCGGCCGCATGGACAGATGATGGCGTATACAACAAACCTGGTGCTACATGTCAGAGGCCACTTGATCTTAAAGCTTTTACCTGACAAGGGATGAGAGATACTGTCTCCTGGAGACATGTGCGTACAGGTAGTACAGCCTGTGCACTTAAAGCACCCATTTTTTCTGGTCAAGAAAATGGGTGGGTGCAACCTTTAGTTTGGCCATGTCGGTTTTAACCAGAATGTCTTTAATACTTCGCCCTTTAGTATAACTCGGCATGACCCGTTTATCCTTAAAGACTTTTAACTCTGGATCCGATGCTACCAGGGGCCATAAACCCCGCAGTCTTTTCTTTACCTGTCCACTGTTTACATCATGTTCACAAACCCAGGGGATATTCCTGGACATATCTTTTGTTGCCACTGATTTGAGGGTCTCTTCCCTTCTAATTGCCGTGGCTTTCCTACGAGCCGCACGTAGCAATTTGAGGGGGTACCCCCTATCCAGGAGCCTGCCTTCCATTTCATCCAGTTGATTATTCCTGACCTCCACACTTGTATTGGACCTGCACACTCGCAGAAATTGTGAGTATGGCAGTCCCCTAATGGTGGAGGCCGGATGAAAACTGTCATACCGTAAGACAGTATTGCGGTCTGTGGGCTTCTTATACAAACACGTATTAATTCTGCCTTCATTCACTTTAATGAGGATGTCTAAATAACAAATCTCATGTTGACTCCAACTCATGGTAAATTTGACAGGACTAGCTGATAAATTGTGTCTGTCAACTAGGGCTACTAAATCCTGTGCGTCACCCCTCCAAAACACCAGCACGTCATCTATATAACGGTAGTAAATAAACAAACGACTTGCTACCACAGAGTAAGCCAAAAACAGTTCCCGTTCTACGTCCCACATAAAGGCATTAGCGAACGAGGGTGCCACGGAATAACCCATGGCACACCCCGTTCGCTGCCTGTAAAATTGCCCGTCAAAGATGAAAAAATTGTGAGATAATGTAAACTGCAGCAATTCCATGAAAAAATCTATATCGGGTCCAGTGTACAATGCATTACCAGTTATCAAACGTCTTACTGCATTCAAGCCCTGCTGATGCAAGTATACAGGCTAGTGACATCAATGGTCGCCAATATGACATCTGGTGGCACCTGCTCAATGGAGAGGAATTTTCTTAATGTTATTGAATGTTATTAACGGAACGGGTTTGTTTTTGTTTTTGTTTTAGTTGCCAGCGTCTCCATGGTTACGCGGCTGACTTCCGCTACGTCACTTCCGGATGCGGCTGACGCGCTCGGAGGCGCCGGGCGGAGGGACTGGCGGCGTGACCAGCTGGAGACGCCAGGTGAATGGCTGTTTGTTGGGGGGTAAGTACTACCTTGGGGTATTTAAATGTTTGTTGTGCACTGTTAACACTTATCCTGAAGAAGGGGAACTGATCCCCGAAACGTTGATGATGATTGCTTTTTGCACCAATATATGATTGAATCACAGACTCCGAGTGCCGCCTTTTTCTTTGGTTGTATATATATATATATATATATATATATTTACATATATTTACATATATATACCTGTACAAAGCAGATTACCTGGCACTGTGAGGGGCATTTGTATACCTGGCACTGTGGGGGGCATTTGTATACTTGGCACTGTGGGGGGATTTGTATACCTGGCACTGTGGGGGGGGATTTGTATACCTGGCACGGTGAGGGGCATTTGTATACCTGGCACTGTGGGGGCATTTGTATACCTGGCACTGTGGGGGGCATTTGTATACCTGGCACTGTGGGGGGCAATTGTATACCTGGCACTGTGGGGGGCATCTGTATACCTGGCACTGTGGGTGGCATCTGTATTCCTGGCACTGTGGGGGCATTTGTATACCTGGCACGGTGAGGGGCATTTGTATACCTGGCACTGTGGGGGCAATTGTATACCTGGCACTGTAGGGGCAATTGTGGATCTGGCACTGCACTATTGGGGGCATATGTGTATCACGTCCCATTTTAACTCGCCACACCCATTTTTTTGGCGCAGTACCTCTAAGGGGCAGACCTACTGGGGGGTAGGGTAATTTTTTAAGTTGAGAATTTTTGTATGGCCCCCGAAGGATTTTATAAATATCCAAATGGCCCTCGGTAAAAAAAAGGTTCCCCACCCCTGTCCTAGAGGATGCTGGGGACACTTCATAGACTATGGGGTATAGACGGGATCCGCAGGAGACATGGGCACACTCTAAGACTTTTACTGGGTATGAACTGGCTCCTCCCTCTATGCCCCTCCTCCAGACCTCAGTTAGATTCTGTGCCCAGAGAGACTGGACACTAACAGGGGAGCTCTCCTGAGTTTCTCTGAAAAAGACTTAGGGGGTCATTCCGAGTTGTTCACTCGTTGCCGATTTTCGCAACGGAGCGATTAAGGCAAAAATGCGCATGCGCATGGTACACAGTGCGCATGCGCATGGTACGCAGTGCGCATGCGCTAAGTATTTTAGCACAAAACTTAGTAGATTTACTCACGTCCGAACGAAGAATTTTCATCGTTGAAGTGATCGGAGTGTGATTGACAGGAAGTGGGTGTTTCTGGGTGGAAACTGACCGTTTTCTGGGAGTGTGCGGAAAAATGCAGGCGTGCCAGGATAAAACGCGGGAGTGTCTGGAGAAACGGGGGAGTGGCTGACCGAACGCAGGGCGTGTTTGTGACGTCAAACCAGGAACGAAACGGGCTGAGCTGATCGTAGTGTAGGAGTAAGTCTCGAGCTACTCAGAAACTGCTAAGAAATTTCTATTCGCAATTCTGCTAATCTTTCGTTCGCAATTCTGCTAAGCTAAGATACACTCACAGAGGGCGGCGGCCTAGCGTGTGCAATGCTGCTATAATCTGCTAGCGAGCGAACAACTCGGAATGACACCCTTAGTTAGGTTTTTTATTTTCAGGGAGACCTGCTGGCAACAGGCTCCCTGCTTCGTGGGACTGAGGGGAGAGAAGCAGACCTACTTCTAATGAGTTAAAGGCTCTGCTTCTTAGGCTACTGGACACCATTAGCTCCAGAGGGTCTGATCGCAAGCCGTGCTAGATGCTCGTTCCCGGAGCCGCGCCGTCAACCCCCCTTGCAGAGCCCGAAGAAAGAAGCCGGGTGAGTATTCAGAAGAGAAGAAGACTTCAGAGACGGCAGACGCTGACTGAGGTACCGCGCGGCGGGTGCGCTGCGCGCCATGCTCACACACACACAAGCGGCACTGTTGGGTGCAGGGCGCAGGGAGGGCGCCCTGAGCAGCTGGAAACCTCAGATCAGACACTGGCAAAGACAGATTATACCACCGCCAGTATAAATATATTTTAAAAAGAAGTAGGACTGAAGCGCGCCATTGAGGGGGCGTGGCTTAGCCGTTATAGCTCTAACCAGCGCCATTTTTCTCTCCACAGAGCTGCAGAGACGCTGAGCCTTCCTCCTCCACTGTAACAAGTAACAGGGGAAAAACAGGGGGGGCACAGTTTATTTGGTGCTTATTATTTGTGAGATAAGAGAAGCGCTGACATATCTGGGGCTGTGTACTGCACACTTCAGATCAAAGTTAGTCGCTGGGGTGTGAGCTGGCAAACTCCCTTTGTGTCTCCCTGACAGGCTTAGTGTGGGTCTGTTCCACATAGCCCAGTGTGTTTGGTGGTGTCGGTGCACGTGTGTCGGCATGTTTGAGGCTGAATGCTCTTCCCAGGAGGAGGTTGGTGTGGAGACAGTACAGGCTGTGGGAGTGACCCCGTCGGCACCGCCGACTCCGGATTGGGTGAATTTGTTGAGTGTATTGAATGCTAATGTGGCTTTGTTAAATAAGAGGTTTGATAAATCTGAGTCACAGCACCGAGCATGGAGAAGGTCCATGGAGGATGCATTTCCACAAAACCCTTCGGGGTCACAGAAACGTTCGTTTGCCCAGTTAGTGGAAACAGATACCAACACAGATTCTGATTCCTGTGTCGACTATAATGATAACAGATTAAATCCTAAACTGGCTAAAAACATATAGTTCATGATTGTGGCGATAAAGGACGTGTTAAATATCACGGAGGACCCTGAGGTTCCTGATACGAGGGTCTGCATGTATAAGGGTAAGAAACCTGAGGTAATGTTCCCTCCCTCTCATGAACTGAATGCTCTTTTTGAAAAGGCTTGGGAAAATCCTGACAAAAAGTTTTTGATTCCCAAGAGAATTCTGCTGACATATCCATTTCCCTCAGGGGACAGGAAAATGTGGGAGTCAACCCCCTCTGTGGACAAGGCCTTATCCTGACTGTCAGGGCCGGTGCAAGGTTTCTTGGCACCCTAGGCAAAACTTCTGCCTACTGCCCCTTCCCCCTATCTGCCCTCCAGGTAAAAGACATGCTGCTGCTCTCCCCCACCCCCAGTCTTTTGCATGGCTGCTCTCTTCTCCCCATCTCCCCAGTATGTGTGGGTGCCTGCTGCTTTCACCTCCTCCCCCCCCCCCCCCCTCCCTGTTAGGCGCGGCGGTCTTCGGCCGTGCCCTGACTGAGCAGCGGTCACGGCCGCCTCGCCTCTCTCCTTCCCTGTCCCCCGCACGGCGCCTAGCAACGCCAGGACGCCGTGCGCACGATAGCCGCCGGGTCCCTGGCAACGCAGGACGCCGTGCGTGCAGGGCCGCCGGGTGCATAGCAACGGGGACGCCACAGGTGGACCGCATTCCCCGTTGCTAAGAATAGTTAATTAGGTTGCTCGTGCAGCACGGCAACTAGTAATTAGGGTCTGGGGGCTGGTCCTGCTGGCCCTCCTGTTATTGGCCAGCAGGGCCTTTTGATGTGAGCCAGCACACTGCAGCCCCGCCGGTGATAGCTTCTTGTATGCTGTTCCTGCCTTGCAGAACTCTGTTCCTGTTAGCCGTGTTTGGTGGATCTTGCTCCCTGCCCTTTGGTACTTTGGAGGTCCGAAGCTGGTCCTGGGAATCCTTCTAGTCCTTGCGAACCTGTTTGTCATCTGGAGTTCTCGCCCGGTTTCGTGAGTA
The DNA here is from genome assembly GCF_028390025.1 of Pseudophryne corroboree. Lineage (NCBI taxonomy): Eukaryota > Metazoa > Chordata > Amphibia > Anura > Myobatrachidae > Pseudophryne > Pseudophryne corroboree. Next base: position 298,705,183 of record NC_086447.1, read on the forward strand.
GCGGCTTCTGCCGCGTGTTGCGGCCTATGCCGCTTAGTGTTTACTTTACTGTGAATTGGTGCATTTGCGGAGGTTTCCGCTTTCACTGTCCTCCCCGGAACTCGGCGGTGCCGTGTAGGGGAGTGGACAGTGGTTTCTTTGTAGTTCTTTTCCTTTGGCGGCGTGCCGCACATACGTTTAGTTTTTAGGTAGTTTATAGTCCCTAGCGTGGTTGTTTCAGTTAGAGGTCCCTTGTTATTACCCTGTCTCAGTTCACGCCTTGTCTCTCTTTAAGACCTGAGGGGGCATCGGAGTTTGGCAGACCTAATCCGCCCTTCAAACGCGGCTGCCATGGGCCCAAGAAACCATAGTCGTTCAGGCGTGAATTGATAACACGGGTAAGACAACGGAGGTAGGGTGCTAGGGGCTATTTCCTTCCCATTTCCCAATCCCAGCATTCCGTCTTGGTGCTCAGGACTCACTACATAAGATCTCCCCTGTCCTGAGCATCAGGATCGTAACATTATCACCGACCCACAAAAAAAAAGGGGGTTTAATTTTTTCCGTTGTATTGGTGGGCCTAGAAATTCGGCCTCATGAATCCGGCAGGTTTAGGGCCAAACCCCAGTCAGCTTTTGGTTAACCAAATACAGGAATTAACTCAGATGGTTCAGGACCTTACTCTTCGGGTGAGATCGCAGGAAGATCTTTTGCGAGCCTCCCCGAGTATGGTTCCAGAACCAAAGATGCATTTACCTGACCGTTTTTCGGGTAACCGAAAATATTTTTTTAATTTTAAGGAAGCTTGTAAGCTTTATTTTCGTTTAAGGCCCCGTTCCTCTGGTACTGAGTCTCAGCGGGTCGGGATTCTGATGTCTCTACTTCAGGGTGATCCACAGACCTGGGCGTTTGGGCTAAGAGCGGATGATGCTGCTTTGTTATCAGTAGACGCCTTTTTTAAATCCTTAGGCCTCTTATAAGACGACCCAGATAGAGAAGCATCAGCTGCAGTGGCGGAACAAGCAAGCGGTGGGCCCAGGTGCGACAAAATGCTTTGCCCCCCCCCCCCCATCCAAGTCCACCCCAGGGGCAGTGCGCGCCGTAGGCGCGCGCAAAAATACATAGTGGCGTGGCTTCGTGGGGAAGGGGTGTGGCCACAAAATAATACCAACACAGTAGTCTCCATTATTCAAATTACGCCGCACAGTAGCACCACTACACCAGGTAGAGACCCTTTTACACCTTACAGCGAACAGATTCCTCTTTTTACACATTACAGCAGACAGCGTGCCCTTTTTACACATAACAGCAGACCGCGTGCCCTTGTTACACATTACGGCAGACAGCGTGCCCTTTTTACACATTACAGCAAACAGCGTGCCCTTGTTACACATAGCGGCAGACAGCGTGCCCTTTTTACACATTACGGCAGACAGCGTGCCCTTGTTACACATTACGGCAGACCGCGTGCCCTTGTTACACATTACGGCAGACAGCGTGCCCTTGTTACACATTACGGCAGACAGCGTGCCCTTGTTACACATTACGGCAGACAGCGTCCCCATTTCTCTAACGTCCTAGTGGATGCTGGGGACTCCGTCAGGACCATGGGGAATAGCGGGCTCCGCAGGAGACAGGGCACATCTAAAAAGCTTTTTAGGTCACATGGTGTGTACTGGCTCCTCCCCCTATGACCCTCCTCCAAGCCTCAGTTAGGTTTTTGTGCCCGTCCGAGAAGGGTGCAAACTGGATGGCTCTCTTAAGGAGCTGTTTAGTAAAGTTTTTTTTTAGGTTTCTAATCAGTGATTCCTGCTGGCGACAGGATCACTGCAACGAGGGACTTAGGGGAGAGACTTGCAACTCACCTGCGTGCAGGAGGATTGAAGTTTTAGGCTACTGGACACTGAGCTCCAGAGGGAGTCGGAACACAGGTCAGCCTGGGGTTCGTCCCGGAGCCGCGCCGCCGATCCCCCTTACAGACGCTGAAGAAAGACGGCGGAACGGAGGCCCGGAAACAGGCGGCAGAAGACTTCACAGTCTTCAGAGAGGTAGCGCACAGCACTGCAGCTGTGCGCCATTGTTGCTACACGGCTCACTGACACGGTCACGGAGGGTGCAGGGCGCTGCTGGGGGCGCCCTGGGCAGCAATATAAATACCTATTTGGCAAATAAATACATCACATATAGCCATTAAGGCTATATGTATGTATTTAACCCAGGCCAGTTTTCCTAATAACCGGGAGAAAAGCCCGCCGTGAAAGGGGCGGAGCTTATTCTCCTCAGCACTCAGCGCCATTTTCCTGACCAGCTCCGCTGGTGAGGAAGGCTCCCACTCTCCCCTGCACTACAGAAACAGGGTTAAAGAGAAGGGGGGCATAAATTGGCGATATAATTATATATTAAGAGCCCATATATAGAAACAACACCTTCTAGGGTTGTTATATACATTATGGCGCTTTTGGTGTGTGCTGGCAAACTCTCCCTCTGTCTCCCCAAAGGGCTAGTGGGTCCTGTCCTCTATCAGAGCATTCCCTGTATGTGTGTGCTGTAGGTCGGTACGTGTGTGTCGACATGTATGAGGAAAATGTTGGTGAGGAGACGGAGAAAATTGCCTGTAATGGTGATGTCACTCTCTAGGGAGTCGACACCAGAATGGATGGCTTACTTATGGAATTACGTGATAATGTCAACACGCTGCAAGCCGGTTGACGACATGAGACAGCCGGCGGACAAATTAGTATCGGTCCAGGCGTCTCAGACACCGTCAGGGGCTTGTAAAAACGCCCATTTACCTCAGTCGGTCGACAGACACTGACACGGACACTGACCCCAGTGTCGACGGTGAAGAAACAAACGTATTTTTCCTTTAGGGCCACAAGTTACATGTTAAGGGCAATGAAGGAGGTGTTACGTATTTCTGATACCACAAGTACCACAAATAAGGGTATTTTGTAGGGTGGGAATAAACTACTTGTAGTTTTGCCTGAATCAGATAAATTAAATGAAGTGTGTGATGATACGTGGGGTTCCTCCGACAGAAAGTTATGGGCGGTATACCCTTTTTCCCGCCAGTAGTAAGGGCGAGTTGGAAAACACACCTTAGGGTGGACAAGGCGCTCACACGCATATAAAAAACATGGCGTTACCGTTTCCAGATACGGCCGCCCTCAAGGAGCCAGCTGATAGGAAGCTGAAAAATATCATAACAGTATATACACACATACTGGTGTTATACTACGACCAGCAATCGCCTCAGCCTGGATGTGCAGCGCTGAGGGGGCTTGGTCGGATTTCCTGACTGAAAATTTTGATACCCTTGACAGGGACAGGATTTTATTGTCTATAGAGCATTTTAGGGATGCATTTCTATATATGTGTGATGCGCAGAGGCATATTTGCATTCTGGCATCAAAGAGTAAATGTGATGTACATATCTGCCAGACGAAGACACGACAGTGGTCAGGTGAGGCAGATTCCAGACGGCATATGGAAGTATTGCCGTATAAAGGGGCGGTCCATTGGACCTGGTGGCCATGGCAACAGCTGAAAAATCCACCTTTTGTTACCCCGAGTCACATATTGGCAGAAAAGGACACAGTCTTTTCAGTCTCAGTCCTTTCGTCCCCATACGGGCAGGCGGGCGAAGGCCTGTCATATCTGCCCAGGGGGAGAGGAAAGGGAAGAAGACTGCAGCAAGCAGCTCATTCCCAGGAACAGAAGCTCCTCACGGCTTCTGCCAAGTCCGCAGCATAACGCTGGGGCCGTACAAGCGGACTCAGGTGCGGTAGGGGGTCATCTCAAGAGTTTCAGCAACACTCGCAAGGGAACTCCGGGATCCTACATGTAATATCCCAGGTGTACATTGGAAATTCGAGACGTCTCCCCCTCACACAATTCACAGGCTGTATTCCCAGCAGGTGATAATCAAAGTACCCTTCTTACAACAAGGAAGGGGGTAGTATTCCACACTATATTGTGGTACTGAAGCCAACCGGCTCGGTGAGATCTGAAATATTTGAACACTTACATACAAGCGTTCAAATCAAGATGGAGTCACTCGGAGCAGTGATAGCGAACCAGGAAGAAGGGGACGATATGATGTCACTGGATATCAGGGACGTTTACCTACAGGTCCAAATTTGCCCTTCTCACCAAGGGTACTTCAGGTTCCTGGTACAGAACTGTCACTATCAGTTCAGACGCTGCCGTTTGGATGGTCCACGGCGCCCCGGGTCTTTACCAAGGTAATGGCCGGAATGATGATTTTTCTTAAAAGAAACATGGACGCTTTCCTGATAAGGGCAAGGTCCAGAGAACAGTTGGAGGTCGGAGTAGCACTATCTTAAGTAGTTCTACGACAGCACGAGTGGATTCTAAATATTCCAAAATCGCAGTTTTTTCCGACGACACGTCTACTGTTCCTAGGGAAGATTCTGGACACAGTCCAGAAAAACGTGTTTCTCCCAGTGGAGAAAACCAGGGAGTTATCCGAGCTAATCGGGATCCTCCTAAAACCAGGAAAAGTGTCAGTGCATCATTGCACAAGAGTCCTGGTAAAAATGGTGGCTTATTACGAAGCAATTCCATTCGGCAGATTTCCCGCAAGAACTCTTCAGTGGGATCTGCTGGACAAATGGTCCGGATCGCATCCTCAGATGCATCAGCGGATAACCCTATATCCAAGGAAAAGGGTGTCTCTCCTGTGGTGATTACAGAGTGCTCATCTTCTAGAGGGCCGCAGATTCGGCATTCAGGATTGGATGCCGGTGACCACGGAGGCCAGCCTGAGAGGCTGGGGAACAGTCACACAGGGAAAAAATTTCCAGGGAAGTGTGATTAAGTCTGGAGAATTCTCTCCGCATAAATAAGCTTAGAGCAAATTTATAATGCTCTAAACTTAGCTAGACCTCTGCTTCAAGGTCAGCCGGTATTGATCCAGTGGGATAACATCACGGCAGTCGCCCACGTAAACAGAAGGGCGGCACAAGAAGCAGGAGGGCAGTGAAAACTGCAAGGATTTTTCGCTAGGCGGAAAATCATGTGATAGCACTGTCAGCAGTGTTCTTTCCGGGAGTGGACGACTGGGAAGCAGACTTCCTCAGCAGGCATGACCTCCACCCGGGAGAGTGGAAACTTCATAGGGAAGTTTTTCAACATGATTGTGGACCGTTGGCAAAGACCAAAGGTGGACATGATGGCGTCCCGCCCGAACAAAAACGGGACAGGTATTCCGCCAGGTCATGAGACCTTCAGGCGATAGCTGCGGATGTTCTGGTAACACCGTGGGTGTACCAGTCTGTGTATGTGTTCCCTCCTCTGTTTCTCATAACCAGGGTATTGAGAATTATAAGACATAGAGGAGTATGAACTATACTAGTGGCTCCGGATTGGCCAAGAGGGACTTGGTACCCGGAACTTCAAGAAATGCTCACAGAGGACTAAGGGCCTGGGGAGCTAAGAAGGGACTTGATTCAGCAAGTACCATGTCTATTCCAAGACTTACCGCGGCTGCGTTTGACGGCATGGCGGTTGAATGCCGGATCCTGAGGGGAAAAGGCATTCCATAAGAGGTCATACCTACCCTGGTCAAAGCCAGGAAGGAGGTGACCGCACAACGTCATCACCACATGTGGTGAAAATATGTTGCGTGGGTGAGGCCAGGAAGGCTCCACGACGGAAATTCAACTAGGTCGATTTCTACACTTCCTGAAAACAGGAGTGTTTTGGACCTCAAATTGGGGTTCATTAACATTTAAATTTCGGCCCTGTAGATTTTCTTCCAGAAAGAATTGACTTCAGTTCCTGAAGTCCAGATTGTAAAGGATGTATTGCATATACAGCTTTTTTGTGCCCCTAGGGGCACCGTGAGATCTCAACATAGTGTTGGGATTTCTTAAAATCATATTGGTTTGAACCGCTCAAATCTGTGGATTTGAAATATCTCACATGGAAAGTGACCATGCTGTTGACAAATATCTCACATGGGAAGTGACCATGTTGTTAGCCCTGGCCTCGGCCAGGCGATTGTCTGAATGGGCGGCTTTGTCTTACAAAAGCCCATATTAAAATTTTCCATTTGAACAGGACAGAACTGGGACTCGTCTCCAGTTTCTTCATGAAGGGGTGTCAGCGTTTTCACCTGAAACAACCTCTTGTGGTGCCTGCGGCTACTAGGGACTTGGAGGACTCCAAGTTACTAGACGTGGTCAGGGCCCTAAAAATATATATATATATATATATAGTTAGGACGGCTGGAGTCAGAAAGTCTGACTTGCTGTTTATACTGTATACACCCAACAAGCTGGGTGCTCATGCTTCTAAGCAGTCTATTGCACGCTGGATTTGTAGTACAATTCAGCTTGCACATTCTGTGGCAGGCCTGCCACAGACGAAATATGTAGATGCCCATTCCACAAGGAAGGTGGGCTCATCCTGGGCGGCTGCCCGAGGAGTCTCGGCATTACAACTTTGCCGAGCAGCTACGTGGTCAGGGGAGAACACGTTTGTAAAATTTTACAAATTTTGATACTCTGGCTAAGGAGGACCTGGAGTTCTCTCATTCGGTGCTGCAGAGTCATCCGCACTCTCCCGCCCGTTTGGGAGCTTTGGTATAATCCCCATGGTCCTGACGGAGTCCCCAGCATCCACTAGGACGTTAGAGAAAATAAGAATTTACTTACCGATAATTCTATTTCTCGTAGTCCGTAGTGGATGCTGGGCGCCCATCCCAAGTGCGGATTGTCTGCAATGCTTGTACATAGTTATTGTTACAAAAATCGGGTTATTACTATTGTTGTGAGCCATCTTTTCGGAGGCTACTTCGTTTTGCTATCATACTGTTAACTGGGTTCAGATCACAAGTTGTACGGTGTGATTGGTGTGGCTGGTATGAGTCTTACCCGGGATTCAAGATCCTTCCTTATTGTGTACGCTCGTCCGGGCACAGTACCTAACTGAGGCTTGGAGGAGGGTCATAGGGGGAGGAGCCAGTACACACCATGTGACCTAAAAAGCTTTTTAGATGTGCCCTGTCTCCTGCGGAGCCCGCTATTCCCCATGGTCCTGACGGAGTCCCCAGCATCCACTACGGACTACGAGAAATAGAATTATCGGTTAGTAAATTCTTATTTTTTACACATTACGGCAGACAGCGTGCCCTTGTTACACATTACGGCAGACAGCGTCCCCATTTTTACACATTACGGCAGGCAGATTCCCCATTTTTACACATAGCAGCAGGCAGATTCCCCATTTTTACACATAGCGTCAGGCAGTCCCCCTGTTTTACACATAGCATCAGGCAGTCCCCCTTTTTTACACATTACGGCAGGCAGATTCCCCTTTTTACACATTGCGTCGGGCAGATTACCCCTTTTTACACATAGCGGCAGGCAGTCCCCCATTTTTACACATTGCGGCAGGCTGATTCCCCCTTTTTACACATTGCGGCAGGCAGTCCCCCCTTTTTACACATTGCGGCAGGCAGTCCCCCCTTTTTACACATTGCTGCAGGCAGTCCCCCCTTTTTACACATTGCTGCAGGCAGTCCCCCCTTTTTACACATTGCTGCAGGCAGTCCCCCCTTTTTACACATTGCGGCAGGTATGCCCCCCTTTTTACACATTGCGGCAGGTAGTCCCCCCTTTTTACACAGTGCAGCAGGTAGTCCCCCATTTTTACACAGTGCGGCAGGTAGTCCCCCATTTTTACACATTGCGGCAGGCAGGCACAAGAAAGAAGGAAAGAAGGAAAGAAAGAAGGAAAGAAGGAAAGAAAGAAAGAAAGAAAGAAAGAAAGAAAGAAAGAAAGAAAGAACGAAAGAAAGAAAGAAGAATTATACTTACCCTCTCCGCTGGCTCAGGCTCCTCGGTGCAGCGTCAGAGACGATTCCCGGGCTGGAGAGAAGGAGGAGGAGGGAGGCTGAGAAGGGAGCCGCAGCAGCGCTGTGTTACTGGTGGAGGCGCTGCTGCTGCTGCCCCTCTGCTTCCCTATAGGCTGTTCTCGGAAGACAGCCTATAGGGAAGCAGAGGGGCAGCAGCAGCAGCGCCTCCACCAGTAACAAAGCGCTGCTGCGGCTCCCTTCTCAGCCTCCCTCCTCCTCCTTCCCCCGTCTGTAGTACCGCTGCTCCTCTCCTCTCCTCTCTTCGCCGGGCGGCTGTGCGCTGCGGGCAGCGGTTGCCCGCAGCGCACAGCGGCATGTAATGAGTCAGTTTGACTCATTACATGCTTGGGCCCCTGTACAGAGGCGGGCCCCAGTGCAGTGCACTGCCTGCACTGCCGGTAGTTCCGCCTCTGATCAGCTGAGAGTCACCTACGTGCCCTTAAGCAAGGCAAAAATCCAGCATTGTACCGAATTTCGCCGTTGGTCGAACGACTGTGGCTGGAATGACCCGGCCCTGCGCAGTCAGTTTCGCCTCGGTCTGTCGGAAGTGATTAAAGACAGTCTCCTTCAGTACCCCGCTCCTGAGACTCTAGACAAACTCATGGAGCTCGCACGTAACTGCCCGAACAAGCCGGGAAACGCTCTGACCAAGTGAATTGTGAGGGGGTTCACTTGGGTCTGCAGTTAATCTCCTCTAATAATTCTCTATTAGTTCCGGTAAAGATTTCCTTTGGCAGCCTCAGTTCGTTGGTGTCGGCCTTCGTCGACAGTGGAGCTGCAGGAAATTTTATGGATTTAGCTTGGGCTAAGGCTTTAGGCGTTCCACTGATACCCTTAGATAGACGTATCACCATGCACGGCTTGGATGGGGGTCCGCTTTCCAATGGGGTTATTACTCACCGCACACCTCCAGTATTGCTGACAGTGGGGGCCCTACATTCAGAAGAAATAGAATTTCTCCTTCATCCACTAGGGGCCACTGGAGTGTAGTTACAATGGGGAAATAGTAGGTAGTAACTGGGAGCTGGCACTTTAAAATTCTCACACTGTGGCTAGCTCCTCCCCTACTATCTCCCCTCCAAGCCAGTCTTAGTTTAGTGCCCGAGAGAGCTGGTTCACTTGGGTTTAGCTGAAGAATTTTTTCTTTTTTCTTTTATTATTTTATTTTTCTTTCACACACACACAGACTGGCAGCTCTGCCACTGCCAGTCTGCACCGCGGGAGGCTGCCGGCGGGGTCCCATCGCAGCTTCGTGCGGCTCGGGATGGGCCCCGGCTGAGGGAGACACTGAGCTCTCCTGAGTTGGCGGACACCGCTGCGTGCGGCGCGTGTAGGGGCCACTCCATCCAGCAGAAGATTCCGGCAGCATGGCAGCGGTGAGTATCAAAAATGGTCGGACACCGCTGCGTGCGGCGCGTGTCGGGGCCACTCCATCACAGGAGATTCCGGCCGGACACCGCTGCGTGCGGCGCGTGTCGGGGCCACTCCATCAGAAGAAGGACAGCGGTGAGTACAATCTCCCCCCCTCCAGACTGATGTGTGATTTTACATAATATGTGCAGAGTGAGACTCTTAGATGTGACGGTCTTTCCTGCGTTGTGTCCTGCATAACCTCTAACCCCCTTATAACGCTGCAGTGCATCAGCAGAAGAGAGGGCGCACTTACTAGTTTGAACTTGGCGCCATTATGTGGGGGGCGGAGCTACAGCCCGCTCTGTAAGCGGGCTCAGCGCTCTTCAATCCCCGGCTGCAGCAGAAGGCAGCCGGGTGATACATTTACACTACCCGGCCGCAGCATACAAGCTTACAGGCAGCCGGGTAATACAGAGCGGGTTTTTAAAATTAAAAGTGGCGCCGAAAAAGAGGGGCGGAGCTAACTCCCGCTCCGTCCGGCGGGCTCAGACTCTCAGCTCCCCGGCCGCAGCATACAGGCGGCCGGGGGGTTACACACCGCTCCCCGGCCGCAGCATATGCATGCGGCCGGGGGTTACACATACAATATACAGGCGCTCCCCGGCAGCAGCAAACAGGCGGCCGGGGGTTACATTTACCCGCTCCCCGGCCGCAGCAAGGCGGCCGGGGGATACATTGGCACGCCGAGGCAGGGGGGGCGGAGCTAACTCCCGCTCTGTACGGCGGGCTCTCTCCGCTCCCCGCGCCGCTGCAGCACGCCGCTCCACAGTCTCACACTGAAGGCTCACTCCTCTCCTGGCTGTGCAGGGAGGATTTCTTTGCAGGTAGGAGGGGTGAGTAAAGGTTTATAACCCGCTTTACTCAGCGGGCTCCCAGGTCTCACTGTCGCTAGGCAACAGACCCTGTCTCTGGGGGTTTTAGCTTTTCCATACTTCATGCTGCTGAAATATAGCTACATTCCTCACTGCAGTAGAGTCCTCTGCCCGGCATTTCCTACATGCAAATCAGGGAACCTGCTCTATTACAGTAGCTGGGACTCAGCTCATTAATAATTTAAAAATCTACTGTGCAGTATTTCTTACCTACAAATACTCAGTATTTATCTACCCTATTGGGTTCACATAGACAGTATTTATCTACCCGGTTGGTTTCACGGTGGTGTGTGTGTATATATACATATATAGTTATGTTTGTGTATATATATATATATATATATATATTTAAGTGTGTGTGGGTATGTATATAGATATATCCATACAATACCAGATATAGGGGATAAAACAAACACTTCCGCAATGTTTTCTAATAACAGAATACCCCACATAACATTTTCCCCCATCCTTTCTCACAGGCTGGTCACCATTTTGAAAAGCCAGCGGAACCTCCGAGAAACATCTGGTGCACCTTAATTAGCGGTACACTACATACAGGGCGGGGTGTTGCCTTCCCTTTATTATTCCTGGGTGTCACTAGTTACTAATGCTATTTGTAATTGGGGAATGTGTGTAAGGCATCAGACAAATAGCGCTGTGGCTCAGTACGCTAGTAGCGGGTATCTGAACAGGGGTTTGAATCCAAACAAAACTTTAAGGAGAGCTCCTATTGCCTAGGGCTAAGACTCCTGTCCCACAGCGCAGCGTTACTGGTTCAGGTCTCCGCTGCTCCAGAAAGTTTATTTTAATCGTGTCGGTCACTACACATTATAGTGCAGACCTTACGTAGGGCTCTGTTTATTTAACCCACCTTTTCTCCTTTCGTTTGTCTCACCTGGGATAGTCGAAGAATTCCCTCTTAGGTGTGAAGTATGCGGCGGAGCCATCTGCTTAGCCCTCCACGCACCTGCAGGACACCCCTGTATGAACAGCTCAGATTATGCAGGTAATGTCACTGTTAACCAGAGACCTGGTACGTCATTTCACCTTTCCAGGTTTCTAAAGGAACCTTGCTAACATTCCATACATTACTGATGATGTCTGTTTTCTGTGGATCTGAACCAGTGTCTCAGAAGATACAGGTGCATTATACAGCAGTTCATCTGATACTGCAGGTAAAGGAGGCGGACACGTCAAGTCCATCAGGGTTCCACGCCAATGACGAAATGACAGCGACTGGTCCAGTTTCGAATGAGCTGGGCAGGCTCCGGTAGGCGGCCGACAGACACCCGAATACACAATATCAGGTATCAAACAATGTTTGTTTTCCTATCCTTTCCCCGCAGAAGGCAGGAGATGGTATCAGAACCTCTCTAGGGTATACACCTCGGTGTATCGCCGGTCCATCAAGCCGCCGTTTTCCTGAGGCAACCTTGCTCAGGGATCCATCGACATATGCGGCAGCGCGGTTCTACCGTGTCCGGAGCAGGTAGGTTGGGGAACAATTGTCCTCTAGGTTACAGGATGTTTCGCATCAGGATCAATTGATACTTTGGTACAGGTCAGAATCACGATTCTGCTTTATGTTCTTTGGAGGTCTCCACGTCTGCAGACTCGGACCGTGCATCTTCGCTTGGGCTGTCTTAACCCGACGACCTCTGGGGCTGCGACAGTGACAGGTGAACATGAAATCCTACGGGGCAGATGGTTCTGGGGAAGGAACTTTCTGCAGGATTTCTTGAACAGTTGGAGGTAAGTCCTCTTTGCTTTCTCCTACTACTGCCCCAGCTCCAAGACAGACCTTTACTGGTCTTTCCTTTAGATTTTTCCGTGCCCTTTCAAGCTTTCGACTCCACTCGGGCGATATCTCTGTCGCCAGGGGTTCTCAGGGTAAAAAGGCTGAAGCAGAGGTTCAACATCCTCGGTCCAATCTGATTTTATGTCATCCTATACACCCATTACACAGACTTTCCTACCACCTGGAGGGTCCCAGGGTAGGCGCAGGTCGATGGGAGAAGGCTTGGGCGGTTACAACCGTCTCAGGAGTCCCTCGGCATGGGTCGGCCGATTTACGATGACAAGAGAGTCATACTGCAGGCTGCGCTCCATAGGTTTCTAACCGCAAAGGGTGTTGATCCCTGTTTTTCACATATCATTTGAATCAGGACAGTTCTCAGGCCTTTGTTTTCTTTTCACGTTCCGAAGCCAAGTGGCTCGGAACAGGCCTATTCTGGCCTTACAATCCTTTTAGTCTGTGATTGCTAGTTTGAACAAGAAAGGGAGTTTTACGTGTCCCTTGTCTTCAGAGATGCCTGTTTACTGATTTCCGTTGGACAGGCTTTTCTCAGATTCGCATTACAGGATTCTCATTTTCACTGTCAGTCCTTTCCTCTCGGTCTCTCTTCCGCTCCCACAGAGTTTAGGAAGATCACAGAATAACTCTTTTTCAAGGGCAGTGGGTGACGTTGGTTCCCTAATGGGACAATTTACTGCTACTATCCCATTCTGTACATTAGGTGGCTTCTGAATATCCGGAGGATCCAGGAGCTTCTGATTCGACACAGATCCAATTTATGCTCCGCATAGACGTTTCTCAACACGGTCCGTCAGAGGATTTTTCCTTCCTCGGCACCAGGTACTCTATTCCTTCAGTCAAGTTGCGACGCAATGAGTGGTCGCCTCCATTCCTCTCTGAGCGGGGGACAACAATCTTCTTTCCAGGTCAAGCCACCAGGTCAGACTCCCGGGTGAGGGAACATTCCCCGGAGTTTTGTCAGCTGGTCCGCTGTGGGCGGAGATTTCGGATCGACCTCAGGGCGTTCTGACTGACTCTTTAACCCTTTATTACTCTCGGACGTGAGCTCTGGCAGCAGTAGCCGAGGAGGCCATCAGGGCTCCGGGGAGTTTTCTGGTTATTCTATCCTGCCTCCTTTTCTATTTCTACCTCATGTTCAGTAACACAGGAGGGGATTATGCGTGCTAGTCCTCTCGGTGGCGCTGGTTGGGCCACGCATGACCTGAAGATACAGATACGCCTGTTGTCAGTAGAGGAGCCTTGGCTCCTACCTCGACTGGACTGTCTACTTCAACAGGCTCCTTTTTTCTCTTTGTTCAATCTTACACTGGTTTCGTTTACCCGTGTGACTGTTCACGAGACCTCAGAAGGGAGGAGTTCCCTAGTTCGGTTAGGCCTACTGGGCCCCGATTTCAGAAGTCTGTTACCTCTTCTCGCTTTTGCCACTTTTGGAAAAGTTTATGGGACATAATAAGGATAAAAGGGGTTTTTCCCCCTTCTTTCAGTTACCATTCATCTTTGGTTTCTCTGGGAGGTTTTGCTCCGCTGCGCTTCAAACCACACTGACCGGAATTTTAGGTCTCTGCCTTTTTCGGTTTTCTTCCAAATGAGATTAGCCTAGCGGCCGTAAGTTCGGCCTCTTTTTCAGGGAGTACTCTATTGGCAACTCCCCTGGCTGAGCTTCGGCCTCAGCGGTCGTTTCTTCCAGAGGGGATGTCCATTTTTCATATAAATCTGACACTAGTGTTTTTCAGTCCTCTCTGAATGTTGTCAGGGCTCGCCAACTCTCTCTACAGAGGTCTCAGGCTATTCGATGAAGTGTTTTTCTTCTTTCTGTACGATGCTCCCGTACTAAATAGCCGGGGTCCCAGCATACGCTGGGCCGTTGGATACATCTGACCATCAGACAGTCTTCTTGGCGGTTACTAGGGAGCCTCAGTTTTCCATTTCAGCGCACTTTACACGCATTGTCCATAACCCTCTACTGGTAGAAATGGACAACGCACTTAGACTTGATGCCAGTCGGCAAATATTCCGCTGTGCATCACGCATATATAGAAATGCATCTTTTAAATGCTCTATAGGCAAAAATATACTGTCCCTATCTAGGGTATCAATATTTTCAGTCAGGGAATCCGACCACGCCAACCCAGCACTGCACATCCAGGCTGAGGCGATTGCTGGTCGCAGTATAACACCAGTATGTGTGTAAATACATTTTAGGATACCCTCCTGCTTTCTATCAGCAGGATCCTTAAGGGCGGCCATCTCAGGAGAGGGTAGAGCCCTTACAAGCGTGTGAGCGCTTTATCCACCCTAGGGGGTGTTTCCCAACGCACCCTAACCTCTGACGGGAAAGGATATAATGCCAATAACATTTTAGAAATTATCAGTTGTTATCGGGGGAAACCCACGCATCATCACACACCTCATTTAATTTCTCAGATTCAGGAAAACTACAGGTAGTTTTTCCTCACCGAACATAATACCCCTTTTTGGTGGTACTCGTATTATCAGAAATGTGTAAAACATTTTTCATTGCCTCAATCATGTAACGTGTGGCCCTACTGGAAGTCACATTTGTCTCTTCACCGTCGACACTGGAGTCAGTATCCGTGTCGGCGTCTATATCTGCCATCTGAGGTAACGGGCGCTTTTTAGAGCCCCTGACGGCCTATGAGACGTCTGGACAGGCACAAGCTGAGTAGCCGGCTGTCTCATGTCAACCACTGTCTTTTATACAGAGCTGACACTGTCACGTAATTCCTTCCAACAGTTCATCCACTCAGGTGTCGGCCCCCTAGGGGGTGACATCACTATTACAGGCAATCTGCTCCGTCTCCACATCATTTTTCTCCTCATACATGTCGACACAAACGTACCGACATACAGCCCACACACAGGGAATGCTCTGATAGAGGACAGGACCCCACTAGCCCTTTGGGGAGACAGAGGGAGAGTTTGCCAGCACACACCAGAGCGCTATATATATACAGGGATAACCTTATATAAGTGTTTTTCCCCTTATAGCTGCTGTATCTTTAATACTGCGCGTAATTAGTGCCCCCCCTCTCTTTTTTAACCCTTTCTGTAGTGTAGTGACTGCAGGGGAGAGCCAGGGAGCTTCCCTCCAACGGAGCTGTGAGGGAAAATGGCGCCAGTGTGCTGAGGAGATAGGCTCCGCCCCCTTATCGGCGGCCTTATCTCCCGTTTTTCTATGTATTCTGGCAGGGGTTAAATGCATCCATATAGCCCAGGAGCTATATGTGATGTATTTTTTGCCATCTAAGGTATTTTTATTGCGTCTCAGGGCGCCCCCCCCCAGCGCCCTGCACCCTCAGTGACCGGAGTGTGAAGTGTACTGAGAGCAATGGCGCACAGCTGCGGTGCTGTGCGCTACCTTATTGAAGACAGGACGTCTTCTGCCGCCGATTTTCCGGACCTCTTCTGCTCTTCTGGCTCTGTAAGGGGGACGGCGGCGCGGCTCTGGGACCCATCCATGGCTGGGCCTGTGATCGTCCCTCTGGAGCTAATGTCCAGTAGCCTAAGAAGCCCAATCCACTCTGCACGCAGGTGAGTTCGCTTCTTCTCCCCTTAGTCCCTCGATGCAGTGAGCCTGTTGCCAGCAGGACTCACTGAAAATAAAAAACCTAATTTAAACTTTTACTCTAAGCAGCTCAGGAGAGCCACCTAGATTGCACCCTTCTCGTTCGGGCACAAAAATCTAACTGAGGCTTGGAGGAGGGTCATAGGGGGAGGAGCCAGTGCACACCAGCTAGTCCTAAAGCTTTTACTTTTGTGCCCAGTCTCCTGCGGAGCCGCTATTCCCCATGGTCCTTTCGGAGTTCCCAGCATCCACTAGGACGTCAGAGAAACAGTATTTACGGTTGTATTCGGCCAAACTCCAGAATGATTGGTCTGAATTTCTTCCGTTAGCCGAATTTACTTATAATAACTCTTGTCATTCTTCCACCAAGGAGTCCCCATTCTTTTCAGTCTTTGGCTTTCATCCTAGAGCCAACTCTTTTTTTCCTCATTCTCCAGTCTCCTCGTTGACCTTAACCTCCCATCTCAGAACAATTTGGAGAAAGGTGCACCTTGCCTTGAGAAAAGCTGCCTTCCGAGAAAAGAAATTTTCTGATAGGCTCCGACGTCCTTGCACTTTTAAGGTGGGAGATAAGGTATGGTTGTCAACTCGCAACATCAAGCTCCAACAACCTTCGGCTAGATTGGGACCCAAATTTATTGGACCATTCCTTATCATTAAGAAGGTCAACCCAGTTGCTTTTCGGCTACGCTTGCCGAGATCTCTCAAAATTGGCAATACTTTTCACTGTTCTCTTTTGAAACAGTATTTTTCTTCCAGGAGATTTCCTCGGAGGACTTCCCATGGTAGATCTCCGGTGGATGTTCAGTGGCAACAAGAGTTCTTGGTGGAGAAGGTTTTAGATTCTAAGCTTTCTCGGGGTCGGCTCTATTTTTTGGTCCACTGGAAAGGTTATGGCCCTGAAGAAAGATCTTGGGTGTTGGATAAAGATTTACATGCTCCCAAGCTGAAGAGGATTTTCTTTCAGGAGTTTCCTCAGAAACCTGGCTCTAGGGGTTCTTTAACCCCTCCTCAAGGGGGGGGAACTGTTAGGCGCGGCGGTCTTCGGCCGTGCCCTGGCTGAGTAACGGTCACGGCCGCCGCGCCTCTCTCCTTCCCTGTCCCCCGCACGGCGCCTAGCAACGCCAGGACGCCGTGTGCACGATAGCCTCCGGGTCCCTGGCAACGCAGGACGCCGTGCGTGCAGGGCCGCCGGGTGCATAGCAACGGGGATGCCACAGGTGGACCGCGTTCCCCGTTGCTAAGAATAGTTAATTAGGTTGCTCGTGCAGCAGGGTCTGGAATGAAGAGCAGAGCCACATGTCACCCCCAGCCAGGACTCTAGGAGCTGTCCAAGTTACCGCCTGTGCCAGGTGGAGGTGGACTACTGTAAGATATGAGTGCCGGGGGGGGGGGGGGGGGATTGCGACGACTGTGAGGTAGGACCATGCTACCTTTTTCAGGCAGCTGTAGCCGGCCGCCCCCTCAGGATCCGGCGCCCCTAGGTGGCTGCCTAAAGCTGCCTAATGGAAGCTCCGGCCCTGCCGACTGTCCAAGAAGGTGGCCCTTCCGAGTCCGGACACAGTAGCCCTGAAGGATCCTGAGGATCATCGAAAGGAGAGCACATTGAAATCGATCTATGTCGCTACGGGTACACTGCTCAGACCTACCGTGGCCTCGGCATGGGTGAGTAGTGCTATTGAAAAATGGGCGGATAATTTATCCTCTGAAATTGATACCCTGGACACGGATAGCATTCTCGTAACGTTAAGTTACATAAGGGACGCTGCAGGGTATCTGAAAGACGCTGCAAGGGATATGGAAAAATATGGAGACTCTGCCATATAAAGGTGGTGTCTTGTTTGGTGACGGCCTCGCGGACCTGGTATCTACGGCTACTGCGGGTAAGTCATCGTTTCTACCTTATGTCCCTGCACAGCAGAAGAAAATGCATCACTATCAGATGCAGTCCTTTCGGCCCAATAAGTACAAAAGAGGGTGAGGGGGGCTCCTTCCTTGCTACGAGAGGTAGGGGAAGGGGAAAAAGGTCACCTGCGGTGGCAGGTTCCCAGGAGCAGAAGCCCTCCACGGCTGCTGCAAAACCCTCCGCATGACGCTGGGGCTCCTCTACAGGAGTCCGCTCCAGTGGGGGCGGCACGTCTCAAACTCTTCAGTCAGGTCTGGGTTCGCTCGGAACTGGATCCTTGGGTTTTAGACATTATAACCCAAGGTTACAGACTGGAGTTTCAAGACGTGCCCCCTCAACTTTTTTTCAAATCAGCCTTGCCAGCTTCTCTCCCGGAAAGGGAGGTGGTATGCGCGGCCATACAAAAGCTGTGCCTGCATCAGGTCATTGTCACAGTACCACCGTCACAACAAGGAAAAGGTTTTTATTCGAGCCTATTCGTGGTACCGAAGCCGGATGGCTCGGTCAGACAGATTCTGAACTTAAAGTCTCTCAATATCTATCTGAAGAGATTCAAATTCAAAATGGAATCTCTTCGGGCAGTGATCTCCAGTCTGGAGGAGGGAGACTTTATGGTATCAGTAGACATAAATGACGCGTATTTACACGTCCCCATTTATCCTCCGCATCAGGCGTACCTGAGGTTTGCGGTTCAGGATTGTCATTACCAATTTCAGACGTTACCGTTTGGGCTTTCCATAGCTCCAAGGATTTTCACAAAGGTGATGGCGGAAATGATGGTCCTCCTGCGCAAGCAAGGAGTCACAGTTATCCCGTACTTGGACGATCTCCTGATAAAGGCGAGATCAAGGGAGAAATTACTGGAACCCGTCTCGCTCTCCCTGAAGATTCTACAGCAACATGGTTGGCTCCTAAATTTGCCAAAATCACAATTGGTTCCGACAACGCGACTGTCGTTCCTGGGCATGATTCTGGACACAGAGTTACAGAGAGTTTTTCTGCCGGTGGAGAAAACTCTGGAAAGGGATTCTGAAACCGGCGAGGGTGTCGATTCATCAGTGCACTTGGTTGCTGGGAAAGATGGTGGCGGCCTACGAGGCCATTCCATTTGGCAGGTTTCATGCCAGGGTGTTTCAGTGGGACCTGCTGGACAAGTGGTCCGGGTCTCACCTGCTCATGCACCGGAAAATAGTCCTGTCTGCCAGGACCAGAATCTCTCTCCTGTGGTGGCTGCACAGTCCTCACCTTCTAGAGGGACGCAGGTTCGGGATCCAGGATTGGGTCCTGGTAACCATGGATGCAAGTCTCCGGGGATGCGGAACAGTCACACAGGGGGAAAACTTCCAGGGAAAATGGTCAAGTCAGGAAGCTTGTCTGCACATAAACATTCTAGAATTAAGGGCCATTTACAATGGCCTTTGACAAGCGGAAAACCTTCTTCAAGATCTACCCGTTTTGATTCAGTCGGACAACATAACAGCAGGGCGGAAAAAAGAGCAGAGCGGCAATGGCAGAAGCCACAAAAGTTCTCCGCTGGGTGGAAAGACATGTAAGCGCTCTGGCGGCAGTCTTCATTCCTGGAGTGGACAACTGGGAAGCAGACACGATCTCCATCCAGGGGAATGGGGTCTTCATCAAGAGGTCTTCGCAGACGTGACAAGTCACTGCGGACTTCCTCATGTAGACATGATGGCGTCTCGACTCAACAAGAAACTTCTGAGGTATTGTTCCAGGTCAAGGAATCCTCTAGCAATAGCGGTGGACGCCTTGGTGATACCGTGGGTGTTTCCATCGGTCTACGTGTTCCCGCCGCTTCCATTCATCCCGAAGGTGCTAAGAATCATAAGAAGAACAAGAGTTCTGGCTATACTCATTGTCCCAGACTGGCCGAAGAGAGCCTGGTATCCGGATCTTCAGGAGTTGCTCATAGGAGATCCGTGGCCTCTTCCTCTACGAGAGGACCTGTTACAGCAAGGTCCGTGCGTGTTCCAGGACTTACCGCGGCTGCGTTTGATGGCATGGCGGTTGAACGCCGTATTCTAGCCCGGAAGGGGATTCCCAGTGAAGTTATCCCCACTCTGCTTCAGGCTAGAAAGGAAGTAATGGCGAAACATTACCACCGTATTTGTAGAAAATATGTGTCTTGGTGTGAATCCAAGAAGGCTCCTACGGAGGAATTTCACCTGGGGCGTTTTCTCCATTTTCTACAAGCTGGTGTGGATGCGGGCCTTAAGCTGGGCTCCATTAAGGTAAAATTTCGGCTTTATCAATATTCTTTCAAAAGGAATTGGCTTCCCTCCCGGAGGTTCAGACTTTCGTAAAGGGTGTGCTGCATATCCAGCCTCCATTTGTGCCTCCGGTGACTCCGTGGGATCTCAACGTGGTGTTGAGGTTCCTGCAATCTTCTTGGTTTGAACCTTTACGGAAGGTTGAGTTAAAATTCCTCACTTGGAAAGTGGTCATGTTGTTGGCCTTGGCGTCCGCAAGGCGAGTGTCTGAGTTGGCGGCCTTGTCTCACAAGAGCCCTTATTTAATCTTCCATGAAGATAGAGCGGAGTTGAGAACTCGGCAGCAGTTTCAGCCAAAGGTGGCTTTGAAAATCTATATAGCCAGAACGGCTCAGATTAGGAAAATGGAGGCTCTGTTTGTCCTATATGCTCCCAATAAGATTGGGACGCATGCTTCCAAGCAGACTATTGCGCGATGGATCTGTAATACGATTCATCAGGCTCATTCTACGGCTGGATTGCCGTTACCGAAATTGGTTAAGGCCCATTCTACCAGGAAGGTGGGCTCATCTTGGGCGGCTGCCCGTGGGGTCTCGGCATTACAGCTTTGCTGTGTGGCTACTTGGTCGGGTTCAAACACTTTTGCAAAGTTTGATACCCTGGCTGATAAGGACCTCTTGTTTGGTCAATCGGTGCTGCAGAGTCATCCGCACTCTCCCGCCCGATCTGAAGCTTTGGTATGATCCCCATGGTCTATGAAGTGTCCCCAGCATCCTCTAGGACGTAGGAGAAAATAGGATTTTAATACCTACCGGTAAATCCTTTTCTCTTAGTCCGTAGAGGATGCTGGGCGCCCGTCCCGGTGCTGACTTTTTCTGCTGTAGTGGTTGTAGGTTTTGGTTGTGTTACACAATGGTTGTGTTTGGTTTTAATCAGCCTGTTGCTGGTTTTTTGTTCATGCTGTTGACTGGGTTTACTTACAAATGCCATGTTGTACGGCGTGTTTGTGGTGTGAGCTGGTATGTATCTCACCCTTAGTTTTAATAATAATAAAAATCCTTTTCCTCGAAATGTCCGTCTCCCTGGGCACAGTTCCTATAACTGAGGTCTGGAGGAGGGGCATAGAGGGAGGAGCCAGTTCACACCCAGTAAAAGTCTTAGAGTGTGCCCATGTCTCCTGCGGATCCCGTCTATACCCCATGGTCTATGAAGTGTCCCCAGCATCCTCTACGGACTAAGAGAAAAGGATTTACCGGTAGGTATTAAAATCCTATTATACGGCAGTATCACTGGAATTATATGGCAGTACCACTGGACATATACGGCAGGATCACTGGACTGGACTTATACGGCAGTACCACTGGAATTATATGGCAAGATCACTGGATTTATACGGCAGTACCGCTGGACATAGACGGCAGTATCAATGGACATATACTGCAGTATCACTGGACATATACGGCAGTATCACTGGACTGGATTTGTACTCCAGTACCACTGGAATTATACGGCAGGATCACTGGAATTATACGGTAGGATCACTGGAATTATACGGCAGGCTCACTGGATTTATACGGCAGTACCGCTGGACATATATACTGCAGTATCACTGGACATATACGGCAGTATCACTGGACTGGACATATACGCCAGTACCACTGGAATTATACGTCAGGATCACTGGAATTATACGACAGGATCACTGGATTTATACGGCAGTACCACTGGACATATACGGCAGTATCAATGGACATATACGGCAGTGTCACTGGACTGGACTTATACGCCAGTACCACTGTAATTAAACAGCATTATCACTGGATTTATACGGCAGTACCGCTGGACATAGACGGCAGTATTAATGGACATATACGGCAGTATCACTGGACTGGATTTATATGCCAGTACCACTGGATTTATACGGTAGTATCACTGGAATTATATGGCAGTACCACTGGACATATACGGCAGGATCACTGGACTGAATTTATACGCCAGTACCACTGGAATTATACGGCAGGATCACTGGACATAGGGGGTAATTCCAAGTTGATCGCAGCAGGATTTTTGATAGCAATTGGGCAAAACCATGTGCACTGCAGGGGAGGCAGATATAACATGTGCAGAAAGAGTTAGATTTGGGTGGGTTATTTTGTTTCTGTGCAGGGTAAATACTGGCTGCTTTATTTTTACACTGCAGATTGAACACACCACACCCAAATCTAACTCTCTCTGCACATGTTACATCTGCCTCCCCTGCAGTGCACATGGTTTTGCCCAATTGCTAACAAAAATCCTGCTGCGATCAACTTGGAATTACCCCCATAGACGGCAGTACCGCTGGACATAGACGGTAGTATCAATGGACATATACGGCAGTATCACTGGACTGGATTTATATGCCAGTACCACTGGAATTATACGGCAGGATCACTGGATTTATACGGCAGTACCGCTGGACATATACGGCAGTATCAATGGACATATACGGCAGTATCACTGGACATATATGGCAGTATCACTGGACTGGATTTATACTCCAGTACCACTGGAATTTTACGGCAGGATCACTGGAATTATACGGCAGGATCACTGGACTTATACGCCAGTACCACTGGAATTATACGGCAGGATCACTGGAATTATACGGCAGGCTCACTGTATTTATACGGCAGTACCGCTGGACATATATACTGCAGTATCACTGGACATATACGGCAGTATCACTGGACTGGACATATACGCCAGTACCACTGGAATTATACGTCAGGATCACTGGAATTATACGACAGGATCACTGGATTTATACGGCAGTACCACTGGACATATACGGCAGTATCAATGGACATATACGGCAGTATCACTGGACATATACGGCAGTATCACTGGACAGTGGCGGAACAAGCAAGCGGTGCAACAAAATGCTTTGGGCCCCCCCCCCCCATCCCATCCAAGTCCACCCCATGGGCAGTGCGCGCCGTAGGCGTGGCTTCGTGGGGAAGGGGTGTGTCCACAAAATAATACCAATTCATAAAACGGTGCACAGTAGTCTCCATTCTTCAAATTACGCCGCACAGTAGCACCACTACACCAGGTAGAGACCCTTTTACTCCTTACAGCGAACAGATTCCCCTTTTTACACATAACGGCAGACAGCGTGCACTTTTTACACATAACGGCAGACAGCGTGCCCTCGTTACACATAGCGGCAGACAGCATACACTTTTTACACAATGGCAGACAGCGTGCCCTCGTTACACATAGCGGCAGACAGCGTGCCCTCGTTACACATAGCGGCAGACAGCGTGCACTTTTTACACATTACGGCAGACAGCGTCCCCATTTTACACATTACGGCAGACAGTGTCCCCATTTTACACATTACGGCAGACACCATACACTTTTACACATAACGGCAGATAGCGTGCCCTTTTTACACATTACGGCAGGCAGATTCTACCTTTTTACACATAGCGGCAGGCAGATTCCCCATTTTTATACATAGCGGCAGGCAGATTCCCCATTTTTATACATAGCGGCAGGCAGATTCCCCATTTTTATACATAGCGGCAGGCAGATTCCCCATTTTTATACATAGCGGCAGGCAGATTCCCCATAGGGAAGGGGCGTGACCACATAATAGTGTCAATTCACATTACACCACACAGTAGTGGCGCTTATACACATTGCACCAGGTAGAACCTCCTATGCACACTGATCCAGGTAGATCACGTCATACACTTTGCTCCAGGTACAGCACGTCATACACTTTGCACCAGGTACAGCACGTCATGCACTTTGCACCAGGTACAGCACGTCATACACTTTGCACCAGGTACAGCACGTCATACACTTTGCACCAGGTAGAGCACGTTTTCATACACATTGCCGCTAGATAGAGCACTTTATCATACACATTGCACCAGGTAGAACACGTTATACACACTGCGCCAGGTAGAGCACGTTATCATACACATTGCGCCAGGCAGAGCATGTTATCATACACATTGCCGCTAGGTAGAGCAAGTTATCATACACATTGCATCAGGTAGAGCATGTTATCATACACATTGCCGCTAGGTAGAGCAAGTTATCATACACATTGCATCAGGTAGAGCATGTTATCATACACATTGCCGCTAGGTAGAGCAAGTTATCATACACATTGCGTCAGGTAGAACACGTTATTATACACAATGCGCATGGTAGAGCACGTTATCAGCCACATTGCGCCAGGTAGAACACGTTATTATACACAATGCGCCTGGTAGAGCACATTTTCATACACATTGCGCCAGGTAGAACACGTTATTATACACAATGCGCCAGGTAGAGCACGTTATAATACACATTGCACTAGGTAGAACACGTTATTATACACAATGCGCCTGGTAGAGCACGTTATTATACACATTGCACTAGGTAGAACACGTTATTATACACAATGCGCCTGGTAGAGCACGTTATTATACACAATGCGCCTGGTAGAGCACGTTATTATACACATTGCACTAGGTAGAGCACGTTATTATACACATTGCACTAGGTAGAGCACGTTATCATACACATTGCGCCAGGTAGAACACGTTATCATACACATTGCGCCAGGTAGAGCACGTTATCATACACATTGCGCCAGGTAGAACACGTTATTATACACAATGCGCCTGGTAGAGCACGTTATTATACACAATGCGCCTGGTAGAGCACTGAGGCACATTGCAGTAACCACTCACTTATCACCTCCAGTTGCACGAAGGAGCCGTTTGACACAAGTGGTTCCGCCCCCAGCAGCAACTCACTGACACTCACCATTTTTTCTGACAGCACAGTGCAGTGAGTGCACTGGCACAAGTAGCCAGACTGCGCCTGTAGTAGCCGCAGCCTGGAGGAGCTCTATGTGAAATCGCAAGCAGAGGCTGTTCTCTGGCAAGAAGGAGCTCGTCCAATCGCTTCCCCTGACGGGCTGGCCACTGCTAAATATACCGATAATCAGTTCCAACTGTGTCAAAGTAGTGGAGCCCCAGGTGCAATGGGAAAGTCAGTGTCACTGCACAGTTGTACTGATTACTGGTATATTTAGCAGTGGCCAGCCCGTCAGGGGAAGCGATCGGAGGAGCTCCTTCTTGACAGCCTCTGCTTGCGATTTCACAGATAGCTCCTTCATGCTGCGGCGCAGGCTGGCTACTTGTGCCAGTGCACTCACTGCACTGTGCTGTCAGAAAAATGGTGTCAGTGAGGCCCTGACACTCTGAGCGGCCTCACATTGCACACACGGAGCTTGCAGCCCCCGGACATCCCGCATCTGCACCAGCTACTCCAGGTGAAGCGGGGCGATGCAGCACTGTCTACTGCTTACCTACAGCGGGAGCTGCGTAGCCCGGCCGGCTCCTGCTGGAAGGTAGTTGTCGGGTCTCGGTGGGGCGTTGAGCGGGTCCCGGGTAGGGGGGTGGCGGCGGGCAGATCCGGAGCTGTACTCCCAGTCGCAGAGGAGGGTGCTGGCGGCAGAGCGGCAGTGGAGCCGGATGAGCGGGGCCAGTCTGTCAGCCCTGCAGCACAGATTCATGTGCTGGCGGGGAGCAGGATTCAAAGCGGGAGATGCTGCAGGCTGTGATTGGATGGAGACTACAGGAGGTGATTGGCCGAGGAAACAGCCAGTCACCTCCTGCATTCCGCTGACAGGCTTAACACATGCAAACACATATTCAGATGAGCGCGTCCTGTGGGACCCGCTCATCTTCTAAATGTGAGTCCTGGGCGGCTGTTTCTGGGTAAAATACGCGCCATAGCGCGTTTTTGCGATCACTGACAATAATGCACATGACACAATATGCACACACCGTAATGCCCCCTACACATTATGCCACACACTGTAATGCCCCCGACACATTATGCCACACACCGTAATGCCCCCGACACATTATGCCACACACCGTAATGCCTGTGACACATTATTCCACACACCGTAATGCGTGTGACACATTATGCCAGGAATCGCAATGCCCGTTATACATTATGCTACACACTGCAATGCCCCTGATACATTATAGCACATACAATGTCTGTGACACAGTATGACACACACCACAATGATCCTGAGACATTATACCACATACCACAATGCCCGTGATATAGTATACAACACACCGTAATGCCTGAAACATTATGACACACACCGCAATGTCCGTGATACATTATGCCACACACCGTAATGCCCATTACACATTAAGTTCTACAGTAAGGCTTCCAATTACTTTTAAATTACCTGCTTGTTGCCAGGGGTTTCATGCACTTGGTTCCATGCACGGTGCCAGGATGTCATGCTCGTTGCCAGGGGTTTCATGCACTGGGTGTCATGCTCGTTGCTAGTGGGTAGTGCTTGTTGCTAGGGCCGTGCTCCCAGTGCCACATATGCTCCCAGTGCCAGATATTCCCCCACAGTGCCAGGTATATGCACCCAGTGCCAGATATTCTCCCACAGTGCCAGATATTCCCCTCCAGTGCCAGGTATATGCCCCCAGTGCCAGGTATATGCCCCCAGTGCCAGGTACATGCCCCCAGTGCCAGTTATATGCCCCCAGTGCCAGGTATATGCCCCCGCAGTGCCTGCTTCCCCCCCCCAGTGCCAGGTATATGCCCCCAGTGCCGGGTATATGCCCCCCCAGTGCCAGATATTCTCCCACAGTGCCAGATATTCCCCCCCAGTGCCAGGTATATGCCCCCAGTGCCAGGTATATGCCCCCAGTGCCAGGTACATGCCCCCCAGTGCCAGTTATATGCTCCCAGTGCCAGGTATATGCCCCCAGTGCCAGATATTCCCCCCCAGTGCCAGGTATATGCCCCCAGTGCCGGGTATATGCCCCCCCAATGCCGGGTATATGCCCCCAGTGCCTGCTTCCCCCCCAGTGCCAGGTATATGCCTCCAGTGCTGGGTATATGCCCCCCCCCCCCAGTGCCAGGTATATGCCCCCCCCAGTGCCAGATATATGCCCCCAGTGCCAGGTACATGCCCCCAGTGCCAGGTATATGCCCCCCCCCAGTGCCGGGTATATGCCCCCCCAGTGCCAGGTACATGCCCTCAGTGCCGGGTATATGCCCCCCCAGTGCAAGGTATATGTCCCCAGTGCCAGATCTGTCCCCCCAGTGCCAGGTATATGTCCCCAGTGCCAGATCTGTCCCCCCAGTGCCAGGTATATGTCCCCAGTGCCAGATCTGTCCCCCCAGTGCCAGGTATATGCCGCAGTGCCTGCTCCCCCGGCCCCCCCTCCCCCCTCTATGTGTTGGAGGGACACGAGCGCATCGCGCGTCTCTCCTGTGTCCCTCCTGGCTCTCCCCCCGGCCGGTCTAATGAAGGAAGTGCCGTTCGTGAGCCAATCAGAGCTCACGAACGGCACATGCTTCCTTAGACAGCTGGGGGAGAGCCAGGAGGGACACAGGAGAGACGCGCGATGCGCTCGTGTCCCTCCAACACATAGGGGGGGGAGGGGGGAGGGGGGGCCGGGGGAGCAGGCACCGCAGCAGGGAGGGAGAGGAGACCGCAGATTGACATGCGGACGTTCGTCCGCATGTCAATCTGTTCTAAATGCCGGCCGGCGGCTGTGGGCCCCTGAGTGCGGCGGGGCCCCAGTGCAATGCACTGCCTGCCCCGCCAGTAGTTCCGCCCCTGTCACTGGACATATACGGCAGTATCACTGGACTGGATTTGTACTCCAGTACCACTGGAATTATACGGCAGGATCACTGGAATTATACGGTAGGATCACTGGAATTATACGGCAGGCTCACTGGATTTATACGGCAGTACCGCTGGACATATATACTGCAGTATCACTGGACATATACGGCAGTATCACTGGACTGGACATATACGCCAGTACCACTGGAATTATACGTCAGGATCACTGGAATTATACGACAGGATCACTGGATTTATACGGCAGTACCACTGGACATATACGGCAGTATCAATGGACATATACGGCAGTGTCACTGGACTGGACTTATACGCCAGTACCACTGTAATTAAACAGCATTATCACTGGATTTATACGGCAGTACCGCTGGACATAGACGGCAGTATTAATGGACATATACGGCAGTATCACTGGACTGGATTTATATGCCAGTACCACTGGATTTATACGGTAGTATCACTGGAATTATATGGCAGTACCACTGGACATATACGGCAGGATCACTGGACTGAATTTATACGCCAGTACCACTGGAATTATACGGCAGGATCACTGGACATAGGGAGTAATTCCAAATTGATCGCAGCAGGATTTTTGATAGCAATTGGGCAAAACCATGTGCACTGCAGGCATAGGCGTGCGCAGCACATTTTATTAGGGGGTGCACCGTCGTAGGGGTGTGTCTAGCACCACCTTTTGGGCGTGTCTAGCACCATCTATTGACGGTCAATGCAATAAAATACCACCCTTGTACCAATCCTAATAAAGCAGATACATTGTCAGATATTGTGGTGTGCACCAAACAAACACCCCTGATGGCACTCACTGCAATTACACTGCTCCTCCTCAGCCTGGTCTGGCTCCCCCTCTCTTTCCCCTGCAAGCTGCAGTAACTCACTGACACTGACAGTCGCAGACTAGTACTACTGCTGCTGCTGGAAAAACGAGTGATGTGTCAATGCTGCTGCCGACTGCCTGCCAGTATTGAATTTGTCTTCCTAAGAGGAACGCTGGCTGCATGCTGATCCTCATCAGTGGCTGGCGTTGGCATAGCATAGAATGAGAGCGATGGGCATGTGGCGGGTGTGGTGGGTGGGACTGCAAGCAGCATGACGTAATCACATCACATCACGCTGTTTTTGTACATGGAAGTGGAGCCAAGAGTGTGAAAGCCGGTGGCAGTGGCACCCTTGATTAACCCAGGCATCCGGTCAGTAATACAGTCCTGACAGGGTGCAGCGCAGAGGGGACAGTAATCAGCCTGCTCGGCGATCGCTGCATCAGGCATGTGAGATAGGGGTGCCGGACATTAGGGGGTGCCTGTGCGCACCAGGAACCCCCCCTGCGCACACCTATGACTGCAGGGGAGGCAGATATAACATGTGCAGAAAGAGTTAGATTTGGGTGGGTTATTTTGTTTCTGTGCAGGGTAAATACTGGCTGCTTTATTTTTACACTGCAATTTAGATTGCAGATTGAACACACCACACCCAAATCTAACTCTCTCTGCACATGTTACATCTGCCTCCCCTGCAGTGCACATGGTTTTGCCCAATTGCTAACAAAAATCCTGCTGCGATCAACTTGGAATTACCCCCATAGACGGCAGTACCGCTGGACATAGACGGTAGTATCAATGGACATATACGGCAGTATCACTGAACTGGATTTATATGCCAGTACCACTGGAATTATACGGCAGGATCACTGGATTTATACGGCAGTACCGCTGGACATATACAGCAGTATCAATGGACATATACGGCAGTATCACTGGACATATATGGCAGTATCACTGGACTGGATTTATACTCCAGTACCACTGGAATTTTACGGCAGGATCACTGGAATTATACGGCAGGATCACTGGACTTATACGCCAGTACCACTGGAATTATACGGCAGGATCACTGGAATTATACGGCAGGCTCACTGTATTTATACGGCAGTACCGCTGGACATATATACTGCAGTATCACTGGACATATACGGCAGTATCACTGGACTGGACATATACGCCAGTACCACTGGAATTATACGTCAGGATCACTGGAATTATACGACAGGATCACTGGATTTATACGGCAGTACCACTGGACATATACGGCAGTATCAATGGACATATACGGCAGTATCACTGGACATATACGGCAGTATCACTGGACATATACGGCAGTATCACTGGACTGGATTTGTACTCCAGTACCACTGGAATTATACGGCAGGATCACTGGAATTATACGGTAGGATCACTGGAATTATACGGCAGGCTCACTGGATTTATACGGCAGTACCGCTGGACATATATACTGCAGTATCACTGGACATATACGGCAGTATCACTGGACTGGACATATACGCCAGTACCACTGGAATTATACGTCAGGATCACTGGAATTATACGACAGGATCACTGGATTTATACGGCAGTACCACTGGACATATACGGCAGTATCAATGGACATATACGGCAGTGTCACTGGACTGGACTTATACGCCAGTACCACTGTAATTAAACAGCATTATCACTGGATTTATACGGCAGTACCGCTGGACATATATACTGCAGTATCACTGGACATATACGGCAGTATCACTGGACTGGACATATACGCCAGTACCACTGGAATTATACGTCAGGATCACTGGAATTATACGACAGGATCACTGGATTTATACGGCAGTACCACTGGACATATACGGCAGTATCAATGGACATATACGGCAGTGTCACTGGACTGGACTTATACGCCAGTACCACTGTAATTAAACAGCATTATCACTGGATTTATACGGCAGTACCGCTGGACATAGACGGCAGTATTAATGGACATATACGGCAGTATCACTGGACTGGATTTATATGCCAGTACCACTGGATTTATACGGTAGTATCACTGGAATTATATGGCAGTACCACTGGACATATACGGCAGGATCACTGGACTGAATTTATACGCCAGTACCACTGGAATTATACGGCAGGATCACTGGACATAGGGGGTAATTCCAAATTGATCGCAGCAGGATTTTTGATAGCAATTGGGCAAAACCATGTGCACTGCAGGGGAGGCAGATATAACATGTGCAGAAAGAGTTAGATTTGGGTGGGTTATTTTGTTTCTGTGCAGGGTAAATACTGGCTGCTTTATTTTTACACTGCAATTTAGATTGCAGATTGAACACACCACACCCAAATCTAACTCTCTCTGCACATGTTACATCTGCCTCCCCTGCAGTGCACATGGTTTTGCCCAATTGCTAACAAAAATCCTGCTGCGATCAACTTGGAATTACCCCCATAGACGGCAGTACCGCTGGACATAGACGGTAGTATCAATGGACATATACGGCAGTATCACTGGACTGGATTTATATGCCAGTACCACTGGAATTTTACGGCAGGATCACTGGATTTATACGGCAGTACCGCTGGACATATACGGCAGTATCAATGGACATATACGGCAGTATCACTGGACATATATGGCAGTATCACTGGACTGGATTTATACTCCAGTACCACTGGAATTTTACGGCAGGATCACTGGAATTATACGGCAGGATCACTGGACTTATACGCCAGTACCACTGGAATTATACGGCAGGATCACTGGAATTATATGGCAGGCTCACTGTATTTATACGGCAGTACCGCTGGACATATATACTGCAGTATCACTGGACATATACGGCAGTATCACTGGACTGGACTTATACGCCAGTACCACTGGAATTATACGGCAGGATCACTGGAATTATACGGCAGGATCACTGGAATTATACGGCAGTACCACTGGACATATACGGCAGTATCAATGGACATATACGCAGTATCGCTGGACTGGACTTATACGCCAGTACCACTGGAATTCTACAGCAGGATCACTGGATTTATACGGCAGTACTGCTGGACATATACGGCAGTATCAATGTACATATACGGCAGTATCACTGGACTGGATTTATATGCCAGTACCACTGGAATTATACGGCATTATCACTGGATTTATACGTCAGTACCACTGGAATTATACGGCAGGATCACTGGAATTATACGGCAGGATCTCTGGAATTATATGGCAGGATCACTGGATTTATACGGCAGTACCGCTGGACATATACTGCAGTATCAATGGACATATACGGCAGTATCACTGGACATATACGGCAGCATCACTGGACATATACAGCAGCACAGAGATACCACCACTGATGCAGGACAACACAGCACCACTGCAATGGACTGGACTTATACAGCAGCACTGGACATATGGCAGCAGAGGACACCACCACTGTGACTGGACTGATGCAGCACAAGACACCACCACTGGACTGATGCAGCACAACACAGCACCACTGGACTGCACTTATACAGCAGCACTGGACATTTGACAGCAGAGAACACAACCACTGTGACTGGACAGATGCAGCACAAGACACTACCACTGAGGACGGAGACGCGTCCTCTCTCTACACTCTCCAATGCCGGTGTGAAAATGGCGGGGACGTGCGGCTCCTTATATGGAATGAAGTTTTGCCTCGTTCTGGTTTCCGAGTCAGACGCGAAAACCCGAGCCTGACTCGGATCCGGGCTCATGACGTGAAGTCCCGGGGGGGGGGTCGGTTCTCTGAGAACCGAACCCGCTCATCTCTAATTAAAAATGAATGAAAATATTTTAGTGCCTTATACCGCTTTCAGATCGCAATGCCGGGTCCTACCATGAAATTGAAAACTGGTCCTTCCTGAATGGAACCCGGCATTGGACCCTACACACTGCAATCCCGACCCAGCAATACAAACTGCTGCGTTCAGCATTTGCTTCTGCATGCAACTCAGAACCAGGCCCATAGACACAATAATGAAATAAAGAGATACATAAGCTTCACTTCATGGAAGATGCATTTCACACCACAATCTTTCTTGTATCAGTGTGATAGGAGTCTTGTGTCATTACTCATGCTGGGATCCTATAGACCAGTGGTTCCCCATTTTACACATTACGGCAGGCAAGAGTCCCCATTTTACACATTACTGCAGGCAAGAGTCCCCATTTTGCACATTACTGCAGGCAAGTGTCCCCATTTTACACATTATAGCAGGCAGAGTCCCCTTCTTTAAAGAGAGAAAAAAGAGAAAGAGTGTGTTATACTCACGTTTGCAGCAGCATCCGCCGGCCAGAGGTCCTCTTCCATCCCGCTCTTCAGCCTGCGCCTGCTTGCCTCTCCCTCCCCCTGGCTTGCCCGCCGTGTCCTGGCTCCCCCTCCTCCCCGTCATCAGTACTCCGCTCGGGGGCAGAGTTTCATTTAATGACGCACTTGCGTCATGACGCAAACGCCACAAAACTCCGCCCCCCCCCTTCCCGAGCGGAGTAGTAATGACGGGGAGGAGGGGGAGCACAAACTGAGCCAGCAAGAGCCACGGCGGGCGCTCCGTGCGAATGCACGCCTCGCCCACCCCAAGAAACGAGTGGATGTGAGTGGAGGGGGGGATGCTGTCCTGTCACAAGGAATACAGACCCTGATAGAGGCTATCAGAAATGTCCTGCATATTCCCAGGGCCGGTGCAAGGTTTCTCAGCACCCTAGGCAAACCTTCTGCCTACCCCCCCCCACACACACACACACACACACACCAATACCCACTTTCCAGCTCCCCTGGATATCAAAGTGGCTTCTTAGACATTTCACAGCTGCCATTGTCAAATAGGGAAACAATCCCTCCCCCAAAAATACAAATAAACCACTATGCGCAATATTGCCCCCATCCACTAACGTAAGATAGGAGCAGTGCGCGCCGCAGGCGCGCGCAAAATATGTAGGGGCGTGGCTTCATGGGGAAAGGGCGTGGCCACAAAATAATGCCAATTCATACTACGGTGCATAGTAGTCTCCATTATTCAAATTACGCTGCATAGTAGCGCCACTACACCAGGTAGAGACCATTTTTACACATTACGGCAGACGGCGTGCCTTTTTACACATTACGGCAGACAGCGTCCCCTTTTTACACATTACGACAGACAGCGTCCCCCTTTTTACACATTATGGCAGACAGCGTCCCCTTTTTACACATTACGGCAGACAGCGTCCCATTTTTACACATTACGGAAGACAGTCCCCCTTATTACACATTACGGCAGACAGCGTCCCCCTTATTACACATTACGGCAGACAGCATCCCCCTTATTACACATTACAGCAGACAGCATCCCCCTTATTACACATTAGGGCAGACAGCGTCCCCTTTTTACACATTACGGCAGACAGCGTCCCCCTTATTACACATTACAGCAGACAGCATCCCCTTATTACACATTACGGCAGACAGCGTCCCCCGTTTTACACATTACGGCAGGCAGCGTCCCCCGTTTTACACATCACGGCAGACAATCCCCCTTATTACACATCACGGCAGACAGCGTCCCCCTTATTAAACATTACAGCAGACAACGTCCCCCTTATTACACATTACGGCAGACAGCGTCCCCCTTATTACATATTACAGCAGACAGCGTCCCCTTATTACACATTACGGCAGACAACGTCCCCCTTATTACACATTACGGCAGACAACGTCCGCCTTATTACACATTACGGCAGACAGCGTCCCCCTTATTACACATTACAGCAGACAACGTCCCCCTTATTACACATTACGGCAGACAACGTCCCCCTTATTACACATAACGGCAGACAGCGTCCCCCTTATTACACATTACGGCAGACAGCGTCCCCCTTATTACACATTACAGCAGACAACGTCCCCCATATTACACATTACGGCAGACAACGTCCCCCTTATTACACATTACGGCAGACAACGTCCCCCTTATTACACATTACGGCAGACAACGTCCCCCTTATTACACATTACGGCAGACAACGTCCCCCTTATTACACATTACGGCAGACAGCGTCCCCTTTTTGTACACATTGTTTCTAAATCCCTGTCCTGCTGCAAACCCATCACAAAACCTGGAATCTGCGCTAGCTTTTATATGTGGCCCCACAAAATTGCTAACCAGCCTTGAATCCTTCGGAAAGTAGTGGTAAATTGAAGGGACAAAGAGTGTGGGTTCCCCACAATTTCAGCCCTAGACTTTAATACTTTACCAGCCATCAGGTCGGTGACGAGATGCAGGAGGGGGGGGGAGGCAACGGGAGCCGAATAGCCGTGGGGGGAGCAGGTTGGTGACGAGATGCGCGGGGGGGGGGGGGGGGGCAGCGAGAGCGGGTGCCGAATAGCCACGGGGGGGGGGGGGGGGGGGAGCGGGTCAGTGACGAGATGCAGCAGGTGGGGGGGAGGCAGCGGGAGCCAAATAGCCATGGGGGGAGCAGGTCGGTGACGAGATGCAGGAGGGGGGGGAGGCAGCGGGAGCGGGTGCCGAATAAGCCGCGCAAGGGGGGGGGGGGCAGGTCTGTGACGAGATGCAGGAGGGGGGGGAGGCAGCGGGAGACGAATAGCCATGGGGGGAGCAGGTCGGTGACGAGATGCAGGAGAGGGGGGGGAGGCAGCGGGAGCCAAATAGCCATGGGGGAGCAGGTCAGTGACGAGATGCAGGAGGGGGGGGGAGGCAGTGGGAGCGGGTGCCGAATAGCCGCGGGGGGGAGCAAGTCGGTGACGAGATGCAGGAGGGGGGGGGGAGGCAGCAGGAGCCGAATAGCCGTGGGGGGAGCAGGTGACAAGATACAGGAGGGGGGGGGGGAGACTCGTTGAGGCAGCAGATATGTTGATAGAATGCGGGATCTCATGGAGAGGGAGGAGCGCAGACAAGTTGCAGGAGCCGATCGTGGGGGGGCGAGAGGGAGAGCGTCGGAGCGGGTGACTGATCCTTCAGCCCAAACTGGGGGGGGGGGGGCGGATCGGGTAACAGGATGCGGCAGCGGAGCGCCCCAGCGGCTAACTGCTTACTGAGCACAAGTGTGTGTGTGTGGGGGGCGGGACGGGGACGTCAGGGTTGCAGTAATGTACTCACACACAGTCAGTCAACTCACGTTGAAGACAGACTTGGTGGGTGCCCACGAGCTGCTCCTCGTCTCTTAAAGAATAGGAGTTTGGCTGAGCTGAAGCGTTCTCTCTTTTATTCCCTGTACGGTGCCGCCCTCCAGTGGTCGCCGCCCATAGGCAGCTGCCTAAAGCTGCCTAGTGGTAGCGCCGGCCCTGCATATTCCTGACAAGACGGCAGAGGTAGAGGAGGAATCTTATTTTAATGTAAAAAAGAAATCCTCAGCTACTGCCAGGAATCTGCATCACTTACTGTGGAACTACAGGTTCCAGCAGTTCAGTTCTGTTCCAGTTCCTGTTTTCAGTCTACTGCAGCCTGGAGTACACAGTGCTTCAGCTAACTCACAGCTGATCTGAACACCCAATCCAGCGGGGTGTGTTCCCACAGAGATGCAACATCCAATCATCACAGACCAAGGGGTATAAACTCCAGTTCCTGGCTCAGTCTCATTGCCTTGGACAACGTGTCACATCCTTTGAACAGGCATCTCCTGTCTTCAGTCCTCTGTATGCAGAGATTCCCCAGTGTATTGGACCTGTGGAACTACAGGTTCCAGCAGTTCCATTCCAGTTCCGTTTCCAGTTCCAGTCTGCAATCCTCTGTTTCCAGCGATCTCCTATTTCTGGCATTTCCAAGTTGTTTCCCTGTTCCAGTGTTTCTGTGGAACTACAAACTCCAGCCACAGCCTGCCACAGTTCATCAGCAGTAAGAGACTCTCCTCAGGTGTTATTCATTGCCTAACTTGTGCACCTTATTACCAGCATTCCATTCTGTGCATTGCATCCAGCACTTAACAAGCATGCTGAGTTAGGACTGTCTCCTGCCTGGGCCTTGCTTGGCTAAAGAACTTTTATGTTACAGAGACTGTGTGCTTTTACAAGTATTACCGGAGTTCTGTTTTCCAAACCATTTGCATTTATTAAGTTATTTCACGTTTGTGTTACCAGTGACTTTATTTGCTTTAAACCTTCTGCATTCTGCCATCAACTTGTCACCAATATATATTTGTGTTGCCAGACACTTTTTACTATTACCTTGGATTCAGTTACCGTTTATAATTTCAGTTCTGCTACTACCAATGCTACGTACCATTTAATATTATATAATTGTTCTGTGACCTTTGTGTTTATTAAACATCAGCGCATATGCGCAGGACTTTATTCAGTCTCCACGCTTCATACGTCATTCCAACACTGACCCACTAGTGCCCCCTCTGGGAACAGACAAAATCTGAATCCTGACAGTTTGTCCAAGGCCCATGGACCCGGACGGTGGTCAGAGTGTGGGGTCAGGGTCACTCCAAAGTTCAGTGTCACGACTCAATGATCAAGTATCAATGGACCTAACCTGGTTCCAGCCATTGGTCCAAAGACTCCACTGGTTCCAGCCAGCCCGAGTAGCTCCGTTGTCAATGCTGAGCTACCACCTTCGGTTCCAGCCGATTCCAGCATCCTCGGATCAAATCCGGTCCTATCCGTCAGTCCGGGGACTGCTCCGGTTCCAGCCGGTTCAAGCTTTTCTGGACCCAGTCCGGTCCCATCCGTCTGTCCAGATCAGCCTCCTTCGGTTCCAGCCGATTCCAGTAAGACTCCTCCGGTTCCAGCCGGTTCAAGCTCTTCCGGATCCAATCCGGTCCCATCCGTCTGTCCAGATCAGTCTCCTTCGGTTCCAGCCGATTCCAGCATCCTTGGATCAAGTCCGGTCCTATCCGTCAGTCCGAGGACTCCTCCGGTTCCAGCCGGTTCAAGCTTTTCTGGACCCAATCCGGTCCCATCCGTCTGTCCAGATCAGCCTCCTTCGGTTCCAGCCGATTCCAGTAAGACTCCACTGGTGCCAGCCAGCCTGAGTGGCTCCAATGTTGGGCTACCTCCTTTTGGTTCCAGCCGTTTCTAGCATTTTCGGATCAAATCCAGTCCTATCCGTCAGTCCTAAGACTCCCCCGGTTCCAGCCGGTTCAAGCTCTTCCGGACCCAATCCGGTCCTATCCGTCTGTCCGGATCAGCCTCCTTCGGTTCCAGCCGATTCCAGCATCTTCAGATCAAATCCGGTCCTATCCGTCAGTCCGAAGACTCCTCCGGTTCCAGCCGGTTCAAGCTTTTCTGGACCTAATCCGGTCCCATCCGTCTGTCCAGATCAGCCTCCTTCAGTTCAAGTCAATTCAAGTAGTCCTGGACAAATCCCTGTTCCGTCCGTTTGTCCAAATTTGCCGTCGGTTCCTACCGATTCCAGTTCCTCCGAACCCGGTGTGGTTCTCTCCAGTGTTTCAAGTAAGCAACTCCTGTCGCTATGTCCAGAGTCCACAGTTCTTGCAGATATTACAGTTGCCTCAACCCAGATGGAGGCCCTAAGTATCTCACCCCGAGATTAAATTTCTAGTGTTCAGTTAACTTCAGCTGGGAACTCCTGTCAGTCAGTTTTGCAGATGACGTCCTCTCTCCATCCTAGAATATTTCAAGTTGATTCTACTCCTGCTTATGAATGCTTATTCCAGTCCTCCAAGTTCCAGCGTGGGTGTTCGATGCCCACCCATAAAAGGGGGGGTACTGTCAGGAATCTGCATTCTCCATCGCATAACTTACTGTGGAACTACAGGTTCCAGCAGTTCAGTTCTGTTCCAGTTCCAGTTTTCAGTCTACTGCAGCCTGGAGTACACAGTGCTTCAGCTAACTCACAGCTGATCTGAACACCCAATCCAGCGGGGTGTGTTCCCACAGAGATGCAACATCCAATCATCACAGACCAAGGGGTATAAACTCCAGTTCCTGGCTCAGTCTCATTGCCTTGGACAACGCGTCACATCCTTTGAACAGGCATCTCCTGTCTTCAGTCCTCTGTATGCAGAGATTCCCCAGTGTATTGGACCTGTGGAACTACAGGTTCCAGCAGTTCCATTCCAGTTCCGTTTCCAGTTCCAGTCTGCAATCCCCTGTTTCCAGCGATCTCCTATTTCTGGCATTTCCAAGTTGTTTCCCTGTTCCAGTGTTCCTGTGGAACTACAAACTCCAGCCACAGCCTGCCACAGTTCATCAGCAGTAAGAGACTCTCCTCAGGTGTTATTCATTGCCTAACTTGTGCACCTTATTACCAGCATTCCATTCTGTGCATTGCATCCAGCACTTAACAAGCATGCTGAGTTAGGACTGTCTCCTGCCTGGGCCTTGCTTGGCTAAAGAACTTTTATGTTACAGAGACTGTGTGCTTTTACAAGTATTACCGGAGTTCTGTTTTCCAAACCATTTGCATTTACCAAGTTATTTCACGTTTGTGTTACCAGTGACTTTATTTCATGGTGTGAAAACAGGAAATGTCCTGCAGTGGAATTTCAGCTGGGACGTTTACTCCTTTTTCTACAGTCGGGTGTGGATGTGGGCCTACGTTTGGGCTCCTTGAAGGTCCAGATTTCGACCTTATCCATTTTCTTCCAGAAACAATTGACTTCCCTCCCTGAGGTTCAGACGTTCTTGAAGGGGGTTCTGCACATCCAACCGCCCTTTGTGCCTCCCACGGCACCTTGGGATCTTAACATGGTGTTGCAGTTCCTACAATCGGAATGGTTTGAGCCTTTACAGGAGGTTGACGCAAAGTTTCTTACGTGGAAGACCGTTACACTGTTGGCCTTAGCTTCTGTAAGGCGTGTGTCGGAACTGGGGGCGTTGTCTCACAAAAGCCCCAATTTGATTTTTCTTGAAGATAGAGCTGAACTCAGAACTCATCAGCAATTTCTTCCTAAGGTGGTGTCTGTGTTTCATATCAACCAACCTATTGCGGTTCCAATACTTACTGACACCTCTGCTACCTCAAAGTCCTTGGATGTTGTGAGGGCTTTGAAGATCTATGTGAAGCAGACAGCTCGTCACAGGAAATCTGACTCGCTGTTTGTGATCCCAAGAAAATTGGGTGTCCTGCTTCAAAGCAGTCTATTGCTTGCTGGATCAGGCTTACTATCCAGCATGCTTATTTATCGGCAGGATTGCCGGTTCCTAAAGTACAAGCCCACTCTACTAGGTCGGTGGGTTCTACAAGTTCGATACTTTGGCCTCTGAGGACCTTCAGTTTGGTCAATCAGTTCTGCAGGAATCTCGGTACTCTCCCACCCGGTTTGGGAGCTTTGGTACATCACCATGGTACTAATATGGTTCTAATGGTACCTATACTCTAGGACGTAAGAGAAAATAGGATTTTAATTACCTACCGGTAAATCCTTTTCTCGTAGTCCATAGAGGATACAGGGTGTCCGCCCAGTGCTTTTGTTTTTTCCTGCACTGTTACTTGTTAAGTAATGTTTCAGCTGTTGCTGTTCCTGTTCAAGTTTGGTTAGCATGGCTTTCCTCTTGTTTGTGTGTACTGGTTCTAATCTCACCACTGTTCTGTTACATCCTTCCTCAGGATATGTCTGTCTCCTCGGGCACAGTTTCTAGACTGAGTCTGGTAGGAGGGGCATAGAGGGAGGAGCCAGTGCACACTATTGATTTCTTAAAGTGCCCAAGACTCCTAGTGGACCCGTCTATACCCAATAGTACTAATGTGGACCCCAGGATCCTCTATGGACTACGAGAAAAGGATTTACCGGTAGGTAATTAAAATCCTATTTTCCAAAAAAACCTAATGGTGATGCAGATAAGTCAACACAACATTTTGACATCTGGTCGGGTCTTAATGAATTGCCCAGCAATTGTGACACCTCTGCCATAACTCCATCTAATACTGGCACCATCCAAAGAATGGTGGAGGATTATTTTCATTACATCATTAAAATAGGCATGTCATAGAGTCCAGTGACGTGTGGTGGGGTGAGGCAGAGCCTTTCCTGCCATACTAATGTTTGTGCCAACGTTTTGACTGTATAAAGCAGGGCTGGCCAAACCGGTCCTCGAGATCTACCAACAGTTCATGTTTTCCAGGCCTCCTGGAGATCTGTAGAATTGTCAGTTAGGAATGAATGCAGCACATCTTAATTAGTAATGACTACACCTGTGCACCAGCTAGGTGGTCTGGAAAATGCGAACTGCATCTCGAGGACTGGTTTGGCCAGTCCTGGTATAAAGTATATGGAAAATACAAAGAATTTGTTTGAAATATCTTCTTTGCATTATTCTAATAATTTGTATAGCCAAAACTCTGGAGTGAAAAGTCTATGGCAGGTGAGGCAGTGCCTCACCTGCTTATCTTCTCCGCACATCTCTGATTAGCACTAACCAAATTTCCAGGCGTTTATACTGCTGCACCTGTGTATAATGCCTAGATGTACCCTTTGGCTCATATATTGCATGTAAATTTGGCTCTGGTGCTAGCCAGTGGCTCCTAAGCCATTTAGCTCACCGCACGTCCCTTCGAGTACTGGAAGGCAAAATGTGGAGGCTCTTGTACAAACTGGCTTTGCATTACTTAA
Organism: Pseudophryne corroboree; assembly: GCF_028390025.1. Lineage (NCBI taxonomy): Eukaryota > Metazoa > Chordata > Amphibia > Anura > Myobatrachidae > Pseudophryne > Pseudophryne corroboree. The sequence goes on from NC_086447.1 coordinate 298,745,956, forward strand.
GTTGCACAGCCGGGAACCTTGTCAGCGATCGACGTAGGAGGCTACTTCCTCGAAATGTGGAAAAGATGATGTTCATCAATATGAACTGGAAATTCCATGAGGAAGACCTTTCCCGGCAATTACGTCAAAGTACAGAGACTTCTGTAATGGTGAATTCTAGCGAGAATGAATTAATATTGCGTGGGGAGGATGTACACATTGATGAGGATGTCAATGACGATGACATCAAGCCACTGTAGAGCTGTAAACACCAGTCAGAAATGTAACGAAAGGCAGCAGCCTTAGAGAATGTCTGAATATCAGAGAGGCCCCGGCAGCCTCTTGATTTTGGCATCACTTTTACTTTTATATTAATTTTGTTTTGTGATTTATCCTTTATACTCCATACACTTTGTGGTGCCCTATAAACAAGGGCATATTGGGTAGCCACCCAGAAGCCCCACACATTGGGGCCAACCACAACTGTGGCAAACATTGCCCCAATCTAGCCCACTCTGCTCCCTCCCTGGCTGGCTCCTTCTCTACAGTGGGACTTGACTAGCTATTGGGAAGGGGGTGGGGTCTAATGCCATGAAGTGTCCACCCCCACCAGAGACCTGATGATGTAACAAGTACTGTCCCACTCCATTCACTTTTTTGCTCCCCATTTCTCTCTCTCTCTCTCTCTCTCTCTCTCTCTCTCTTTGCCTCCCTGACACTCTCACTCCCCTTACTTTCTCCCTGAAATGCTCCCTCTCTCTAGCCCCCCCTCTCTCTCCCTCCCTTCCTGATGCCCTCTATCTCTCTTGCTCCCATCTTTCACTCTCTCTATCCCTTTGACACTCTCACTCCTCTCCCCCTCTCTTTCTCTTGCTTCCTTTTCCCTCCCTCTCTCTATATACTTCTCTTTCAAGCCCACCCCCTCTATGTTCCTTATACCCACTCTCTCCCTGACACCTCTCTCCCCTCTATCTCTCCTCTTCTTACCTGACACCCTCTCTCCCTCTTTCTCTTTGACACCCTTTCTCTCTGACTCCCATTTCTCTCTCTCCCTGACACAGTCTTTCTCTCACTTCGCCCTCCACCCAGACTCATCTTGACAAAGACCCTTTGTGGGCCAAAACGTTGACTGGTATAAAGGTGTAAGAACATATTGACTTCTTTGCATTTGGACCTTAGTGAGAGCTTTCATTGGCTTATAAATGTGTGTGTGTGTGTGTGTGTGTGTGTGTATCTGCATATCTGCTAGATATATATACTGTACATATATTAGATGTGTGGAAACCTCTAATTGCACATCCTGTGTTACCTATTACAAGTTGAGATAATTAGGTCCAATTGATGATGGGATCATATTGTGAAAAACCCGTGATGGGGTCAAATATGGCACCCGCATACACAAATGTATGAAAAAATAAATTTTTTGAATAATGCTAGTTATTGATCTTATATAGCATTTTATGCTCGTTTCATAGATGATATTTTTATGATAAAGACGGTTGATACAGAAAGCCTCAAGGACTTCATAGGATCATTAAACAGTCTTACAAGCACCATTAGACTAACTTATGTAAGCAGCCCTTCAATTACTAAAGGCACTTTTGAAACGTCTATTTACAAAAAAAAACTACAGACAAGAATACTGTCTGATTAGCTGAGAGCTTTCATCCCAAACCATTGAGGCAGGGTTTACCCTTCTCTCAACTTCTACGGGTGGTCAGAATCACTTCCAATGTTACCTGTCTGAAAGAAGCTCTTCTAAAAATGTGAAATGACTTCAGCGAGGTTATAAAAAGAATGATGTGGATGAAGCGATTCAAAGATGTTTGACATTGGATTGGGAAACGTTACTGGTTAACGAAAAGAAAGACAAAGAAATCAACAGGCTAATTTTTCCTAGTACTTTTTCAATCTCTTCAAAATTCTGTCAAAACAAACCCTTATTTGCTTACAGAAGAAGTAGCAACTTGAAAGTTCAATTAACGTTCTCGGATATTAGTCTGACGGTCAATAAAAATAACTGGCTATCACTTATGAATGGCTCATATCATTGTAATGGATGTGTAAATGTCATTTGATCACTGGTGAAATCTTTTTACATCCTAAGACAGAAGTAAGACACTTGTTAAGACAACATAAGACATGTGATAGTAAATATGTAATTTACCTTATTATGTGTGCTTGTCAACTGATATATATCGGAAAGACAATTAGGATGCTAAAAGAAAGGATTGGAATGCATCGTTCTTCAATCAAAAAAGCCATGATTAATTTCGATCATAGCACACCACCAGTAGCAAAACACTTCTCTGAAGTTGGACATATACTGAAGGACTTTAAATTTATGCCCTTTTGATCAGCTCAAACCCCTGAAGAGGGAAGGAGATCGTCACAAGATGTTACTACAACGGGAATGTGAATTGATATACAAATTTGACTCAGTATTTCCTGGAGGTCTAAATGAGGAATTGAACTTTGTCTTTTTATAGGAGTTTTTGTAAGGGCTGCTTGCGTTTGATGTGATAATTGGAGAGATTATGAGGAAAATGCTAATTTCCATTTATGAACTCTTCTTTCTCTATGTTTGTATATTGGATGTTGAGAGATTGACTACAGATGTTACAATGAGGACAGTTTATGACAGTATAGTAATTCTAGTAGAAAGCGTTGTCACTTTGGTTAATTTCTTTCTTTTTTCATGAACTTGTAGTATGATGTAAGAGAAGAGTTATGAGGCGCCTGTCAGACTCTCATGATGCCCTTTACCTGGTGGCCCCACCATAACCCACTTATGTCTAATATTAGCATCCCCGATATAGTTTAGGAATGTGGTAAGTATCATATTACGAACATTGCTGGAATATTCTATAGTAATATATGGGAGTATAATTTGGAACCATATTCTGGGACCAACTCCCTGGTCTTAAGTGAATAATCAAAACAAAAGGCTGTATGACCATTTATACATATATAGCATCCGGTCCCATATGCATGGAGACTGAAAGAGCCAGGGGATGGTGTGCCTTTATGGGGCCATTATTTAACTCGCTAATGCGCTCTACACTTCGTAGTGAGTGTCAGCACTTTCTCCTGGTTTGTACCGCATGGAGCGATTAGCCGCCGCACAGACCAGAACCGGAAGTGCGTTCCAGCGGTGGCCGATATGCATTCCACAGCGGACTCCAGCCAACACTCCACTCTGCATCAGTATTACACGGACCGCATAGCCGCCATACAAACCGGAAGTGCGATCCAGCGGTGGCTGGCGTGTGTTTCACAAGTCGAGCCCAGTCAACGAATAATGGTGAGGTGAGATGGAACAGGTGAGTGGGGTAACACAGGTGTGGGTCATCATTGCAGTAATCACAGGCGCCCTAGCTACTTATGGAGCAGTTTGGTGGTCACGCACCGAAACAGCCCTTGAGGAAGGAGGTCACGCACCAAAACAGCTGTTGGGCCAGACGGATATTAAAGCCTCCTGAAGTTTGACACGATAAGTAACATGTTTTAAAGCTTATACAATTGGATGGAAACTTTTTTAGTTGCTCCTCTTTTTATGGAACTTTGTGAACCTTATTTTTTTTTTTAATACTAAAGCATTAAAATCATTCTGAGGTGTGCTGGTCTCTATGTGGATGGCTGCTTGGTGGTGTGCTATACATATGTGGACTATATATATATATATATATATATATATATATATATATTAGAGATGTGCGGCTGGCACTTTTTGTGTTTTGGTTCTAATTCTACTTTCGTGCTTTGGTTTTGGCTTAGTTTTGCCAAAACCACCCTTTTGTGTTTCGGTTTTGGTTTGGATCTGGATGATTTTTGAAAAACACATAAAAACGGCTAAAATCACTAAATTTGGGGGTAATTTTGATCCTACGATATTATTTACCTCAATAACATTCATTTCCACTCATTTCCGTATGACTAAGCTAAACGACACAAGTGTGCGGCACAAACACCTGGCCCATCTAGGAGTGGCACTGCAGTGTCAGACAGGAGGGCAGATATAAAAAAAAAGGCCCCAAACAGCACATGATGCAAAGATGAAAAAGAGGTGAACCGAGGCTGCTGTATGACTAAGCCAAGTGACACAAGTGTGCGGCACAAACACCTGGCCCATCTAGGAGTGGCATTGCAGTGTCAGACAGGATGGCACTTTTCAAAAACTAGGCCCCAAACAGCGCCTCATGCAAACATGTAGAAGAGGCGCAATGAGGTAGCTGTATGACTAAGCCAAGCGACACAAACAAACAATTGGCCAATCTAGGAGTGTCACTGCAGTGGCAGATAGGAGGGCAGATATCCAAAAAAAAGGCCCCAAACAGCACATGATACAAAGAAGAAAAAGAGGTGCACCAAAGTTGCTGTATGACTAAGCTAAGCGACACAACCATCTGGCCCATCTAGTAGTGTCACGCAGTGGCTGAATGTCGAAAGTGGGACGCAATTGTTCGGTCCACTGACAGCATCTCCTGCACGCCCCTGTCATTTTCATAAATTCTGCAATTGGTGGATTTATAAGGCAGTACCCTAGGACTAATACAGCAGTAACCCTGGACTCATACGGCAGTGTCAGACAGGATGGCACTTTTCAAAAACTAGGCCCCAAACAGCACCTCATGCAAAGATATCAAAGAGGTGCAATGAGGTAGCTGTATTACTAAGCCAAGCGACACAAACAATTCCCCCTGGAATTATACGTCGAAATCACTGGAAATTTACGTCCAAATCACTGGAATTAAATGGCAAAATCACTGGAATTATACTGCAAAATCACTGGAATTACACTGCAAAATTACTGGAATTATACGTCAAAATCACTGAAATTGTACGTCCAAATCACTGGAATTATATGTCAAAATCACTGGAATTAAATGGCTAAATCACTGGAATTATACATCAAAATCCCTGGAATTGAATGGCTAAATCACTGGAATTATACGTCCAAATCACTGGAATTAAATGGCAAAATCACTGGAATTATGCGTCCAAATCACTGGAATTAAATGGCAAAATCACTGGAATTATACGTCCAAATCACTGGAATTATACGTCCAAATCACTGGAATTATACGTCCAAATCACTGGAATTAAATGGCAATATCACTGGAATTAAACGGCAAAATCACTGGAATTAAACGGCAAAATCACTTTAAAAAATAGTCCCCAAACAGAACATGATGATAAAAAGAAAAAGAGGTGCAAGATGGAATTGTCCTTGGGCCCTCCCACCCACCCTTATGTTGTATAAACAGGACATGCACACTTAAACAAACCAATAATTTCAGCGACAGGGTCTGCCACACGACTGTGGCTGAAATGAGTGGTTTGTTTGGGCCCCCACCAAAAAAGCAGCAATCAGTCTCTCCTTGCACAAACTGGCTCTACAGAGGCAAGATGTCGAGCTCATCCTCATCCTCCGATTCCTCACCCCTTTCAGTGTGTACATCCTCCTACTCACAGAGTATTAATTCATCCCCACTGCAATCCACCATCACAGGTCCCTGAGTACTTTCTGGAGGAAATTGCTGGTCAAATTCTAACTGGAGGAATTTATAATTCATTTTGACGAACATCATCTACTCCACATTTTGTGGAAGTAACCTCCTACGCCGATCGCTGACAAGGTTACCGGCTGCACTAAACACTTTCGGAGTACACACTGGAGGGGGGAGCAACTTAGGTAAAGTAAAGCCAGTTTGTGCAAGGGCATCCAAATTGCCTCTTTTTCCTGCAAGTATACATACGGACTGTCTCACATGCCTACTTGGATGCTGTCACTCATATAATCATCCACCATTCTTTCAATGGTGACAGAGTCATATACAGTGACAGTAGACATGTCAGTAATCGTTGGCAGGTCCTTCAGTCCAGACCAGATGTCAGCACCCGCTCCTGACTGCCCTGCATCACCGCCAGCGGGTGGGCTAGGAAATTTTATCCTTTTCCTCGCAGCCCCAGTGGCGGGAGAAATTGAAGGAGGAACTGTTGATGGTCACGTTCTGCTTGAGTTGACAATTTACTCACCAGCAAGTCTTTGCACCTCTGCACACTTGTGTCTGCTGGAAAGAGAGAGACAACGTAGGCTTTAAACCTAGGATCGAGCATGGTGGCCAAAATGTAGTGCTCTGATTTCAACAGATTGCCCACCCTTGAATCCTGGCAAAGCGAATGAAGGGCTCCATCCACAAGTCCCACATACTTAGCAGAATCGCTCCGTCTTAGCTCCTCCTTTAATTTCTCCAGCTGCTTCTGCAAAAGCCTGATGAGGGGAATGACCTGACTCAAGCTGGCAGTGTCTGAACTGACTTCACGTGTAAACAAAAAGGACAAATACCAATATGTGCGCAAAAAGGATGAGTATAAAATTTAATATAAATTAAAAAGATTTAATAATTCAATTAATAAACATAAAACATAACCTCAGAATGACCACATTTTGTTTACCATTAAATGAAACAGTCAAAATTTAAAATAAAAACAAACATCTACCAATGTCCATATCGATACCTCATTTCCAAGGGGTGGTCTTCAGTATGCCGACGCCGGAATCCCGACAGCCGGCATACCAACAGATATTCTCCCTCGTGGGGGTCCACGACGCCCCTGGAGGGAGAATAAAGCGCGCCACCGTGCCCGCAAGGGGCTCATTTGCGCTTGCCACGCTGTCGGTATGCCGGCGGTCGGGCTCCCGGCGCCGGTATGCTGGTTGCCGGGAGCCCGGCCGCCGGCATACCATACTACACCCTTTCCAAGAGGCTCGAATAATATTCAGAGATTGTATCACACTCCTATAGAGTAGCTTGATATGATACTTAGTATTAAGGAATGTCAAATATTTATTGTTTCATATTACAGAAACTTGATTGATATTAAATACAATTTTCAGGCTGGCCAGCCTATTTGATAGAGCTGTTGAACTCACTCTGTTTCCAAAGATGCATTAATATCCAGTAGCCAGTGGAAATAAATGGTCATAAATTGACCGATTAAAATAACTGTTATGTTCAAAGGTGAACTAGTAGCCGTGCTACAGAACTGCGGGGTCCCGTAGGTAAGTCTCCCGCCGTGAGACTAAAGGGTCCTGTACGGTCAGGGTCTCACCACAAGGCTGAACCCTTATAGAATCTGAGGGCACCAGGAGTTGAAAAGCCGCCGTCCAGATGCAGGCACTGCCGGAAGCTGTGCCGCTGTGAACCGCCGTGTGTTACACGGTCTGGGCACCAGGAGCTGATGAGCCGCCGTCTGGATACAGGCGCTGCCGGAAGCTGTGCCACTGTGAGCCGCCGTGTGTTGCACTGTCTGGGCTTCCCAGGCAGTGCAGCTGGATAATCCGTTGTGGGCTCAGATAATGCACGGGTGTTTGTATCAGGCTGCTGGCGGCTAGGGTAGCCTTTAAAGAAGTCGTCCAGGGATAATAGGTAGATGCTCTATTCTCGACCTTGGCACTGGTCGTTTCATCAGAGAAGGGTAGGCATCTTCTATCGAGGGGCCGGCAATTTCCCCTCTTTTCCAATATATGCAGCATTAGGGAATTCCCCAAGATTTAAAGGTACGGGCGCCTTTTCTTCTTTTTTCTTTTCACTTCACGTGTGGCAAGTTCAAAGGGTTGGAGAACCTTACACAAGACGGAGTCAGGTGCATTCCCCCTCCTTTGCCTATATCGTAGGTGGCTGTATAGGCTTTAATGGCCTTTTGCTGCTCCTCCATCCTCTGAAGCATATAGAGTGTTGAATTCCACCTCGTTACCACCTCTTGCTTCAGTTGATGGCAGGGCAGGTTCAGGAGTGTTTGCTGGCGCTCCAGTCTTCGGCATGCAGTGGCAGAATGTCGAAAGTGGCCCGCAATTTTTTGGGCCACCGACAGCATCTCCTGTGCACCCCTGTCATTTTAAAAAAAAATTCTGCACCACCAAATTAATTGTATGTTCAAAATATGGGTTGAGCTGGAATGTACCCAGTTGTAAGGCACGCACAATATTGGTGGTGTTGTCCGATATCACAAATCCCCAGGAGAGTCTAAGTGGAGTAAGCCAATGTGCGATGATGTCCCTCAGTTTCCGTAAGAGGTTGTCAGCGGTGAGCCTCTTACGGAAAGTGGTGATACACAGCGTAGCCTGCCTAGAAACGAGTTTGGATTTGCGAGATGCTGCTACTGGTGCCACAGCTGCTGTTGTTGCTGCGGGAGGCAATACATCTACCCAGTGGGCTGTCACAGTCATATAGTCCTTAGCCTGCCCTGTTCCACTTGTCCACATGTCCGTGGTTAAGTGGACACTGGATACAACCGCATTTTTTAGGACTCTGGCGACACTTTAGATGTGTGGAAACCTCTCCTTGCACATCCTGTGTTACCTATTACAGGGTGAGAGAATTGGGTCCAATTGATGGGATCATATTGTGAAAAATCCAACAGTGTCCGTTTTGCATGGCACTGACTCCTTTCCTCTGTGAATCCATAGATGGTTTAAAAACATCAGCAATTGATGGCTACACTGTTGATGAATAACCCTACAGAATAAACAATCTGTAAAAACCTACATTGTAATGTGTCCACTCTTTTCAAGTCCGTGAATTGGTTGGGATGTATGATCTATGGTAATGGTGGTCACAATCACTGTATGAGCAATCTTCCGCAATAGGATATTTGCATACATAATGTAACACTTCTGTCCATGGTTACCTGGAAGTAGTAGTACAGAAGTAATTGTTACATAGGTGACATTAACCAATAAAGTTATATCTTCCTTGTGAGAAAATACTTAAACTTTATTAACAAGCACAGTTGCAAAATATGTAATTAAGTATTTTGATGCAGGCATTCTGAGACAAATGTTCATTGTAAGTGCTGAAAAATTTAATTAATCTATCTTAATTCCTAACTAATCAGTGACCTTGAGTTGTCCTTTGTATTTTCTTCACAAAGACTTACTCTAATCTACATGCAAAAATATTATTTTTCCTTCCCAGTGAGGTTTCAAGGTTCTCTACTGCTCATGCAAACCCGAAGAATTCCAAAGCTTTTATCTTGCCTCATTGAAAACATCAGTGAAACATGGCCTCTCGCCCACCTTCACGCACAGACATCTCTCTTTAGCACAGCCATCAAGGACCTCCCTCCTACATGCTCTGTCACTGGGGAAATCTGTCTTCGTACCTCACTTACACCAGGGACATCACCTAGCACTCTGCAGCAATACAAGTTGAGACTATTGTCAGTGATCCACATATCCAAATAAATTCTTCTCAAATACAAAAAACACAAGGGGCCCTTCTCTCTTGCAAACATTTTGCTCATATAATTATATTCATAGAAAGGAAAAGTGGGAACTTTTTTAAATTAATTTTGAAGTCATTGGCGTTAATTTACAAAGTGCAACCAGTGTACTCTGCAAAAACAGTTCTCCCCATACACATCATGGAATGCAGTTAAAATGCTGCCGGACGAGATCCTTGAGGTCGAAATACTAACCACGGAATCCCAACCGATGGCATAAACCCGACGTTGAACTACGGGGGTCGGAATCCCAGCATCAGAATACCGATAGCCAGAATCCCGACCACAGTTCCAGCGGACGCGCTTGCATCCTGCTGCGCGCGGGGGGGGGGGTTTAGGTTTTGGAATTAGAAGGAGCGTTAGGGTGCAGGAACAAGAAGGTCAGGGTTAGGTACCAGAGAAGGAGGGTTAGGCTTAGGCACTTAGAAGGGGAGGTTAGGGTTAGGCACCAAGCGGGGAGAGTTAGGGGACTCTATCATCAGGATGGCAGATAGGGCAATCTGCTACCGGGATCATGATCGCCGTATGGTCTGTTGTCTCCCGGGTGCTCGGGTATGGCACATCGCGGACCGGGTAGATAGATTGTTGGGAGCGGCTGGGAAAGACCCGGCGGTCTTGGTGCACGTCGGCACCAACAGCAAAGTTAATGGTAGGTGGGATGTCCTTAAGAAAGATTATAGGGACTTAGGTCAGAAACTAAAAGAAAGGACATCTAAGGTAATATTCTCTGAAATATTACCAGTGCTCACACGGTAGCCCAGGGAGGCAGAGGGAGATCAGGGAGGTAAATGTGTGGCTTGGAGACTGGTGTAGGAAGGAGGGGTTTGTGTTCCTGGAACACTGGGCGGACTTCTCAGTCAGGCGCCATCTTTTTTTGTCGCGATGGATTGCACCTGAATGAGGAAGGGGCTGTGGTGCTGGGGGGAAGGATGGTTAGTAGGTTGGAGGAGCTTTTAAACTAGGAGCATGGGGGGAGGGTTTAGTTAGGAACTATGGGTCATGCAACGAGAATAGTAAAGATGGTGGTAGTGAGCTAAATGGGTTTGGAGAAGGGGGAGGGAAAGAGCAGCTGGCAAGGGCAAGGGTATTTGCATGGGTTTTAAAAAGAGTAGTAACAAAGGTATTGCCAAAACATTAACTAACATTTATGTGTCATCATTACAGCATACAGAAAAGGATGCACGTAGCATAAGGGAAAATACTTATGTCAGGGCGGAGAATTTAGGCCGAAACACTGGGTTGATCAAAGAGAAGAGTAAGGTGGGCAGTATTAAGTATGGTGGGGGAGGAAAGGGAGCGAAAAGGACAGTCAGGAAGAGTAACTCTAGGGAGGCTCTAGTAAACCATGATGGGGTACCTTAAAAAAAACAGGCAGGCAAGGGAACCACTAAGCTAAAATGTATGCTTGCAAATGCAAGAAGTCTAGCAAGTAAAATGGGAGAATTGGAATTGTTAGCATCTTGGCTGATTATGATATTATAGGCATTACAGAAACATGGTGGGACGACTCTCACGACTGGGTTGCAAACATGGAGGGGTATTCTCTTATCAGGAGGGGCAGAGCAAACAAAAGAGGAGGAGGTGTATGTCTTTATGTTAAACCCTCTCTTAAACCATACTTAAAGGAGGTTATTTATGAGGGGACTGGTGATAATGTGGAGTCATTATGGGTTGAAATCTCAAGTGGGGGTATTGATGCAAAAAAACTAGTTATAGGCACGTGCTACAAACAGCCAGATATTAGCATACATGAGGAAGAACAACTCTTGAATTGAATTTGAATTGAATTTATTATTATCATTAAATATTCACGTATGAACAAACAATGAGATTTCCATGTGAGTGAAACAGATATCATAAGTACAACACTAATAAAACACCATAAAATATTTTTAAAATATTTGTAAAAGCCGTAGGAACACAATAGACACATAAGCAGGTACTACACTCCTATCTTCCCCCTAAACCATTAAGCATGTTAACTGCCCTAGGGAAAAAACTATGCCTCAACCGACTGGTCTTACACAATAAAGATCTATAACGTAAATTAGAAGGAAGCAGGGTAAATACCCCATAATTGGGGTGGGTTACGTCATTCGATATACTCCTGGCCTTCTTAAGGAGCCTCTTTTCATAAATAGATTGAATGTTTGGCAATACTGAACCAACTATTCTTCCAGCAGTTTTAACAATTCTGTCAAGCGATTCGCGCTCTGCTACCTTACAATTTCCATACCAAACGGAAATACCATATGTAAGCACACTTTCAATAATACAAGAATAAAAATTAACTAAAATTGGCTAGACGCATTTTCCTAAGAAAATATAACCGTTGTTGGGCTTTCTTTATGACATTGTCAATGTGATAATACCATGACAAGTCATTAGATATAATCATACCCAAGAATTTAAAAGATGTAACTATCTCCACCTCTTGGTTGTCCAGAACCAAAGGACTGTAAGTATACTGATTTGTTGTCCTAAAATCTAAAATTATCTCTTTTGTTTTTGTAACGTTAAGAATCAGATGATTATCCTGACTCCATTTCTCCAGCCTACATACTTCGGATATGAATTCAGAGTCATTGTTTGCTCGCTAGCCGCTTTTCGTAGCAGTGCACACGCTAAGCCGCCGCCCTCTGGGAGTGTATCTTAGCTTAGCAGAATTGCGAACGAAAGAATCGCAAAATTGCTAATAGACATTTCTTAGCAGTTTCTGAGTAGCTCGAGACTTACTCTGCCACTGCGATCAGTTCAGTCAGTTTCGTTCCTGGTTTGACGTCACAAACACACCCAGCGTTCGCCCAGACACTCCCCCGTTTCTCCAGCCACTCCCGCGTTTTTCCCAGAAACGGCAGCGTTTTTTCACACACACCCATAAAACGGCCAGTTTCCGCCCAGAAACACCCACTTCCTGTCAATCACACTCCGATCACCAGAACGAAGAAAAAACCTTGTAATGCCGTGAGTAAAATACCAAACTTCTTAGCAAATTTACTTGACGCAGCCGCAGTGCGAACATTGCGCATGCGCAGTTAGCGGAAAATCGCACCGATGCGAAGGAAAATAATGAGCGAACAACTCGGAATGAGGGCCCATGTGTTAAAGCTAGGGGCAACAGGTTCTTAACTATATTAAAGGATCACTACTTGTCTCAATTAGTCGAGGACCCAACTAGGGGTATAACTACTCTGGATCTAGTAATTACTAATAATGTGGACATCATATTGAATACTAAAGTTGGGGAGACTTTGGGTAACCGTGATCTCTATATGATCACATTCGACATCAGTTTTAGGAAACATAGCTATAAGGGGTCAACAAAAACATTAAACTTTAGGAAAGCTAACTTCAGTATGCTGAGATGTGCACTAAACGACATTGAGTGGGAGGATTTGTTTCATGGTAAGAACACTTCGGAAATGTGGGATGCTTTAAAAGGGTTGCTAGATAGTAATATTCACAAATTTATCCTCATGGGCAGTAAGCGCAGGAGTATCAAACTTAAACCGATGTGGCTTAAAAGAAGGTCAAGGCGGGACTTCCGGGGGCGGGGCCAGCTAACATGACTGATTTTTAATTGAGCTCCTCCAGACTGCACAGGGAATCCCTCCAAATCCTCCCTTTCTGCGAGACCCACTGACGGGAAAATTATATTCCCTTGCTGCTGGGAATCCGCTAAGAGGGATACCTATATTGTGGAGAAAACCCGTGAATTGCCCCGGAGTCAGGCCGTCGGATCTAATGGCCAGCATAACCGCGAATCAGCCTCTACATATAACCCCCTGCTATGAGCTGCCGGCACTGGACGAGTGCTGCCACCACTGATCTAAGGGTTATCGCTCCCTGACTCTGTGCCCGCTCCTGTCTGTGTGGTGCCACGGGGACCTCCCACTGCTGTGGAGATCGTGGCTGCACGGGCGCGCACTCACCCCTGCCTGTGGCCTTCCGCTGCGTGCTGCCGAAGTGGATTGGCGCTCACCGAGCCAGTGTCCACTCCTGTCCGTGTGCGGCCGCGGAGACCTGCTGCCGCTCGAGACAGTGTTGCGTGGTCATATAATCGGATATGTAGCGAAGAAATTAAAAGACAACACAAAAAAATACAATGAGTTACATGCAGCTATGTCCCATAGTTTTAATGCGTATACAAATAACCCTTCCGAGGATCATTTGGAGACATACTTACGAGACAAATAGCTACTCGATGCCTTTTTGACAGCTCAGGCGCAACAGCGTCTAGACTACACTAAGTTCCATTACTACAAGTGGGGAAACAAAACTGGCCACTATGTCGAAAGCGAGGAAAAAGCGCTCCCTTATTACGGCCCTAAAAGATACCGCCCAGAATAAAGCTTACACCAAGACAGCTGATATACTGTCACACCTAAGCAATTTTTATACTGAACTATATAATCCTATCTCCCCCCAGGAGGAATTACAGAGGGATTTTATGTCCATGGCTAATTTGCCTACACTTAGTTCAGAACAACAAGAAATGGTGGATGGGGATATTCGGGAAGACGAAATTAGAGCAGTCATATCTTCTTCGCAACTGAATAAATCACTGGGACCTGATGGGTTCACTGGGACATATTACAACATACTGCAGCAAGAACTGATACCGACACTAATGGAACTCTATAACAATTTATCGAGAACACCCCAATTATCCGTCGTTTTCCCAGGCGTTCACTACTTTGATCCCTAAACCTGACAAGGATCCACTGTTAGCGGATTCATATAGACCCATTTCCCTCTTAAACTCCGATTTTAAAATTTTCACAAAAAATCTTCGCGAATAGATTACAGATGATCCTCCCAGAATTATTTACGGACCATCAATTTGGTTTTGTACGGGGCCAACAGTCGGTTAAAGCCATTCGCACCGCAATAGCGGCAACAGTGGCGTCAGGAAACACCCCTGAGGCAGAGCACATGCTTTTAAGCCTTGACACACACAAGGCATTTGACTGTCACGAACCGGTCTCTCACCTTTGCGGGTTCTGGGGTTCATCCGTTGCCAGTGCGGTTGCTCGCGGTGCTGTGCGCTCGTGTGGGGACACGGCGTGATCAATGGCACAGGTAATGCAGAGTCTGGGAACTGTGAGTGCGGGGACCAAATGGCCTAAGGCACTGCGGTGTGTCTGCTGTATAGGAGGTGGCCATGTTGGAGACCAAATAGCTAATACAGAGCACTTGTGAAAACACCTGTGGGCAGGTGTAAGCAAATCCCGTGCTTGTGCTGCCTTTAAGTAGGCTGGGATTATGTTACTCTGGGCCAGTGCTTTGTTGTATCAAAGCTGTGCTCTAGCTCTGAGCTCTCTCCGTGCATTCCTGTGTGATTCCCGTGGTCCAGATATCGCCTCCGTTCCCAGAGGTCCGTCTGCAGCCTTCACTGCTGAAAGATCCACCGGCTCTCCGCTGTGCTGTCAGTTAATTGCACTCCTATTGGAAATAGTTGGATTCCCAGTGTCCTGCATGAGGTTACCTTGTCAGTCTGCCTATCATTCAAAGTCTGGAGGATTCCGTTTCTCTCAGCTGTTCGTTTGTTCAACTCTGCATTTAACCCATTCATCACCTTGTCTTCTACTACAGTTTCACAGTGATCTCCGGAACCCGCAAGTAACCCAATTCAGTACTTTTATTTGCTATGTTGTCATTACAAGGATAATTCATCACAGTCTCTCAGTTAACTCTCAAAACTCCATTGCCAATTCTTACAGTTAATTCTCCATGTCTGCATTAACCAGTTAAACACAATCTGCAGTTCAGCATCAAAGCTTGTTTATATTTGCTATGTTGTCATAACAAGGATAATTCTTCACAGTCTCTCAGTTAACTCTCAAAACTCCATTGCAAATCCTTACAGTTATCTCTTCATGTCTGCATTATCCAGTTAATC
Source organism: Pseudophryne corroboree (assembly GCF_028390025.1). NCBI lineage: Eukaryota > Metazoa > Chordata > Amphibia > Anura > Myobatrachidae > Pseudophryne > Pseudophryne corroboree. The sequence continues at coordinate 298,761,125 of NC_086447.1, forward strand.
ACATTCTGCAGTTCAGCATCAAAGCTTGTTTATATTTGGACAATCCAACATTTATTCATCAGCTTGTTTTGCATATGTTTCCATGAACATTTCTTTTATTTATTTTTGAGTTTTCTCTTGCATATTATTCCTGCAATACTTCAGTATAATATGATGATTAACAACTTGTCAGTTAACCCTTTACTGAATTGTTATTTTGAATAAATATATGAATCGGAACTTTCTTCGTCCTCCCTGCTTTCTTCATAGCCCAGCACCTACACCTGTGGTTGGTTCCGGGTTAACGGATTCACAAAAACACCCGGACCTGACATTGACACAGTATCTTGGCCTCACTTGTTTAGTATATTGGATTGCAGAGGATTTAGTGATAGTTTTATAGGCATTATTAAATACCTGTATACTAATCCGACGACCTCTTTGTTGGTTAATGGCAGACAGGGTCCTCGGATTACTATGCACAGGGGAAGAAGACAGGGTTGCCCCCTGTCGCCACTTTTCTTTAATCTTTCTATAGACCCCCTCTTTAGAATACTGCAAGACTCAACGACCTATGCGGGTATCCCTATTGGTGACAAAGAGATAAAACTGTCAGCATTCGCAGACGACACACTTGTGTATATTCTGAACCCCAAAGACTCACTACAAGACATTTTGGACCTGTTAGACAAGTTTGGGAAAGTTTCCGGTTTTCAGGTTAATCTTTCGAAACGTATAGGGCTCTTTTTAAAACATGGGGTAAAATGCCCGAGGTGGGGGAGACAGATACCTATAAAATGGGCCAATGCGTATATAACATATTTAGGCATTAAACTTCCGAAGTACCCTTCAAATCTATACAGGTTCAACGTGAAAGAGGCGATAACCACAATTACGAAAGAATTGGTAGGATGGCAACACCTAACGCTCTCATATTTAGGGAAGGCTAATTTAATAAAAATGTATACATTTCCCCGACTATTATACATTTTACAATCTCTCCCTGTACTGCTCAGTAGAGCAGATCTCACGCACATAACCAAATTGTTTAGGCAATTTATATGGAAAGGAAAAAAGCCACGCATTGCTATGTACAAATTGAAACAACCAAAATCCAATGGCGGAATTAATTTTCCAAACGTGTCACTTTATAACCAAGCATCTTTATTGAGGTTTCTGAGAGACTGGTTAAATGATGCAGATACTTATGCAAACACCCAACTAGAGGCGCAATTCATAAAAACCAAGAGTTTGGTCAATTTCCTCCACTGTATAGAGGCGGAGTGCGATCAGGCACTGAAGGATAATCCCCTTCTGTGGTCGGTTTATCACTTCTGGAACTCTCTTAGACGTGCCGGGAATTTAGGGAACCACAGCTCCTTGTACCTGAGATTTTTAGGCAATCCTTACTTCCAGCGTGGGGAGGCGGGTTTCCCATACGCGATATTTCATAACGAAGGCCTGACAGATGTAGGACACATGGTTAACAAAGAAACCGGAAATCCACTCACATATGCTCAGTCAAAGGAAATGTATCCATTTCTACTAGTGATGAGCGAGGTTCGGTTTTACTCGGTTTTACTCGGTTTTACTCGGTTCTCAAAACGGCATCTTATTGGCTATCCAAAACACGTGACATCCGAGAGCCAATAAGATGCTGTTTTGAGAACCGAGTAAAACCGAGTAAAACCGAATCCGCTCATCACTAATTTCTACACAGTTATCCATTAGCATTTCTTCAGTTGCAGCACTATACCAGCCAGGTACTTAGAACTTTATCAGGGGCGGACTTGAGTAATGACCTAGATACCCTTTTACGGACCCCACTGGCCGCAAAAAAAGCCCTCTCTATACATTATAAAAACTAACCACTCAAATAGATCACTCTTGATCAACCTCAGGAATACAAAAATGGCTATCAGATTTTCCTGGGTTGACTTGTGAGGCACTATTGAAAAGTTTGCTGCATTCTTGCAAACTACTGGCCTCAGCTCAATATCAAGAGATGTTTTATAATATAGTTCACAGAGCTTACTACTGCCCATATAGGCAATACAAGGTGGGGATGACAGATTCAGACAGCTGTCTGAAATGTCGTGCCCCAAGGGCCGACCTATATCATTGCTTCTGGTTATGCTCCCTGCTCTGCCGTTTTTGGCTACAGGTACAACAGTTTGCTATGGAGTGCTTGATAAACTTCATCCCCTTCACGGCAGAGTGGGCGATTTTTGGGATAATTCCGGCTGGGCAGAGAATCACAAAGGGTTGTAAAAGGTTGCAGATGGCAATCAGTGCAGCTGCACGCAAAGCCATCTTGCAATCATGGATAACTAAGGATCCTCCCACTTTATCTTTATTCAAAGGGAAACTGCATCACCTATTTCAAATGCATTGGATAGAAACGACCTTACAAAAAGATAAACTGATGGGACAATTTTTCGAGAGCTGGGAAAGTTACATTTTCACACTTCCAATGGCCTTCTGAATTAGAATTCAGAATTCGCTAAAAAATACTGAGTGGTTTGAGACGCGAATGGCAATTGGAGATCCGCCCATACTGCTGGCGGACTGAGTGATGGGTGGGGATTCCGTGGGGCCCCAGCCTCTTCATATCTCTGCATTAGATGGACTAGCAGGTCACTTGTTATATAATCTGTTTTGCACTTTCTCTAGAATGATGTTACTGGGGCCGCGCATTGTATATGATGATGTTACTCATGATCTTCTGTTTCAATATTCTATTGTCATGTGCCGCTTTTAATATGTACTTGTTCCTTGAGAGTGCAACCTTCTTTGTAACATGAAGCAATGCCTTAATAAAAAATGTTATACCAAAAAAAAAAGAAGGTCAAGGCAGAAATCGATAAAAAGAAGCGTGCTTTCAAAGCATTTAAATCTAATGGAAAGGAGGATTCATTCCAGTACTACAAGAAATGCAATAAAAGAAGCAAAAAAGCAATAAGAGCAGCTAAAATTTAAAACGAAAAGCAAATTGCTATAGAGAGTAAAACCAATCCTAATTTTTTTTAAATACGTACAGAAAACAGCAAAAGATTAAAAAAGGAGAGCATAGGTCCAATAAAAAAATGAATTTGGAGTATTGATAAATGATGACGAATCAAAAGCGGAAATACTGAATACATTTTTTTCATCAGTGTTCACCAAAGAAGAACTGACGGTGGGAGTAGTGCATAGCGATAATGACAGTAAGGATTCATGGTTAGATACTTGTTTAAGTGAAGAAGTAGTCAGGGAGAGACTATGCAAATTAAAGATTCATAAATCACCTGGCCCTGACGGACTTCATCCGAGGGTTATTATGGAGCTTAGGGCACAACTAGTAAGACCCTTATACTTGATTTTCAATAGTTCACTTAGATCTGGCATGGTAACGAAGGATTGGGATATAGCAGTGGTAGAGCCATTATTTAAAAAGGGATCCAAAAATCATCTGGGTAACTACAGAACAGTTAGTTTGACATCTATAGTGGGGAAAATATTGGAAGGAATTATAAGGGATAGCATACAGGAGTATCTGCAGACTACTAAGATTATTGGCAAGAACCAGCATGGGTTTGTGAGGGACAGAACATGTCAAACTAACTTAGTTTACTTCTACGAGGAAGTGAGCAACAAGCTTGACCAAGGCAAAGCAGTGGATGTGGTCTACTTAGATTTTGCAAAAGCCTTCGATACAGTGCCTCACAGGAGACTAATCATCAAATTAAAGGAGCCTGGCCTAGGAAAAACTGTTTTTACATGGATAAGTAACTGGCTGGACAACAGGGTACAGCGAGTAGTGGTCAATGGAAAGTCTTCAAGCTGGACACCGGTAGTCAGCGGAATACCACAGGGGTCCGTACTCGGGCCACTACTGTTCAACATATTTATAAATTACCTAGAAACAGGCATGGAAAGCACAGTTTCAATCTTTGCAGATGATACTAAACTTGTGTAGGATAATTAATTCAGAAATAAATGTGGAGTCTGCAGAATGACTTATCTAAACTTGAAATCTGGGCGTCTAAATGGGGAATGAGGTTCAATATAGAAAAATGCAAGGTTATGCATTTCGGGACTAAAAACAAACTTGCATCCTACATATTAAATGGGGAAAGTCTATGGGTAACAGTACTGGAAAAAGATTTGGGGGTACTCATTGATAATAAGCTTAATATCCGTATACAATGTCAAAGCGCAGTAAAGAAGGCAAGTAAGGTGCTAGCGTGCATAAAACAGGGAATTGAGACAAGGGACGAGGATGTAATTCTGCCATTGTACAAATCATTGGTACGTCCGCACCTGGAATATTGTGTTCAGTTTTGGGCACCACTGTATAAAAAAGATATCGGGAACTCAAAAGGGTTCAAAGGCGAGATACTAAATTGATTAAAGGGTTAGAGGGACTGGATTACGAGGAAAGGCTTACTAGGTTGAATATGTACACACAGGAAAAGAGGCGTCTAAGAGGAGACATTATTAATGTCTTCAAATATGTAAAGGGGCACTACAAAGAGTTATCAGAGGAATTATTTATTGAAATAATTCTGTTTAGGACACGTGGGCACTCGTTGAGGCTGGAGAAAAAAAAATTCCGTACACAACGGAGGAAAGGGTTCTTTACTGTTAGGGCAATCAGGATTTGGAATTCCTTGCCAGAGAAAGTGGTAATGGCGGACTCTGTAAATGCATTTAAAAAAGGATTGGATGAATTTCTGATTGAAAAGGATATCCAAGGTTACAACATTTAAAATATTGACGTTAATCTGGGTGTAACATGACTATAGTTGTTAACTAGTCATAAAAACATTCTTCAGCAGGTACAGTAAAATCAACTCAACTTAATACAGAATACAGTTGGAACACGATGGGCATTTTGCCTCTTGTCAACCTCAATTACTATGTTACTATGTTAGGTTTAGGCAGTGGGGAAGAGAGGGTTAGGGTTAAAGGTTAGGCACCACCGGGGAGGGTTAGGGTTAGGTACCCACAAGCAAGGGTTAGGGTAGGGGCAAGGTGAGGGTTAGGGTACCTTTAGAGGGGCTGTCGGGATTCTGATGGTTGGGATGCGGATGTCGGTATTCTGACTGTCGGCATCCCGTCCATCGGGATATCATACTGATCACCACATCATGCCTTCACTTCTCAGCTGTCTCTGCAAAGTGAAAAGAAAGAAGGGATTATATTTTTATTTTTCATAAAGTGGTGTTCTAAGATATTTCGTAGTTCATTTTCAAATTGTAACTTTATATTAAAGCTCTTTTGGTGTAATTGAACCATGTTCAGTACATACTTCCCAATGTCCCTTTTTCACAGGACAGTCCTAATTTTGAAGGACTGTCCCATAATTTTGTGATTAAGGTGTTCTGATTTGCAAGGAAGATGAGAGGTGTTGCAGTGATGCATACTGTGGAGACAGATTTCTGTACAGAGTGCGATATTAACCTCTTAACTGGCTAATATTTTTCAGAGCAAACTGCTCAGAAATCTTTTTTTTTTAAATATTGAATTAGGTTATCCCACACTATTTTAGCGGGAAGTTAAAATAATAATTTTAAAAAAACATTTTTTTTTCCAGGACATTAGTACCGATCAATTGGTCTACTGATGATTAGAACATTGCAACACTGTGGCTTTGCATTTACCAGGCAACTGCTCCGCTCTGTAGACGCCATTCCTCTCTGCAGCCACCAGGTAAACCCAGGGTAGCTGGGGACTGCTTCATCTACATTTCCCCGGCAGCTGCTCCTCTCTGCAGCCACCGGGAGGGAAGTGTCACAGGACTATCCGATCAGCAGTTATCAACTGTGCAGCAGAGACTAGGGAGGGTCCAAAAATGCTAAGGGGCTGGAGGTCCCTCTGTAGCTTCCAAGAGCCACCCAGTTAGCGTTTATGGCAGGTCGCATCAGATGCAATCATGTCAGGTAAAGTCTAGCCTGGTGTGGTCGCATATGATGCAAACATGCCAGGCAAGTGACTAAAAAGCCTTGTGCTACCAAGCTGGAATTAGTTTCACTAAAGGAGGGAAAATTATGCTCATCCATTCCTCTCCTTGTAATAGTCAATAGTGCAGAGCGATCCTCTGGAGTCCTGTGTTGGTTCCCACTCCAGGAAGTGTGTGCAGACTTTGCAAAAGCTCACAGTTTAGGGCAGGGGTGGGCAATTATTTCAGCTGGGGGGCCGCTTAACACTTCCAGCGAATATTCGAGGGCCACACACAAAATACTCAAAAAGAGTCCCCTTTTTACACATTACGGCAGATAGCGTCCCCTTTTTACACATTACGGCAGACATCGTCCCCTTTTTACACATTACGGCAGACATCGTCCCCTTTTTACACATTACAGTAGACAGCGCCCCCGTTTTTACACATTACGGCAGACATTGTCCCCCTTTTTACACATTACGGCAGACTGCGTCCACTTTTTACACATTACGGCAGACTGCGTCCCCTTTTTACACATTACGGCAGACATCGTCCCCCTTTTTACACATTACGGCAGACTGCGTCCACTTTTTACACATTACGGCAGACTGCGTCCCCTTTTTACACATTACGGCAGACATCGTCCCCCTTTTTACACATTACAGCAGACAGTGCCCCCGTTTTTACACATTACGGCAGACATTGTCTCCCTTTTTACACATCACAGCAGACAGTGCCTCCGTTTTTACACATTACGGCAGACATCGTCCCCCTTTTTACACATTACGGCAGACAGCATCACCCTTTTTTACACATTACGGCAGACAGTCCCTACCCCCCTATCCCCTCCCTCCCCTAAACCCATATTGTAGTTTTTAACTCAGCTGCCTCCCCACCCCTAAACCTATATGGCAGCTTAAGCAGTGATCCAGGGTCTGGCAGGACAGGGGGTTTACCTGTTCGTCACAGTGGCAGACGATCCCCGCTGTCCGATGATGCCGCCTGGAGTCACTGCTGATGTGGCCTCTCTTGCTCCCGCTCGCTGGCCGCTGCTTCTTCTCCTCGCTCCTGCTTACTGCAGTGCCCGCCCCCCGTGCCGCCCAGCGCGCTTGGTAACAGAGGAAATCCCGGTCAGCTGACCCTGTGACGTGACCGGGATTTCCTCAGCGGCGCCTCGTCTGAGAGCAGTGCAATGACAAGCGGCCTGTAGGGCCGCTTGTCATTGCACTCTAATGGGGCACAGCGGGCCAGGTACGATCGGTCCGCGGGCCGCCTGTTGCCCACCCCTAGTTTAGGGTGTAACTGTTGGTCCACGTAATTACCTTTCCCATTCCACAGTCTGGCTAAGATGGAGTCATTAATGGGCAGGTGGGACTGGAACCCAATCCCCTTTCATCAACATAGTCATCACCAGGCCTTCAAGGGAGGCCTGGGAACTTTGTACTTGTCTTCCCCCACTTTTAATATTTTGTTTTATTGTACATAATGCTCTGTGCATAGAAACTGAATGATGAGACTCGATCTCTGCTTCTCATAATTAAGTCTTATTTCTACACTGCTCTATACAAGGTGCTCCGTTATCAGTGGCAAACGCAGGATTTCTAGAGGGGGGTTTCCAAATGCAATCCATAATCTCCCACTCTGCGGAACATTGGAGCAAGAGCGGGAGTCTGGAGGAGTGGTAGAAGAACCCAGTAATGACCCTGGACATTAATGTAAACAATTGTCTTTTATATACTGGATACTGTGTTAAATGCAGTATTAATATTTAAAACTATAGATTGTCTATATAGTATTGGCTGTATTGAACATATTTAAATCATATAAATAAGATAAGTGGCCAGGAAAAGGTTAAGCATACTATAGGAAATAAATACATAAACCTAATAGAACCAGTACTGCACTCCCTATGCACACATTCTCCCACCTCATGGTAAGGCTCCTGTCTCTTCTTCCTGATAGCTGCTATCTGGTCCAGTACATTGATTCTCAGATCCACACACACAGAAAACTTGGTAGAAGAAGCTGCTACACTGGGCATATGCAGCAGCTCTGCTCTGTCCCTTAAACTGCATAATATGGCAGCAGTTCTAGTAATCGTATTATATACCATTGCTATTGTCATAATTTTAGCCACTTTCAAAGAGGATGGGGGTTTCCAAGCAACCGGAACCCCCCCCCCTCCCTCCCCGCGTTTGCCTATGGTTATGGTGACTCCGTTAAGACACACTCTACTATGCTCTCTTTCACACTGCCTAAGCAAACCTTTGCTCCTCTGGATGATGGCCATCATGCTCCAAATACTGTTCTAGGTGGATCCAAAGCTGCATTAGCTCTGCAGAGCTGCTGTTTTATGACTTGTAAATTACCTCTATCATGTGCAGAAAATACACTACATTACTCACTATTCTGCTCACACAAAGTGACAGTAGAAAAGTTAAAAGTAGTCACTTTATATCTACTCACAAGGAGAACAAAAATTGCTGATCTACGCTTTATTGAGAGGAGGCTGTTACGTTTTTAAATGACTCCCCTACATTATGAAACTGATTTTTTCCACCTTGTTTGGTCTTAAAGTTCTCATTCTATATTAACAATTTGCATGTGTTTTATAAATATGATACAATTGTGAATCATATCTTGTTTGTTTTGTAGGTTATTTTATAATACAAGGCTTAATTAAATAGCTATAGTAGGATAATACTCTTTCTAAAATCATTGTATGGGCCATTGGAGTCAATGCAGATGTCAATGCAAGTTGGGCGCAATTGTTCTTGCATTACTTGTGTTAAAGGATCGGTGTCCATAATAGTGAAGCAAATATACCAAAGTTAGTTTTTAGTTGCCCATGTCTGCTTAGAAAATAATGGGGACACTCTGGTTGGTCAGACTGTGGCAATTCCCACAATCTGAGTCAATCATTAATGTCTATGGAGAGTGAATGCGAATGGCCTGTCACTCGTGCTGGAGCTCTGTAAAGTGAAAGTTGCAGCGTTTTTTTTATTTTGCCAAGACTTGTGGATGCCTATTTGGAATGAAGAAGATGCGATACCTGCATTTTGTAAGTAAAAAAGTGGTTAATGAAGGATGTGTGTGTGGAGGAGGAGGGGGGGTATTTAATAAAGGACTAAAACTGGGCTGACCAGTTGTGGGCTGATAAGGCAGGAGGACTCCAGACTGTGTGTGTCTTTGCTATAGCATCAGCTGCCCCGGCTGGATCCGCCGATTGCTGATTATTGTAAAATAGGGGGACCTACACCGCCCCCCCCCCCCCTCCCCCTCCCCTCCTAATTTCCAATACAAACCTAGGCTCAGAGGCTCGGGGCTGATTAATGATTTTGGAAGAGGACCCCACCACTTTTTTTTTTATATGTAACTCTTTTTAGCAATTTTAAAAAAACAAAGCCTGCTCAGATCATAGTGATCTGAGCAGTGCTTCACATAAACTTGCCTGCCTGGGGCAGGCCTTTTATTTGCAAGGCTTTGCTATTGGCTTTGCGGCAAGTTCTATTCTTTTAACTAAAATAGTGAATCAATGTTCTTATCCGTTCTCAAGTCTTGCATGTGGTTGTTTTTTTGTGTCAGTTTAGCCTTTAATAAATGGGCACATAGCCACTCAGCTTTTCTCCAGTACTAGTGCTGCTGGCAGCACCACAATTACTACTACTATTATTAGGGCTGGTGGCACTATAGCAGTAAAGTCTGCAACCAGGAAAGACCAGAGGGTAGAGGGTACTCCTTACCTGGCCCTGCCCCCACACACACACTTCTTACTTGTAATCTGGCCACTACGGCTTGCCACTCTATAGCAATGGCAATGGCACATAGGCAGGAAGAGAGAGGAGACTCAGAAGCAGCAGCCTCTCTACTCAGCACATGCTGGGCTGCAGAAAGTCCAGGGAAGCTGCTGCAGGTGAGCATCACTAGTCTCCTCTCTTCCTGCATGATGTGCAGGGGTGTGATCACACTCAACGCCTCCCCCCTGGTTGCACACCTGGCTGAGCATCACATGTCACCCCTTTAGTGTAATATGTGGCGTAATGTGCACACTGTTTTTTTTTTTTTTTTTTTGCAGAGGGTAGTACCTAGGGTTGCCACCTTATGCATCATCGATTCCTGGAGATCCCCCCCTCCAATCCCGACCCTCCCCACCCTCCTTCCCCGACAACAAGCAATGTTCACGTAAATAAAATGATGTACCATATTTATAAAATAGTAAGTAAGTAATAAAGTGGTTAATGAAGGATGTGTGTGTGTGTGTGTGTGTGTGTGTGTGTGTGTGTGTGTGTGTGTGTGTGTGTGTGTGTGTGTGTGTAGGTGGAGGAGTGTATTTAATAAAGAACTAAAACTGGGCTGACCAGTTGTGGGCTGATTGTTGTTAAGGCAGGAGAACTCCACTATGGCCTATATTTACTAATATTCGTGTTTGAGTCGGTTTGTGTAGTGTTTTACTTCGTTTTGTATCGGGTGCATTTTCATGCAACTTTTTGAAACTATATACGCAAAGTTACGAAGCAGTCGACTTTATGGTTTTCGTTTTCCGATGTCGATGCCAGTCGTTTTTTTTTGGCACATTTACGGCCGTCATTGTCGTTTGCGTACGTGTTTTTGTTGTTTTTGCTGGTTTATTTTCTAAGTTAAACGCGGCAGGGTTTTTTTAAACCCCGGACGCATTTTCACTTTTAGTTTCGTTTTTCATCCCCGTTCGTGATTGGTTGTGTTTCAGATGTAGGAGTGTCTGTGCGCAACCATATAAATACGCCCCAAACCGTCCGCACCTCGTGGGTTTACTTAGTGGTGAGGAGGGAGGTTGTGCTGTGGAGGTAGGTGAGTTTTTGGTTTGGTGAGGAGTGTTGTTTGCGATTTCTGAGTGTAGTATTGTGTTTGAAAGTAGTCTTGTCATTCTTGTAGTCTTGTTTTTTGTGGTTTTATCTAATTTTTTGTCCAAGTATTTTTTATTTATAGTCCCTTGTCAGTGTGTGTGTGTGTGTGTGTGTGTGTGTGTGTGTGTGTGTGTGTTTGTGTGTGTGTGTGTGATTTGTGCAGTGGTAGTGGAGGAGTGTGTTGTTTGTATTTTTTTTTCTGTGTTAAGTGTTTAGACACACAATTATGTGTGACTCAGAGGTGGGTGAGGTGGAGGGTGTGAGTGAGGGGGAGGAGGTCGGTCAGGTGGAGGAGGTGAGTGTGAGTGAGGTTAGTGAGGTGGAGGAGGTGGGTGAGGTTGCTGCAGCAGCCTCAAGTGATAGTGACAGTCAGAGAGCTCCGCAGCCACGCACCACTACTAAGACTGGGCGGGATGTCAAGTTTAGTTATGCAGAAAATGTGGCATTGGTGCGGGAGCTGATGAAGTATCAGCGGCAGCTATTTGGGCCTGAGTCCGCCAAGGTGCCAACACGGTAGAAGACGGTGTTGTGGGCAAAAGTTGTTGCTGCTGTCAATAGTGAGGGGGTGGTCAAGCGGACGGAGGACACGTGACGCAAACGGTACTATGACATAAAGCGACGTGTCAAGTCCAAAATGGCCAAGGAGGCGAAGTCGGCTCGAAAAACCGGTGGTGGGCAGCCATATATTGCAAGATATCTGGAGTATGAGGAGCCCATGCGGAGTGTAATACCTCCTGAAGTAGTCTCTGCAACCCATGTCCGGGATTCAGATAGGCCCAGGAAGAATGGTGAGCATGTGTATTTGCATTAACATTCTATGACCTTACTTTTGTTTTATTTTATTTTTTTCAAATGTGTGTCATGTGACGTTGCATATTACTCCCATCTTCAAGTGTGTGTCAGGAAATACATTTTTTTTTGTAATGTTTTCTACAAAAGCCAATGTAACATCTTACTTTATTGTATGTCATGTGTTTTTTTTCTGTATATTTTCCATGTGTAGTTTGGACTTGGTGTGTCATTGAATTGTCCAGCAATAATGTTTTCCTTTTGCACATTTTTAAGTTTTTAATTTGGACTATGGCCCTCATTCCGAGTTGTTCGCTCGCTAGCTGCTTTTAGCAGCATTGTACACGTTATGCCGCCGCCCTCTGGGAGTGTATCTTAGCTTAGCAGAATTGCGAACGAAAGACTAGCAGAATTGCGAATAGAAAATTCTTAGCAGTTTCTGAGTAGCTCCAGACTTACTCAGCCATTGCGATCAGTTCAGTCAGTTTCGTTCCTGGTTTGACGTCACAAACACACACAGCGTTCGCCCAGACACTCCCCCGTTTCTTCAGACACTCCCGCGTTTTTCCCAGAAACGCCAGCGTTTTTTCGCACACGCCCAGAAAACGGACAGTTTCCGCCCAGAAACACCCACTTCCTGTCAATCACACTCCGATCACCAGAACGATTAAAAATCCTCGTTATGCCGTGTAATATGCCTTACTTTTGTGTAAAATAACTAAGCGCATGCGCTCTGCGAACCTTGCGCATGCGCAGTAAGCGACTAATCGCAATATAGCGAAAATCGGCAATGAGCGAACAACTCGGAATGACCACCTATGTTTTATATTTAGGTTATCCATGTGCAATGTTGCAAAAACAGTGGTTGTCATGTTAGAGGCTGGAGTAGTGGAAAGTGGTTTGGAAACCACTTACATGTGTAATGTCATTAGTACTGAATGTAATAATTTTTTAAAAAAACCCACTATTTGTTTGTTCAGTTTGAGTCTGTATTTGTACCCTGACACAACACTGCAGTCTAAAAAAAATTATTATTATTTTTTTTTTTTTTGGGGGGGGGGGGGGGTTGTTTTTGTTTGGCTCATATAGTGGTAATGTGTGTTTAGAGTGCTACATCACAGAGCAATTTCTATTGCATCTGTAATTTTTTTTCCTTTCATTACAAAATGAAGATGTGTGTGTTTTTGGTTGTTAGTGTATGTATTTTTACTTGTGTCCTATGTCTGTGTCCTGTACATGTTTTCCTGTGTTGCACTTTCCAAAGTGCATATGGCTATTGGACAATGTTTATTGTTTTATGTAGTGGTTTTTTGGTTTACGGTCCTTACGTTTTTTTATTAAAAAAAAAACAAGCATTTTTTTTAAGAATTAATGTTTATAAGCATAATGGGTGGATGTATCAACAATAGCATGAATACATGATTTTTTATTTTGGTTTTACAGTGTTGGAAAAAAGCAGTACTGGTCGTCCTACAGTAACTCCCATGACATCTGATGATGATGATGCTGCGGAAGCAGCTAAAGTGTCCATTGTAGTATAGGGTATGTTTGTAAAGGAATGGCCATAACAAAATTTAATTTTCAATACTAGGTCCATCAAAAGAAGTCTGGAGCAGCAGAAGTCGGACTTCTGTAACACACCACCAAAAAAAACATGTGGCAGCAAAGAAAGCAAGGTCTGATGTCCAGGGCCAACCACAGCAGGATACCCCGCCATGAAGATTATCGACAGTATGTTCGGTCCCCCCACTCCAAATTTTGGACACACCTCCAAGACGTGAACCACACTCCCCTCATCTTGATTGTGAGTATCAAACTGAAATAAATGTAATAAATTTCAGATCGTAATAAAACTTTTACTTAAACGCATTAAGTCCAAACACATCAAAATCTGATATACTTACCGAAGTCAGTAAAACATGAAATGGAATCCTAGCAAAATGGCCTTGTCCACATCCTGTAAAGATATGTATGTCCACTTCAGCCATACAGTAGCACATTGTGTGTAAGATGCTGCAACAGAAACTCATGTGTAATTTTGGAAAATAGTAAGGTTGTTTTATCAAATTTTCACATGTGTGTTTGACCTAACATTGCCAAATACATATAAAAACATTACTATGTTTGTTTTTAAAAAGCTATAAGGTAACACATTATGGATTACAATGTGTTTTTATGGTGGAGTATGTCTGATCTACAATAAAACTAATGTGTTTGCTTTCACAATGAAGTAACCAGACACATTTGCCACAAACAGGCATATGTATGTATTTAAGTTATGAGTGATGATGTTGCTAGGCAGGATATCTGAAAGCAACAGTTAATGACATGTGTTCCATGTTTAGTGATTTGTTATAATTTATCAAACATATGGATAGCTAACGTATATTTTTTCAAAATTACAGCTTCTAGTCCTGGTAACAGCATCCCTCCGCAACAACAGCAACACAGTGAGTGACATGGATGAGACAATCATGTTAGAAATGCAGCCATTAAGCCAAGGAATCAGCCCCCCAGCACCTGTGAGTACACCACCACAGCAAAGCACACCACCACCACAACACAGCCCAACAACACCAGTAACACAAGGCCCTGATCACGTGTTTTGGAACATTTGGGCTAGACAGCAGGCCAATAAAGAAGATTGCCTGCGTAGGCAGACACAAATGTTTGCAAGCCTACCATGTCACCTCAGAAGAAAAACCAGAAATATGAGTAGATAAAATGAACAAACCACGAGAATTGGCAATACCATGGAACTCATGCATGCATACATTACACAGGTCATGGGCAACTTACAGCGCATAATGGAAGAACAGCACAGACTAATGGAAGAACAGCACAGACAACAGCAAAGCTATATGAACATTTTTCAAAACAATCAAAAGAAATATGAAACTTTATTCCGAATTGTAGACAATCAAAATGCTGCTACACGTGAACTCAATGCCACCCTCACTAACCTCAATGAAACACTCAGATCCATGGACCAACAGCAAACAAGCAGCAGTTCTGGTACGACTACTCCAAATATCATGCCAGTGTCATCACCACCAAGACGCTCCACCAGAGCACGCCAACATGACAGTGGTAAAGGCAAAGGGCGGGACAAGCAGCCACCCAAAAAAATTAACAAATAAACCTCACATTTATAATTTCAGAGAAGTAAATCAAAATACTTAGTAAGTGTATGTTTGTCAAAATAGATATAACACTTAGCTCCTTGACAATTTGTACAACATCATTAATTATAAGTGGTACAAACAACAACAGGAAATTTGTATGCACATTTATTCTTTACCATCTTTGAATTTTTTTGGAGGAGGGAAATGTTGTTTGAGCTGCACATAGATGTTAACAGGAAGTAAACAGACCACTAGATTTTTTTCTAATCATTACTCTTTCTAGATTCCAATCATTCTCATATCCTGCAGACACAATAATTGCCAGCCAGGCAGAATATGTTTAGCAGGAAGTAACCAGACCACTTGATTTTTTTCTAATCATTACTCTTTTCAGATTCCAATCATTCTCATATCCTGCAGACACAATAATTGCCAGCCAGGCAGAATATGTTTAGCAGGAAGTAACCAGACCACTTGATTTTTTTCTAATCATTGCTCTTTCTAGATTCCAATCATTCTCATATCCTGCAGACACAATAATTGCCAGCCAGGCAGAATATGTTTAGCAGGAAGTAACCAGACCACTAGATTTTTTTCTAATCATTACTCTTTCTAGATTCCAATCAATCTTATATTCTGCAGCCAATACAAATTACAATGTGATTGTTAACTATTTTACCTTTCTTCTCTATACGACATTACAAGAATAACACAATTGAGTTGCCTAAAAAGGTTTTAATATGTTGTGATTGAATTTAGATAATTCAGTGCCAAAATGAATGTCATTATTGTTGGGCCATGTTTGTGTGTGTTAAAAATGAGTAATCAGTTTCTTACACATGATGCAGAAACAAAGAAATTTGAATTAAAAAACACACAAATAATGTGTATAATAATGTTTATATGTGGCAAACTGTGTATTTACTTACAAATCAGCAAGTTTACTGCAGCAAACATTACGAAATAAATTATTTTGGATGAGACTCAGTTTGTGTCCCTTAAATACGATGGAGCATCACACATAGGGACACGTATTCCTCAAGGCTAACATATTATATGTGGAGGAGTGTTTAATTAGGACACAGGTTCTCAAACTCTGGCCTCAGGACCCCACACAGTGCATGTTTTGCAGGTCTCCTCACAGAATCACAAGTGACATAATTAGCTCCACCTGTGAACCTTTTAAAATGTGTCTGTGAGTAATTCATACACCTGTGCTTCTACTGGGTTACCTGCAAAACATGCACTGTGTGGGGTCCTGAGGGCCGAGTTTGAGAACCTGTGCATTAGGACGTTACACACAATTATAAAGTAAAATACAAAATAAATTACTATGTGGATTATGTGTGCTTGTAATAAATTTTCAATCCAAGTTTATTACCACTTATCCAGACTTCATGCATACAACTCATAATCTGTTGTTTTGAGTTTTTAAATAAACACAATACACATGCTACATTTGTATAGCATAAAGCGAGGGTATGTTTGTATGTCTAAAGGAGACAGACACATTCTGAGTAATGGTTTTTAATTGAAAAATGGGAAAACATATATTTCTCTGACGTCCTAGAGGATGCTGGGGACTCCGTAAGGACCATGGGGAATAGACGGCTCCGCAGGAGACTGGGCACATCTAAAGAAAGATTTAGGTCTATCTGGTGTGCACTGGCTCCTCCCCCTATGACCCTCCTCCAAGCCTCAGTTAGATTTCTGTGCCCGGCCGAGCTGGATGCACACTAGGGGCTCTCCTGAGCTCCTAGAAAGAAAGTATAGTTTAGGTTTTTTATTTTACAGTGAGACCTGCTGGCAACAGGCTCACTGCAGCGAGGGACTAAGGGGAGAAGAAGAGAACCTACCTAAGTGGTGGTAGCTTGGGCTTCTTAGGCTACTGGACACCATTAGCTCCAGAGGGATCGCACACAGGACCCGACCTCGTCGTCCGTTCCCGGAGCCGCGCCGCCGTCCCCCTTACAGAGCCAGAAGCAAGAAGGTCCGGAAAATCGGCGGCTGAAGACTTCTGTCTTCTCCAAGGTAGCGCACAGCACTGCAGCTGTGCGCCATTGCTCCTCATGCACACCACACACTTCGGTCACTGATGGGTGCAGGGCGCTGGGGGGGGGGGGGGGGGCGCCCTGAGCAGCAATATTGACACCTTGGCTGGCAAAACTGACACCATATATAGCCCCAGAGGCTATATAGGTGTAAATTACCCCTGCCAGAATAACACAAAAAGCGGGAGAAAGCCCGCTGAAAAAGGGGCGGAGCCATCTCCCTCAGCACACTGGCGCCATTTTCCCTCACAGCTCCGCTGGAAGGATCGCTCCCTGGCTCTCCCCTGCAGTCCTGCACTACAGAAAGGGTAAAAAAGAGAGGGGGGGCACAAATTTAGGCGCAGTATAATATATATATGCAGCTATAAGGGAAAACACTCTTTATAGGTGATATCCCTGTGGTATATAGCGCTCTGGTGTGTGCTGGCATACTCTCCCTCTGTCTCCCCAAAGGGCTTTGTGGGGTCCTGTCCTCTGTCTGAGCATTCCCTGTGTGTGTGCTGTGTGTCGGTACCGCTGTGTCGACATGTATGATGAGGAAAATGATGTGGAGGCAGAGCAAATGCCTGTAAATGTGTTGTCACCCCCTGAGGGGTCGACACCTGTGTGGATGGACTTATGGAAGGAATTACGTGACAGTGTCAGCTCCTTACATAAAAGGTTTGACGACATAGGACAGCCGGCTACTCAGCTTGTGACTGTTCCAGCGTCTCAAATGTCATCAGGGGGTTTAAAACGCCCGTTACCTCAGATGGCAGACACAGATGTCGACACGGATACCGACTCCAGTGTCGACGACGATGAGACTAGTGTACCCTCCAATAGGTCCACCCGTTACATGATTGAGGCAATGAAAAATGTATTACACATTTCTGATAGTACCCCAGGTACCACAAAAAAGGGTATTATGTTCGGTGAGAAAAAACTACCAGTAGTTTTTCCTGCATCTGAGGAATTAAATGAGGTGTGTGAGGAAGCCTGGACTTTCCCCGATAAGAAATTGATAATTTCTAAACGGTTATTGGCAGCGTACCCTTTCCCGCCAGAGGATAGGTCACGTTGGGAAACGTCCCCTAGGGTAGATAAAGCGCTTACACGTTTATCAAAACAGGTGGCACTACCGTCTCCGGATACGGCCGCCCTAAAGGATCCTGCTGATAGAAAGCAGGAGGCTACCCTAAAAGCTATATATACACACACGGGCATTATATTGCGACCAGCGATTGCATCAGCATGGATGTGCAGTGCTGCTGCTGCGTGGTCAGATTCCCTGTCGGATAATATTGATACCCTGGATAGGGACACTATTTTGCTGACAGTAGAGCATATAAAGGACGCTGTCTTATACATGCGTGATGCACAGAGGGATATTTGCCGGCTGGCATAAAAAATAAGCGCAATGTCCATTGCCGCCAGAAGGGGGTTATGGACTCGGCAGTGGTCAGGTGATGCCGATTCAAAAAGACACATGGAAGTTTTGCCTTATAAGGGGGTGGAACTGTTTGGGGATGGTCTTTCAGACCTCGTTTCCACAGCTACGGCTGGGAAATCGACATTTTTGCCACAGGCTACCCCACAGCAAAAGAAGGCACCGTATTATCAAGTACAGTCCTTTCGGCCCCATAAACACAAGAGGGCTCGAGGCGCATCCTTTCTGCCGAGAGGCAAAGGTAGAGGGAAAAAGCTACAGCATACAGCCAGTTCCCAAGAGCAAAAGTCCTCCCCCGCGTCCGGTAAGTCCACAGCATGACGCTGGGGCTTCACAGGCGGATCCGGGTACGGTGGGGGCCCGTCTCAGAAATTTCAGCACACAGTGGGCTCTCACAGGAGGATCCCTGGGCCCTTCAAGTAGTATCTCAGGGGTACAGGCTGGAATCCGAGACTCCCCCCCCCCCGCCGTTTTCTAAAATCTGCCTTACCAGCAACTCCCTCTGCCAGGGAGGCAGTGTTGGTGGCTATCCAAAAACTGTTTTCACAGCAAGTGATTGTCAAGGTACCCCTCCTTCAGCAAGGGAAGGGTTACTATTCCACAATGTTTGTGGTACCGAAACCGGACGGTTCGGTGAGACCCATCTTAAATTTAAAATCCTTGAACACTTATATCAAAAGGTTCAAGTTCAAGATGGAATCGCTCAGGGCGGTTATTACGAGCCTGGACGAGGGGGATTACATGGTCTCCCTGGACATCAAGGATGCGTACCTGCATGTCCCCATTTACCCTCCTCACCAGGAGTACCTCAGATTTGTGGTACAGGACTGTCACTATCAGTTCCAGACGCTGCCGTTTGGGTTATCCACGGCACCGAGGGTCTTTACCAAGGTAATGGCCGAAATTATGATACTCCTTCGCAAGAAGGGAGTTTTAATTATCCCGTACTTGGACAATCTCCTGATAAAGGCGAGGTCCAAGGAACAGTTGGTAGTGGGGGTAGCACTTTCTCGGGAAGTGCTTCAACAGCACGGCTGGATTCTCAATATTCCAAAGTCACAGCTGGTCCCGACGACACGTCTTCTGTTCCTGGGAATGATTCTGGACACATAGAGGGCCGCAGATTCGGAATACAGGACTGGGTCCTGGTGACCACGGATGCCAGCCTTCGGGGCTGGGGCATCACACAGGGAAGAAATTTCCAAGGACTGTGGTCAAATCAGGAGATTTCGCTTCACATAAATATTCTAGAGCTAAGGGCCATTTACAATGCACTAAGCCAAGCAAGGCCCCTGCTTCAGAACCAGCCGGTACTGATCCAATCAGACAACATCACGGCGGTCGCCCATGTAAACAGACAGGGCAGCCCAAGAAGCCGGAGGGCAATGGCAGAAGCCACAAGGATTCTCCGATGGGCGGAAAATCATGTGTTAGCACTGACAGCAGTGTTCATTCCGGGAGTGGACAACTGGGAAGCAGACTTCCTCAGCAGGCACGACCTCCACCCGGGAGAATAGGGACTTCATCCTGAAGTCTTCCAAATGCTGGTAAACCGGTGGGAAAGACCACAGGTGGACATGATGGCGTCCCGCCTAAACAAAAAGCTAAAAAGATATTGCGCCAGGTCAAGGGACCCTCCGGCGATCGCTGTGGACGCTCTAGTAACACCGTGGGTGTACCAGTCGGTTTATGTGTTTCCTCCTCTGCCTCTCATTCCCAAGGTACTGAGAATAATACGAAGGCGAGGAGTGAAAACTATACTCGTGGTTCCGGATTGGCCAAGAAGAGCTTGGTACCCGGAACTTCAAGAGATGCTTTCAGAGGACCCTTGGCCTCTGCCGCTCAGACAGGACCTGCTGCAGCAGGGGCCCTGTCTGTTCCAAGACTTACCGCGGCTACGTTTGACGGCATGGCAGTTGAACACCGGATCCTGAAGGGAAAGGGCATTCCGGAGGAAGTCATCCCTACCCTGATCAAAGCCAGGAAGGATGTCACCGCAAAACATTATCACCGCATTTGGCGGAAATATGTTGCTTGGTGTGAGGCCAGGAAGGCCCCAACGGAGGAATTTCAACTGGGTCGATTCCTGCATTTCCTGCAAGCAGGGGTGACGTTGGGCCTCAAATTGGGGTCCATTAAGGTCCAGATTTCGGCCCTGTCGATTTTCTTCCAGAAAGAACTGGCTTCAGTGCCTGAAGTTCAGACCTTTGTCAAAGGAGTTCTGCGTATTCAGCCTCCTTTTGTGCCCCCAGTGGCACCTTGGGATCTCAATGTGGTTTTGGAGTTCCTGAAATCACATTGGTTTGAACCACTTAAGACTGTGGATTTGAAATATCTCACGTGGAAAGTGGTCATGCTGTTGGCTCTGGCTTCGGCCAGGCGTGTGTCAGAATTGGCGGCTTTGTCCTATAAAAGCCCTTATCTGATTTTCCATATGGATAGGGCAGAGTTGAGGACTCGTCCTCAGTTTCTCCCGAAGGTGGTATCAGCGTTTCACTTGAACCAGCCTATTGTGGTGCCTGCGGCTACTAGGAACTTGGAGGATTCCAAGTTACTGGACGTAGTCAGGGCCCTGAAAATTTATGTTTCCAGGACGGCTGGAGTCAGGAAAACTGACTCGCTGTTTATCCTGTATGCACCCAACAAACTGGGTGCTCCTGCTTCTAAGCAGACTATCGCGCGCTGGATTTGTAGCACTATTCAGCTGGCGCATTCTGCGGTGGGACTACCGCAGCCTAAATCTGTAAAAGCCCATTCCACAAGGAAGGTGGGCTCATCTTGGGCGGCTGCCCGAGGGGTCTCGGCTTTACAACTTTGCCGAGCTGCTACTTGGTCAGGGGCAAACACGTTTGCAAAATTCTACAAATTTGATACCCTGGCTGAGGAGGACCTGGAGTTCTCTCATTCGGTGTTGCAGAGTCATCCGCACTCTCCCGCCCATTTGGGAGCTTTGGTATAATCCCCATGGTTCTTATGGAGTCCCCAGCATCCACTAGGACGTCAGAGAAAATAAGAATTTACTCACCGGTAATTCTATTTCTCGTAGTCCGTAGTGGATGCTGGGCGCCCATCCCAAGTGCGGATTGTCTGCAATACTTGTAAATAGTTATTGTTACACAAATCAGGTTGTTATTGCGAGCTATCTGTTCAGAGTCTCCGTTGTTATCATACTGTTAACCGGGGTTCCTATCACGAGTTATACGGTGTGATTGGTGTGGCTGGTATGAGTCTTACCCGGGATTCAAAATCCTTCCTTATTGTGTCAGCTCTTCCGGGCACAGTGTCCTAACTGAGGCTTGGAGGAGGGTCATAGGGGGAGGAGCCAGTGCACACCAGATAGACCTAAATCTTTCTTTAGATGTGCCCAGTCTCCTGCGGAGCCGTCTATTCCCCATGGTCCTTACGGAGTCCCCAGCATCCACT
Source organism: Pseudophryne corroboree (assembly GCF_028390025.1). NCBI lineage: Eukaryota > Metazoa > Chordata > Amphibia > Anura > Myobatrachidae > Pseudophryne > Pseudophryne corroboree. Next base: position 298,782,730 of record NC_086447.1, read on the forward strand.
ACGGACTACGAGAAATAGAATTACCGGTGAGTAAATTCTTATTTTAGGCTTACACAACAAATGAAAGAAGCAAACAAAACTTACCTTAAAAATAACGATTTATGAGGTCTTGCCTAACCTGCCTCCCTACATCTGTACTCCAAGTATCACCAGATGTCTCTAATTCCTCTGCTTGCTGGCTGCTTTCTTCATCCTCCTCCTCCTCCTCAACATGTGGCAGATGTTGTTGCAAACACATGTTATGAAGAAAGCAGCAGCAGAACACAATTTGAGTCACCTTCAAGGGACTATACAACAAAAGGCCACCAGACTTATCCAGACACCGAAACCTAAATTTCAGCACACCAAAACATCTTTCTATCACATTCCGCGTGGACTTATGTGCATGATTGTAATTGTGTTCAGCAGGGGTATCAGGTCGCGACAATGGAGTTAGAAGCCAAGAGAAACAGCCATATCCTCCATCACCTAAAAGACAGATATAGTAACGTGATTCATGTTAAGATACAGCAACACATAAGTAACACACTGTGGGGCAGATGTATTAATCTGGAGAAGGCATAAGGAAGTGATAAACCAGTGAGATGTGCAAGGTAATAAAGGCAGCGGGCAATCTGTCCCTAAATGATAATTTACATATTGGAGCTGATTGGCTGGTGCCTTTATCACCTTGCACATATCACTGGTTTATCACTTCCTTATGCCTTCTCCAGGTTAATACATCTGCCCCTGTATTTGTACAAAGTAGACGCAGGCCTACACATATCAAATTACACACCCAGCAGCCACCCATCTGGCATTTGTCCGTCCTCAAACTTATCAAAGAGGGATGACTGACTGAGGATGAAGGAGTCATGGCAGCCCCCAGGGTAACCAGCAACAACACTCATTATTTTGAGATTTGCATCACAAACCACCTGCACATTTGTGGAGTGCTCTAGATGTCGATTAGTATAGATGTGCTGCCTGCCCCTAGGTGGTCTCAGCTGAATGTGTGTGCAATCTATGGCTCCCAGCACATTGGGCATGCCAGCCAGCTCATAGAAATCTACCCTGACGGCATGCCACTGAGACTCCTGGGTAGGGAAGCAGATTGAGGCATCGATGTGGGGCTGCCAAACAGCCAAAACCTGTGTGTATATTTGAAAGAAAAATAAACATGAGATTTTAGGACAGAACTGGCCACCGAGAAATTAAAACAAACAAAAAACAGAGGAGGTAGTTAGGTATACATCACCTGTGTTAATATTCTCGAAAATGAGGGCTGTGAGATTCCTATGACATCCCCAGACACAGCCTGAAAGCTGCCAGTATCCATAAAGTGCAACACAGCCAGGAGTTTGTGCAGGCCTGAGACAGAGCGAGAGCGTGCTGTCTCAGGGTCTAGGCCCAGTTTGACAAGGACATACAGACGGAAAATGTTGTTACGGTTTAGACAGAACATCTGTATGACCGTATCATCAGACAATGCGTTCAAGTTTAAACGCCCCCTAAAAAGACGAGGCCTGCGCAGCCTCCGCGGAAACTGTACAACCTGCTGACCATGTTCAGTTTGTTGGCCCTGGTTACTTACAGGCTGATGTCTGAGTCTGATGAATCCCACAGCACACAAAATATCACTGGCCCACAGTCCTGCTGCCATTTCTGAGTGTAGGTGGATTGAAATGGGCCTAAGATCCTTTTATAGGCATCCTTATTCAGGTGTGAGTGATTTGTAAGTTGCAACACATGTAAACACGCCTGAAAAAAGCAGTTCTATTTTTTTGACGCTTTTTTTATCGAATCGCAAAAAAATACGACCGCGATTGAGCACTCAGGGACTAACACCCAAATACGAATGAACAGTGAATACCCATATTGTATGAAATAACAGCCGCGTTTGACCGATGGTCTATTCATTCGTGTTTTTTAACTTTGCCGTTAAAACCATTACGAATAGCCCAAACACTGCCGAGATTTGTGCTTAGTGAATTCCCGTGTTGGGACTTAGAAAAAAAAACACAAATCGGTCAAACTCGGATTATTAGTAAATATAGGCCTATGTGTGTGTCTTTGCTATAGCATCAGCAGCCTCGGCTGGGGCAGCTGATGTTCTCACTCACCCTAAGAAAAGCACCCCAGAATGTTTTCACTCACCCTAGGAAAAGTTATCACCACTCTGATAGCACTACTAGAGTTCAAACACCTTTGGTCAATATGTATAGGCAGAGCCAGACTAAGCCAATGGGGCTTTGTATATATATATATATATATATATATATACATATATATATATATATATCCCTCCAATGGCGGCACTCAAAGGTTCAAGTAAAAAATGACACAAGTCGGCTGTTTTAAGGCAACGTTTCAGCGCTGATCATGCGCTTTTATCAAGCCAATTACAATTACAGTAAATGTTTTAATAGAGGCGTTGTTACTAGCTGGATCAAATTTAGAACGAGCCTGTATTTTACGCAATTGTAGGGGTAATGTGGTGGGACTAGGAGGTTTATTGCCAAAGAACTCCTTGATCTTTAAGCTACGATTAAGCTGGTATGGCTCAATTTTCCAACGTATAGGATCAAAGGGTACGGTCGGGAAAAATGAAAGACCTTTGCGTAAAACACTAAGCTCATTCTCTGTCAGACTTCTATCAGATAAGTTATAGACTAGGTCTTCCTCGCCTTTGTTTTTTTTTTGCTGTTTGTTTTGCATTTTGATTTGCCCACCTCTACGGGTGTACCTGGACTTTGATCTAAAAAACGGGCCCTAGTACGTGGCCCAGATGCTGGATTCTTGACACCCCTACCTCTACTCTGGCTACTGTCATTGTCACTCTCAGTTGTACCAGTGTCGTCTGACCTGACACCCCTTTCTTTATTCCAAGTCCGCCTAAACAAAGGACGTCTATCATTACTGGGGTAAGCCCCAGTTAACCAAGGATACACATGCTGTTGGGTATAATCCATGTCAACCTTCCTCCTTTTATCAGCTTTAAATTTACCAAGTTCATTTTTATAGACCTCAAGCTGAGAACTCAGTTTTGTAATCCAATCAGTTTGTTTGTCTATAGACAATGTAGCCAAATTATTAGATTCAAAGGTAACAATCTTAATCTTGTCCTTGATGCAAGATACTTCACGTTTGGATTCTTCAATAACTAATAATATTAAATCAAAAGAACATTTATTTAAAATAGCTGTCCATTTTTTGCAAAATTCTACATTAAATCTCCCAATCGTCTAAACGAGACATTGGGCTTACAGGTCTTTATTTGAATGAGGTTAGCAGTGTTTTTCATAATGTAGCATTTATAGCTTTTAGTGTAAGTCACGACATGAAATTTCTTGATACATTTGTTGCTCCTTTAATGTTGTTACTTCTATTGAGAATATGCTATTAAACTTCCTATAGCTAAAGATACTGAATAAGTAATAGTTTGATAATGCTGTCGCTTAGATGTAACTGTTTGTGGTTCTCATATACAGCCTGTTGTTTTTAATCATTGTTTGTCTTTTTAATCATATGTATATATATCTATTTGTATTCATGCATTACACATCTGTGGTGATTTGTTAGGTTACTATGGTAACAGCCCTGCAACCTGAGCCGGTCTGTAGGGTGACCTGGATACGGAAGTGGGCGGAGCTTATATGCATGGTGGTGGGAGCACTTAAATACCGGTATGTGTAAATCACTTTTGTAATTGGCTTGATAAAAGCGTTGAACGGCGCTGAAACGTTGCCTTAAAACAGCCGACTTGTGTCATTTTTACTTGAACCTTTGAGTGCCGCCATTGGAGGGATATATTACGTGGAGCCGTGCAGGCTTACATGAGGAAGGCACCGGGTGCAGCATGTGATTTATGTCAGCGGAGTGCCGGAGTTGGAGAAATATATATATATATATATTTATATATATATATATAAATATATATATATATATATATATATATATATAAATATATATATATATATATATATATATATATATATACACTGCTCAAAAAAATAAAGGGAACACTAAAATAACATATCCTAGATCTGAATGAACGAAATATTCTTATTAAATACTTTGTTCTTTACATAGTTGAATGTGCTGACAACAAAATCACACAAAAATTGTCAATGGAAATCAAATTTATTATCCCATGGAGGTCTGGATTTGGAGTCACCCTCAAAATTAAAGTGGAAAAACACACTACAGGCTGATCCAACTTTGATGTAATGTCCTTAAAACAAGTCAAAATGAGGCTCAGTAGTGTGTGTGGCCTCCACGTGCCTGTATGACCTCCCTACAACTCCTGGGCATGCTCCTGATGAGGTGGCGGATGGTCTCCTGAGGGATCTCCTCCCAGACCTGGACTAAAGCATCCGCCAACTCCTGGACAGTCTGTGGTGCAATGTGGCATTGGTGGATGGAGCGAGACATGATGTCCCAGATGTGCTCAATTGGATTCAGGTCTGGGGAACGGGCGGGCCAGTCCATAGCATCAATGCCTTCGTCTTGCAGGAACTGCTGACACATTCCAGCCACATGAGGTCTAGCATTGTGTTGCATTAGGAGGAACCCAGGGCCAACCGCACCAGCATATGGTCTCACAAGGGGTCTGAGGATCTCATCTCAGTTCCTAATGGCTGTCAGGCTACCTCTGGCGAGCACATGGAGGGCTGTGCGGCCCCCCAAAGAAATGCCACCCCACACCATTACTGACCCACTGCCAAACCGGTCATGCTGGAGGATGTTGCAGGCAGCAGAACATTCTCCTTGGCGTCTCCAGACTCTGTCACATCTGTCACATGTGCTCAGTGAGAACCTGCTTTCATCTGTGAAGAGCACAGGGCGCCAGTGGCAAATTTGCCAATCTTGGTGTTCTCTGGCAAATGCCAAACGTCCTGCACGGTGTTGGGCTGTAAGCACAACCCCCACCTGTGGGCGTCGGGCCCTCATACCACCCTCATGGAGTCTCTTTCAGATCATTTGAGTAGACACATGCACATTTGTGGCTTGCTGGAGGTCATTTTGCAGGGCTCTGGCAGTGCTCCTCCTATTCCTCCTTGCACAAAGGCGGAGGTAGCGGTCCTGCTGCTGGGTTGTTGCCCTCCTACGGCCTCCTCCACATCTCCTGATGTACTGGCCTGTCTCCTGGTAGCGCCTCCATGCTCTGGACACTACGCTGACAGACACAGCAAACCTTCTTGCCATAGCTCGCATTGATGTGCCATCCTGGATGAGCTGCACTACCTGAGCCACTTGTGTGGGTTGTAGGGAGGTCATACAGGCACGTGGAGGCCACACACACTACTGAGCCTCATTTTGACTTGTCTTAAGGACATTACATCAAAGTTGGATCAGCCTGTAGTGTGTTTTTCCACTTTAATTTTGAGGGTGACTCCAAATCCAGACCTCCATGGGTTAATAAATTTGATTTCTATTGATAATTTTTGTGTGATTTTGTTGATAAACGTCGGATTCTGTCTGCTATTTATCTTTATTCATTTTTTTCTCAGTTTTTTTAATGTTGATTTTTTGACGGTGCTGGTGTGCTTTGGTTTGGTTGGGCTCACTGGCCATGGCACTAGGGCACCCTCTGACCCCATGGTTTAGTTTAATTTATGTTTAGTTAGGTCCCCATGTGTGATTAATTTTACACATGTGGACAAATGTTTTTGATACTCTATATATATTGTTATGTGTTTTAAGATTGCTCTGTCACGGTGGAACTATAAAGACCCAGGGCTAGATTAATATAAGATTAATATAGGTTTAATGTCATGGACATTGGTCCACCCTATGTCACCATTTCACCCAGCGATTCATATTATCACATAATTCATTAGCATTATATGCCATTACGTGTCCACTTTAGGCTCAATCACTAAGTTCTCTAATGTTAAGCTCTTTGATGACATGCCGCTCTCTAGTGGGTTCCCTATGTCTATAAATGCTGTACACCCGGCCCATGGTACTTTGGTGTGCTCTGCTGTTAAGTGGAGCGCCCTAACCAGGTTGCTAAGAGACGCTATGAGACACGCGCCAATCCAGTTGCTAGGTGATGCGCAACCGGAAGTGCGCGATTGGCACAGGAAGTCTAGTGTGTTCCACAGCGGCGGCGTGCGGTTCACCGCTGTTTATCGTTGGAACACTGTGGTTTTGACTATGTTTTGCTCTCTTGTGGTCGGGTTTGAGTGATGGTATAACATTGACATATGTGTGAGAGACATGTATAAGGTATTTCATTGTTTTATCATGCGTTATTGAAATCTCCAATGATTGTTTGTTTGGTGGGCTGGCCCTTAGGGTATTTATAGTTCCACAGATGGTGACTGTGCAGGGGAGATGGCAGCCTAAAATCTTTGGTCTTGACAAAGGTTCCAGAGAGGACCGAAACGTTGACCCTGACCCTGTAAATCATGTGAGCAGAATTAAAAAGACTTTTACCTTTCAATATTGATGAAATCTGGTGAGTGCGTTCCTTGCTATTTTTATATATATATATATATATATATATAAACCTGGGATGGTCGGCACTCCCTTCGAGTGATACAGCTGCCCCGGTGCCTTCCTTGTGCAGGATATACAAAACTGTGGTCTTATAGAGAGGGGTTAGCAACGGCCCACTCCCAATACATAAAAACCAGGCGGCACTCAGAGGACTGATGAAAAGAATAGAATTATACTTGCAGTTCAAAATTCACTTGTAAAAGACATAGCTTGCCCTTTTACAATTGAATTTTGAACTGAAGAAACCATGACCATCACCAGGCCAATACCAACCATGTTTTTCAGCGGAACTGGGTCACTAATCAGGATAGACGGAAAGATGAATGCAGCAATGTACAGAGACATCCTGGATGAAAACCTGCTCCAGAGAGCCCTTAACCTCAGACTGGGGCGACAGTTCATCTTTCAGCAGAACAACGAACCTAAGCACACAGCCAAGATATCAAAGGAGTGGCTTCAGGATGGGTGTAGTATGGTATGCCAGCGCTCGGGCTCCCGGCGACCAGCATACCGGCGCCGGGAGCCCGACCGCCGGCATACCGACAGCGTGGCGAGCGCAAAGGAGCACCTTGCGGGCTCGCTGCGCTCGCTACGCTACGGGCACGGTGGCGCGCTACACGCGCCACACAATTTTATTCTCCCTCCATGGGGGTCGTGGACCCCCACGAGGGAGAATAGTTGTCGGTATGCCGGGTGTCGGGATTCCGGCGCCGGTATACTGTGCGCCGGGATCCCGACATTCGGCATACAGAAGACCACCCTTCAGGATAACTCTGTGAATGTCCTTGAGTGGTCCAGTTTGAGCCCAGACTTGAATCCAATTGAACATCTCTGGAGAGATCTGAAAATGGCTGTGCACCGACGCCTCCCATCCAACCTGATGACGCTTGAGAGGTGCTGCAAAGAGGAATGGGCAAAACTGCCCAAAGATAGGTGTGCCAAGCTTGTGGCATCATATTCAAAAAGACTTGAGGCTGTGATTGCTGCCAAAGCTGCACCAACAAAGTATTGAGTAAAGGCTGTGATTACAGGTACTTATGTACATGTGATTTCTTAGTTTTTTATTTTTAATAAATTTGCAAAACTCTCAAAAAAACTTTTTAAATGTTATTATGGGGTATTGTGTGTAGAATTTTGAGGTAAAAAAATTGAGTTATTACATTTTGGAATAAGGCTGTAACATAACAAAATGTGGAAAAAGTGAAGCGCAGTGAATACTTTCCGGATGCGCTGTGTATACATATATATATATATATATATATATAGATATATATATAGACAAACGACTTTGGTGGCACTCAGAAAAAATGACAGAGTCAACGCTGGTAAGGTCAACGTTTCAGGGTTTGCTCCCTTTTATCAAGACACAACATTGTGTCTTGATAAAAGGGAGCAATCCCTGAATCGTTGACCTTGCCAGCGTTGACTCTGTCGTTTTTTCTGAATGCCACCAAAGTCGTTTGTCTACATGCTCATCAAGAGGTTGGGCACCGGACCAGTTCAGGTTGATCTACTAAGCGTGAGTCCAAACATCTTGGAAAACTAACCACAGATTTTCTGTGGATGTAGACTTGCTCAAATCCTTCGGCCTCTTTATGTAAACTCAGACAGTCTCGATGATGTTGGGTGACTGTATCATCACTTCTAGGACTCCTTGTTCTTCTTTACGCTGAAGATAGTTCTTAATGACATTGGCTGTATGTTTGGGGTTATTCTGCAGCAGAATAAATTTGGAGCCAATCAAATGCCTTCCTGATGGTATTGCATGATGGCTAAGTGCCTGCCAGTAATCAGCCTGGGATTACATGAAGAGACAAAAGGATTTGATTACGTCTACATCAGCATTGTGTGTATATATATATATATATATATATATATATAGAGAGAGAGAGAGAGAGAGAGAGAGAGTGGCAAACACTGTAATAAATGACATCCACACAGCAGGTCATGCTGAACCAGTGCTCTGCCGTTTATTGAGATGTTAAGTTGTTACAGTCCAAATAAGCCTCTGGTTCCAGCATCACACCAACAAAAGTATTCCCATGACCCTGACTAGACACTGTAATCACCTCTCTAGTAACTGGCTAACTAACTCCGCGTCAATTTCCCCAGCCCCCCACCTCAAGACCATCTACTTATGCCTCCTCCCAAGCACTGACTAGTTGAACAATCACACCCATGTGGTATATATATTTCTCTTACGTCCTAGAGGATGCTGGGGACTCCGTAAGGACCATGGGGTATAGACGGGCTCCGCAGGAGACATGGGCACTCTAAAGACTTTAGATGGGTGTGCACTGGCTCCTCCCTCTATGCCCCTCCTCCAGACCTCAGTTAGATCCTGTGCCCAGAGGAGACTGGGTGCACTGCAGGGGAGCTCTACTGAGTTTCTCTGTAAAAGACTTTTGTTAGGTTTTTTATTTTCAGGGAGCACTGCTGGCAACAGGCTCCATGCATCGTGGGACTGAGGAGAGAGAAGCAGACCTACTTAAATGATAGGCTCTGCTTCTCAGGCTACTGGACACCATTAGCTCCAGAGGGTTGGAACGCAGGTCTCACCCTCGCCGTTCGTCCCGGAGCCGTGCCGCCGTCCTCCTCACAAAGCCGGAAGATAGAAGCCGGGTGAGTATGAGAAGAAAGAAGACTTCAAAGGCGGCAGAAGACTTCAGATCTTCAATGAGGTACCGCGCAGTGGTAACGCTGCGCGCCATTGCTCCCGCATTTACACACACACTGGTGGCACTGTATGGGTGCAGAGCGCAGGGGGGGGGGCGCCCTGGGCAGCAATTATGAAACCTCTAGGGACACTGGCAAAGATATATACTGCGAAGGCTGTATAATGCAAGAACCCCCGCCAGTATAAGGATTTGAGCGGGACCGAAGCCCGCCGTTGAGGGGGCGGAGCTTGATCCCTCAGCACTAACCAGTGCCATTTTCTCCACAGCACGCTGCAGAGAAGCTGGCTCCCCGGACTCTCCCCTGCTGAACACAGTGCCGTAACTACCTGTGTGCGCTGTGGGCATTGCACACAGCGCACTAAACCTAAGGGCGCATCACGCGCTCTGACCCCCGATTAGCCGCCCAATACGCGTTGCAGAGCTGTCTGCTGTAGGCAGCGCCAGCGGCGGATTTTTTCATTAATAATGCAGAAAGCCGCCGGCTGACGCTGCCCGGACAGGACTCCACAATACAGCACTTATCTCCCGGGTGCTGCGTCTCGTTGGTGGACGGCTCCCTGCATGCTGCCCAGAGCTCCACCTTCCACACAGATCCCTAGCCAATAGCTATGGGGTGGGTCGGCCAACGAATGTCAGGCATGGATTGGAGGATTGTGCGGGAGTTGGGACAGAGGAGGAGGCGGACAGAAGAGGCTTCAGCAATTAGCAGTGCAGGTATGTCCCTTCTTGCCCACATGCAGGCCCCCCTCCCCCCCTGTGATCACCCCCCCCAGAGCAGCAGCAGCACCATCAGTATCCCCATAACAATCACCCTCCCTATAGTCACCGCCCCCCTAATAGCACTCCATCTCCCCCTTAACTCTGTGATGACACAGAGATGATATGCAACATATTTTATGTAGTTTAGGGACACATATACTTGCTGTGATCCCAGCAGCCTAAACCTAAACCCCTGGGGCGCAACCTAACCCTTACCCTCCCCCCGTAGCCTAAACCTAACATCCCCAGCCACCATCCCTCACCCACGGCTTATGCCTCCAATGTCCCTTTACTTGCTAGTTCGGGATCCCGGCAGTCTGAATTCCGGCGCTGGGCAACTAACCCTATTTGGGATGCCAGTGTCGGCATTCCAAGTAGTGCCGGGATCCTGACCGCCGGGATCTTGACTGGATCTCCCTCATGTAGTGTATTAGCTTTTACTATGTTCTTCTAATTATTATAAATATTGTAATTTGTATTAATAAAAATTGTTTGGACCTGCATTTTTAATAATTCTAACTCTGCCTGCTGTACTGTTTAAAAGAGAGTGCTGCCTGCCGTAATGTATAAAAAGGGAGCTCTGCGGCCACGCCACTTCCCCATGAAGCCACGTCCCTATATTTTTGCCGTGCGCCTACGGCTACAGCGACTTTTTGTATAGTGTGTGGGGGAGGGGGGGCGCGCCGACGCTGTTTCTTGCACACAGCACTAAAATGTCTAGTTACGCCACTGGCTGAACACATGTACAGAGGGCAAAAAAGAGGGGGGGGGGCACATTTATTTGGCGCAGTGAGTATATTTATATAAAAGCGCTGTACTGACTGGGATTTTATTCCAGTGTCCGGTGGCGCTGGGTGTGTGCTGGCATACTCTCTCTCTGTCTCTCCAAAGGGCCTTATTGGGGGACTGTCTCCATATATATATATATATATATATATCCCTGAGTGTGTGGGGTGTCGGTACGTGTGTGTCGACATGTCTGAAGCGGAAGGCTCATCTAAGGAGGAGGTAGAGCAGATGATTGTGGTGTCTCCGTCGGCGACGCCGACACCTGATTGGTTGGATATGTGGAATGTTTTAAATGCAAATGTGTCTTTATTACATAAGAGACTGGACAAAGCAGAGTCCAGAGAAAAAACAGGGAGTCAATCCATGGCTTTGGCTGTATCACAGGGCCCTCCAGGGTCTCAGAAACGTCCCCTGTCCCAAGTAGCAGACACTGATACCGACACGGATTCTGACTCCAGTGTCGACTACGATGATGCGAGGTTACACCCAAGGGTGGCCAAAAGTATTCATTATATGATTATTGCAATGAAAGATGTTTTGCATATCACAGATGACCCCTCTGTCCCTGACACGAGGGTATGCATGTTTAAGGAAAAGAAGCCTGAGGTAACCTTTCCCCCATCTCATGAGCTGAACGCGTTATTTGAAAAGGCTTGGGAAACTCCAGACAAGAAACTGCAGATTCCCAAGAGAATTCTTATGGCGTATCCTTTCCCCGCACAGGACAGGTTACGGTGGGAATCCTCGCCCAGGGTGGACAAGGCTTTGACACGCTTGTCCAAAAAGGTGGTGCTACCGTCTCCAGACACGGCAGCCCTCAAGGATCCTGCTGATCGCAGACAGGAAACTACCTTAAAATAAATTTATGCACATACGGGTGCCTTGCTCAGACCGGCAATAGCGTCGGCTTGGGTATGTAGCGCAGTAGCAGCATGGGCAGATAAATTGTCATCTGACATTGATACCCTAGATAGGGATAGCATTTTATTGACCTTGGGTCACATTGAAGACGCAGCCTTATATATGAGAGACACTGCGAGAGACGTTGGGCTGTTAGGTTCAAGAGCCAACTCCATGGCAATTTCTGCTAGGCGAGCCCTGTGGACCCGCCAATGGACGGGTGATGCCGACTCCAAGAGACATATGGAAGTTTTGCATTACAAAGGTGAGATTTTATTTGGGGAGGGTCTCACGGACCTGGTTTCCACAGCTACCGCGGGTAAATCTACTTTTTTACCTTATGTTCTCCCACAGCAAAAGAAAACACCACAATATCAGATGCAGTCCTTTCGGTCGCATAAGTCCAGTAGAGGTCGGGGCTCTTCCTTCCTCGCCAGAGGTAAAGGTAGAGGGAAAAGAATGCCTGCTACGGCTAGTTCCCAGGAGCAGAAGTCCTCCCCGGCTTCTACTAAATCCACCGCATGACGCTGGGGCTCCGCTGCGGGAGTCCGCGCCGGTGGGGGCACGTCTTCGACTCTTCAGCCAGGTCTGGTATCAGTCAGACGGGGATCCTTGGGTGATGGAAATTGTATCCCAAGGCTACAAGCTGGAATTCGAAGAGGTGCCTCCTCGCCGATTTTTCAAATCGGCTTTACCAGCTTCTCCCCCAGAGAGGGAAATAGTTTTAGCGGCAATTCAAAAACTGTGTCAACAGCAAGTGATATCAAGGTTCCTCTAGTCCAACAGGGGAAGGGGTACTATTCAACTCAGTTGTGGTCCCGAAACCGGATGGCTCAGTCAGACCCATTCTGAATCTCAAATCCCTAAACCTGTACTTGAAAAAGTTCAAATTCAAGATGGAATCGCTCCGGGCAGTTATCTCCAGCCTAAAAGTGGGGGATTTTATGGTGTCTCTAGACATAAAGGATGCATACCTTCATGTCCCCATATATCCCCCTCATCAGGCTAACCTGAGATTCGCTGTACAGGACTGTCATTACCAGCTTCAGACGTTGCCGTTTGGGCTTTCCATGGCCCCGAGGATTTTCACCAAGGTAATTGCGGAAATTATGGTGCTCCTGCGCAGGCAGGGAGTCACAATTATCCCGTACTTGGACTATCTCCTGATAAAAGCGAGATCAAGAGATCAGTTGCTGAAAAGCGTGTCGCTCTCCCTGAGAGTGCTGCAGCAGCATGGCTGGATTCTAAATCTACCAAAGTCACAGTTGATTCCAACGACTTGGCTATCTTTCTTAGGCATGATTCTGGACACGGAACAGAAGAGGGTTTTTCTCCCAATGGAAAAAGCCCAGGAACACCAGAACATAGTCAGGGACCTGCTAAAAACAAAAAGAGTGTCAGTCCATCAATGCACTCGAGTACTGGGAAAAATGGTGGCGACCTACGAGGCCCTCCCCTTCGTCAGGTTCCATGCGAGGACGTTTCAGTGGGACCTTCCGGACAAATGGTCGGGGTCCCATCTACAAATACATCAGAAAATAAGCCTGTCCCCCAGGGCCAGGGTGTCTCTCCTGTGGTGGCTGCAGAGTACTCAACTTCTCGAGGGTCGCAGATTCGGCATTCAAGACTGGGTTCTGGTGACCACGGACGCGAGCCTCCGAGGATGGGGAGCAGTCACACAAGGAAGACATTTTCAGGGACTATGGTCAAGCCAGGAGGCTTGTCTACACATCAACGTACTGGAATTGAGGGCCATATACAACGGCCTACGATAAGCGGTGAATCTTCTTCGCGGCCTACCGGTGCTGATTCAATCAGACAACGTCACAGCCATGGCTCATGTTAACCGCCAAGGCGGGACAAGGAGCAGAGTGGCAATGGCTCTTTGCTGGGCGGAAAATCACGTAAGCGCTCTGTCAGCAGTCTTCATTCCGGGAGTGGACAACTGGGAAGCAGACTTCCTCAGCAGACACGATCTCCATCCAGGAGAGTGGGGACTTCATCAAGAAGTTTTTACAGAGATAACAAGTCGCTGGGGACTTCCTCAAATAGACATGATGGCGTCATGCCTCAACAAGAAGTTTGTGCCAGGTCAAGGGACCCTTAGGCAGTAGCGGTAGACGCCCTGGTGACACCATGGGTGTTTCAGTCGGTCTATGTGTTCCCTCCTCTTCCACTCATCTCAAAAATATTGAGAATTATAAGACGAAGAAGAGGGCAGACAATACTCATTGTTCCAGATTGGCCTCGAAGGGCCTGGTATTCAGATCTTCAGGACGTGCTCACAGAAGATCCGTGGCCTCTTCCTCTCAGGGAGGACCTGTTGCAGCAGGGGCCCTGCGTGTTCCAAGACTTACCGCGGTTACGTTTGACGGCATGGCGGTTGAACACCGAATCCTAGCTGGGAAAGGTATTCCGGAGGAAGTCATCCCTACTCTGATAAAGGCTAGGAAGGAGGTGACGGCGAAACACTATCACCGTAGCTGGAGGAAGTATGTATCTTGGTGTGAAGCCAAGAATGCTCCTACGGAAGATTTCCAATATTCTTTCAGTAGGAATTGGCTTCTCTCCCGGAAGTCCAAACTTTTGTGAAGGGAGTACTGCACATTCAGCCTCCTTTTGTGCCCCCAGTGGCACCATGGGACCTTAACGTGGTGTTACAGTTCATAAAATCACACTGGTTTGAACCTCTTCAAACGGTTGAATTAAAATTTCTCACTTGGAAAGTGGTCATGTTGCTGGCCTTGGCATCTGCAAGGCGGGTGTCTGAATTGGCGGCTTTGTCTCACAAGAGCCCCTATCTGATTTTCCATGTGGATCGAGCAGAGTTGAGAACTCGTCCTCAATTTCTGCCTAAGGTGGTTTCGTCATTTCATATGAACCAACCTATTGTGGTGCCTGTGGCTACGGGGGACTTAGAGGATTCCAAGTCCCTTGATGTAGTCAGGGCCTTAAAAATTTATGTAGCCAGGACTGCTCGAGTTCGGAAAACAGAGGCACTGTTTGTCCTGTATGCGGCCAACAAAGTTGGCGCTCCTGCTTCTAAGCAGACTATTGCTCGCTGGATCTGTAACACGATCCAGCATGCTCATTCTACGGCTGGATTGCCGGTACCAAATTCGGTAAAGGCCCATTCCACTAGGAAGGTGGGCTCTTCTTGGGCGGCTGCCCGAGGCGTCTCGGCATTGCAACTTTGCCAAGCGGCTACTTGGTCGGGTTCAAACACTTTTGCTAAATTCTACAAGTTTGATACCTTGGCTGAGGAGGACCTCATGTTTGCTAAGTCGGTGCTGCAGAGTCATCCGCACTCTCCCGCCCGGTCTGGAGCTTTGGTATAATCCCCATGGTCCTTACGGAGTCCCCAGCATCCTCTAGGACGTAAGAGAAAATAAGATTTTAAACCTACCGGTAAATCTTTTTCTCCTAGTCCATAGAGGATGCTGGGCGCCCGTCCCAGTGCGGACTAAATTCTGCATGACTTGTATATAGTTATTGATTACATAAGGGTTATGTTACAGTTTTGATCAGTCTGGCTGATGCTGTCTTGTTTCATACTGTTAACTAGTTCGTATGTTCCAAGTTGTACGGTGTGGTTGGTGTGGGCTGGTATGTATCTTGCCCTTAGATTAACAAAAATCCTTTCCTCGTACTGTCCGTCTCCTCTGGGCACAGTTCTCTAACTGAGGTCTGGAGGAGGGGCATAGAGGGAGGAGCCAGTGCACACCCATCTAAAGTCTTTAGAGTGCCCATGTCTCCTGCGGAGCCCGTCTATACCCCATGGTCCTTACGGAGTCCCCAGCATCCTCTACGGACTAGGAGAAAAAGATTTACCGGTAGGTTTAAAATGTTATTTTAGTTCAACACTGCTTGTACTCTCACTAACTGAGTTTCTCTGTCTGGATGGTGGATCATCCAGGTAGGCAGCTGCATACAACCTGTGAACCTTCAAAATTCTATCCATTACTGGTTGAAAGATTGCTGTGGCTCCATGTAACCCAAAAGGCAACATCCTATACTGAACACTTCTGGAACAGAGAAAGATGGGGAGCGGGTTTCATCGGTTAATGGGATCTGCCAGTAAACCCTTTTGTCAGGTCCAATGTGGTGAGATATTTGGCTGTTCCTAGAATTTCTATCAACTCATCCACATGGGGCATGGGGTATGCATCAAACTTGGACACTGCATTTAACTTACTGCAGAAGCGTAGGCTGCCATCTGGTTCTGGAATTAGAACTATGGGATTGGACCATTCATTGTTAGACACCTCAATGCCACCAATTTCTAGCATATTGTTAATATGGCTTTATGTTGATCATGGCCTCTGTTTCTGTGACTATGTCATGCTTTATTACGGCCGCTTGGCCGGGCAGTGCTTAGAACACATCCCTGTTTCTAATGAGGAATTTTTAAGTCTCATTCTTTTGAGCAGCTGGCAGTGTCTCTGACACCTTTACTTCAGGAACAGTGGGGATTGAAGCTGCTGGTGGGCAAGGTTCGGCTGTCAGTAACTTATCCTTCCACGGTTTAATTAGGTTAACATGCTAAATGTCATCAGGATTTTTTTGACTGGTTGGTTTACTTTATAGTTAATCTCAATCGCTTTTTTTCCTGATCTCAAACAGACTTTGCATTGAGCAAAAATCTTTCTTTCCACTGCGGGTATCAAAACAAGAACTCACTCCCCATGGGCAAATGTACTTACCTGAGTTATCTTAACTGCCCTGAATCCTTTTACCACAGAACAGTCTTACCAGGTTTTACAGGAGTGCGCTGTCATGGAAGTAGGGGCCACTGTGGTAAAGCCAGTAGTTCCTCTGCCACAAGATACCTATCCATCATCTCCACTAGCTAGTCAGCTGTTTTAGGATTCCCACTTGCACAAAGCCACATTCAGGGACCTCAAATAACAGTCCATGGAAACTCTTTCCACCATCTGGGGTCCAGTTAATGTCTCTGGTTGTAAAAATTTTTGGTCTGGTGGATGAGGTCATACATTTGTGAGCGGGGAGGTTTGTCAATGTAGTACACCCAGCAGTGCACACTAGGGTATAGTAAAAATGGCCGATTTTAGAAATTAAAAATGTTTGGATATGGAAAATGTTCTACTCCATTGTAGTATGCTGAAATTTCATCTTCCTAGGCAGTGGTCGAAGTGGAAATTTTGAAGTGGGGGTATGGAAAAGTTAAGGATGCAATTCGCTCCAGAAAAGGGGGCATGGCCACTCAAAAGGGGGAGGTGGCCACTCAAAAGGGGGCGTGGCCAATGTAGTAGAACCCTTTATACTATCTAGTACTGGTGCCCCTTTCACCTTATAGCACACAGTATGAGCCGAAATTCACAATATAGCACACGGTACGAGCTAAAATTCACATTATAACACACGGTACGAGCCAAAATTCACATTATAGCAAACGGTACGAGCCAAAATTCACATTATAGCACACGGTACAAGCTGAAATTCACATTATAGCACACGGTACGAGCCAAAATTCACAGTATAGCACACGGTACGAGTCGAAATTCACAATATAGCACACGGTACGAGCCAAAATTCACAATATAGCACACAGTATGAGCTGAAATTCACATTATAGCACACGGTACGAGCGGAAATTCACATTATAGCACACTGAATAAGCCAAAATTCACATTATAGCACACTGAATGAGTCAAAATTCACATTATAGCACACTGAATAAGCCAAAATTCATATTATAGCACACTGAAAGAGCCAAAATTCACATTATGGCACACAGAATGAGCCGAAATTCACATTATAGCACACGGTATGATCCACAGTTCACATTATGACACACGGTATGATCCACAATTCACATTATGACACACGGTATGATCCACAATTATGGGAGAGGGAGAGTGACAGCAGGGACATAGGGACAGTGACAGGGAGAGTGACAGCAGGGACAGTGACAGAGAGAGTGACAGGGAGAGTGAGACCCCTACCTATGCCCTATTCAGGGGCGGATCCAGAAGAAAATGATAGGGGGGGCACCATGGAAGGGGCAAGTACATTTGCGTGCGGCTTCGGTGCATGTGAGGTGGCGCTTCTTATACAATGCCCACAGTTGTAGCCCTCATTATGCAATGTCCACTTTACTGGTAGTGCCCCTTATATAGACCCCATAGTAGTGGTGTCCTTTATGCAATGCCCGTATTGCTCCCAGTAGTAATGTTGCCTGTAGTAATGCCCCCAGTCATTATGGCCCCAGTGGTAATGCCCCTGCAGTTATGACCCCAGTAGTTTACCTCCCCCCTTTAGTTTAGCCTCCCAGTGGTAATGCCCCCACTAGTTTAGCCACCAGTAGTAATGCCCCCCTGTAGTTTGCCCCATTGTAGTTTAGCCCCTGTAGTTATTCCCCCCTTATAGTTTAGCCTCCAGTAGTAATGCCCCCAGTAGTTTGGCCCCTGTAGTTATGCCCCCAGTAGTTTGGCCCCCCTGTAGTTTAGCCCCCAAGTAGTAATGCCCCTGTAGTTTAGCCCCCAAGTAGTAATGCCCCTGTAGTTTAGCCCCCAAGTAGTAATTCCCCTGTAGTTAAGCCGCCAGTAGTAATGCCCTCCTGTAGTATGCCCCCTGTAGTTACCACCTTTGTAGTTGGCCCCCAGTAATAATGTCCCCCAGTAGCTTGCCCCCAGTAGATGCCCCCCAGTAGTTTGCCCCCAGTAGATGTCCCCCAGTAATAATGTCCCCCAGTAGCTTGCCCCCAGTAGATGCCCCCCAGTAGTTTGCCCCCAGTAGATGTCCCCCAGTAATAATGTCCTCCAGTAGTTTGCCCCCAGTAGTAATGCCCCCTAGGACTTTGCCCCCAATAGATGACCCCCCAGTAGTAATGCCCCCAGTAGATCCCCCCAGTAATAATGCCCCCAGTAGCTGCCCCCAATATAGAAATTGATTTGGACCGAGCGCTTATGTGTGCTAATGTATAGTGTGCTAAGAGAAATGAATATAATAAATATATAAATAAAATAAAATAAAATAAAATAAAATAAATAAAAGTAAAAATGAATGAGGACGAGGGAAGGGTTGGGTAAGGGTAAGGGGGAGGAAGTGCAATGTTTACAGCTCCTTTGTGTATTTTGTGGAGCTTGTGGACACTTTGGATGAAAGGCTCAGTCTATTCGTTTGTAGTGGAAAAACTTTCCCTGACTTACCCTATTATCCAGTATAGGTGTGGCTCTGGTGTTTTTTGACAGTGTAGGGGATAGCTTCTCCTGTCTGTGCTGTTAATCACGTTCCACTCCTTCTGGCCGCACTGTAGCCGCTGCACCGTTCGTCAGACCGGAAGTTCGGATGTTTACTTCCGGTATTCGGGCGCTTGCGGCGGCGGGCTTCGTGTCCTTGGTTTAAGCTCTGTTCTTCTTGTACGGGATAATAGGGTAAGTCAGGGAAAGTTTTTCCACTACAAACGAATAGACTGAGCCTTTCATCCAAAGTGTCCACAAGCTCCACAAAATACACAAAGGAGCTGTAAACATTGCACTTCCTCCCCCTTACCCTTACCCAACCCTTCCCTCGTCCTCATTCATTTTTACTTTTATTTATTTTATTTTATTTTATTTTATTTTATTTATATATTTATTATATTCATTTCTCTTAGCACACTATACATTAGCACACATAAGCGCTCGGTCCAAATCAATTTCTATATACGTCAAACAATAACCTGAGCAGCCTCATTTCACAAGCGCAGCAAACTATATTTATTCAAGCTGCCCCCAATAGATGACCCCCCCAGTAGTAATGCCCCAAGTAGATGCCCCTCAGTAATAATGCCCCCAGTAAAAATGTCCCCCATTAGGTGCCCCCAATAGATGACCCAGTAGTAATGCCCCCTGTAAGTGCCCCCCAGTAATAATGCCCCCAGTTGCTGCCCCCCCAGTAGTGATGCCCCCAGTTATAATGCCCCCAGTAGTAATCCCCCCCCCCAGTAGTAATGCACCTTGTTGATGCCCCCCCAGTAGTAATGTCCCCCCGTAGTTTTCCCCCAGGAGATGCCCCCGCTGCATTAAGGAAGAAAAAAACATAATACTTACCGAGCCCCGTTCCCGCGCCGCTGCAGTCCTCCTCCTGGCTGGCGTCCTCTCCTCAGTACTATGAGAGAGACGTCATGACTGACGTCTCTCCCATAGCGCACGGCGCAGTGACAGCGCCGGAAGCCGGAGCTCAGTACTGAGCTCCGGCTACCGCTGTGCAGGGAGACGGGCGCCCGCTGGTAACACAATCTCAGCGGGCGCCCGTCATCTCCCTGTGCGGCGCCGACGCCGCGGGGGGGACGGGGACGGGGGGAGGCCACAAATGACAGGGGGGGCACGGGCCCGAGTGCCCCCCCCCTGGATCAGCCATTGGCCCTATTGATTATAAGCACATTGCCCCAGGGACAGGTTGGAGTGTCCTGGGCCTTGCGCCCAGATCACCCTTAATCACCTGAGGGGGGCACTTATTAACTGGGCCTAGCGCCCCCTAACTGCACACAGGCCAGAGGCCTGACTTCACCCACGGGCCTAGCACCCGCCTAACATGGGACCAGTTGGGTGACCTGGGCCTAATGCCCAGGGTCACCTTATTTACCTAAAGGGCCACTCTGAACTAGGGCCTTATGCCCACTACATGGGGAAAGGTCTAATGACTGAATTAACCCCACGGGCATAGTGCCCGCCTACTGCGCCACAGGCCTATAGCCTGATTGTGCCCATGGTCCTAGTGCCCGAACCCTGATGGTCTAGGGAAGGGGGGTGACAGGTGCCCTCACCGAGGGCCTACCTGTCGTGGTGGGAGAGGCACCAGGGGGGAGCTTCGTTAGCTCTTTTCCTTTCCACCCCTAGTGGCCTCTCCGTTCCTCAGCTTCTGTCTTCTGCCGCTGGCCTGTCCTGGCCAGTGGCACCGCCTCTTCTGTCTTCTGCCACTGGCCTGTCCTGGCCAGCGGCGCCGCCTCTTCTGTCTTCGCCACTGGCCTGTCCTGGCCAGCGGCGCTGACTTTTATTCCTCCTGGAGCTTGTCTTCTGGCCTCTTCCGCAGCCATCGGACCTCTTTACCGCTCTTCCGTGCGGCATCCTCTCTTCTCCTCGTCCCAGCGGCATCTGACGTCAGATGCCGGGGGCAGGGCCTATGACACAGCGAGCGCTGATTGGCTCGCTGCGTCTGCCTGTGATTGGCCGCCGATCCGTGAGCCGCGATTGGCTCACAGATGGTGCCAATCTTTAAATGCCTCCGCCGCTGCAGCCTCATCAGCGCTGTGATCAGACACTTGATCCCAGCGCTGTCCGCCGCCACGCCCTGCCGGTCCACCAGCGCTGGGGACAGACACACTGCCCCAGCGCTGTCTGCTGCAGAGTCCTGTAGGGGACGCAGGTCCCCTGCATGCTGCTGCAATTAAAAAAACAACTTCTGGGTCTGTGGAGAAGTGGCGGTATACCATACCGCCGTATACCGCCCCACTTTGACCACTGTTCCTAGGTCAATATCTTCAGCTCCCATAATTGCCTTGAATTTTGAAATTTGGTTCAGATAGGCAATCCCGCAATATACTGCGCTGCACATCTTGTCTCCCATAGTGCGGAAAGCATTTCTGGACACTAAAACATTACGAATTTGATGTTGCTACGCAAGTGAAGACTCGAAAAATCATGTCAATTTGACTATAATTTTGCAGAATTCTGGTAATATTGGCCTGACTGAAAATATTGTCTCAAAGTATCACAGGTGATTTATTGTAGAGGAGTATATTTCACTGGTTCAGGAACCTGGAAGAAAATACATTGTGTACATTACTCCTGAGTCATGCAAAGCCAACAGTCTAGCCACAGGAATCCTCCCTCACCTTAAAGATGAAGGGCTAGGAAGAATTCTTGACAATGTGAGTGTCATTGGGAGCTATGGCACAAACTCAAATACTGGCCATCTGGGAGGTGTCATCACACTGATAGAAAATCACTTGCAGAGAAATCTTCAATGGGCAATATGCCTTTGTCATTTCAATGAATTACCACTTCGTCAGCTCTTCACATTACTTGATGGGCGAACACGAAGATCTTGCTAACATCATTACAGATGGCTGACAGCTGGGAATTGTACTCTTCATTTGTACATGGCCACATCACGCCCTTCACAAAAACTGGAAACAATTCCAAATGACATTATGAAGGTATATGCTAGGCTTTGGTTCCCTATTAATAGAGACTGGCAAATAAGACACGTAAGCATACATACCTGGAACGCTATGCAATACTCACAATACTTACCTGATTCTGCACGACTAAAAGTCGATGAGGTCATCCAGACCAATGCTTATATTTTGCATCCAGAAAATGTACTGGTCAGTATGCTGTTCGATGAAGGTCAGATATCAAAGATTTGGCTGTGAAAAGAATTATGAATGCTAGAGCCCAGGAAGATGCAAAGTGTGAGATAGTTCCAAATTCCTACGCTAAATTTCAGAGCCAAAGACTATACTGAGGTAATTGACTGCGAAAAAACTAAAGTTACTCCACCTCGGCTTCTCAGATACATGTCTGAGGAAGAACTGATGTTGTCAGTCACAGACCCAGTCACATTTGCATCACAGGGTTTATGGCAGTTTCCGTGCCACACACAGGCCGTTGAGAGGACTGTGAAGCTGGTTACCATGGCCGCAGTGTCTGTATGTGGATTTAGAGCAAAAGACAGCATGATCAGAAATACTCTAAAATCAATGGGAGAAATTCCAAAATTTGCAAAACAATCTTATTACGAAGATGCTACAAAACAACTTACCATCTCTTTCTTCATATATTGATGACACAACACATGTACATGTACTACATGCACAAACATTATCTCTTGCTCCATGGTTGGTTGGTTAAGTTGGGTGGGAGTCTGAACCGAACTGCAGACATCTCCTCGTGATGGGTCCTGGATATTTTCTGAAAATAACGAAGAGCTGCAGGCCAATATTATCAGAATTACCCAAAAACATAGTTAAATTGATGTGATTTTTCATGTCTTCATGCGACTCATCCAGTGAGTAATGTTTTAGTGTCCGGAAATGCTTTCCACACTATGTGAAGCAAGATGTGTGGCGCAGCAGGACCCGCGGGTGCGGGATTGCCTATCCAGACCAAATTTCAAAACTTTAGGCAATTATCGGAGCTGAAGATATTGACCTAGGACGATGAAACTTCAGCAATGAATTACTACCATGGTGTAGAACAATTTCCATACCCAAGCATTTTCGATTTCTATAATTGCCCATTTTCACTACACCCTAATGCACACGTTGTGCTTAAACCGACAGTGCAGCTCCCAGGCAAGTCAGAATTTCTGTTTTTAGTTTTTCAAAGTCCAAAGCATCTGCCATGCTGAAATCAAAATACGCTTTTTGAGGCTCATCTGAGAAAAAGGGTGCAAGCAGGTTGGCCCACTGTCCTTTAGGCCGGCTCTCCCACTCGGCCATTCTCTCAAACATGTTCAGATATGCCTCCACATTATCAGTTTCTATCTCTTTTTTTTTTTTTAAAGGAAATTACTAGCCCATATGGAGCTCGAGCTGATTGGGACATTTGGGGAAGCATTTTCAGGCCAGGCTGTGAGATGCTGCACCACCTCTTTAGGAATCTCACAGTCCTGGTGCTGTTGCCTCCATATCTCCAACCTCCATTTGATGTTGCCTGGTGGCTTCTTGCTGCGGTGCTGTCACTTGAAACAAGACCTTAATAACAGCCTCCATGTTATCAGGGTTTTTCAGCAATTTTGGAACCACTTTCACCCAATACGTGTATCAGTACTGGTTATCAAAAAGGGTGGGTCTGGCCCTTTAACTGTACAGGTTTACACAATCATACAGACAAAGCACCACTTGGACTTGCTTCTATCTGTGAGGCAGCACAACTCCCATCATGTCACACTGCGAAAAAGCCTCTGCAGAATGGCACAAAAAAAAAACACACAAAACTCACAAAACAAAAAAACAAGGACAAGATTACCAGGCACAGCTCAGTGGTTTTCAACAGCAGGCTTCTCTCTCACAGAGACTCCACAGTCTCTTCTCTTTCCCCAGGCAGTGTAAGAGAGCAATGGTGACAGCATTGTTAACACACCCATACAGAAGAAAGCCCTAATTAACCTTCTGTGAGACTAAAAGTCCAGAGAACTGAACTGGGAGAACCCGCCCTCCCTTCTCACATCCAACCCAGGACCCTTATCCAGTTCTTACCAAAAGTCAAAAGCTCTCAGCAGAACCAACACAATATTCCTGGGGTTTTAAAACACATAGGTAAGAAACCTGGAGCAAATATGGGGGCCTTTTAGCATGATTCCAGTGATAGTGTCACAATATATGTAAATTAATACAAAAAATGAAAATAAATACAAATCAAAGACTGAAGCGTAAAATATTTATTTGAGTAATATTTATTTTAGCTATGAAATACTGTTGAAAAAAAGATATCTTAACAAAAGTGCAAAAATAATGTAATTTGAAAATTCTTAAAGATCGAATGGACACGTCTGACGCATAAGGAGCCCGCTTGCACAGTGGCCGTGAGAACGGGAGCGCTATAGACATAGACTTGAGTTTATTTCACTTGTGACAGTCAGTGTCAGTGTGCTGAGGTAACTAATATGATTTGGACATTGCCTGCATGTCCCTGACTGCAGTGCTGCTGACTTGGGTGGGCCGTGGCCATTTTGTGGCTTTTGGCTGGCTGCTTAAAGCTTTGAAAAGGTGGCAGCTCCCGAGTCAGCAGCACTGCAGTCAGAAACATTCAGGCGATGGCCAAATGGTATTAAATCCCTCAGAACACTGCATCCCACAACACTGACTGACGCCCCCTTGCTCCCCAGTACTTGTACCGGCACACACATTTGCACACTAAGTTTCAGCACTTGAATAAAATAAAATTAACTTTTTCCTAAATGACAGGGGGTACCTATTATTAAATGGCCCCTTACCCATGTGTGCCTCTGCCCTACCCATTACCCATGTGTGGCTCTAACCTCCAACAGAGACGATTTGATGCGTTGATGATTTTGTCACTAATTAGCCAATTAATATAATAGCGAGATAATTCATAGCCTATGTTACACGAAGGATCTCAATGAACATTTCAGTCAAAATCGATTCAGTAGTTCTCGGGTTTATGGTGAACATACTTACAAACAAACATTTTTATTAATATTAGTGTTATGAGCCACGGCAGTGGCTCATTCCTGTTTTGCATGTATTTTATGTTATTCTTCTGTTTCTGTTCCCCTTGGCTTTTATGGGGTGTCCGGAGTTTCACCCTTAAGGAGAGGGTACTGTTATGAACCACAAGCAGTGGTTCATTGCTGTTACTTTCTGTTTATGTGTTTTGTATTATAGTTCTGTTTACATGCCAGGATTTCCCATGTACCTGTTTAGAAGACTCTAGTTGGCCGCCGGTGGTGAGTCTGTGTAATTGCAGCCTATTTTCTATGGGTTAATTCTCACCTGCAGGTGTTTGTGCAATTACCTTGTGCCTGGCTTCCAGCCATCCTGATTGGGGCGTGTTCCCTTATTACCTAGCTAACTCTGCAGTTTTGAGCTAATGATAGACGTTTGTAAAAGATACCTGAATGTTCCTGGCTTGTTTCATGTCCTATATTGTATCGGTGTCCAGACCCTGTTTTATAGTGGAATCCTGCATATTCAGTTCTGGCAGAATCTGGAGTTTACTACAGTCCACCTACATTTCTACCCTCAGTGAGAACCTGTCAGCTTCTGGTGAGCTGCTTCTTGCCCTGGAGCATTCCTGTCCTGGAATCCTGTAGTTTGCCTATCCTTGATCCAGTAATCCTGTGTTTTGGTGTCCAGTGGTCTGTTGGCGGAGTCCTGCCAGCCTTCCGGTCCTGTGAGCCTGTGTCTGCGGCTTTGGGGTTCCCGTCCATCTGCCTGTATTCACACCGATGTCGTGAGTAGCGGCTTGGCCGCACCTTACGGCCTTGGGCGTATTATTCCGTTATATTTGTTTTGGAGTTTCTGCAGAGGATTCAGCGTTGGCTGTCCTCGCTGGTATACGAAAGTGTCGTGTAGGCGTGTGGACAGCACTGCCTTTGTTGTTGTTTATCTTGGCGGCAGAGCCGCACATACTTTCATTTAGTTCTTTAGCGTCCCTAACTTTGTATTTCTGTCTTTAGTTAGAGGTTCCCCTTGTCATTGCCCCGTCTCAGTTTACGCCTTGTCTCCAACTAAGACCGGGGGGCATCGGAGTTGGGCAGACATAATCCGCCCTTCAAACGCGGCTGCCGTGGGCCCAAGAAACCATAGTCTCGCAGGTGTAAGCTGATCACGAGAGTGAGACAACGGAGTCAGGGCTCTTTAGGGGTTGCTGCGGAACTCTCTTCCCACTCCAGCATTACGTTCCTGTACTTGGAGCTCATCCGGCCAGTTTCAGGAGTACCAAGTACAGTGAACGTAACAATTAGAAATGTATGCAATGCAGCTTCCACACAAAGGGAGAATTCAATTAGTTGTGGGCTTTACCCCGCGACTAAGTGGCAGCAAAAATTCCTGTTGGGATTCACACTCAAACACACTGATTCTGTGTAAATTGCGGAATCAATGTTTTTTTTTACAGCGCGACACGATTTTGTGTTTTTTTTTATGCAAAGTTTTCCTCACAGTTCCATGAGCTGCGAGGTTCAGTCTGACTCCACTAATTGTCCACTAATTGAATAGCACTGGTGTCAGCAATTAGCAGCTGATTGAATACCCCTTTAAAGTCAATGTGCAGGCCGAGACAGTTTTGGCCCAATTCGGACATGGGTGTAAATCATGGTAGGGCCTCCCAAATGGTAAAAGCTGGACTATATATGTCATATGGTCTCAGATTGTCCTGCAGTGCATATTTCTCTTACGTCCTAGAGGATACTGGGGTTCCATTTAGTACCATGGCGTATAGACGGGTCCACTAGGAGCCATGGGCACTTTAAGAATATGATAGTGTGGGCTGGCTCCTCCCTCTATGCCCCTCCTACCAGACTCAGTTTAGAAAATGTGCCCAGAGGAGCCGGTCACTCACGCTGAAGGAAGCTCCTGAAGAGTTTTCTGCATTTATTTTATCTGTTAGTTATTTTAAGGGAGGGCTGGATGGCACCAGCCTGCCTGCTTCGTGGGACTTAGGGGTGGGAACGTCCCAACCTCTTGAAGGGTTAATGGTCCCGTTCCCCCTGACAGGACACTGAGCTCCTGAGGGAACTATTCACAAGTCCCACCACGGCGAGCGTACACTACCGCAGCACGCCGCCACCCCTAACAGAGCCAGAAGAATGAAAAGTGGTGAGTACTAATCTGGTGTCCCGGTTAGCGGGGCGCCGGCCATTATGGTGGCATGAGGGTACGGAGACGCACGGCTACTAACTGGGGCGGAATGCATCTCCAGACACAGTACACAGCTGTGTCTCAGTACACTGTACACAGTACCCACGATGGCAAAAACAGCTTTAAAACGGTTTTCTCTCCATTTTAAGCACCAGATTACCTCAGCCAGTATAAAAAAAGTGGGAAGACCGCGCGCCATTAAAGGGGCGGAGCCTTCACTATGAGCGGATCCAGCAGCTTACCAGTGCCATTTTCCCTCTGCAGTGGACACAGACGCTGACTGACAGGCACACGCAGCTCCTCCGGAGAGACTCCAGATTACCTCAGTGGTACCAGGGGGTCATAGCAGGGGGGAGCGATTATTGATGTACTAAGTCCCCTATCATGGTACTTAGTCTGCGACCCGGCTAAGCTTGGTATTAGCGATAAGGGTGCAGTGGGGGCTGGCTCCAAGTAACTCTGTGTCTCCCTGAAGGGCTCTTTGTGGGTTAATTGTGCTTAACCTTTTCCTGTGTGTGTGTGCTGTCACATTTAAATTATGTCAGGCAAAGAGTGTTTCTTGTACAGCGGAGTGTTCCTCTTCATCAGGGGGCTCACTACTGGGTACTCAGGGCAGTGTACCTTCCCAGAATAGCGGGGCTGAACCGGAGTGGGTAAATTCCATTAAGGGAATGATCTTCAATATTTCTACAAAATTATCCCGCAATGAGAAAGAGACTCAATACTTAAGACAGACTGTTGATGAGTTTATGAATAGAGACTCAGTCCCCAAACGAGCGTCTCAATCCCCTCCCATTTGTCTGCAAAAACTAATTCTGGCCCATATACTGTAGCCTGACACTGACGCTGATGGGTCAGAAATGGAGGAGGGCAAGGTGGATTTGAAGGGGGGGGGGGGGGATGCTACTCTGTCACAGGGAATAAAGGCTCTTATAGAGGCTATCAGAGGTGTTCTGCAGATTCCTGATAAGGTGTCAGAGGAGTGTGAGGAATCTTATATTAATGTAAAAAATAAGTCCTTAGTCACTTTTCCTGTGTCAAAGGAATTGAATACCCTGTTTGAAGAACCGTGGATTAATCCTGATAAGAAATTTCAGATCCCTAAAAGGTTGCTCTCATCTTTCCTTTTCCTCTGGAGGATAGGAAAAAATGGGAAAATCCACCGATAGTGGACGCATCAGTCTCTAGGCTGTCACGTAAAATTGTATTGCCTGTTCATGGTGCAGCCTCTCTAAAAGACACGACTGATTATAAAATTGAGACTACACTCAAATCATTGTATACAGCTGCATCTGCGTGGATCACAAAAGCCATTGCTAAATGGTCAGGTAACCTAATTGAGGGGTTAGATTCCTTGTCTAGGGGGATGTTGTTTTACTCCTGCAGCATATACAGGACTCTGCAAACTTTATGATGGAAGCCTTAAAACAGATAGGTTTGCTTAATGCACGCACCACCGCTATGGCAGTGTCAGCATGCAGGGGCTTGTGGCTACACCAGCGGCTGCCGACGCGGACTCCAGGAAAGGCTAGAAGGCCTACCCTTCACAGGAGAGGCATTGTTTGGAGACGAACTAGACAAATGGATCTCCGAAGCTACTGCGGGTAAGTCTACGTATCTTCCTTTTGCAGCTCCCCCAGCCAGGAAAGCTTATTCAGCTTCAAATTTACAGTCCTTTCGGACAGCCAAATTTAAGGGTAAATCCAGAGGTGCTTCCACAGCCTCCAGAGGCGCAAGAGGTAAACCACGCAAACCAGCAGCTGCAGGCAGAGTTGGACTGGCACACAGGGGTACAGGGGAAACCACCAGTGGGCCCCACTGCCTGGGGTCCCTACCTTCTCCTCTAGGGATCAAGTTCTAGACCAGGGGTGGGGAACCTCAGGCCCACGGGCCGTAAAAGGCCCGCAAAGCCACTTGATCAGGCCCAGTCAGGCTCACCTAACCGAGGGAGATGCCGGTCGCCTGCTGAGATTTTGTTACCAGCGGGCGCCCAGCTCCTTCTCCTCAGCAGCAGCCAGAGTCAGGAGCTCACTCCTGATCTCCGGCTTCCAGCTCAGGCAGTGTGCATGTGCGGCACTCCCATAGTTCTGAGGAGCGGGCAGCCAGGCGGAGGGCAGCGGTCCGGAAACAAGAGCGGGGCTGGTGAGTATTGTGTTTTTTTTTCTTTTAATGTGCGTTTGTAAGCGGTACTACTAGGGGGCATAACAACTGACTGGGGCATATCTAATGGGGCATAACAACTGACTGGGGGCATATCTAATGGGGCATATCAACTTACTGGGGGCATATCAACTGACTGGGGGCGTATCTAATGGGACATAACAACTGACTGGGGGCATATCTAATGGGGCATAACAACTGACTAGGTGTATATCTAATGGGGTATAACAAGTGACTGGAGGTATATCTACTGGGGCATAACAACTGACTGGGGGCAGGCTAATTTTTAAGTTGATAATTTTGTATGGCCTCCAAAGGATTTTATAAATAACCAAATGGCCCTTGGTAGAAAAAAGGTTCCCCACCCCTGTTCTAGACTATGCACTTGAGTTATACATATGTTTACTCTGGCTATGGGCATTGCTGTTAGTATCATGCATGCACTAGCAGTATTTACTATATATAATAATCAAGGGGCCCATGCACTCTCTAATGGCTAGACAAAATCTCTGGGGTGGCTGACCACATCCCTAAGCATGGGCCCCTACTACTGCATTTCCCTGGTGGGCCCTTCATGCCCCAGTCCAACACTGACTGCAGGTGCTCAGGAACAGAGCTCAGGTTCTGCTTCCTCAAAGCCTTCAGCATGACGGTGGACCGTGATGCCTGGAGGACTGTCAGGTGGGAGCCCGACTAAAATTCTTCAGTCACATCTGGTCAAGTTCGTGCCTGGATTCCTGGGTCATAGATCTTATTTCCCATGGCTACAGACTGGAGTTCCAAGAGCTCCCACCTCACAGATTCTTCAAATCAGGCTTATCAGCTTTACAAGAGGCAAGTATAACTTTACAGCATGCCATCCAAAAACTGGTACAGACTGAAGTCATTGTTCCAGTTCCACCTCATCTGCACAACAAGGGGTACTATTCCAACTTGTTTGTAGTACAGAAACCAGACGGTTCGGTACAATCGATTCTGAACCTCAAGTCCTTGAACCCGTTCTTAAGAGTTTTCAAGTTCAAGATGGAGTCTCTGAGAGCGGTGACCTCAGGTCTGGAGGAAGGGGAATTCCTAGTGTCTCTGGATATCAAGGATGCGTACCTTCACATTCCGATCTGGCCGCCTCATTAGGCTTATCTACAATTTGCCCTGCGGGACTGTCACTACCAGTTCCAGGCCCTGCTATTTGGTCTCTCCATGGCACCGAGGGTATTCACCAAAGTGATGGCAGAGATGATGTTTATACTCCGCAAACAGGGGGTGAATATAATTCCGTACCTGGACGATCTTCTGATAAAGGCGCCGTCCAGGGAGAGGTTGCTCTCAACCACACTTCTTCAGGATTACAGGTGGATTCTGAACCTTCCGAAATCTCACTTAGAGCCAACACGGAGGCCCCAATTCCTGGGAATGATACTGGACACGGAGTCGCAGAAAGTATTCCTTCCATTGGAAAAGGCATTGGTAATCCAGTCACTGGTTCGGGATGTCCTGAAGCCAACCCAGATATCGGTGCATCTATGCATTCTCCTTCTGGGGAAAATGGTGGCTTCTTACGAGATGCTTTCACGCAAGACCCTTCCAGCTCGATCTGTTGAACAAATGGTCCAGATCGCATTTTCACATGCACCAGAAGATCTGTCTGTCACCAAAAGCCAGGATCTCTCTTCTGTGGTGGCTATAGATTTCTCACCTCATCGAGGGTCGGAGGTTCGGATGTCAGGACTGGATCCTGTTAACCACAGACGCAAGCCTCAGAGGTTGGGGAGCAGTCACCCCTGTGCAGTTTCAAGGAAGATGGCAAAGTCAGGAAGTCATCCTTCCAATCAACATTCTGGAACTCGGGGCCATATACAACGTCCTTCTCCAGGCCTCTTATCTTCTTCAAGATCGAGCCATTCAGGTCCAGTCGGACAATATGACGGCAGTGACGTACATAAACCGACAGGGCGGAACGAAAAGCAGAGCAGCAATGTCAGAGGTGTCAAGAATTCTCCTCTGGGCAGAAAAAAATGCTGTGGCACTGTCAGTGGTCTTCATTCCGGGAGTAGACAACTGGGATGCAGACTTTCTCAGCAGACATGACCTGCATCCGGGGGAGTGGTGCCTTCACCTGGAAGTGTTCAGGTGCTTGACACGTCAATGGGGATATCCACAAATCGACATGATGGCCTCTCGTCTCAACAAGAAGCTCAAGCAGTATTGTTCAAGGTTGAGAGACCCACAGGAAGTGGCAGTAGTCGCTCTGACGACTCCATGGGTCTATCGGATGGTGTATGTGTTTCCTCCACTTCCTCTGATCCCAAGAATTCTAAAAAGAATAAAAAGGGAAAAGGTTCAAGCAATATTCATTGCTCCAGACTGGCCAAGAAGGGCCTGGTACGCGGGCCTTCTAGAGATGCTCCTCGAAGATCCGTGGCCTCTACCTCTTCGCGAGGATCTTCTGCAACACGGCCCGTTCGTCTATCAAGACTTAACCGTGGCTACGTTTGACGGCATGGAAGTTGAACAGCTGATTCTAGCCAGAAGAGGGATCCCTAACTATGATCCAAGCCAGGAAGGGGGTAACGTCTGAACATTACCACCGTATTTGGAAGTTCGTTCTCTATGATCCCCCAAAAATTGGGTGTCCTGCTTCAAAGCAGACAATTGCACGCTGGATCAGGTTAACTATCCAGCATGCTTATTCCACGGCAGGTTTGCCGGTTCTAAAATCTATACAGGCCCACTCTACAAGGTCGGTGGGTTCTTCATGGGCGGCTGCCTGGGGCGTCTCGACTTTACAGCTCTGCCGAGCGGCTTCTTGGTCTAGTTCGAACAAGTTTGCTAAGTTCTACAAGTATGATACTTTGGCCTCTGAAGACCTTCAGTTTGGTCAATCAGTTCTGCAGGAACCTCAGCACTCTCCCACCCGGTTTGGGAGCTTTGGTACATCCCCATGGTACTAAATGGAACCCCAGTTTCCTCTAAGATGTAAGAAAAAAGAGGATTTTAATTACCTACCGGTAAATCTGTGCTTAGTTCTTCCTGCACTGTTACTTGGTTAAGTACTGTTGGTTCAGCTGTTGCTGTTCCTGTTTAAAGTTGGGTTAGCATAGCTGTCCTCTGCTTTGGGTGTGCTGGTTCAGAATCTCATCACTATCCTTTTTATCCTTCTCTCAAAGTATATCCGTCCTCTCGGGCACAGTTTCCTAGACCGAATCTGGTAGGAGGGGCATAGAGGGAGGAGCCATCCCCAAATTCTTAAAGTGCTCATGGCTCCTAGTGGACCTGTCTATACCCCATGGTACTAAATGGAACCCCAATATCCTCTACGGAGTACGAGAAAAGGATTTTACTGGTAGGTAATTAAAATCCTATTTTTTGGGGTGAGAGGTCGGGACTGTGTAAGGACTACAGCGAATGTGTTCCTCTTATGTCCCCCATGCTTTGTCCTTTTGCGTCTAACACTGAAGAGCATATTAACCAAATTATTATCAGTACATGCTTCACCTCTCTACCTTGGTGAAGGTTATTACCGCTAGTTCCTGGCTCGTGCTTGTCTATCAATGCTTGGAGGGTATTAGCTAATGAATTTGCTGACCATGTGTGACACTTCTATACCAGTAAGAATGCCATCCAGAAATTTTACAAGGTCTTGAAGTGCTTGTACCGATCACACTCTGGTCTGCAATTGGAAGTTGCTGCTCCTAAAGATTTCTACCTCTGGTGCCCTGGAGCACCATATCTTTTAACCTGCCCCCCTCCCCAGAGAAAGCCTAGCATTGGCAAGGACTTCCCATTGGAAGCACTACTTGCTAAACACGATGGACATCCCAGGGCTAGGGCCAGCTCTACCATAAAGCAGTTTTAGGCAGCTGCCTAGGGTGCCAAGATCTGGGGATTAACCACTGATTCACAGTTGTACTTTATGTAGGCAGCGACTGTGGATCTTATAAAACTCCACCTCCATTAAGAGTTGAGTATTGATGATGGTGGTGGTGGGACAATAAGCTGAAGGTTTGCCTAGGGTGCCGAGAATCCATGCACCAGCTAGAAGCCTGCGCACATTTCAGGCAGACAGATCTCCCATGAAACAGAGGTAGGAGCCGCTGCTGGTCGTTACTCTTACTGCAGCTCATATCTGCAAGTGTTTTCCTTTGTGCCTCGTGGAGCCTGCTATGATGCATGTTCACTGAACTGGAGCTGTCTGTACAGTAGCTCCATAGTTTAGCTCTTGTACAGTAATCACAAACTCATAGTCTGATTAACCCATTTCGGTCCAGGTGGGTAGTTTTCTACCCAGCACTTCAAAATTTTATCATTATATCGGAAAAAAAATTCCACCAGATTTTTTAAATTGGGTCAATATTAGTCACCCCGGAAAAAATCTAGAAAAATGGGTAGAAAACTACCCACCTGGGCCAAAATGGGTTAAGCCTGCATAAATATTTCCAAAATATAGGAGCCATCTCCAAATGTGACCGTTATGGCTCCTAAGCTTCAAATGTGCCCTCCATTTAGCAAGTTTAGTCGCATTTGCTTGCCACGCAGAGTAAATATTCTAGTGCTGGTTACAACAAGACTTAACACATTACTATGAGCACCACTATGGCAGATAATGTGCTATAACCAGATAAATATTCCCATTTTAAAATTCTGAAGGTTAACTTAAACTTTACAAACCCAAAGAAAGTGTGAGGGAATAGGGATGATGGGGGTGGTGGAGAGGATGAGACAAACCTCAACCCTTGAAATGAGGGAAAGGGGTACAAGGTCTGTAGTATCAGTGAGGGGGTTCAGGAGTGGGAAGAGGAGTCTGAGGGATGAGATAGCCTGGTAAATAGACTCGATTTTGAAGATGGAGAGAGTGAAAATCTTTACAGAAGAAGAGAGGGAAGATGGCAATGGTAGTGGTGTAGGAGGCCACTGAAGGTGGCAAAGAGACTGCAGGGATTGTATGACTAAGAGCAAATGAGAGTTTGAAGCAGGATTGTTTGGCAAGTGAAAATGCAGAGCTGCAGGAGATAAGAATGTGTTTGAAATGGAGAAAATTTTGCAATGGAGCATGAATTGCTCCAGAGGCGCTCAGTAGAGCATGATCATTTTGTGACAAAGATGGTCAAAGTAGAGTTTCAAGGTTGGGGAGGAGATCACTGTAGACTGATAGTGACAGTGGGGCAGTAGTCAATGGCAGAAGCAATGGCATGGGTGTAGAGGGAAACATTCTATAAGGATATAATGGAGTCTGGTATTTGATGTATTGTCTGTCTGAGTATATTGCTGTACAGAATGAGGAATCAGGAGAGCTATTCCTCTCTGCTGTGAGTGTAGATATGAGACACAGGGATGACTGCACACTAATTACACTGAATTAAAGCATATAATAATTACTTATTGTTTGTATTGTCTGTCCCTGTGTATTAGTCCATAAATCGAGTCATCCATCTGTTAAGATTATGAAAGCTGTTCCCATGTGCAATAACTATTGTACTATTGTAATGAGATAAAATGTAAAAAAATATATTATATGTTGCTTTTATGTGTGCCCCTGTTCCAGGATCTCAAGATTCACTGACTAGGTTTCACCTTGAATAACACTATAAACTTTAGCTTACTTTACAGACTCCTCTGATCGTATTTGTTGCTGTGGACCTTAAGGAGATTTATAATGGTTCTGATGATAGTTATAGGCTAATAATACTGTATCTGGTATTAAAGCTGCAATGTTGCTTGCACATCCCACCACACGGTTTTGTTTCGATTGAGTTTGTGGTGCTGAGCGCATCATTATATGACAGTGTTATGTTGGATGTTACACAATTCCTTAAAATTCTTTTAAAATCAACTATGACCATTTCCTCATTACAGTACCTTCTGTAACTTCCCCATAAGATTGTGTACTACTAATTAGTTTCAACATTCTGCTGCACATGCATTTCTCTTCTGCCTCTGTTACGCCATCTGGTGTGACATTATAGTCCTTTCTTAGTCTATTGGAAAATCCCACATTTTGCCATTGTTATATGTACTGTGTGATTATGATATTGCAGTAGCTTTATTAACAAAACACTATTTTATACATATAAAATGTATGTGTACATTGTGATTGATGATGGCTTTATACAGCCTTAATTCAATACCATTAAGGGTTGTATGTGATATCAGTAATCTGCGTCGTACTGGCTGACTGGGGACTCACTTATGGTCCTTTTATACCGGGACAATGTTTAGAGGCACCCGGTTCTCTACGCTCGCACCTCCAATCACCTATGATGCAGGTACTATCGGGTCTAAAGAAAAGAGCAGATTGTTTCTAAACATTGTCCCGGCATAAATGGCCCAAATGGGGTTCCCCTGCCAGACAGTCTGATGCTGTAAGTAATAAAGGACTGGCGTAGGGGTGGGAAGGTGTGGACACAGTATTCACAAAGAGTACAGATTATAGCAAGAATATTATAACATCTTTAAAGTTATTATGATATGCCCGTACACATTTTACATTGTAATAGAGATTTTTAACGTTAAAATATTTAATTTTCAAATTTATGTGAATAATGGTGCATTTTTGAGTATCATAGTACCTACAAATTGTTTAGTTTAAGGCATTTTTTCACGGCACCCCTAATCCAAAAGTTTATTATTGAGAAATGTATAAATAAATATTCAATTAAGTAAATTGTGTTTATATGTCATCCTTAGGTTCAATTGTGTGGTGAGGGACAAAATTTGCTTCTGTTTCTCCACATATTTTATGATTGACAGCCACCAGCACTGGTTTTCCCTATTACACTGACCATAAATAATTTGAATTTGTCCTGGACCACCAATTCAAGGCACCTGTACACGTGTCCCGAGGCACCCCAGGGTGCTTAGGTACACAGTTTGAGAATCACTGGATTAAGGTATACTCCCTTAGCATACACTCCCCTTATGACACACAACATACATATCAGGATTATTCTGCCCAATTGACCACTATGCCCTAGCATCTCAAACTCAGTCCTCAGGACCCCAAACAGCTCATGTTTTCAGGTCTCCTCACAGATTCAAAAGTGAAATAAGTAGCTAACCTATGGATCTTTTATTATGTGTCAGTGAGCAATGAGTACACCTGTGCACCTTATGGCGACCTGGGAAATGTGAGTTCCTTGAGTTCCTGAGGACCGAGTTTGAGAACCACTGCACTATGAAATACTGATCCAATTACCACCATGTGAAGCAGTTGCATTTGCTAGTATGTTAAAATACAGACCCTTTGACAGATATATTATACATGTTGATAGCCACTATTAACTAATGCAGAACTTCACTGGTACCACCACTCCCACATTATGTAGCTACACTGACAAGGCGGAACCTACAGGTGTAACATTTATCTGAGAGCAAATATGTATCTTCCACTGTGTGTATGTATGAATATGTATAAATGTGTGTGTGTGTGTGTGTGTGTATGTGTATATATGTGTGTGTATATATATATATATATATATATATATATATATATATATATATATATATATATATATATATATATATATATATACTAGGTGATTCATCATGCTATACGGGCGCTCTTTACACCGTCGCTAGGGGCTACGCCCCTTTATCCCTTGCACGGCCTTGGGGCATGCAATATTTTCATTATATGGAATATTACCTCCAATCATAATTTTGTGAGTGGTTAAATATTGCACGGACAAAGGATGTGGGATGGTTAAGGGGCCGTAGCCCCTTACGACGGCATGAACATTGCACGCAAGGCACGATGAATCAGCTAGTAGGTGCTGTGGTTGGGGGAGTGGCAGGTGCGTGGGAGATGCGGAGGGGCGATTGCGGGGTTGCCATGGGTGGGGGAGGGTGTCCGTAGTCACCGAGGCTGGGGTAGGGGTGCGGCGGGTGGGGGAGGAAGGGTGCCGTGGGTTGTGGAGTGGCAGGTGAGGGGGTGCCGTGTGTGTTGGAGGGTGCTGCGGGTGGGGAAGGGGCGGGTGCGGGGGTGCTGTGAGTGGTGTAGCGGGTCGGGAGGTGCAGAGTTGATGTGGGTGGGGGAGTGGCAGGTAAGGGGTGCCGCAGATGGGGTCCATAGGTTCTGCGGAGGAGTGGTGGGTGCGGGGTGCCACGGTTTGGGTAGTGGGTCTGGAGGCGCCACAGGTGGGGGAGGGGTGGGTGCGGGGGTGCCGTGGATGGGGTCCGATGCCGCTGCGTGTGGGGGAGGGGCGGGTGCTGGTGCTCCGTGAGTGGGGGAGGAGCGGGGGCACCAGGGGTGGGGAAGGAGCAGGTGCAGGGGTTCTGCGGGCGGGGAAGAGGCGGGTGTGCTGTGAGTGGGGTAGCCGTTTGGGAGGCATAGCAGGTAAGGGAGGAGCGGGGTTAATGCGGGTGGGGGAGGGGCAGGTGTGTGGGTGCTGTGGATGGGGGTGGGGTCCATAGGTGCTGTGGGTGGTGGAGTGGCGGGTGCAAGGGTGCTGCGGTTTGGGTAGGGACTCTGGAGGCGCCACGGGTGGGGGAGGGGCAAGTACTGGGGTGCCACGGATGATGGTGGGGGTCCGGTGGTGATGCGGGTGTTGGGGTGCCGTGGGTGGAGGAGGGGCGGGTGTAGAAGTGGGGCAGGGGTGCTGTGGGTGGGGGAGAAGCGAGTGCGTTGGTGCTGTGGGTTTGGGGAGGGGCGACACAGGGTGCTGTGAGTGGGCTAGGGGGGCAGGAGGCAAAGCAGGATGGGGCGGAGCAGAGTTGACGCAGGTGGGGGAGTGGCAGGTGTGGGGGTGCTGCAGTTGGGGGATGGGGTCCATAGGTGCTGCGGGTGGTGGATTGGCGGGTGCGGGGTGCTGCGGTTTGGATAGAGGTCTGGAGGCGCCACGGGTGGGGGAGGGACGGGTGCAGTGGTGCCGTGGATGGGGGTCCGATGGCAATGCGGGTGGGGGAGGGGCAGATGCGGGGGACTCAGGGTGCGGGATGTACTAATTTCTGTCACAGTGGTATCTGGCTTATTGCGTGTGTTCTCCTGGGTAATAGGTTCGCCGTCCGCTGGGTGGGAGGTATGGGTCCTAGTTCGGTTGTGGGATGGGCTTGTGGGGTGTGGTGGGTGTTGCACGCGGGGCGAGGGGTTTGTTGTTTGGAGGAGTTGTGGGTGTGCATGGGTTGTGTTTGTTGTTGTGGTGTGAGGGTTAGGGGTTCATGAGGTGTTGGGGTTGAGTTTAGGATGTGCAGAGATGTTCGTGTGTGTGAAGGAGAAGAGGGTGCGGGGGTATGTGGAAAAGTGGAGGTGTGCGTCTGCGGTGTATGGCTGTAGCAGATGCGGGTAGTGGTGACTCCCTGCCTGTGCAGTGACCTAGTCGT
Source organism: Pseudophryne corroboree (assembly GCF_028390025.1). NCBI lineage: Eukaryota > Metazoa > Chordata > Amphibia > Anura > Myobatrachidae > Pseudophryne > Pseudophryne corroboree. Next base: position 298,821,148 of record NC_086447.1, read on the forward strand.
TTGGCTGCTGCAGGAGGGAGCTCCCGCTCAGCAGCACTGTGGCTGAAGCGGTGTCCCGTCCTGGCTCAGGGCGGGTGCACTTGGTCTGACCTCCACAGTGTATGCCTGGCGCCGGGGGTGTGAATGGGGATGGTGGAGCGCGTGTTCCCGGAGTTGCGGGCTGGCTGTCAGGCGGGCGTCATAGTGGTGTGGCCGGAGCAGAGCATGGAGTGAGGTGAGGTGGGAGTGAGCTGTGTATGTGCTGTGCTGGGGATTGGTGAGTGTGGTGCTCCCTCCCGCTGTACCTGCTCATCCCCTGCTGCCACCCTGCACGACCCCCCACTAGCTGGATGCGGTAGGGGGTGAGTTGGGGGGTGCATAAGGGAGGGGTCCTCAGCATGGGGTGTGGGTGTAAGGGGGCTAGGAAGTTGTGTAGCCGGGAGAGGTGCTGCGGGCGTCCAGTGGTGCTTGGAAGTCCCCGTCCGCATAGCCAGTGTTCCCCTCCCTGCTGCTGCTGCTGGCTGGAGCTGTGTGTGGTGGTACTGGTGGCCATGGGGGCATCTTTTACTTGCCTCTGGTGCTGGCACAGGGCATGGTGTCTCTCCCTACAAATGCTGCTGACTCCACCCAGCTCTGTGACTCCGTCCAGCGTTAGAGGCCCAGGCACAGAGTCGCAGATCTGGGCTATTATATAGTAGATATATATATATATATATATATATATATATATATGACAAAAGACAGATGTACCCTTCCTGCGCTGAGATTGAGCAGCACAACTGAAAGGTCCCCTGTTGATAGGATCTTAGAAACAGAAATAAACAATAAAAACAGAGTGCGCTATAACAATACAACTGGTTGAAAAATAATCACTTCCAGATTCAAGGGAGGGACTTCTCTTGAATTCTTTTCCCCTTATGGAACTCCTGATTGGGGCCTATAGAGAAACCCTCGCACCAAAAGAAATCACCTGACAAGAATTTACAGTTTAGTTTTCTTTATGTAACATCCATAGTCATAAATTTGACATATTATAAAACATAGTAAAATAACTTTTCAATTATTTGGACACGCACCAAAATGCTTGAGATGTTACAACAACAATCCTCCTCACCTTAACGGTGTGAGCTCTTGGAGGAATGATTGAAGCAAAGGGATAGTGTCAATAATTGATAAACCCTACGTGTTTCGTCCAATCGGACTTGAAATGAATGTAAACCACATTAACTCGGTATAAAGGTTGGCATATTAGAAGCCATGAGGAGTAATGGAAATGCTTTGCCTCCGTTTAAAGAAACAAAAGATCCATGGTGGATAACAGCGACCAAGATCAAGGGTTAAAACCGAAAAAATGGAGAAAATCTGAAACCTTCCAGACAGCCCACCAGTCCTATGGCAGGCGCAGTGTCTGTCTGAACATGGCCTCCTTGGGAGCTGCTTTGCACCTGAGAACATGCTCACAACATGGAGTTTGTTGCGCTCCCTTCAGGCCACCTCCAAGACACTGGCTATGAATGTTCATCATTTTGTTTCTTTGGTTCAGATTCCAGCTCTCCTCTATGCCAAAGCACCTTTGTTCACACACTCAGGGCAATGCCTGCACCATAGCAGTTTCCTGGGTATTTTGCCATGTGCAGCAGCAAATAATCACTGAACCGCACCAGGGCCGAAACTAGGGGGGGGGGCTAGGGGGGCATGTGACCCAGGCGCAGAATTTAGAGGGGCGCTGAGAGAGAGACCCGGCGGGTACAGTCCAAGGCAGCAGCTGCAATGCAAGCTCCGCTCCGCTTGGTGCCTGTCAGTGAACTGTGAAGCAGAAGAACACGGAGCTGTGCAGCTGTGAGAGGTGGACCCGGGGTGGAGCTGTTACACAGAAGCCGGGCTCTCCTTGGAGCACTGGTTGAAGCCGCACCTCCCGAGTCCGCCTTTCACAGCCGCCACTCACCCTCGATGCTCTGCCTGCCAAAGCCGCTCAGGGACACACTGTTCTATCCCTGTACGCTGTCCCAACTATACGGCAGCGACCCTCCGCCCTCCAGTTACTAGAAGACAGTCCGGCATGTATTGTAGTACAGGGGATAGTGTAGTAATAGTAATGTAGTGTTATTGTTGGTAATGCAGATGTAGTGTAGTGTAATGAAGTAATATATAGTACAGCATATAGGTATGTAGTGCAGTGTATAGGAGCATGTAATGTAGTGCAGCATATAGGGGGTGGTGTAGTAGTGTAGTGCAGCATATAGGGGATAGTGTAGTAATGTAGTGCAGCATATAGGGGCATGTAAGTAGTGTAGTGTATAGGAGCATGTAATGTAGTGCAGTGTATAGGGGATAGTGTAGTAATGTAGTGCAGCATATAGGGGCATGTACGTAGTGTAGTGTAAAGGAGCATGTAATGTAGTGCAGTGTATAGGGGATAGTGTAGTAATGTAGTGCAGCATATAGGGGCATGTACGTAGTGTAGTGTATAGGAGCATGTAATGTAGTGCAGTGTATAGGGGATAGTGTAGTAATGTAGTGCAGCATATAGGGTCATGTACGTAGTGTTAGGAGCATGTAATGTAGTGCAGTGTATGGGAGATAGTGTAGTAATGTAGTGCAGCACATAGGGGCATGTACGTAGTGTAGTGCAATATAAAGGGCACTTAGTGTAATCATGTAGTACAGTGATGTAGTGCAATGTGTGGGGACACACAGGGGCTATGTGAAAGATGCTTAGGACATTTGGAGCACATGAGGCGCAATTTTGTTCAATGGTATCCCCTTTCTAAATATTTGATAATATGATAATTTTTTGTGTAATGAGAGGGGGGGGGGGGGCGCCAAAATGCTTCCTTGCCCCGGGTGCTGACAAGTCTAGTTTCGGCCCTGACCGCACAAACACTGGCATTGCGCGTGGTTTGTGTGTGCCACTGAAGCAATACACCAATATGTCTTTTTGGCAGAATTGACATCACTTAAAATAATTCATTCAGAGAGTGAGTCTCTATATTTTCTCTTCAATCTGATACACTCAAAGGAAGATTAAGGCAATGTCTAAAAGAGTGATAGTTGGGTAGCTTCCTTGTATTATATCTGAGAGGTGCTCTTACTCCCAGGTCACAGAATGGCTGCATTGCATGTTCAGAACTTAGAAGCATATGTATCTCTGCATATGCACAACTCTTATTGCCACCACAATTCCATCAACATGCCTTCACTGAATTTATCAGTTGTGCAATGTCCCCACTAGCACTGTCAGCTCTGGAGCACACATGGTGTAACACTGAAGATACATCCACAATACAGACTTCATTTCAACTCTGCTTTGGCTTGGTCCCTCTCTGTTTAGTTGAGAAGACTTTGTGAAAGTTGGCAGGCGGTCCAAACATCCTTCTCTGGCAAGACATCTTGGAATCTTAGTGAGTTTGTGGCTGTGCCCATTGCTGACATGGGAGAGTGATGGTCACCCAGCGCTGCAGGCTGTTGCAGTTGGGAACAGTTATGACCAATAAGTGATAGTTAGAAGGGAGGAGTCATCTCATAACTTGGGAGATGGGAGCTACAGAATCTCCAGCATTTTCCCTGCGAGGAAGAATGACAGGGCTGTGGCTGCCTTGATGCCAATCCAATGCCCAGGGAAAGAGCAACTGTTGTTAAAGAGAGGCAAAAGTCTGGAGTGCCTCAATTAAAGTATAAAGTGTGCAAGAGAGTACACGTGTGTCACGTGAGAAGCCCTGAACTAAAAGAAGTGGCTGATGCTCTGTTTAAGTTTTCCAGTTTATATGGCATAAAATATGCACAATTATTTTGTACATGGGCATGAGAGGCTGAACCCATATGTTTATAAGCAGAATTGCAGATATGCATGAATCTGACACTTACATCTGCTTGAGCCAGGGGAGGGAGGCAGGACCAGTAGGAAGGTATCAGTCTAATGTAATCTGAGCACAGTAAGGGCATGTCTACATAACTGCAAACAGATGCAGACTGGCACCAAGACACATATTCTAGTATATAATATATAGGAGTCCAAGGGCAGATGTCAAGACAAACTGATAATGATAACGTTCCCTAGCACTACCTGTCGGCTTTAGATTGGCTTAATCTGTATTCATCTCTGAAATTGATTGGCACTATCTTCATTGATTGTGTAGATATTGGATTTCCTTACTGTTTTTTAACCACTGTAAGGAATTCCTCCATTTCTGTCCAGGTGCATTTCCTCAATGCCAAATGGGAGATGAAGTCTTCTGGGGTAATGTCTGTGGTTTCTATTGTAGCTTGTGAAATGTATTTGTATGGGTAAGATAAGGCAAAGGTATGGGGGAGAGGAGACCAAAGAAAAGAAGGGGAAAATTAGCTTACAGAGAAGCCTTTGTCAGTTATGGGGTCCAGTGGCAGTACTTGTGAGTGGGGGGCGCAGGTGCAAAAATATGGGGTCCCCTCTTCTGCCTCAAAGTTCATAATATGCTATAAAGCAGTGGTTGACAGAGAAAGGGAGAGTGTGACAGGCAGAGGCAAAGGATGATGGGGAGTGGATGACAGGGAGAGGCAGTGGGTCACAGGGAGAAGCAGTTGGTGACAGGGAGAAGCAATGGGTGACAGGGAGAGGATGACAGTCTAAACTTGAGTGTCTGAGTCCATGTAAAACATTATTGATAAATTCCAAGATCACATTGCATTAATGTCTCCTGAGCCCCTGGAGCAGGGATAGATGGATAGATGGATAGATGGATAGATGGATAGATGGATAGATGGATAGATGGATAGATGGATAGATGGATAGATGGATAGATGGATAGATAGATGGATAGATGGATAGATAGCAGTGATATATGTGGACATGTCCTCTTATCTCCAATATAGAATTTCACCTTTGCGATGTAAGTCTCAGCATCAATGGTGACGTCCAGTTCTTCATCTCCAGTATGAAATTTGACGATTGTGTCAAAAATCTCTGCATGGTATCTGACTATTTGGAGAGAAGTCTCAGCACATATCTCTGTCCATGTCTGTTTTATTAGTGTGAGAGAATTTTTTTTTCTCGCCATGAGACATTTTCATTCTAAAGCCCCCCATACACCAACAATGTATTGGGGCAATAGCACAATCCCCAGTGAGTCGCAGTGTGATTTTTTTTTTTAAACTCAAACACGTGTGCTGTTCAGGTTTAGGCATCATGATGTAAAATAATAACGTTTATTAGGTGCCAGTATGCCATCATTACTAAAAGTGCTGTGAGTTGCTGTGTGTAAAAAATAAAAAAACAAAACTTGTCTTGTTCAGGTTCAGGCATTGTGTTGTAAAATAATAATGTTCATTAGGTGCCAGTGTACCACCATTACTAGAAGTGCTGTGAGTGTAATGTGTAAAAGTGCTGTTATGTGTTAAAAGAAGTGCTGTTATGTGTAAAAATACAAATAAAATGTGTGTGTTGTTCAGGTATTGTATTGTAAAATAAAAATGTTCATTAGGTGTCAGTGTGCCACCCTTACTGGAAGTGCTGTGAGTCGCAGTATGTAAAAAAAAAAATATGGATATGGATCAGTTGATAGACGAGCAGGAGCAGCAACCTAGTACTAGTGCTGCAGCAAGTCATAATAGTACTTCAACATCTACTAAAAGTGATGCAGGGTACACAAAGTTTAAGAAAGAGCATCTGAAATCTAAATATTTCACAAAGTTAAATAGAACATCACATCTAATAAAAAAAAGTGAATGATTACTACCACAAAATTGGCAACTACACCAAATGCATTGGCAAGGTAAGGCTCCAACCATGGTAAGTGGTGGTCTTGCTATTTCATGAACTACAAGAATGCCTATTGCGGATGCCAGCAGGGCCGGCGCCACCACTAGGCAGCTTTAGGCAGCTGCCTATGAGCGCCGGCCACTGGAGGGCGGCGCTGCACGCTGCCGATGAAAGAGTACTTAGTGTATTGCCCTAGCTCAGCTGAGCTTCACAGCTGAGCAGAGTTACTGCACCTTCCTCCCCCCCTCCGCGATGATACCCTTCATATTCCCGGCGAACACCATGTTACCAACCCTCTCCCCCGCAATTACATGCCGCCCACCCGCTCACGATTTCATGTCATGCCGCCCGCCCACGATTACCCGCCTTGTCCGCAATTACATCCCGCCCCCCTCTCCTGTATGTTACCCACCTCCCTCCTCCCCATGCTAGTAGCGGCAGGAGTGAGCAGGCAACGGAGGGCGGAAACTGTTCGCGGTGGAGCATATCAAGGAGCCGGAGGTGTTGCAGAGCCGACGGTGTGTGAGGCCGCGATCTGCACATGTCTGCCTCCGCTGCTGCTTCCTCCCCAGCGCTTCCAGGTCCCAGACTCCTTCTCTGCCTACAGGGGCAGTGACTGTTTAATACCCCCAGCCGGGTGAGTGGTGTGAAAGGGGTGGGGGATGCAATTGTTAGTATTACAGAGACTGGCCGTGTAACAGGGCCATTATGTCTGTCACATGTATAAGGACATTTTATTAATGTGGGGCAGCCGCATATGTCTAGTAGTGGATGGCTGAAACAACCACTGAGGTCAAGCCACAAGCAGAAGTAGCGGGTACACCACAGGTAGCAGCAGTGCCTGCACAATAGCTTCATGTTGTATTCTCATAGATCTTTAGCTTGGTCTAGTTGTGAGTGGCACTGGGATTATCAGGGCAGTGCCACACTCACAACTAGACCAAGCTAAGGGTCTATGAGAATACAACATGAAGCTATAACGGTGTGCTCTACCTGGTGTAATGTATATAACGGTGTGCTCTACCTGGTGCAATGTGTATAACGGAGTGCTCTACCTGGTGTAATGTATATAACGGTGTGCTCTACCTGGTGCTATGTGTATAACGGTGTGCTCTACCTGGTGCTATGTGTATAACGGAGTGCTCTACCTGGTGCTATGTGTATAACGGTGTGCTCTACCTGGTGTAATGTATATAACGGTGTGCTCTACCTGGTGCTATGTGTATAACGGAGTGCTCTACCTGGTGCTATCTGTATAACGGTGTGCTCTACCTGGTGCAATGTATATAACGGTGTGCTCTACCTGGTGCTATGTGTATAACGGTGTGCTCTACCTGGTGCAATGTGTATAACGGTGTGCTCTACCTGGTGCAATGTGTATAACGGTGTGCTCTACCTGGTGCAATGTGTATAACGGTGTGCTTTACCTGGTGCAATGTGTATAACGGAGTGCTTTACCTGGTGCAATGTGTATAACGGAGTGCTTTACCTGGTGCAATGTGTATAACGGAGTGCTCTACCTGGTGCAATGTGTATAACGGAGTGCTCTACCTGGTGCAATGTGTATAACGGAGTGCTCTACCTGGTGCAATGTGTATAACGGAGTGCTCTACCTGGTGCAGTGTGTATAACGGAGTGCTCTACCTGGTGCAGTGTGTATAACGGAGTGCTCTACCTGGTGCAGTGTGTATAACGGAGTGCTCTACCTGGTGCAGTGTGTATAACGGAGTGCTCTACCTGGTGCAGTGTGTATAACGGTGTGCTCTACCTGGTTTCAATGTGTATGATGGGTACTAGTGTGTGCTTTTGGTCGCTGGGGGGTTACGAGCAGGCTGAAATTTTGCCTAGGGTGACGGGAAACCTTGCACCGGCCCTGGATGCCAGGACCAAACAAAGTCCGACATCTTCTTCTGTAACCTCATATGATGATGATACAATACCTTCTCGCTCTGAATCTAGTAGAGGTGTCACACTTACAACAGAGAAATCAGTGCCAAAAAAAAAAGAACACTATGACAGATGAACAAAGGGGAATCCACCAGTGATATAAGTTTATCCCAGGTGCCTGAAGGTGAAACAAATGGAGATGTGCCTCCCCCACCCCCTGTTGGAGCAGGTTCTCTCCAGCCTCATCCCCCCATGTTTCTGCAAATTCCAGCTCCCTAGTGTCTCCACTGCCAGCTGACCTCCCTTCAGTCGCACAAGCCACCCCCCTTCTGTCCCATCAGCCAGTAATCCCCCCTTCTGTGCCATCTGCAAGCCAACCCCCCTTCTGTCCCATCAACCAGCCAACCCCCTCCTGTCTCATCAGCCAGCCAGCTAACCTCTCATGTCTCATCAGCCAGCCAGCCCCCTTCTGTCTCATCAGCCAGTCAGCCCCTTTTCTATCACACCAGCCAGCCAGCTAGCTCCTCTTCTGTCTCATCAGCCAGCCCCTCTTTTATTTCATCAGCCAGACCCTCTCTGTCTCATCAGCTAGCCAGGTCCCCTTCTGTCTCATCAGTCAGCCAACCAGACCCTCTTCAGTGTCACCAGCCAACTCCCCTTCTGTTTCACCAGGCTCCTAGTATCAATCTAGCCAGACCCCTTCTGTCTCTCCAGTCCCACACAGCCTACAGACACTTACCTTCTCCTGTGTCTTTTAGCTGCTCCTCTTTACGCTTCAACAGATGGCTCCTCTGTCAGCGGTGCAGTGTATGTGATGTCATGATGTCAAATGTGTATATATATATATTAAAACTTTATTATACAATGCAGTTGCCAAATGACAGTGGCCACCCAGAAACCACAGATGGATACATCTATAACCAGTGGTTGTAGATGGACCTCGCTGTACCCCCTGCCAACTGGTGCCCTGAGGTCAATGATTCCATAGCATCTGGAAGTTCCACCACTGGTATCCACATTATTTATGTGTGTCTGACATTTATAACACTGTACTCGTAGAGAAGCCTCTTTCCACCATTTCTGCACCCTCTAAAATGTGGGGATGAGCAGTCCAAATAAAGATGGTGACCTCCTGTAGAAATTGGCAATGCTAGTGCAACAGAATGAGGGGGATATACAAACAAAGGAAATGGAGACACTGCGCTAAAAATAAAGGCAGGTTAACCTAGAAGTGCTGCTGAAGGAGGTGGGGTCACTACCTAACCCCACAAGTAAATTTACAAACAATAAAGGACGGAGTTTCCTTAGCGCAAATCTTAGGATAATGAGGATACAAGTTGTAAAGTTCAAAACATATGTTTATTTTTAGGAAGGTGGTATTATTGATATGAATAAAACATTACATGTATTTCATATAACAGTGTAACAACCTATTACCGGTAGACATGGACAAATAGACATACTACATAAAACATATAAATGAATTTAAAATATTGTGGCCTTTTTTACGTTAAGATAGAAAATAGTATTTTAGTATTTATCAATATGTCTATATACCTGTGTGTAGCTTATAGAAAATTTTAATAATAGACCCACAATAGATATATTATGAGTGTTTTAAAAGATCGTAGTATGTGGGGTAGTGGTGTATAGAGTATAACGGAACAAATTATTACATATGGCCCAGCAATAAGTTGGACATATAATATGCAGTTACATCTGTATTGGAAGAAGTTTTAGTTTTTAGTTGATAGTGTTTTAATTTTTAGTGTGCACTGTTCAATGTTTTTGTGTATAAAAGAAAAACAATTAAGAAGCATGTGGTAACATCATTATCTCAGGATGATATACATAACAGATATATAAAAAGGAAAAAGTACCAACAAGAGGTGATCCCGTTTTGGAACGCATATATAGGAAGTGAAAGACAATGGAACGCATATATAGGAAGTGACTCCGACTGTGGAACGCATGACGTAACAGGAAAACACATTAAGGAAATGACCGGAGCGTATACAAAGTCCCTATAAAAGAGGTGAATGGGTACGGATCGATCTATCTGCAATCCTGAAGAAGCCTCATCGAGGTGAAACGCGTCGAGCGCAGAACGCATCGATCCCATACAACGCTGCTTAGCGCTAAGAGCAGCGTGTATGGGAACCCGCCGGCGGTATTCGTACCATACCCACTTCCGGGACAATTCAGCTTTTTCGGACATTGCACTTGTGGAAGTCTCGTGGAGAGGATATTACAAGGTATTTATATCTGGAACTGTATGCACATTAAGGTTGGACATGTAGAGAACAACCACGGTATTAGCACGAAGCTGACGTTACAGACTGCCTGTCACAACACCGTGCCCTCGTAATAATCAATTGTGGAATACAGATCCGTCTCTTTTTTCAAAGACTCTTTATTGTCAAATATCTACACCCTCTTTTTACTGCAGGAAAGGGAGTAAGCCGTTGAGGAACACACCCTCCCCTAATAGACAGCATAGAGGCTGTATATGTATTTTGAAATGAATAAGTAATACCACAATATTTTAAATTCATTTATATGTTTTATGTAGTATGTCCATTTGTCCATGTCTACCGGTAATAGGTTGTTACACTGTTATATGAAATACATGTAATGTTTTATTCATTAATAATACCACCTTCCTAAAAATAAACATATGTTTTGAACTTTACAACTTGTATCCTCATTATCCTAAGATTTGCGCTGGGGAAACTCCGTCCTTTATAGAATGAGGGGGATGTTTATGTATCTGTATTTTGTGTGGCATTTGTGACAGTCTTTTTTACATAGACAAACATTTTTATAGCTTATTAGCATTTGCCCTTAGCTTTGCTCGCGTGGATGTCTGTTATTGCTCAGTGGAACTAATTGTACAAAGACAGTAGTACCATCTAATATTGTGATGTATATTTTATATTGTACACATTGATCACAATTTTTTTATAATAATATTTGCAGTTTTTCCTTCAGGGATTACCACAAAAAGATGCTTGAGGCAGCTAACTGTTGAGGTTGCCATGTAAAGCTGTCCATAGGAGAAGCAGCTGGTTCTGAGATCTATGCCTGCCCACCCGAGCATTTGCCCCTGTGACTGTAAACATATTGGGTGGGATGTAATGCTGCTCGAGTTCAGCGGCCATGCAGGATGCCGACCGAACTCAGACTTTTTCTAAAGGGGCAATCACTTATAAGGCTTTGTTTTGCCTTGTAAGTGACTGCCCCTTTAAATAAAGTCAGCGTTCAGCCGGTATCCTGCACGGCTGCCAAACTCGGGTAGCATTACATCCCGCCCCTAGTCATTTTGGACTTGAGGAGCTGGCTTTTCCTTTATTGCTACTCTCCTTGATGTCACATCAAGATCATACTGTACATACCTCAGTTTCTTTCTAGTTCACTAAGCTATTGTATACAATAGTGAAAACGTGATTCAAATTCACCCAGAAGTTTCTGAGTGATGCCGAAACGAACAGACTGAAAAAAATTCAGATTTCTTTTCCCGTCTCCATAGTTCATAAACAGTCCCTAGAAATATATTTCACAAAAAGATTGCTATGTACTGAGAAGTTCGATAGACTTCTTGGAAAGCAGCCACTAACCCCTATTGCACACTGTAACTGAAGCCGCTGTAATAAATCCTTTACCTACGTACTCTGTCCCCAGTTAGCGTACACAGTCCCGTACTGTGCACGCACTTTGCGTACACACGCCGGAATAGCCGTGCAGCTTACACTCAGTGCATACACACAGACCGACACGCTGAGAGCACGAGGCAGCTCTAGGTGTGGCAATTACACTATACAAATGCTCAACAGAAACTGAATGCGACACCAGTATTTGATTGTATGTTGTGGTCCAAAGCAGCAACAAGTAATAATATATTTGTAAAAGGGGATTACAATAAGTTAAAATATAAATGGTACAACACAATACAATTAAATCACAGAGAGAGAGTCACACCCAATGATACGTACGTTTGTTCGCCTGCGCAACCCGGATCCGGTCCTCTAATCGATCTGGCAAGATGACCTTAGAGCAAGAGAGAGAGAGAGAGTGACCGGCCCAGGTGCAAGGTTTATATACCCTTGCCCAAAATATAATACAATGGGGTTGTATGCTCTCCACCGATTGGTTGGAGGGATGGTCATTTACAGTACAGGAGAGGTCATTGGTCGGTTTGAAGAGATGGGCGATGCCTTGATCCAGGGGTGTGTACTGCTGGTCAGCTCTGGATTCCCACCGCATACCAAGTACATACTAAACACAAATATACCTTTAATCTGCCTTTGCGAATAACTATTCGCAACGACATGCGATCTTCTCCAAACCAACACCGGATTATTATTCATAATTATCCGAACACGTAGATACCATGCATGATGCTCTGATCAGTTACTGTCCCCTCGCATACTGTAAAGGTGTATAATTCCCTTGTTGTGCCTTGCAAATAAGTAAATGTTGCATGAGGGGAAAGGGGAGACTATGTGTAATGTGTGTACTAAGTTTGGGAAATATGTAATGTGTGACAGATATTTCCATGTTCATTAGGTTACTTTGTTATGTTATCTCCAAGCAACATGATCCTACACATGAAATGACCAACCATTCTCAAGATACACACAAATATATATATATATATATATATATATATTCAATTTAATATAGAAGGCACTCACCAGACTTGTAATGAATATGCAAAAAATTGTTTATCAAATCTCACATCAGCAGCTTAATCATGGTTGGTCGACGTTTCGGTCCCAAACCGGACCTTTTTCCAGACCAGTGTGTATAATCGTCAGAATCACAAACCAAATGACCCCCAGCGTGGAACTACAAGTACCCCCCCCAGGACCCGCCCATTAATCCATCTACCAATTGCAATCCAAGATGCTCTATCAGCCAGATTATATACTTAGTAAACACATATAGCTCACCTCACCTCTCATAGATGCAAATTAGCCTTTTTATATGCAACACATTAAAATAGTATAGTTGCGCTCACCTCATTCCCTGTTTGGAATAAATCAACAGGTGGAACGCACGCCGCCGGTGACCCGCATGGGACTTCCGCCGTCTCCAATTACCATATTACCACTTCCGACTTCATCGTTCAGCACTGGGTAACCAGTGGAACGCACGCCGCAGATGACCCGCAAGGCGCTTCCGCATCTCATAACAAAATGTTGTCACTTCCGGATGTTCATGTGAATACCGGGGCGCAGCGTGAATACGCTACATACTAGCAGATATAACTTCAAGTGTTAGTATAATTTACATAAAGCTAAATGTGAGTGACTATAGCTGTGTTTACAATAATGTATCACCCAATCAGAGCTTTATAAGTAAGGCCGCCCAAGCGGGTATCAGTAATTCCACACTGGTTTAGGACCGCATAATGGAAACTTGGTATCCAATACATATATAAACATACAAATAATATATTACTAAATAACATATTATTATTAAAATCCCTATTGTTGGACTGAATCACTGGACAGCCATGGTGGACAACCCTGTCATGGAAATAGTCCTTGAATAATCAAAGATCACAAGTTTGAAATTATTAGAGCACAATGTCCAATATAATCAAAGAAAAATACTTAAATGATTCTGTTCATTCAGCCCTCTTGGTGACACAGTTCCCAGATAGTGTATCCAATAGGCTTCTCTTTTTAGGAGTAGTAAACCTCTATCTCCCCCCCCCGTAGGGGTGGCGGAATCCAGTCAATGATCATATGACGTAATGTGGCAACTTGATGTTTCATCTGCATAAAATGAAGTGCCACTGGTTTATCTGTTTTGCCGCTGGTGAGTGCCAATTGTATTGAGGAACTGTGTTGGTTGATCCGTTCACGGTACGTTCTCACAGTTTTCCCCACGTACATCTTCCCACATGGGCAAGTGAGATAGTAGACTACATGGTCCATTAAACAGAAGGTTGTGTTGATCTGTGCTCCTAGTTTATGCAGCTGACAATCTAATCGGGTTACACCATACCCGTGAGATCATATATAGAAAAAAAGAAGTAAAGATTGCCTGCGCTGAATCTAATACTTTATGTATAGACAATTAATTGCGGGTAAATTAAAACTATCCGTACTGTTCAATTGTGATGTACCATTTAATACCATATGATCTAACCAAACAGTTATGCTAAATGGCTAGTATTTGTTAAAATATCATAATATATATACATACTATATATATATATATATATATATATATACTAATTTGAAGGCTGACAAATCAGAAAACTGGCTAGAGAAAATAAAACTGCAGATTGACAAATACAGAACTGATTTGTTAGCATTCAAAAGGAAGAAATGGGAAACCGTTGAATCTGATTATCAACAACATTCAGTATATAAGTGGCTATCTGGCGAGGATCAATCCACCAGATGGCGACGTAATCGACAGGGTAGATATAATCAAAGACAACAAAGATCTAACTACTCACAAGGACATTCCTCGTCCGACTCTGAGTTCACTGATACTATACCGCCATCTGGGGCTGGGGCTTCGTCCTCTTTTTTAGGACCAGGCACCAGAGCTCGGAGGGCCAAAGTCGTTACAGGCGACCCCACCCGCGGAGGGGGAGGATCAAAAACACGGGGACGAGGAGGGAGAGGTTCTCGAACTTAATATTTAATTTATCCACTCATGTGTTATCTGAGGCTGAAACTTCTTTGTTAAATAAAGGCCTCTCATTTGTCCCAACCTGCCACTTTAAATCTTTTAAGTGGTCAATTGAGCGGTATAAGATGGGACGCCAATTGCGTCTAAGGGAATTTTTTGATAACAAATTTGTCAATAATCAGCCACAGCTTGAAATGCAAACACGATCACTTGGGTTGTTTAAAAATTCAAGTAAATTTGACCCGGCATCCAATAATGCCAGTTTAAAAACCTTCTTGCAGGTAATTGACAGTGAGATTCAGAAAAAGCAATAAGGGCAATGAAGGTTATTCCAATTTATCTAATGCCGAATGGCAAGCACTTAGAGATTTAAAACGAAACACCAACCTGGTTATTAGGAATGCTGATAAGGGAGGAGCTGTAGTCCTCCAGGACTTCGCTGATTATGACTTTGAAATTAAAACACAATTGTCTGACAGTAACACCTATATCCAAGCTCCCTACAACCCCATTCCCAGATTCAAAAAGGAGGTTGACAACCTACTGGCACAGGCATTACAATGTGCATGGATTAATGATGATGTCTTTGAGTACCTATCGGTGACTCACCCTATATGTCCAATCATCTATACCCTCCCTAAGGTGCACAAATCCTTGGTAAAACCCCCAGGGAGACCGATAATATCTGCACAAGGATCGCTGCTACAACCGCTGGCACGGTTTGTCGATCATTTTCTGCAACCATGTGTAAAGATGATGGATAGTTATATCCGTGATACCGGTGATCTCCTGGGGGTTTTGACTCGGATCACTGATGACGTATCCACTTGCTTTTTAGCAACTCTAGCTGTAACATCACTATACACCGTCATCCCTCATGAAGAGGGGATAACCGCTGTAAGGGAAGCACTGATCAAGGGGCCATATGAGGGTCCACCTATTGAGTTTGTTTTGAGTCTGATTAGATTGGTACTTACATGTAATCACTTTCAGTACCAGGACGAGTACTATGTGCAGTTGGCGGGCACCGCTATGGGTTCTAATTTGGCCCCGGTGTTCGCCAATCTGTACATGGCAAAATATGAACAAGAAAACATTTTGGTGAATTATGCTGAGCATATTGTATGCTATAAGAGATACATCGATGATCTCTTTATCATTTGGCGGGGATCCGCCGAATCTTTTCACACCATGGTGGACACCCTTAATGCTCTTAATAGTCCAATTAGATTGACTGCTACAATAAGCGAGTTTACCATTCATTTTTTGGATATTACCATATACAAAGATCCATCCTCACCATCAATACTTGATTATACTTTATACCGCAAGCCCACAGACCGAAATACTCTTTTATGGGCATCCAGCCATCACCCAGATAAGTTAAAATCCAATCTACCTGTTTCACAATTTCTCCGGGTATTAAGAAATAACTCTAATGACATCAATGCTGACACACAACTGCTTGAGTGCAGACAACGCTTTATCGAACGTGGATATACAGCCTCCGTGGTGGAAAAGTGTTTGGTCAAAGCACGTAAATTACATATGAAAAATACCAGCAGCAGAAATAAGAATCGTAACTGCATAATATTTAAGACTAGTTGTAACACCAGTTTGCATACTGTGGAAAGAACAATAAAGAGAAATTGGTCCATGATCAGCACTGACCCCAAATTCAAGAAAGTTGGCAGCAAACCACCTTTACTGAGTGTACAAAGAGGGTCTAATCTGAAGGATATGCTGATGAGACCGACCATGCGACCAACGATGACGACTGGAACTACCTGGTTGAATGTAAATCCAGGATGCTTCAAATGCTTGAAATGCATGACCTGCAGAGCTATGATAACTGGGCGATTCTTCAACCACCCATTGTATGGGATAAAAGTTCAGTTACGACATCATCTGACATGCCTAATGGACCATGTAGTCTACTATCTCACTTGCCCATGTGGGAAGATGTACGTGGGGAAAACTGTGAGAACGTACCGTGAACGGATCAACCAACACAGGTCCTCAATACAATTGGCACTCACCAGCGGCAAAACAGATAAACCAGTGGCACTTCATTTTATGCAGATGAAACATCAAGTTGCCACATTACGTCATATGATCATTGACTGGATTCCGCCACCCCTACGGGGGGGAGATAGAGGTTTACTACTCCTAAAAAGAGAAGCCTATTGGATACACTATCTGGGAACTGTGTCACCAAGAGGGCTGAATGAACAGAATCATTTAAGTATTTTTCTTTGATTATATTGGACATTGTGCTCTAATAATTTCAAACTTGTGATCTTTGATTATTCAAGGACTATTTCCATGACAGGGTTGTCCACCATGGCTATCCAGTGATTCAGTCCAACAATAGGGATTTTAATAATAATATGTTATTTAGTAATATATTATTTGTATGTTTATATATGTATTGGATACCAAGTTTCCATTATGCTGTCCTAAACCAGTGTGGAATTACTGATACCCGCTTGGGCGGCCTTACTTATAAAGCTCTGATTGGGTGATACATTATTGTAAACACAGCTATAGTCACTCACATTTAGCTTTATGTAAATTATACTAACACTTGAAGTTATATCTGCTAGTATGTAGCGTATTCACGCTGCGCCCCGGTATTCACATGAACATCCGGAAGTGACAACATTTTGTTATGAGATGCGGAAGCGCCTTGCGGGTCATCTGCGGCGTGCGTTCCACTGGTTACCCAGTGCTGAACGATGAAGTCGGAAGTGGTAATATGGTAATTGGAGACGGCGGAAGTCCCATGCGGGTCACCAGCGGCGTGCGTTCCACCTGTTGATCTATTCCAAACAGGGAATGAGGTGAGCGCAACTATACTATTTTAATGTGTTGCATATAAAAAGGCTAATTTGCATCTATGAGAGGTGAGGTGAGCTATATGTGTTTACTAAGTATATAATCTGGCTGATAGAGCATCTTGGATTGCAATTGGTAGATGGATTAATGGGCGGGTCCTGGGGGGTTACTTGTAGTTCCACGCTGGGGGTCATTTGGTTTGTGATTCTGACGATTGTACACACTGGTCTGGAAAAAGGTCCGGTTTGGGACCGAAACGTCGACCAACCATGATTAAGCTGCTGATGTGAGATTTGATAAACAATTTTTTGCATATTCATTACAAGTCTGGTGAGTGCCTTCTATATTAAATTGAATATATAACGGGACCTTGTGGATACAAGCTTTCTCCCTGGAATTTTGGCACCCCAGCAGATGATATTGGATATACAGTGAGTGCCACTTCATTTGTTCCTATATATATATATATATATATATATATATTTATTTCCAAGAGTTTTGACTATAAATGTTATACCTCTGCTCTATGTAAATGTAAGTTGTCAGCTGTTAGTGATTTGTATCAGCAAGGCTTGTGTTCTTTGTATAGTATATTTGTCTCCTATTGTCCTGGTTTCTATTAAACAATGACAGTCTGTTTTTTTGGTTGTCTTCAGTATACACTCTGAAACAATAAGGATAACTAGAGATTTTTACTTTCCTCACAGATCAGGGTGCCTGTTTCATGATCACAAACCTTTGCGTAAACAAGACATGTCTTGATATATTCAAGACATTGTGTTAGAAGAATGTGTATGTGTGGTTTGATTAGCTTGTGTGTGAACAGTAACTTGCCTTTGAAGATTACACAGTCTGTACAAATTCTGTACTATAAGGATAGAATATGGAACATGGCATTGGGGGCCTTTCTATGCATTTGCGTATGTCACCGTATTTACCCATACCCCATGCTAATACGCAGGGCTTCACGAGCCAATGTATGCAGCGTCCGGGTCTGCGCACGCACGGCTAATACGCAACCGCACAGAAGCCACTCTGAATGGTGTCTGTATGTGTAGTGCAGGTTTGTAATATTTTCCGACTTCGACAGTCCACCCTTTGGCAGTCAACAATAACTGCCATAATTAATATGCAGAAAATATTTACATAATAATACATAGATACAGTGTTTAGAGTATGCACCTTGAAGTGAGAGAAAAAGTCATAGGTGAGAAAATGTGTGGCCTATTGTGATAGGAAAAAGCGTGTATGTATGAGTAAATACTTGAGGGGAATGTATCATCGTGCAGTGTAAGCTTCTAGGTTTTGCGAAGTATTCATTAAATTCCTTCTCATCCCGTATTAAGGGTCTGTACATGGTCCAACAAACTCCACCGAGCTATATGATAAATGGGGAGCACATTTATCTGATGATACATCGTGGGGATCCATATGTGTGAGCAATTAGGTGTCCCTATTATCTAATGACTATGTGTGTTTCACTAACCTAGCCCTACAGAGATGAACAGAAGACATGTAACGGTACATACAACAATAAAATGACATTTTTGGTGATTGATGAGTTGGGTTCCGGTTTGTGGATTTCCTTTTTCTGATGCTAGCCTTGGTGAAAGTGATACGCTGATCCTGGGGTCCTACCAACCCGTACTCTCCATCAGAACTCACTCCAGATCCTTGCTCCACCTCTCTGGGACCCTCACAAAAACAAGTTGTCCTTATTAAAACCAAAGTCACTAACAGAACCCGAAACGCAGTCTCTTGTAACCGATCCATTTCGTTAGGGGAAAGGAGGAAAATAAGGAGAAAAGAAAGGAAAAATGCAGGGGGAGGTGAAAAAAAAGAAAAACTGGTGCGACAACCTTCCTTGATCTTTGTTAACCGTCTCTGGCTGCACCAGTCGTCTTTGCTCTTTCCGCTCCCTACGCACGGGTGCCGCTCAACAGTCTTGCCTTTTTAGTTCTCCCGGAATAGCTGCTCCAGCGATACAAGCTTCTCTTCACCTTTCTCCTTATCACGAGCTGTCTCCGGGTCTGTAACTTTCTTGCAATGGGACGAGTGGACCCAAGTCTCTCTTTCGCCGACCTTTAGTGCTGTTGTACTGGTCAATAAAACTTGGTACGGTCCTTCCCACCTTTCGAATCATCACAAAGTCCCCAGGTTCAATGTCATGACAATTACTGTTTGGTAGGTCAGGAATCCCCAGCTTTAGATTTCTTTGTTGATTTCTGAGCTGCTGGCTCATCCTAACCAAATATTGCACAGTCACATCATTATTACATTTCAAATCATCCTGGGGGTAAATCATTACGTGAGGTTGTCGCCCAAAAAGAACTTCAAAGGGTGATAGGTTAAGTGGTGACCCGGGAGTGGTTCTGATGCTGTACAACACTAGTGGCAATGCCTCTGGCCACAACAATCCAGTTTCAACCATCACTTTGCTAAGCTTGTTCTTAATAGTGCTATTCATTCTCTCCACCTTTGCGCTCGCCTGTGGCCGGTACGGAGTATGTAGCTTGCTATTAATACCCATCAGTTTGCACATGACCTGAAAGACTTCACCTGTAAAATGGGTACCCCTATCACGTTCAATTATTCTAGGGTACCATATCTACACACAAATTCCTGCACAATTTTCTTTGCAGTGAACGTAGCAGTATTTGTGGCAGCGGGGAATGCTTCTACCCAATTTGAAAAGACATCTGTACACACTAGGACATATTTCAGATTCCTACAGGGTGGTAACTGTATGAAGTCTATTTGTATTACCTGGAAGGGTCCGTCCGTAGGAGGGATATGGGATGGTTCCGTCGGTATTGTCTTCCCAACATTCTTTCTCATGCAGGTGATACAAGTCATTGCCCTCCTACCTGCATGAGATGAGAACCCTGGTGCACTCCAGTATGCCCTGACCAGTTTGCACATACCTTCCTTGCCCAAGTGGGTCAGGCCGTGAGCTGCTTCCGCTAGGGTTGGAAGATATGCCTTGGGGGCCACTGGCTTATCGTGCCCATCTGTCCAGAGGCCCGAAGACTCTTTTCCATATCCCTTCGCCTTCCAGACGGACTTCTCCTGCAGGGAACACAAATCTTGCATTTCAATGAGTTGTTGTGTGCTTATTGTGTTAAATGTCATCAGTGGTGTGATGTTGGTTAGTGTGACTGAACGTGCTGCTGCCTTGGCAGCTTCATCTGTTACCAAGTGACACTGGGTCTTGACTGTAAGTGTGGGCTTTACACTTGATAACAGCCACTCTGTCGGGGTCTTGTATTGCTGATAGCAATCTTTCGATGTGGGTCGCATGCGCCACGGGTGTGCCAGCTGCTGTCATGAAATTTCTGAGGCGCCATAGGGCCCCGAAATCATGCACCACTCCAAAGGCGTACCTAGAATCTGTGTATATATTAGCTGACTTACCCTTGGCCAGTTCACACGCTCTGGTTAGGGTGACCAGCTCAGCAACTTGTGCTGAGTGCGGTGGGCCCAGCTGCTCAGCTTCTATAATACTTCTGTCGTCTACAACTGCGTACCCAGTGCACAGGTCTCCCGAGTCCGTCTGTCTGTGGCAACTACCGTCAGTGTAGAAGGTAAAATCTACGTTATCTAAGGGGTTGTCACTGATGTCAGGTCTTGCAGTGAAAGTTTGGTTGAGGTATTCCATACAGTCATGCGAGTCAGTGTCTGCACTAAATCCTCCTTCACCATCATTCTCATCCTCCACCCTTTGTGTCTGTCCAGGCACACTTGGCAGATAAGTTGCAGGATTTAGTGTGCTGCATCTCTTAATGGTGATGTTTACAGGGGCAATTAGTGATAATTCCCACCTTGTAAACCGCGCAGATGAGACATGTCTGGTTTGGGCAGAGTTCAGTAAGGCTGATACTGCATGAGGTGTATGGATGGTCAGGTTGTGTCCTAACACTACGTCTTCGCTCTTACTCACTAGCAAAGCTATCGCTGCAACACTTCGCAAACATGTGGGGAGAGACCGTGTTACAGTGTCCAACTGTGCACTGTAGTATGCTACTGGTCTGCTGGCATCACCATGTTTCTGTGTTAAAACACCTGCTGCACACCCAGCACTCTCTGTACCATACAATTCAAAGGGTTTCCCATAATCTGGCATACCTAATGCAGGTGCCTGTGATAGGCACTGTTTGAGTCTCTCAAATGCCAGTTTGGACTCATCTGTGTGCAAAATCCGATCTGGTTTGTTTGAAGAGACCATCTCTTGCAAAGGTAAAGCCAGTATATAGAACCCTGGGATCCAGTTTCGGCAGTACCCACACATTCCTAGGAAAGTGCGGATCTGTTGCTGGGTTTGTGGCAGAGTCATGTTGCGAATCGCTTCTATCCTATCAGCAATGAGGTGTTGTTGTCCTTGTGTCAAGCAATGCCCCAAATACC
Source organism: Pseudophryne corroboree (assembly GCF_028390025.1). Lineage (NCBI taxonomy): Eukaryota > Metazoa > Chordata > Amphibia > Anura > Myobatrachidae > Pseudophryne > Pseudophryne corroboree. The sequence goes on from NC_086447.1 coordinate 298,842,644, forward strand.
TCACCCTTTTACTGCACAACTGTAATTTATCCTTTGAAACCTTGTGTCCTGTCTGGGAGAGGTGAAGCAGCAGCTGCTTCGTATCTGCCAAGGACGTTTCAAATGAGTCAGAGCACAACAATAAGTCATCAACATACTGTATTAGCACTGAGCCACTTTCAGGTTGAAAGGATTGCAAACAGTCATGCAGTGCTTGGGAGAAGATACTTGGGCTGTCAATGAAGCCTTGGGGGAGTGAGTCCAGGTGTACTGTACTCCCCTGTAAGAGAAGGCGAAAAGGTACTGACTGTCGGGGTGGAGAGGGACAGAAAAGAAGGCAGAACAGAGATCAATGACAGTGAAGTATGAAGAGGTTGCGGGGATCTGCATCAAGATGACAGCTGGATTGGGCACTATGGGGAATTGACTCTCAACTATTTTGTTCACCCCTCTTAAATCCTGCACTAGCCGGTAAACTCTCCCCCCAGGGAAGATGGGACTATTGGCAGTGCTGGACGTCCTGACTAGGATGCCCTGTTGTAGCAAGCGCTCTATGACGGGGTACACTCCTAATTCCACCTCTGGCTTCAGAGGATACTGAGGGATTTTTAAAGCTATCATACCATCTTTTACTTGTACTACTACTGGGGCTACATTCGCCATCAATCCAGTGTCTTGTCCATCTTTGGTCCAAAGGGAACCCGGTATTCGTGAGATCATTTCCTCTACCTTTGATGGACACTTGTCTATAACAGCAGAATGCGACATTAGCCTTTGAGGGGTGTCTAATATATCTTGCACTTCTTGAACGTGATTCTCAGGTATATCTAAGAAGACACCCTCAGGAGTACAATATATGACACACCGCATTTTACACAATAAATCTCTTCCAAGCAGGTTAGTCGGAGCCGATGCAGCTAGCAAAAAGGAATGCTTGGTCTGCAAGGGCCCTATCGTAATCTCTGCAGGTCTACTCAAAGGGTATTGTTGCACTGTTCCTGTTACTCCCATTGCCGAAATTGGTTTGCCCGTGGTCAGTAAATTGGTTGGAGCTTTGAGTACAGATCTGGCCGCCCCTGTATCTACAAGAAATGGTTGTAGTGTTCCTGCTACTTTGACCAAGACCTCAAGTTCATTCCCAGGGCCAGAGATTAGCTTCACAGGCTGCAGACTACAGGTGTGGCCTAACCTCTATTGGGGCCGTGGACCCACCCTTTGGGCGTTGGCGGCTATGATATGTGAGGGGGATAACGGTAAGTCTTCGGGGGCTCGCCAGTCCTCCCATGGTGGGTACCTCCTTGTTTCCCCTCTATGCGGCTCGTACTCTCTCCTGTATGATCCCTGATCTCCTCTATGTGTATAATTACTTTGCTCGTGTTCTTGTCTAGGGGGTCTGAATTTTTGTGTGCTGTTACAATTGCTGGCATAATGCCCTTCCCTTTTACACAGATAACAAACTCTTGGCTTTTACCATGTGTCAGGGGCCTGGGGTTTTGGTCGAGTTGGTGCTCCTTCCAATGCTTGGATGCTCATCACCATCAACCGCTACCCCTGTGCCTCCCTGGTTTTCTGGATATTACGGTCGTGCTCCAGTGCTGATTCCCTAAGTGCAGTCACCGTAATACCCCTCCAGTTTGGCAGAGAAGTTTGCACCCTGGTTTTCAGTGCCTCCTTCAATCCCTCCATTAATACAGAGACAGCTACTTCCCTGTGGTTGACATTGTCTCTAATATCGTCAATCCCAGTGAATTTAGCCATTTCCATCAAAGCTCTGTGGAAATATTCGGATGCCAGTTCATTCTCTTTCTGTCTTATGGAAAAAATCTTATTCCATCTAACTACGGCTGGGAAATACAAGCCTAGTTGTATATTGATTTGCCTGACATTCTCCTGATTGTAAGCATCAGTGAGTGGCACTTCTGCATCTAGGTTGCAGTCTGTAATAAATTTTGGGATGTCAATGTTAGAGGGGAGACTCGGTCGCAACACCGTCCGCCAATCTTTGTTTGTGGGTTCTAGGGAAAGTCCTAAATCTCTTGTATATTTCTGGCATCCGACTAAATCCTTTCTGGGGTCAGGGATGTCTGCCATAATTGACCTCAGGTCCATACGGGACCAGGGACAGTACATTGCAATGTTCCTGATTGGGGTCACCCCCTGAGTGTCAGTTCTCCCGTTAGGGACTGCAATCACCCTAACTGGATGCAACTCAACCACATCTTTCTTGTTTGTCTCTACAATACGGGGAGTCACTGTTTCTGCATAATGGACGGTACCGTACTTACCAGTCGCCACGATCTCATCTGCCCCTTCACTGGCTGATGTGGCCACTGCCCTTGGTGGTTGGGCAATGCCCACCCTTGTGTCGTATATGGTGGCAGCCAGGGCAAGGGCTGAGATCATGCTAGGCTCATCCTCTACGTTGCTGTAATCTTGGGGAGAAGGTAAAACAGGGTACAAGGTACAAGCGTTAGTTTTAATACATTCGCTGCGCATTTCCCTGACCTCTACCTTTGTATCATTGGTGGTGACACTCTTCTCTCCATCAACATATGGTGGTGGTGGTGCTGTCGCATTCACGCTTCTGCCTGGTTTGGAACTTGCTGTGCGAGCAAGCTCCCTTTGCACATCCCCCTCTTGTTGCCACAAGTTTAAACAATCTGTATGCCTTACCCTTTGCTTTCTGGATTTGAGCAGGCATATTCTAATCCTTACATTGTGTAGTACCTCTGGATCAAAACTACCTATCCCAGGAAATGATGCTTTATCCCCCACAGTCATTCGTGTCCATTCATCACAAAAGGTCTCAGTGTGGGGACCATACTTCCCCCACATTACCAACCGAGCTGACCCCCTGGGTCTCAATTCTGCTGTCTGAACCCTGACTGAGGAACGTCCCTGTGTTGTGCACTTGGCTCCCATTGTGGACCCTTTTAACACGGGAAAACTTCCTAAAATGCTCCAAACACAGTAGTCTAACGGTGGAAGTTCTCAAAGTTCTTCCACTAACTTCTTCTGCTCCGAGTACCACGGATCCGCCAAATTTAGCAGACACGCGTAGCCAGTGCAGGCCCTACTTCGGCCTATATCCCCTGGGCCTTTAGGAGTAACTTACCGTACCCAGTGAATATCTGCCTAAAAGACAATTTTTACACAAATCACGCTTGCATGTGCTTTACACAACGCGTATGATGACGAGATTTACGCACAAATATGCAAAACTTCGTATCACGTTGCGCCACGTATTGCTCACTAGAGATGAGCGGGTTCGGTTTCTCTGAAACCGAACCCGCACGAACTTCATGTTTTTTTCACGGGTCCGAGCAGACTCGGATCCTCCCGCCTTGCTCGGTTAACCCGAGCGCGCCCGAACGTCATCATGACGCTGTCGGATTCTCGCGAGACTCGGATTCTATATAAGGAGCCGCGCGTCGCCGCCATTTTCACACGTGCATTGAGATTGATAGGGAGAGGACGTGGCTGGCGTCCTCTCCATTAGAAATTAGATTAGAAGAGAGAGAGAGATTGTGCAGAGTCAGACAGAGTTTACCACAGTGACCAGTGCAGTTGTTGTTAGTTAACTTTTATTTATTTTAATATAATATATCCGTTCTCTGCTATATCCGTTCTCTGCCTGAAAAAAAACGATACACAGCAGCAGCCAGTCACACAGTGTGACTCAGTCTGTGTGCACTCAGCTCAGCCCAGTGTGCTGCACATCAATGTATAAAAGGCAAAGCTTATAATAATTGTGGGGGAGACTGGGGAGCACTGCAGGTTGTTATAGCAGGAGCCCCCAGGAGTACATAATATTATATTAATTTAAAATTAAACAGTGCACACTTTTGCTGCAGGAGTGCCACTGCCAGTGTGACTAGTGGTGACCAGTGCCTGACCACCAGTATAGTAGTATATTGTTGTATGTATTGTATACTATCTCTTTATCAACCAGTCTATATTAGCAGCAGACACAGTACAGTGCGGTAGTTCACGGCTGTGGCTACCTCTGTGTCGGCAGTCGGAACTCGGCAGGCAGTCCGTCCATCCATAATTGTATTACAATATATACCACCTAACCGTGGTATTTTTTTTTCTTTCTTTATACCGTCGTCATAGTGTCATACTAGTTGTTACGAGTATACTACTATCTCTTTATCAACCAGTGTACAGTGCGGTAGTTCACGGCTGTGGCTACCTCTGTGTCGGCAGTCGGCAGGCAGTCCGTCCATCCATAATTGTATTATTATTATAATATATACCACCTAACCGTGGTTTTTTTTTCATTCTTTATACCGTCATAGTGTCATACTAGTTGTTACGAGTATACTACTATCTCTTTATCAACCAGTGTACAGTGCGGTAGTTCACGGCTGTGGCTACCTCTGTGTCGGCAGTCGGCAGGCAGTCCGTCCATCCATAATTGTATTATTATTATAATATATACCACCTAACCGTGGTTTTTTTTTCATTCTTTATACCGTCGTCATAGTGTCATACTAGTTGTTACGAGTATACTACTATCTCTTTATCAACCAGTGTACAGTGCGGTAGTTCACGGCTGTGGCTACCTCTGTGTCGGCAGTCGGCAGGCAGTCCGTCCATCCATAATTGTATTATTATTATAATATATACCACCTAACCGTGGTTTTTTTTTCATTCTTTATACCGTCGTCATAGTGTCATACTAGTTGTTACGAGTATACTACTATCTCTTTATCAACCAGTGTACAGTGCGGTAGTTCACGGCTGTGGCTACCTCTGTGTCGGCAGTCGGCAGGCAGTCCGTCCATCCATAATTGTATTATTATTATAATATATACCACCTAACCGTGGTTTTTTTTTCATTCTTTATACCGTCGTCATAGTGTCATACTAGTTGTTACGAGTATACTACTATCTCTTTATCAACCAGTGTACAGTGCGGTAGTTCACGGCTGTGGCTACCTCTGTGTCGGCAGTCGGCAGGCAGTCCGTCCATCCATAATTGTATTATTATTATAATATATACCACCTAACTGTGGTATTTTTTTTTCTTTCTTTATACCGTCGTCATAGTGTCATACTAGTTGTTACGAGTATACTACTATCTCTTTATCAACCAGTGTACAGTGCGGTAGTTCACGGCTGTGGCTACCTCTGTGTCGGCAGTCGGCAGGCAGTCCGTCCATCCATAATTGTATTATTATTATAATATATACCACCTAACCGTGGTTTTTTTTTCATTCTTTATACCGTCGTCATAGTGTCATACTAGTTGTTACGAGTATACTACTATCTCTTTATCAACCAGTGTACAGTGCGGTAGTTCACGGCTGTGGCTACCTCTGTGTCGGCAGTCGGCAGGCAGTCCGTCCATCCATAATTGTATTATTATTATAATATATACCACCTAACCGTGTTTTTTTTTTCATTCTTTATACCGTCGTCATAGTGTCATACTAGTTGTTACGAGTATACTACTATCTCTTTATCAACCAGTGTACAGTGCGGTAGTTCACGGCTGTGGCTACCTCTGTGTCGGCAGTCGGCAGGCAGTCCGTCCATCCATAATTGTATTATTATTATAATATATACCACCTAACCGTGGTTTTTTTTTCATTCTTTATACCGTCGTCATAGTGTCATACTAGTTGTTACGAGTATACTACTATCTCTTTATCAACCAGTGTACAGTGCGGTAGTTCACGGCTGTGGCTACCTCTGTGTCGGCAGTCGGCAGGCAGTCCGTCCATCCATAATTGTATTATTATTATAATATATACCACCTAACCGTGGTTTTTTTATACCACCTAACCGTGGCAGTCCGTCCATAATTGTATACTAGTATCCAATCCATCCATCTCCATTGTTTACCTGAGGTGCCTTTTAGTTCTGCCTATAAAATATGGAGAACAAAAAAGTTGAGGTTCCAAAATTAGGGAAAGATCAAGATCCACTTCCACCTCGTGCTGAAGCTGCTGCCACTAGTCATGGCCGAGACGATGAAATGCCAGCAACGTCGTCTGCCAAGGCCGATGCCCAATGTCATAGTACAGAGCATGTCAAATCCAAAACACCAAATATCAGAAAAAAAAGGACTCCAAAACCTAAAATAAAATTGTTGGAGGAGAAGCGTAAACTTGCCAATATGCCATTTACCACACGGAGTGGCAAGGAACGGCTGAGGCCCTGGCCTATGTTCATGGCTAGTGGTTCAGCTTCACATGAGGATGGAAGCACTCAGCCTCTCGCTAGAAAACTGAAAAGACTCAAGCTGGCAAAAGCACCGCAAAGAACTGTGCGTTCTTTGAAATCCCAAATCCACAAGGAGAGTCCAATTGTGTCGTTTGCGATGCCTGACCTTCCCAACACTGGACGTGAAGAGCATGCGCCTTCCACTATTTGCATGCCCCCTGCAAGTGCTGGAAGGAGCACCCGCAGTCCAGTTCCTGATAGTCAGATTGAAGATGTCAGTGTTGAAGTACACCAGGATGAGGAGGATATGGGTGTTGCTGGCGCTGGGGAGGAAATTGACCAGGAGGATTCTGATGGTGAGGTGGTTTGTTTAAGTCAGGCACCCGGGGAGACACCTGTTGTCCGTGGGAGGAATATGGCCGTTGACATGCCAGGTGAAAATACCAAAAAAATCAGCTCTTCGGTGTGGAGGTATTTCACCAGAAATGCGGACAACAGGTGTCAAGCCGTGTGTTCCCTTTGTCAAGCTGTAATAAGTAGGGGTAAGGACGTTAACCACCTCGGAACATCCTCCCTTATACGTCACCTGCAGCGCATTCATAATAAGTCAGTGACAAGTTCAAAAACTTTGGGTGACAGCGGAAGCAGTCCACTGACCAGTAAATCCCTTCCTCTTGTAACCAAGCTCACGCAAACCACCCCACCAACTTCCTCAGTGTCAATTTCCTCCTTCCCCAGGAATGCCAATAGTCCTGCAGGCCATGTCACTGGCAAGTCTGACGAGTCCTCTCCTGCCTGGGATTCCTCCGATGCATCCTTGCGTGTAACGCCTACTGCTGCTGGCGCTGCTGTTGTTGCCGCTGGGAGTCGATGGTCATCCCAGAGGGGAAGTCGTAAGCCCACTTGTACTACTTCCAGTAAGCAATTGACTGTTCAACAGTCCTTTGCGAGGAAGATGAAATATCACAGCAGTCATCCTACTGCAAAGCGGATAACTGAGTCCTTGACAACTATGTTGGTGTTAGACGTGCGTCCGGTATCCGCCGTTAGTTCACAGGGAACTAGACAATTTATTGAGGCAGTGTGCCCCCGTTACCAAATACCATCTAGGTTCCACTTCTCTAGGCAGGCGATACCGAGAATGTACACGGACGTCAGAAAAAGACTCACCAGTGTCCTAAAAAATGCAGTTGTACCCAATGTCCACTTAACCACGGACATGTGGACAAGTGGAGCAGGGCAGGGTCAGGACTATATGACTGTGACAGCCCACTGGGTAGATGTATGGACTCCCGCCGCAAGAACAGCAGCGGCGGCACCAGTAGCAGCATCTCGCAAACGCCAACTCTTTCCTAGGCAGGCTACGCTTTGTATCACCGCTTTCCAGAATACGCACACAGCTGAAAACCTCTTACGGCAACTGAGGAAGATCATCGCGGAATGGCTTACCCCAATTGGACTCTCCTGTGGATTTGTGGCATCGGACAACGCCAGCAATATTGTGTGTGCATTAAATATGGGCAAATTCCAGCACGTCCCATGTTTTGCACATACCTTGAATTTGGTGGTGCAGAATTTTTTAAAAAACGACAGGGGCGTGCAAGAGATGCTGTCGGTGGCCAGAAAAATTGCGGGACACTTTCGGCGTACAGGCACCACGTACAGAAGACTGGAGCACCACCAAAAACTACTGAACCTGCCCTGCCATCATCTGAAGCAAGAAGTGGTAACGAGGTGGAATTCAACCCTCTATATGCTTCAGAGGTTGGAGGAGCAGCAAAAGGCCATTCAAGCCTATACAATTGAGCACGATATAGGAGATGGAATGCACCTGTCTCAAGTGCAGTGGAGAATGATTTCAACGTTGTGCAAGGTTCAGATGCCCTTTGAACTTGCCACACGTGAAGTCAGTTCAGACACTGCCAGCCTGAGTCAGGTCATTCCCCTCATCAGGCTTTTGCAGAAGAAGCTGGAGGCATTGAAGAAGGAGCTAACACGGAGCGATTCCGCTAGGCATGTGGGACTTGTGGATGCAGCCCTTAATTCGCTTAACAAGGATTCACGGGTGGTCAATCTGTTGAAATCAGAGCACTACATTTTGGCCACCGTGCTCGATCCTAGATTTAAAGCCTACCTTGGATCTCTCTTTCCGGCAGACACAGGTCTGCTGGGGTTGAAAGACCTGCTGGTGACAAAATTGTCAAGTCAAGCGGAACGCGACCTGTCAACATCTCCTCCTTCACATTCTCCCGCAACTGGGGGTGCGAGGAAAAGGCTCAGAATTCCGAGCCCACCCGCTGGCGGTGATGCAGGGCAGTCTGGAGCGACTGCTGATGCTGACATCTGGTCCGGACTGAAGGACCTGACAACGATTACGGACATGTCGTCTACTGTCACTGCATATGATTCTCTCAACATTGATAGAATGGTGGAGGATTATATGAGTGACCGCATCCAAGTAGGCACGTCACACAGTCCGTACTTATACTGGCAGGAAAAAGGCAATTTGGAGGCCCTTGCACAAACTGGCTTTATTCTTCCTAAGTTGCCCTCCCACAAGTGTGTACTCCGAAAGAGTGTTTAGTGCCGCCGCTCACCTTGTCAGCAATCGGCGTACGAGGTTACATCCAGAAAATGTGGAGAAGATGATGTTCATTAAAATGAATTATAATCAATTCCTCCGCGGAGACATTGACCAGCAGCAATTGCCTCCACAAAGTACACAGGGAGCTGAGATGGTGGATTCCAGTGGGGACGAATTGATAATCTGTGAGGAGGGGGATGTACACGGTGATATATCGGAGGGTGAAGATGAGGTGGACATCTTGCCTCTGTAGAGCCAGTTTGTGCAAGGAGAGATTAATTGCTTCTTTTTTGGGGGGGGTCCAAACCAACCCGTCATATCAGTCACAGTCGTGTGGCAGACCCTGTCACTGAAATGATGGGTTGGTTAAAGTGTGCATGTCCTGTTTTGTTTATACAACATAAGGGTGGGTGGGAGGGCCCAAGGATAATTCCATCTTGCACCTCTTTTTTCTTTTCTTTTTCTTTGCATCATGTGCTGATTGGGGAGGGTTTTTTGGAAGGGCCATCCTGCGTGACACTGCAGTGCCACTCCTAGATGGGCCCGGTGTTTGTGTCGGCCACTAGGGTCGCTAATCTTACTCACACAGCTACCTCATTGCGCCTCTTTTTTTCTTTGCGTCATGTGCTGTTTGGGGAGGGTTTTTTGGAAGGGACATCCTGCGTGACACTGCAGTGCCACTCCTAGATGGGCCCGGTGTTTGTGTCGGCCACTAGGGTCGCTTATCTTTCTCACACAGTCAGCTACCTCATTGCGCCTCTTTTTTTCTTTGCGTCATGTGCTGTTTGGGGAGGGTTTTTTGGAAGGGACATCCTGCGTGACACTGCAGTGCCACTCCTAGATGGGCCCGGTGTTTGTGTCGGCCACTAGGGTCGCTTATCTTTCTCACACAGTCAGCTACCTCATTGCGCCTCTTTTTTTCTTTGCGTCATGTGCTGTTTGGGGAGGGTTTTTTGGAAGGGACATCCTGCGTGACACTGCAGTGCCACTCCTAGATGGGCCCGGTGTTTGTGTCGGCCACTAGGGTCGCTTATCTTTCTCACACAGTCAGCTACCTCATTGCGCCTCTTTTTTTCTTTGCGTCATGTGCTGTTTGGGGAGGGTTTTTTGGAAGGGACATCCTGCGTGACACTGCAGTGCCACTCCTAGATGGGCCCGGTGTTTGTGTCGGCCACTAGGGTCGCTAATCTTACTCACACAGCTACCTCATTGCGCCTCTTTTTTTCTTTGCGTCATGTGCTGTTTGGGGAGGGTTTTTTGGAAGGGACATCCTGCGTGACACTGCAGTGCCACTCCTAGATGGGCCCGGTGTTTGTGTCGGCCACTAGGGTCGCTTATCTTACTCACACAGCGACCTCGGTGCAAATTTTAGGACTAAAAATAATATTGTGAGGTGTGATGTGTTCAGAATAGGCTGAAAATGAGTGTAAATTATGTTTTTTGAGGTTAATAATACTTTGGGATCAAAATTACCCCCAAATTCTATGATTTAAGCTGTTTTTTAGGGTTTTTTGAAAAAAACACCCGAATCCAAAACACACCCGAATCCGACAAAAAAAATTCGGTGAGGTTTTGCCAAAACGCGGTCAAACCCAAAACACGGCCGCGGAACCGAACCCAAAACCAAAACACAAAACCCGAAAAATTTCCGGCGCTCATCTCTATTGCTCACACAACCGTGCGGTCCAATCGGACCGCTTATAGACACTTGCTATCTATAAGTTGTAGGATCACCGGAGTCTTCACACTGTGCTCCAAAACAGCCGGAGTGTAATACCAAGAAAAAAAAACCTTTAAAACAACAACTTCACAAAGCTTTATCACACTCCGTTGCACGTGTTCACCTAGACCATGCTCACCAAGTTCACTGAGTTTCACCGAGTTCAACGAGTTCATCAAATTCACCAAGCGGGGTTCAAAACATTCACACCTTTTTCAGCCCACACTAACACTCTCTATAGTTTTCTGATCAGGAAAATATCCTTTCCTGTTAACTGATAGCTTTCCCCTGAGGTAACACACTTTATCAATGTTATTCTAATCTGCGTTTGAAACCGGATAGTTATGTGCTATTTGTAGATAAACATCTACTACTCCGCTTTAAATTGAACTATTGTGTGGTTTGTCCTTGGCGTTAGCGATCTTACGCAACTTGCGTAATTACGCAACCGCACGTGCCTTTTCACGCTTGTGCGTGCTCACGTACTTTGTCTGGGCCACGTGTACAAAAATGCGCCCGCACTAAAACAAATCACACAGTATAAATGTGAGCGATATAACCTATTGTCGCTCACGAACACACCCCACAATTGATCTGTTTAACCTAAAAGACTAGGCCAGAGCTGCGTTTTGTGTTCTTACAACTATATCTTTAACACAGTTACTTCAAATGTATATAGCAACACAGATGTATCCGGTTTCACACAAACCTATAAATGACCGTTATAACCTATGGCAACAATATGTGGGATGGATGCAAAGTATGGGTACGCTGTGTGCGCCTTTACGCAAGGTTACATGTGCAAAACAAAAAAACAGAAAACTTTTAAATGGCTTTTTCTTCCTTTGTCCTTGCGGTTCACGCCAGCATCCCTAACCAATGCAGTACAGGTGCGGTTCAGCAGCACAAGATAGCTCAACACAATATAATAATGCTAATCCACCCTTTGCTGCTGGCAAGCGCTTACAATGTTGTGCAAAAGCCGGGTATGAGACGAGCCGGACGATGCCCTCAACTGAGAAGTTCGATAGACGTTTTGGAAAGCAGCCACTAACCCCTATTGCACACTGTAACTGAAACCGCTGCGGCCGCTGTAATAAATCCTTTACCTACGTACACTGTCCCCAGTTAGCGTACACAGGCCCTCATTCCGAGTCGTTCGCTCGCAAGGCGATTTTAGCAGAGTTACACACGCTAAGCCGCCGCCGATGTATTCGCAATATTGCGATTACAAACTACTTAGCAGTTTCAGAGTAGCTTCAGACTTACTCGGCATCTGCGATCAGTTCAGTGCTTGTCGTTCCTGGTTTGACGTCACAAACACTCCCAGCGTTCGCCCAGACACTCCCCCGTTTCTCCAGCCACTCCCGCGTTTTTTCCGGAAACGGTAGCGTTTTTATCCACACGCCCATAAAACGCCGTGTTTCTGCCCAGTAACACCCATTTCCTGTCAATCACATTACGATCGCCGGAGCGAAGAAAAAGCAGTGAGTAAAAAAACTATCTTCATAGCAAAATTACTTGGCGCAGTGCGAACATTGCACATGCGTACTAAGCAGAAAAACGCTGCGATGCGAAGAAAATTACCGAGCGAACGACTCGGAATGAGGGCCACAGTCCCGTACTGTGCACGCACTTTGCGTACACACGCCGGAATAGCCGTGCAGCTTACACTCAGTGCATACACACAGACCGACACGCTGAGAGCACGAGGCAGCTCTAGGTGTGGCAATTACACTATACAAACGCTCAACAGAAACTGAATGCGACACCAGTATTTGATTATATGTTGTGGTCCAAAGCAGCAACAAGTAATAATATATTTGTAAAAGGGGATTACAAAAAGTTAAAATATAAATGGTACAACACAATACAATTCAATCACAGAGAGAGAGTCACACCCAATGATACGTACGTTTGTTCGCCTGCGCAACCCGGATCCGGTCTTCTAGTCGATCTGGCAAGATGACCTTAGAGCAAGAGAGAGAGAGTGACCGGCCCAGGTGCAAGGTCAAAATACTATACAATGGGGTTGTATACCCTTGCCCAAAATATAATACAATGGGGTTGTATGCTCTCCAACGATTGGTTGGAGGGATGGTCGTTTACAGTACAGGAGAGGTCATTGGTCGGTTTGAAGAGATGGGTGATGCCTTGATCCAGGGGTGTGTACTGCTGGTCAGCTCTGGATTCCCACCGCATACCAAGTTCATAATAAACACAAATATACCTTTAATCTGCCTTTGCGAATAACTATTCGCAACGACATGCGATCTTCTCCAAACCAACACCGGATTATTACTCATAATTATCCGAACACGTAGATACCATGCATGATGCTCTGATCAGTTACTGTCCCCTCGCATACTGTAAAGGTGTATAATTCCCTTGTTGTGCCTTGCAAATAAGTAAAAGTTGCACGAGGGGAAAGGGGAGACTATGTGTAATGTGTGTACTAAGTTTGGGAAATATGTAATGTGTGACAGATATTTCCATGTTCATTAGGTTACTTTGTTATGTTATCTCCAAGCAACATGATCCTACACATGAAATGACCAACCATTCTCAAGATACACATATATATATATATATATATATATATATAGAATTCCAAGAGTTTTGACTATAAATGTTATACCTCTGATCTATATAAATGTAAGTTGTAAGCTGTTAGCGATTTGTATCAGCAAGGTGTTCTTTGTATAGTATATTTGTCTCCTATTGTCCTGGTTTCTATTAAACAATGACAGTCTGGTTTTTTTGATTGTCTTCAGTATACACTCTGAAACAATAAGGATAACTAGAGATATTTACTTTCCTCACAGTTCAGGGTGCCTGTTTCATGATCACAAACCTTTGTGTAAACAAGACATGTCTTGATATATTCAAGACATTGTTTTAGAAGAATGTGTATGTGTGGTTTGATTAGCTTGTGTGTGAACAGTAACTTGCCTTTGAAGATTACACAGTCTGTACAAATTCTGTACTATAAGGATAGAATATGGAACATGGCTTTGGGGGCCTTTCTATGCGTTTGCGTATGTCACTGTATTTACCCATACCCCACGCTAATACGCAGGGCTTCACGAGCCAATGTATGCAGCATCCGGGTCTGTGCACGCACGGCTAATACGCAACCGCACAGAAGCCACTCTGAATGGTGTCTGTATGTGTAGTGCGGGTTTGTAATATTTTCCGACTTCGACAGTACAGACATAACCCGTACCATTTTATTATATGTATTGATTTGTTTAACACATTACTCATTTGCAACACATTTTTAAACATAAGTAACTGCTGTGTGCAGGGGTATATTTAGGGGCCTGAGCACCCATGGCAAAATAAAGGACTAGCGCCCCCCTCTTGGGACACAGAGGGGGAGTTACAGGAGAGGGTGAGGGCAGGAACACTAGGAGGAGTTACAGGGAGGCTGAGGGCAGGCATACTGAGGGGGATTTACAGGGAGGCTGAGGGCAGGGACAATGAGAGGGAGTTACAGGAGAGGGTGAGAGCAGGGACACTAAGGGGTAGTTATAGGGAGGGTGAGGGCAGGGACACTGAGGGGTAGTTATAGGGAGGGTGAGGGCAGGGATACTGAGGAGGAGTTATGGGAGGGTGAGGACAGGGACACACTGAGGGGGGTTACAGGGAGGCTAAGTATTTTAAGATGTATATAATAAATAACAATAATTTTAAAAAAATACTTCTCCCAGTTGATTCCCTGATGACAAACCTTCCAAGATGCTGCTGCTGTCACCCCTTAGGCTCTTCTTCTCTCCAGACTCCTCTCCTCTCCAGACTCCAAGTTTTCAGCCACTGAGCTCCGAGTCACTATGGAAATCTCCCAGTAGTCACCTCGAAACTGGTCACGTTAGGGGTGAGATAAGGGGATGGGCCACTGGGAGCAGCTGTAAAGTCTCTGCTGCTCTGTTTAACTTCCACTTATTGGGCATCTGATCCTCTGCCTGGTGCCTGCTGTGGCTGAGAGAGAGTCCCCTGAGGTACTTTACAGAGACTGTTCTGTGGTGTACAGTACAGACTTTCGGACAGAGCTGCTCCACTACCTGTCATACAGTATATTGACAGGTAGTAGTGAATCAGGTGCAGCATCAAACAGCCTGTACTGACAGTTTTGGCCACTGGTGCCCTGCCCCCCCCCCCCACCCACGGGTGCCCCCTCATCTGCAAGTGCCCCTCCCCACCGCGGGTTCCCCCTCTCATATTGTCAGGCAGTGCTCACTGCTGCCCCTCCTCCCAGCCAGCGATGATGCTTCTAAGAGAAAGAGAGCATCACTGAGCTTTGATCACAGACAGCACCGGCTGTGGTTGTTACAGCCAGGCAGTGCCCCCTCTTGGCCGGCGACCCTGGCGAGTGCCATCCTCGCCAAACAGTAGATACGCACCTGGCTGTGTGTTTGTGTCGCTGCTCTGTTGCTTAGTTCAGCCAGCCAGCCTTTAGCCAATATTGGTGAACAATATTGTGAGTTGTGAGGTGGTCAAAATTGACTGGAAATTAATATTATTGAGGTTAATAATACTGTAGGAACATGATTTTAGCAATTGTTATAAAAAAAATCCAGATCCAAAATCAAAACACATAAGGGTGGCTTTGCCCAAATCAGAGAGTACAAACAAAACACTGTGCCAAAATCCTTGAGCTCACCATTACAGTACATGAAGACAGTAGTCTCTTTTTCACTGTTATCTACCTCAAGAGCATAGCCACAAATTCTATCCTTCAGACACCTCCCTCCCACATATAGGGGTAAATGTACTAAGGTGGGAGTTTTTTTTTTAGAACTGGTTATGTTGCCCTTAGCAACCAATCAGATTCTTTCTATTATAGAAGCCACTAGATAAATGTTAAGTAGAATCTGATTGGTTGCTATGAACAACATCGCAGTTCTAAAAAATTAGAATTTCTGATAACCAGAAAAAAACTGCTCAGATAAAAGGGTATCCAGATGGTAGGACGACATGGATTAGGTTGACAGTCAATAGGTCAACATGGTTGACACAGGAAAAAGGTTGACACATTAAAATGGTCGACACAGGACAGGTCAACAAAGGAGAAGGTTGACATGATTTTTAATTTATTTTTTTAAACTTTTTAATACTTTGCCATCCATGTAGACTACAATCGAGAATAGTAACCTGTGCTAAATGCAGCGGTAGCGGAGCAAGGTACCTGGGGAATAATTCTGAGTTGATCGCAGCAGGAAATTTGTTAGCAGTTGGGCAAAACCATGGTGGTCATTCCGAGTTGTTCGCTCGTTGCCGTTTTTCGCAATGGTGCGATTAGGTGGAAAATGCGCATGGTACGCAGCGCGCATGCGTTCAGTAATTTAACACAAAACTTTGGAGATTTACACAAGCTCGAGCAACGTTTTTTCATCGCTCGAGTGATTGTAGTGTGATTGACAGGAAGTGGGTGTTTCTGGGCGGAAACTGGCCGTTTTCAGGGAGTGTGCTAAAAAACGCAGTATATCTAGTATATCTTGTTTGTAACAATCTGAAGATTAGCAGACATTTATGATAGAACTTTGGCTTAATGCAAAGTTGAGCATACGCTTGTTTATGGCACGTATTTTGTGTGTATTCACATTGCCCATACTCAGTAGCTAAGTGCATACTAGTAAGGAAGAAGCATATTTGTACATACTGTATTTCAGTCGAAGAGGCAGAACTGTTTTGTCTCATGTAGGCAAAGTATAGCGAGGGCTTGTCATAGCAACTGCGGGATATGCAGAGTTGAATGTAAACAATAATGTACCTTTTGGAGGCTTTTACTATTAGCACAGGTTCAGGTAAGATGCAGCATCAGATCACTATCACAACCATTCAGGGGCGTTTTAAGAGAGGAGGAGGCCCGTGTGCAGCCTTCTGCTTCAGGGGCCCCCTCCTCTCTGACTAATGCACAGGATTTAATACTTACCTCTCCGGAGTCCCCCGGTGGTGCCATCCCTCTCCGCAGCGGCAATAGAGTCTGAGAACAGACTATATTGCGCATGTGCAAACCTCCGGGAACACGGCGCAGTGGCCATTTTCCTGAAAATTTTGCTACTGCGCATGCGCGGAACTCCGGAAAAATGGCCGCCGTGCCATCTTTCTGGAGTTTTCAGCAGGCGCAATAGAGTTTGTTCCTCCTAGTGTTCAAACTCTATTACGCTGCTGAGAAGGGATGGCTCCGACGGGGGACTCCAGAGAGGTAAGCATTAAGCAAATGGGTGCAATGTGTGCGGGGTGGGCCCCCCTGGACCCTGGGGGCCCGTGTGCCTCGCACACACTGCACCCATTATAGATACACCAATGCAACCATTGTGATGTTTCCAGCATGGGCCAACTAATTAAGTCGATGCTTGTTCAGACTGGCCACCTCCTGCCTGCTTGCATGGCTAGGAAATCTGCATCCTCCCACACAAATCCTGGCGTGAGCACTTCCAGATAATGGGGGCAACATACCTCTATCTCCAGGAATGCAAGCCAACCACGCCCCTGCTCCGCCCCCAAATGACATGCTGCAGCTTGGGTGGACTGTGCGTAACAACACAAGACTCGTTCTGTGCATAACCAGACCGGGGCTGGTTCTAGACCTTGTGGCGCCCAGGTCGAAAGTTTCCTTTGGTGCCCCCCCTTTATATAGATATACAAAAACAAAAATGTGCGTGCGTGCTCCCGGCAAGGGGTGTGCCCTTGTTAAAATGGGCGTGGCCTCATCTGAAAAGACTACCTTACACCCCAGTTTTTGACCCTGCACCAACAGATCACGGCAACTACAGGATTTTTTTTTTTACCATATTAAGCCCCACACAGTATTGCCCCCTGCACCATATTATGCCACATACCGCAATGCCCTTGATACATTAAATCCCCATTTTACACATTACGGCAGGCAAGTCTCCCCATTTTACACATTACGGCAGGCAAGAGTCCCCATTTTACACATTACGGCAGGCAAGAGTCCCCATTTTACACATTACAGCAGGCAAGAGTCCCCATTTTACACATTACAGCAGGCAAGAGTCCCCATTTTACACATTACGGAAGGCAAGTGTCCCCATTTTACACATTACGGCAGGCAAGACTCCCCATTTTACACATTACGGCAGGCAAGTGTCCCCATTTTACACATTACGGCAGGCAAGAGTCCCCATTTTACACATTACGGCAGGCAAGAGTCCGCATTTTACACATTAGGCAGGCACGTGTCCCCATTTTATACATTACGGCAGGCATGTGTCCCCATTTTACACATTAGGCAGGCAAGTGTCCCCATTTTATACATTACGCCAGGCATGTGTCCCCATTTTACACATTAGGCAGGCAAGTGTCCCCATTTTATACATTACGCAGGCAAGTGTCCCCATTTTATACATTACGGCAGGCAAGAGTCCCCATTTTACACATTACGGCAGGCAAGAGACCCTATTTTACACATTACTACAGGAAAGTGTCCCCATTTTACACATTACGGCAGGCAAGTGTCCCCAGTTTACACATTATAGTAGGCAGAGTCCCCTTCTACAAAGAAAGACAGAGTGAGAGAAAGTTATACATTTGCAGCGGTCCTCTTCCATCCCGCTTCCCGCTCTTTGGCCCACGCCGGCCCGCCTCTCCTTCCTCCTACTAGCTTCGCTTGCTGGCTTCCCGGGCGGCTCCCACTCCTCCCCTTCATCAGTACTCCGCTCGGGGGGCGGAGTTTCATGTAATGATGCATTTGTGTCGTGACGTCAGCACGCAAACGCGTCATTGCACAAAACTCTGCTCCCGAGCGGAGTAGAAATGACAGGGAGGAGGGGGAGCATACAAACTGAGTCGGGACTCGGGAGGGTAGGTGGCGCAGCTCCTTCCGGGAGCGGCGCCCTGGGCAAGAATCCTGCTTGCCCACGGTAAGAGCCGCTCCTGACCCAGACCAACAACAATTGGTTTGAGTACTACTCTGAATCAGTCCCATTGTTATCATGTGAGAGCTCTGACACCATTTATTTGTTCCATTCATTGTTGAGGAGTGGTGTGTCTTGGAGCATTATTAAATCAGCACTATTGCAGCACATGGAAAGTGTCATATAGTTTTGTTCACTCTGTATATTTTTGTAAGCGGCAAAATAAGTTATCAATTTATACTAGCACATAAGGCAACAACAGAGTCCTCATCCCAAGGAATCTACAGTGCATCCGGAAAGTATTCAAAGCGCTTCACTTTTTCCACATTTTGTTATGTTACAGCCTTATTCCAAAATGGAATAAATTAATTTTTGACCCCAAAATTCTACCTACAATACCCCAAAATGACAACAAGAAAAAGTTTTTTTTAGATTTTTGCAGATTTATTAAAAATAAAAAACTAAGAAATCACATGCACATAAGTATTCACAGCCTTTGATCAATACTTTGTTGATGCAGCTTTGGCAACAATTACAGACACAAGTCTTTTTGAATATGATGCCACAATGGGCAGTTTCGCCCATTCCTCTCTGCAGCACCTCTCAAGCTCCATCAGGTTGGATGGAAAGCGTCTGTGCACAGCCATTTTCGGATCTCTCCAGAGATGTTCAATTGGATTAAAGTCTGGGCTCTGACTGGGCCACTCAAGGACATTCACAGAGTTGTCCTGAAGCCACTTCTTTGATATCTTGGCTGTGTGCTTAGGTTAGTTGTCCTGCTGAAAGATGAACCGTCGCCCCAGTCTGAGGTCAAGAGCGCTCTGGGGCAGTTTTTCATCCAGGATGTCTCTGTACATTGCTGCATTCATCTTTCCATCTATCCTGACTAGTCTCCCAGTTCCTGCCGCTGAAAAACATCCCCACAGCATGATGCTGCCACCACCATGCTTCACTGTAGGGATGGTATTGGCCTGGTGATGCGTGGAGCCTGGTTTCCTCCAAACATGATGCCTGCCATTCACGCCAAAGAGTTCAATCTTTGTCTCATCAGACCAGAGAATTTTGTTTCTCATGGTCTGAGAGTCCTTCAGGTACATTTTGACAAACTCCAGGCAGGCTGCCATGTGCTTTTTACTAAGGAGTGGCTTCCGTCTGGCCACTTTACTAAACAGGTCTGATTGGTGGATTGCTGCAGAGATGGTTGTTCTTCTGGAAGATTCACCCCTTTCCACAGAGGAATGCTGTAGCTCTGACAGAGTTAAGGGCCCTATACACTAGACTGATAATGCCCGATTTCATCAGATTTCGGGCATTCGGCCTGATATATCGGGTGAAAGCGGGAATTTTGGAGGTGTTTCTGATCCGATCCGCATTGCCGTGAGCATCAGATCGGATCCTCCAGATTGAACGTGCTGCACTCATGATATGTCGGACCCTGCAGGCATGGCTGGGATTGCCCAAGATATATCGTATGCAAAAGGACAGCATACGATATATCTTGGGCAATCCTGCCGCCCGGGAGCCTGCCGGGGTGATCGCCTGCGACATGTCAGATGGACATGTCGCAGTAGTGTATGGGGCCCTTTACCATTGGGTTCTTGGTCACCTCCCTGCCTAGGGCCCTTCTCCCCCAATCGCTCAGTTTAGACGGCCAGCCACCTCTAGTAAGAGTCCTGGTGGTTCCGAATTTCTTCCATTTACGGATGATGGAGGCCACTGTGCTCATTGAGACCTTCAAAGCAGCAGATATTTTTCTGTACCTTCCCCAGATTTGTGCCTCGAGACAATCCTATCTCGGAGGTCTACAGACAATTCCTTTGACTTCATGCTTGGTTTGTGCTCAGACATGCACTGTCAAGTGTGGGACCTTGTATAGACAGGTGTATGCCTTTCCAAATCATGTACAATCAACTGAATTTACCACAGGTGGACTCCAATTAAGCTGTAGGAACATCTCAGTGGAAACAGAATGCACCTGAGCTTAATTTTGAGCTTCATGGCAAAGGCTGTGAATACTTATGTACTGTACACGTGATTTCTTTATTTTTTATATTTTTAATAAATTTGCAAAAATCACACAAAAACTTTTTTCACGTTGCCATTATGGTTTATAGGGGGTCATTCCGAGTTGATCGTAGCTGTGCTAAATTTAGCACAGCTACGATCATCTTCCCTGACATGCGGGGGGGCGCCCAGCACAGGGCTAATCCGCCCCGCATGTCAGTGCCGCCCTCCCCCCGCACAAATATAAAACCATCGCACAGCGGTGATGTTTTTGTATTTCAGGAGTAACTCCCAACCAGCGCAGCTCCTGCGGCTGGCCGGGAGTCGTTCGTCGCTGCGGCTGGCCGCAGCGGCTGCGTGAGACGTCACGCAGCCGCCGCGGCCCATCCCCCCCAATGATCTGGCCATGCCTGCGTTGGCCGGACAGTGCCTCTTAAACTGTGGCTTAATGCCGCCGTCCAGCTCCCTCCCACCCAGCGACCACCTCTGTCTCAGAGGCGATCGCTAGGCAACAATGACTGCAGTGAGCGATCGGGTCGGAATGACCCCCATTGTGTGTTTATTTTTGTTAGAAAAAAATGCATTTATTCCATTTTGGAATAACGCTGTAACATAACAAAATGTAGAAAAAGTGAAGCACTGTGAATACTTTCCAAATGCACTGAATATGACCTATGTACAGTATGTTTCCTAATCAACAACCAGACTAGAATTTTGTACCAGTTTAGAGCCAGTAGAAGTTGGTCTTGTTTTGTAATTTTTGCTCCTTCATGTTACACTGGTAGATAAGAACATTTCCAGGCGAACTACTGTATGAGTATTGCAATAAAATAATGAATGTTTATCTCATATGGCAAAACATGTCAGCGTTAATGCCTCTACATGCCAACACAGAGCCCCCTCTTGTCCCTTTTTATGCCTCAAAGTACTCCTGCTTCCCTCAGGCTTCAGCTTGCCTGTTTCTCTCTGGCTCCAGCCCACACTTACCTTTGTTATCTACCAGCTGCTCCACTGCCCTTCAGCACTATAATGTGTTGCTGCTGTACATCAAGATTGGACATATATTAGAACTTAATGGGAATATTCTTGTGGTTCATTTTCATAATGGGGCTGCCTGAAGCACACCTATGTCTCAGGATTACGGTGCCTGGCCCCTTCTCAGGGACCCTACACATTCCTGCTTGTGACTGCCCCCCCCCCCCCCATTATCAGCTCCCCACCCAGCTCCATTCGTTGCCACTTTCAGTGCATACACTGTGATGGCAGGGTGGGGTGCTACTGCCATACAATCACCTCCATCTGAGGAGGTAGATGACCTGCCCTACCCCAGGATTAGCTACACTGTGAAAGTGTGTCACTCAGGACTGGTCAGGATTTGCATTGTGTCACTTGCTGATTGGTGGGAACGTGGCAGCAGTGGCTAGAGTCTCTCGAGACACAGGGGCAGATTTATTAAGCTCAGTGAAGTGATAAAGTAGAAGGTGATAAAGTACCAGCCAGTCAGCTCCTAACTGTCATTTTTCAAACCCAACCTGTGACATGGCAGTTAAGATCTAATTGGCTGGTCCTTTATCACCTTCCACTTTATCACTTCACTGAGCTTACTAAATCTGCCTCTCATTGCGGGCTTGTGACGAAGAAGCAACTGCAGCTGTCAGTTGCATTGGATGTTATGTATGGCTTCCTAGACATGTACGATCTAGAATTACCACCCATCTGGACTCTGGACAGTCTGGCGAATTTCAAGCGGCCGTATGCAAAGTCACATCAGTTACAACTGATGCTGAATTAGGCCCCTTGTCAGAAACATTTTGCACCTTCTACGTATTTGTATGAGAGAAGGGAGATTCTAGGCACAGGCAAGTCTGTTTTAAAAATTAAAACACACAAATGTTACATGTAATAAAGACAATCCCAGGTCTCCTCACGCTAATGATTGATTTACAGTATGGCAGCAATATTATAGGGAGAAAGTGAAAAGTTTAATGAAAGAGTAGTAAAGTGGTCGCACACCTTGGCACACTTCTAGTTAGAAAGCAGTGGGCATGTATATTAATGACTTTTAAATGACATAGATTAAGGACAGTAGTACACAATGCATTAAAGTACAAGAGGAAGAAAACTAAAAGATTGCATGGCTAAATCCTAATATGAACTCAACAATAATTTATGTTAGTAGATAAATGATGGGTTGGCATGAAAGTGGCAACGCCAGCAAGAAGCATACTGCTTGTCTGTTCTTTCCTCATATAGCAAGAAAAGAATTTCTCATTCATCTGGATCCATGTCTTAATACTGTACCTGAATTATTGTTATTGGGGAGAGGGGGCCTGGACTGCACACCCTAGCATCTTATAATGGGATGTGCTACCTTGCTGGGAGTTAGTACTAGAATATAGGAAAAAGAGAGCAGGTGCACCATACAACCATTAACATCATAATAAATGTAATTATACATCATATCTGAGGCTATTAGCCTACATTGGCCAATATACTGTATGATTATGCCCAGCAATCATCACGGTGACCTCATCTGACAGGTCCCTAACATTATAGGGGTTCGCCTCTATGGCACAGGGCACCCCCAACATACCCCAGCCAAACTACCCAAGTGCATCACACAAATACAGGATAGAAGAGAAACCAAATGATTGCTATAAGAAATGAGGTAGTTTAAACCTCTAGGATGGGGGCTGGCATGAAGGAACATGACTTAGCCTGCCTATGGTGTGGCAGGGACATCACATGAATAAGCCTGCCTATGGTGTGGCAGGGACATCACATGAATAAGCCTGCCTATGGTGTGGCAGGGACATCACATGAATAAGCCTGCCTATGGTGTGGCAGGTATATCACATGACTTAGCCTGCCTATGGTGTGGCAGGTATATCACATGAATTAGCCTGCCTATGGTGTGGCAGGGACATCACATGAATTAGCCTGCCTATGGTGTGGCAGGTATATCACATGACTTAGCCTGCCTATGGTGTGGCAGGTATATCACATGACTTAGCCTGCGTATGGTGTGGCAGGGACATCACATGAATAAGCCTGCCTATGGTGTGGCAGGGACATCACATGAATAAGCCTGCCTATGGTGTGGCAGGGACATCACATGAATTAGCCTGCCTATGGTGTGGCAGGTATATCACATAACTTAGCCTGCCTATGGTGTGGCAGGTATATCACATGACTTAGCCTGCCTATGGTGTGGCAGGTATATCACATGACTTAGTCTGCCTATGGTGTGGCAGGTATATCACATGACTTAGCCTGCCTATGGTGCAGCAGGGGGTGTTTCTGTGTGGGACTTGATTTAAGGGCCTCTGTGTTTCCAGTCTTTCCATCCTCCCTCCTTTGTAGTTTTTGTTGGTTTGTGACTGATCATTGGCTATTTTGTGGCAGCAAAGAACAGCAGCTCACCAGTCCGGGTGCAATCATGTATTTTGGGTGCGCTCTCTTCGTGGATACCCATGGTGGTGTTATCGTTGAGTCGTGCACATTGGGTGGTAGCCGCCTGCAATGCATGTTGTTGGTTGTTATTGTGCATTGTGGGTCTGGCTGAGTCTGGTCATCCTTTCTTTGCATCATACTTTCTCATAAATATAAATTTAAATAAATAGCTAAGAATTTCTTCCAAATGTATGTCTCTCTGTCTTTATTTATAGATTATTATTATTATTATTATTATTATTATTATTATTATTATTATATTTATTGGTTGTGGATTTCCATACATGACATGCCTCATCCGAGTTTAGTTTAGTGAAAAGTCTGACTGTTAGGCAAGTGAATGTAGCTGCTGAGTATTGGAAAGAGTTATAAATTATTGTTATGAACGTTCGGCCACATGTATACATGTTTTTCTATGTTAGGACTTAAATTATTAACTTATGAATGCCATTTGATGAGGAAGCAAAAGGTGTAATGTGTAGTGTAGGAGGAGCATGTGTACGGCCGGTACACTGTGTGTATGATAGTGTGTGTGTTATACAGTGTGTGTGCTGCTGTTGCTGTAACCGGTGCACTCTGCCTCCTCCTCACTCCTCCCATATACCTGAGCAGGGAGCAGCATGAGGGGGAGCAGGGAGTGAAGTGGCCGGGGACTGGTGCTACTCTGCTGCCGAGACTAAGAGATAAAGGTCGCCAGCGGCAGCACAGGAGGGAGATTGGGTCAATCCATGGAGAATACAAAGATCTTGTAATCCACTGCCCGGATCAGCATGTTGATGTATGAGCTGTACTGCTGGGTGAGTGACTGACACTGGTTTAGCTGTAACTCTCTGTCCAGTCTGATCCCACGGGGCACTGGTTTTACATGTCATACACTGGGGACGCTACTAGATAGATAGATAGATAGATAGATACGAATACACAGCACCTGAGTATACTGGGGTCACTAATACATAATGACTGTCTATACTGGTCATATACAGCAATTGTCTATACTGGTAACTGGTCACATAGTGGGGTCACAAATAAACTGCACCTCTCACATACTGGGGTCAATTATGCTGCATTCAGACTGCAAATGCCGGATCCTACCCGGTAAGACAAACGTGTACTTACCGGGTGGGATCCGGCATTTGCACTCCGCTGCTGGCTTTCCGACCCGGCAATATACCGGGTCGGTTGCCATAACAACGGAGCGCGCAGCAGCAGCAGGGGTGGGGGTGGAGGCGGCGTCGGGAGATGAGCTCATCTCCAGCGCCGCCTCTCCCTATCTTGTGAATGGGAACCGTGTCGCATCGACACGGCTCCCATTCACACCGCACCTGACCCGGTAATCAACCCGGGTAAAACCCTTCTTTTTTACCGGGTTGATTTACCGGGTCAGGCGACCCGCTAAATCGGCCAGTGTGCTTTCACATCGCACACTGACCCGGTTCGACACGGCAATATGCCGTGTCGGTACCAGGTTATTTGTGCGATGTGAAAGGGGTATTACTGTATGTCATTTGAACTGGGGAAGGGGTGGTTTGCGCCAAAGTACAGCCTTGCCCCAGATGACAAAAATCCTAGTTTCGGCCCTGCATAATGTAGAGATGTGTCCTGCGGGCACATCAGCGCTGGGTGCGTGGCGGCGGCGGGTGTCCGGTGCAGGGATTACCCTTTTCCCTGCACCGGACCAGAGGCTGCGGAGGGGTTTGAATCTTGGCGCCCTCCGAGAGCCAATCGCGGCTCCCGGAGCGGCAGCCAATCGGAGAGGGACGCGGCGAGCCAATCGGCGCTCGCCGCGTCATAGGCCCCGCCCCCGGCGTCTGACGTCAGACGCCGGGCGGGAGCCTGAAGAAAAGGCCGCGCCGAAGAGCGGCAGAAGAGACGGGCGGAAGAAGAGGAAAGAAGACGCCGCGCGGAGAGGAGAAGAGCTCCGGTGGCCGCTGAAGAGGCCTGAAGACTCCAGCCCTCGGAAAGAAGATGTCCAGCGGCGGCTGGGCGCGGCACGACGACGGCGGCGCCGCTGGCCAGGACAGGACGGCGGCGCCGCTGGCCAGGACAGGACGGCGGCCGAAGATTAAAGAAGAGCGCCGGAGGGGTCACCAGGGGTGGGAAGCAAAGGGCTGCCGAAGCTTCCCCCTGGTGCCTCTCCCAGCGGGTCAGGTAGGCCCTTCTCAGGTGCCCCTGTACCCGCCCCTCCCTAGACAACCGGGTGTTCGGGCATTAGGCCCGTGGGCAGAGTCAGGCCCTCTCGGCCTGTGGGCATTCAGTCGGGCCCTCTCGGCCCGTGGGCACATAGTCGGGCCCTCCTGGCCCGTGGCCAAGTAGGGACACATTAAGGTGACCCTGGGCATTAGGCCCAGGTCACCCAACGGGCACCAGTTAGGCGGGCACTAGGCCCGGGGCACAATCCAGGCACTAGGCCTGTGGGACAGATAGAGGGCATTAGGCCCTAGTGTATTTTGGCCGAATAGGTATATATAAGGTGACCCTGGGCACAAGGCCCAGGTCACCCAACGGGCAGCGAGTTAGGCGGGCGCTAGGCCCGTGGGCGAAATCAGGCCTCCGGCCTGTGTGCAGTTAGGGGGCGCTAGGCCCAGTGAATTAGAGCCCCCGGGGTGAATACAGGTGGCCCTGGGCGCTAGGCCCAGGCCACCCCGAAGTATTTAGGAAGGCAGATCTGAGGCCCACCTAAGGGAAGGCACAGGAGGTGGGTAGGCCGTGCGGTGCCCACCCCCTTCCAGCGGCAGGTAGGAATTTAAAGGGACAACACCGTGTGATATTGCATTCCGATATTGTGATGTATGTTGTTACCGTGCAGGGCAAAATGTCTGTGTTTGCATAGTTTTGTTGCACCACACCCACAGAGCTAGTTTGAGGGCTCTGCTGTTGTATTTAGTATAGGGTGTGACACTAGGGTAGAGTTAGGCCCTGCACGGCTGTTTCTCTTTGCCTCCTTACAGGGACCTGTAAGTGGAGAAGATCGGAGTGCAAGACTTGTGACGGTGAGTAGCATCCGTGTACGTTTGTCCCTTGTTTGTCCCCGAGCGCCGGAGTCGGGATTGCTCACGGACGTGAGAATCCTTTTCATCACACTACGTGCGAAAGCGCGAGTGTGTGAAAGCTGGGTGGCTGAGGCTTTGTGCCGGTGATGACCATTCACCCAACCGGTGAAGGTCGCGGCCACC
The DNA here is from genome assembly GCF_028390025.1 of Pseudophryne corroboree. Lineage (NCBI taxonomy): Eukaryota > Metazoa > Chordata > Amphibia > Anura > Myobatrachidae > Pseudophryne > Pseudophryne corroboree. Next base: position 298,869,614 of record NC_086447.1, read on the forward strand.
CCTGGGGTATCCCCTGTTCCAGTGGAAGAAGGGTCGATACCCCCTTTAATGTAAACCATTCTCTCCTCAGCTCGGTCGTCGGTCAGCTCCGAGAGGGAATCGCCGTGTCCGGATCCGAGTGAAGATTTCCAGGTCCGTTGAGGGTTCCGGTACCTGAAGGTGAGAGAGAGCGGCGCCTGGTGAGTACCGAGTCTACACATGCACGGCAGCAGGCACCACACGCACCGCCGCCCCACCTCTCACACTTGGCGTAGTCGGCAGGATCGAAGAGACCGGATAACGGACACGATGTGGAACGCCACCAAGAAGACCTCCCTGCGGACAGCTCCGGAGAAGACTCACCCCTGGATGTGTGCGGACCAGAGCGACTGGGTGACGGTGTCTGGGGCAGACATCCTGAAGATGGTGCAGCGGTCGGTCCAGCGTGGAAAAGAAGAGCGCCGGGAGAAGGGGCGCAAGAAGGCCGCTGTGACGCCCTGCGAGAAATGTCGGCAAACAGGACACTTTGCCGGCGAGTGTACTTGGCGAGAGACGTCCCCAAAGAAGGTGGTCCAGGAAGCGGGCCGAAGACGTCAGAAGGGCCAAGCGAAGAACGAGTCCTGGTGTTTGCTCTGCCGAAACTACGGGCATGAGCACAACAGTTGTCCCTGGGACGAAGAGTTGAGCCAAGACGAGGTTGATTCCTGGTGTGAAAACTGTGGAGATCCCCGACATCGGCTCCTGGAATGTCCATGGACGGAAGACAGGACGGACTACGAGGCCATGGTGAAGCAGATGACGGAGTCTCGTCAGCAGCTTTGGGACCGGGTGGCTGCAGAGCCTGTGTGTGCGCTCTGTGAGGCGAGAGGACAAGCGCTTCCCGATTGTCCGTGGGATGAAGACCGGATGATTGCGGATGGTCGCGCCCAGAGATGGGAGGAGGAAACCAGGGAAATGGAGCGGAAGGCCTTGCTTGAAGTTAGTTCGCAGGTGCCCATTTCCTCTGAGCCGGAACCAACGGGTGAAGATTTCCCAGTGAAGGAGGTGGACCAGGAACCCGTCTTGGAGAAGGTGGCAGTGGCCCTCCCTTGTTGGAAGTGTCGGCGACCAGGACATGCGGCCAGTGAGTGCCCCTGGGAAGATGCTGCGGACCTGCTCTGTCCCAAGAAAGTGACCCCAGTAAGGCAGAATCCTTTCCCGCATGAGGCGGAAGTGGACGACTGGGAGGTGAAGAGACCACGCTGCGAAGAAAAGCGTGAAGACCCAGTGACTGAGACGTCCGGAATCTCCCCGCGATGGAACCGTCCACGACCAGGACGTGCGGAACAGGAGTGTCCTGGGTACCAAGAGATGCCAGCGGAAGCGCAGGAGTACGCTGAGGAAGAAAAGGATCCAGCGGAAGCGAAGGAGTACGCTGAGGAAACAGAGGTGCCAGCGGAAAGGACTAAGTACGCTGAGGAGGAAAATAATACCCCAGTCCAGATATCGGAGGAAGACTCTGACTACGGTGAGCTGTCCGCCGACGAATCCCTCCCAGAACAGATGGAGGACGACTCTGGCATCGGAAGCGCCGACGAGAGTGACTGGCAGGATCGGGTGGAGTCATGCTCCCAGTTGAATGCCCTCCGTGAAGAGGAGGAGATAGTCCTGGAGCAAGAGTACCTGCCGGGAGTGCCGAAATGGACGGATGTACGGGGACAGGATCGTGATGCCGTGGGAGGACCCGTTCCAGAGGAAGACACAGGACCTTTGGAGATGCCCCACGAGGAAATGCGACATGTGGTGGCTGTTGCCCGGGAGGAAACGGATGCCCCGGAGGATTCCGCTGTTGGGTGGTGGTCGATACCACACCCGGAAGACAGGGACAAAGCCACAGACGATAACGGAGGTCAAGAGTGGGTGACTGTTGTCCCCGTGGAGGAAGATTCCCCTTGGTGGCCAACGTCGAGCGACCGTGAGGAGATGCCACTCCCCCAGAGGATCCGCCGATGGAGGTCGGGACGTAAGAGTAACCCGGAGCTGGAGGAGGAAGGATGTGGGGTCACAGCTGGTCCAGGCTGGGCCCCCGAATGCACCTTCGCCGGAAGGACCTTGGAATTCCCTGACCCGCGGACAATGGATGTCGTGGAGACCTTTGTAGGGACTACAAAGGAAAAAGGGGGGGGAAATGTAGAGATGTGCCCTGCGGGCACATCAGCGCTGGGTGTCCGGTGCAGGGATTACCCTTTTCCCTGCACCGGACCAGAGGCTGCGGAGGGGTTTGAATCTTGGCGCCCTCCGGGAGCCAATCGCGGCTCCCGGAGCGGCAGCCAATCGGAGAGGGACGCGGCGAGCCAATCGGCGCTCGCCGCGTCATAGGCCCCGCCCCCGGCGTCTGACGTCAGACGCCGGGCGGGAGCCTGAAGAAAAGGCCGCGCCGAAGAGCGGCAGAAGAGACGGGCGGAAGAAGAGGAAAGAAGACGCCGCGCGGAGAGGAGAAGAGCTCCGGTGGCCGCTGAAGAGGCCTGAAGACTCCAGCCCTCGGAAAGAAGATGTCCAGCGGCGGCTGGACGCGGCGCGACGGCGGCGCCGCTGGCCAGGACGGGCCAGCGGCCGAAGATTAAAGAAGAGCGCCGGAGGGGTCACCAGGGGTGGGAAGCAAAGGGCTGCCGAAGCTTCCCCCTGGTGCCTCTCCCAGCGGGTCAGGTAGGCCCTTCTCAGGTGCCCCTGTACCCGCCCCTCCCTAGACCACCGGGTGTTTGGGCATTAGGCCCGTGGGCAGAGTCAGGCCCTCTCGGCCTGTGGGCATTCAGTCGGGCCCTCTCGGCCCGTGGGCACATAGTCGGGCCCTCCTGGCCCGTGGCCAAGTAGGGACACATTAAGGTGACCCTGGGCATTAGGCCCAGGTCACCCAACGGGCACCAGTTAGGCGGGCACTAGGCCCGGGGCACAATCCAGGCACTAGGCCTGTGGGACAGATAGAGGGCATTAGGCCCTAGTGTATTTTGGCCGAATAGGTATATATAAGGTGACCCTGGGCACAAGGCCCAGGTCACCCAACGGGCAGCGAGTTAGGCGGGCGCTAGGCCCGTGGGCGAAATCAGGCCTCCGGCCTGTGTGCAGTTAGGGGGCGCTAGGCCCAGTGAATTAGAGCCCCCGGGGTGAATACAGGTGGCCCTGGGCGCTAGGCCCAGGCCACCCCGAAGTATTTAGGAAGGCAGATCTGAGGCCCACCTAAGGGAAGGCACAGGAGGTGGGTAGGCCGTGCGGTGCCCACCCCCTTCCAGCGGCAGGTAGGGATTTAAAGGGACAACACCGTGTGATATTGCATTCCGATATTGTGATGTATGTTGTTACCGTGCAGGGCAAAATGTCTGTGTTTGCATAGTTTTGTTGCACCACACCCACAGAGCTAGTTTGAGGGCTCTGCTGTTGTATTTAGTATAGGGTGTGACACTAGGGTAGAGTTAGGCCCTGCACGGCTGTTTCTCTTTGCCTCCTTACAGGGACCTGTAAGTGGAGAAGATCGGAGTGCAAGACTTGTGACGGTGAGTAGCATCCGTGTACGTTTGTCCCTTGTTTGTCCCCGAGCGCCGGAGTCGGGATTGCTCACGGACGTGAGAATCCTTTTCATCACACTACGTGCGAAAGCGCGAGTGTGTGAAAGCTGGGTGGCTGAGGCTTTGTGCCGGTGATGACCATTCACCCAACCGGTGAAGGTCGCGGCCACCCCTGGGGTATCCCCTGTTCCAGTGGAAGAAGGGTCGATACCCCCTTTAATGTAAACCATTCTCTCCTCAGCTCGGTCGTCGGTCAGCTCCGAGAGGGAATCGCCGTGTCCGGATCCGAGTGAAGATTTCCAGGTCCGTTGAGGGTTCCGGTACCTGAAGGTGAGAGAGAGCGGCGCCTGGTGAGTACCGAGTCTACACATGCACGGCAGCAGGCACCACACGCACCGCCGCCCCACCTCTCACATAAGGTCTGTTTGAAGTGCCAAAGGGGGCCTGAAATATCTGAAAGCTTAGGGGCCCAGCCATGGGTTAATATGGCCCTGGGTGGAGGTTATGCCATTTATGTGTGCTTTTTTTTATTAAATGTGTGTGATTTGATGGAATTTTATATTTTTCATGAGCTACATAATTAATGTGTGAGGAAATTATTTAAAAGTGGCAGTTACTCATGTAATGTCAGAGCTGGTAAGGGGTTATGGAGGCCTATTTATAAAATGTGGGGGTTATTGATTCAATTTCATATCTGATTGGGGGCAGGGAAGCCTATTGCTCAGCTTTCCAGAAGATTAACAGTACCTTGATGGTTGGCTGCTGGTATTTACAAATGGCTGCACTTTTCGTCAGCTCTGTCAGCCACAAATCACTTCCAGGGCAAGATGAATGAAAGTCTCTACAGAGATTTTCCATTCTTTCTGTTTTGTGGACAGCAATACAATTGGTCACACTCAAATTCCCTCCAGACAAATACACCTTGCAGTAGCTTCAATGAATTCCTTTAAGACAGATACACGTTGCACTAGCTTAACAAGGTCCAGGCACACCCTAAAGTTGGACATCATTGTCAGTGAGTCTGTTCAATGCAGTGAATTGTACATGTACTATCTAAAATACACTGTCCAGTTTATGTTTGGTGTAATATGAAATTAGAGAACTATTGTATTTCTTAGTAAAGGGAGATTATGGTTTGGAGGAATTGAATGGATATGATGATATGGGGTGTGATTAGGTGAGACTTGACATGGTGGAGATTGAGGGGACATGATGATCAGGGAAGGTTAGTGGCACAAATATAGTGCTAGACAAGCACCTGGGTGGTTCTAGACCCCTGTTTGCACATAGTATAGCTCTCTAGAATTGTACCTCCCCATGGTCATCAGCTGCTGCATTCAGAAATCGTAGCTATCTTAGCCAGCATTAGACATCATGTGCTGAGTATTCCAACTGACGTGTTATAGAGAAAGCTGTTGTACGAATGAAAATGATTGTTAATGACAATGGAGGATGCATTGAACAATTGTAATGCTATTCAAGCTCCATCTTTTGAAAGAAAATAATATATTTTTTTCCTTTCAATAAATGGCTAGCACATTATTTATAGTACCTGTTATCCAAATTTCTCTTCATTACAAGCCTTATAGGCCCTACACACTGGCCGATTTGTTTGAAAGATATGAACGATCTCGTTCATAAATGAACGAGAACTCGTTCATATCTTTCAGTGTAGAGGCTCCAGCGATGAACGATGCGCGGCCCCGCGCTCGTTCATCACTGGTCCCCCGTCGGCTGTACATGTAGGCCAATATGGACGATCTCGTCCATATTTGCCTGCACTTCAATGGAGCCGCGTGATGGGGGGAGTGAAGAAACGTCACTCCCCCCCCCCGCCGCCGGGTCGCCCCTCGTCGGCCGTATCCGCCGTCGGGCAGCTCGGCGGCGGATCGGCATGTCAGTAGGGCCCTTTAGAACTCACCCAAGGGGACTCTTAGCAGGGATACTTTAATTTTAAAAGAGGTGTATACGATTTCCAGGTGCAGCCAAGCTTCAGACCATGGGTTGAAATCCAGTCCCCCACCCCCATCTAGAAAACCTTCAGACAGCACAGGTCTATCCAGAGTCCATGCTTGGCACAACGTGACCCCACAACGACATTTCCAGACTGGCCATCTCTACAACTCTATCTATCTATCTATCTATCTATCTATCTATCTATCTATCTATCTATCTATCTATCTATCTATCTATCATTGTACCTCTTGTTCAGCCACTATCACACATATAGGGAAATTCAATTAAGCACTGGAGATTTAAAAACCCTGCAGCTGCGGGGTTTTGCTATACAGGTGCAGGAGAGAAAGTGAGAGTATTTTTTCATACTCCTCCAGAGCAAGTCAGATTTTTTTCTAAAATCTTTATGTTTTTAGTAATAATCAAAAGGGGCTTGCTCTGGAACCCTTGCTGAACTCCCAATTTAGGACTACTTAAGCAATTAGCTTAATTAGTCTGGTAATCCAAAATTGGGTGCTATGGACGCAAGGTTTTTTTGCAGAAAAAACCTCTTGCCCAGTGAATGCCCCCCATATTCTACAGAAAAGTTGTACATTTCACATTCATAGCCCTCAACAATTGAACACAATAATGCAGCGGGTTTATTTTATATAGGAAATGTCTTGGAAATATGTTTTCTCATACGTCCTAGAGGATGCTGGGGACGACATCAAGACCATGGGGTATAGATGTGATCCGCAGGAGACATGGGCAATCTAAAGACTTTTCATTGGGTGTGAACTGGCTCCTCCCTCTATGCCCCTCCTCCAGACCTCAATTTTAGAAATGTGCCCAGGTCGACTGGATGCACTCTGAGGAGCTCTGCTGAGTTTCTCTGAAAAGACTTATATTAGGTTTTTTATTTTCAGGGAGATCTGCTGGCATCAGACTCCCTGCTTCGTGGGACTGAGGGGGCGGAAGCAGAACCAACTTCCTCAGAGTTTCATGGCTCTGCTTCTGGCTGACAGGACACCATTAGCTCCTGAAGGGAACTGAACGCTAGCCGTGTCTAGATGCTCACTCCCACAGCACGTCGTCACCCCCCTCACAGAGCCAGAAGTCAGAAGACAGGTGAGTATAAGAAGAATGATCTTCTATCAAGAAAGTGACGGCTGAGGTGCGGCGCGGCTGGCAGGAGCACAGCGCACCATTGCTGCCCACACACACAGGCACTACAGGGTGCAGGGCGCGGGGGGGGCACCCTGGGCAGCAAGAAAAATACCTCAAACTGGCTAAAAGGGGGCATAAGTTGCCGCTAGCACAGCCCTACCCCCGCCAGTATAAATATTACAGTGTTTGTATGAGTGTAAGGATGTGCCATTGTGGGGGCGGAGCTTCTTCCTAAGAATGCCAAATTGATTTCTCACAAATATTTAAAATGCCCGCTCTAATATATATTGCAGACACTAGGCGCATCTTATTACCATATACAATAAAAGTGCGCTGTACATCGCAAAACACTGTATCCCATAAGAGAAAACAATACACCCACACATTATCTGAGTTACAAAGCTCATTGATGTATATATTTGTTCTTAAAAAGGATATGTATTCAAAATATATTACAAAGTACAGTATACATATAGTTACATGATTACACTCACACAGTAAGCAGTTAAAACATACAATTACATACAGTTACATGCCAGCGATACAATACCATTATCCTTAAATTATATAAATTCGTCTTTCCATATCACACTCTCTCTCTGTAATGTAATGCTGGGACTCCATCTTCCTCTGAGACCTTACAGCAACTCTGAGACCAAAACAGGAACTACCTTCCTGTGTGACCAGCAAAATGTGTTAACTAGTTTCTGGGGGAGGGATTCACGATGAGTCACCAGTTTCTTTGTATATGGTAATCAGATTCAGCTTTGAAGACATCCAAAGGGCTAGCCTGAGTTTCCTGTCCACTACCTGCTTGGTCTATGTATTGTTCTAATAAAAGTGATTTTAGCTTTTATACATGTAATCATAACTATCCGCTGCAATGTCCCACAACTTCACAACAAGTATCAAATGAATCTACACATCAATCTGGTTGCTTCAATAGTAAACATGACAGGTCTATTTTGTTTCATTCAAATAATACACATACATGACATTACTTCAATATATATAATTTTAAATCATCATGATGTCTGGCGCTTGATATTATAATAATTATGTACTGTATGAGATAAGTGTTGAATCCATCTCTGTGGCATGTCCGTGTAAATGCGTGTGTTACCATATATGGCTGTGCTCGCTGCGCGTATTTGCAAGTATAGCGACTCATGTGTGTAGTTTGTATGTTCTCTTTATGTAATATTTTGACTTCGACAGTCCACCCTTTGACAGTAAACAATAACTGCCAACAATTATTAACATAAGAAAAAAATATTTCATACCATAATCGGTGACCTAGACACAAGTATGTATGTATTTCGCAAATCAGACGCTTGACTATATTTGGGGAAGACAGGGAGGAGGACGAGACATCCTCTATATGCACTCGGCGGTCACGGGACCACTGGTTGGGTGTGGGACAACATTCAACCTATAGAGTATGCTGGGACAGTGCTTTGGCCTATAATGTCTGATTTGCGACGAACATTTCACACATACATGTACCTACGTCTTTGTACACTGATGTTTGGATTCAATTGAGGTTCTGCTGGGTAGGTGAAGAAGACACAAACAAATCGTGACAGTGACATAAAATTTTCATGATCTACATATTCCTATCATTTTGTGAACATTGTTTCCATTTCTGGAACGTATGCTAGGTCTGTTTAATCATTGAACAAGGGTTATAAGGAGTGTCCTTCCTAAATAACATAAACCTTCGGAGTTCGGGGAGAGCCACTCATAAACCTTCCACATATATTAATGAGCTCTTTATCTGCAATGTGTGAGTAGCCATTGTCTGATTGTTCCTGATTACCTCTGAACTCCATAACTACTAGAACTTTGATTTTTCTCTGACTTTAACAAACTGATCGGCTAATCCTGGGATCCTGTAAGGAAATCACTCCTTCCTACAGAACCAGTTCCAGTCCCACACTCAACTCCTCATAAAAAAAAAAAACCTCGCAAAAATAGAATATCCTGAAAGATAATGTTTGTCAGCGGGAAAGAGAGAAAAGAGAAATAGAACAAAACAACTCTTGTTCATAACAAATCAATTACAATGACTGGTCTTTCTGTAGTCCTTTAGTATGCTCAGGTAGTGTTTAACAGTGCCGCATCTCAGTCTTCACGGAACAGATTCTCTGGTGATACGAGGTTCTCTTTGCCTTGCTCTTTGGACACACAGTTCACTTGGCACACACAGTTCACTTTGCTCTCCACCTTGCTCTTTGAACACACAGTTCACTTGGAACACACAGTTCATTCCAAACACACAGTTCACAAACTCGATGAATGTGAGCAATAAACTACTTTGTCACGAGTTCTCTCCGGGTCAGCGACGTTCTTGCAGTGGGACGAGTGGACCCAAGTCTCTCTTTCGGCGACCTTTAGTGCTGTAAAGAAATCTTGGTATGGTCCTTCCCACCTGTCTATTAGGCAACCTGAGCGTAAGAACAATCACACAGTCTCTTGGTTCACAATCAAGACAGTTAGCATTTGGCATACCAGCAATCAACAGTTTCAAGTTCTTTTGTCAAGTTCTCAAATGCTGGCTCATCTCAACAAGGTACTGTACTGTCACCTCATTGGTGTATTTCTGATCATTGTGCGGATCAATCATGACATGAGGTTGTCTTCCAAAAACAACCAAAAAACACAAATACCAAAACCAAATTTCGAAGAGGGTGATTCGTTAAGTGAAGATCTGGGAGTGGTTCCGAAGCTACATAATACTAGTGGCAGTATCTATGATCACAATAGTACAATTTCAAGCTTTGCTCCTACTTCTAGGGGTACCATTATCTAAACACAAATTTCTGCGCAATTTTTCTTTGCGGTAAACACAGCAGCATCCGTGGCGGCAGGAAATGCCTCTACCCAGTTTGAGAAAACACCAGTGCACACCAATACATGACAATAATTCCTAAAGGGTGTTAACTGTACGAAGTCGATTTGTATTTCCTGAAAAGATCCGTCTGCAGGAGGGATATGGGATGGCTCTGTTGGTATTGCTTTACCAATATTCTTCCTCAAGCAAGTAAGACAGGTCATTGCTCTCTTTACCTGCATGAGAATAGAATCCTGGCACACACCAGTAGGCTCAAACCAGCCTGCACCTACCCTCTTTGCCTAGATGAGTCAGACTGTGTGCCACCTCAGCTAGACTTGGAAGGTATGCTCTGGGGGCTACTGGCTTACCGTGTCCACCTGCCCACAGTCCTGCGGACTCCTGGCCATACCCCTTTGTCCTCCAGACTGCCTCTTCCTGCAGGGAACACAAATTTTTGTATCTTAATTTAACTATCGTGTGTTTGCAATGTAGAGTACCATGAGCATAACTTAAAAAAAAAAGAAAAGAAAAAATAAACATCTCTAGAGGAGAGAAGGAAGAAGAAAATGAAAAAGAAAATGTCAGGTTTGCCATTCACCAACAGACATATCAGTGTCTATACAAAATTTCCCTTCACCAGTATTCCCATTCTCCACCCTTTGTGCATGACAAGGCACACTGCAGTAATACTGGTGTTATCGTGCTGTTGAGATATACTGGGTTCGGGCAGAACTCTGAAGGACCTAGGCATGTGGAGTTTGAACTGTACTTGGGTCCATGTATTGTACCACCCTGTGTGAACGCAAAAGATGAAGAGGAAAACTGTAGAGAAACAGAATAGAGGTTGGTGACAGATGAGTTTGTAGAGGTGAAGATTTTATAAAAATTTTGACAACTGGATTGGGCACTACGGGGAAGTGATTCTCTACTTGGTCTATACTCCTTAAAAAAATTTCTGTGTGTCTTATCTCTACTGGGACTATTCCAGCCATCAATCCAGTGTCCTACCCATCCTAAGTTCATAGGGAACCCGGTATCTGTGAGTTAATTTCCTCTACCTGTGATGGACATGCAACTAGAACAGCTAAATGTAACATTAGTAAGTTGCATTTATTCTGTCCTTCCCATTAACCGAATCTGTGTTTTCTATATGGCTCGTGATTCCTTACTATATGTCCCTTGGTCCTGTCTATGTGTTTAATAATGTGGCTTGTGTTTTCTGTCTAGGGGATCTATATTGACTATGTGTCCTACTACTCCTACAATCTCTGGCAAAATGCCCTTCCTTCCTACAAGTGTAACATATTATTGACCATTAGGGATCTGGGGTTTGGACTGATGGGTCTTTCCTGTATGTGCCAGTATACTTACCGTCCTCAACCTCTCCACCTGTTGATCTCTGCGCCTAACACTATTCTTGTGATGTTCAATAACACACTATCTAAAATTAGCTACTGTGACCCCTTTCCAATTTTGCAAAGAAGTCTGCACCCTGACACTCAATGCCTTATTGAGCCCGTCCATTTGTACAGACAGCCACCTCCCATTTGCCGAATTAGTGTTTACCAGTGATCTCATCCGGATGGAGAGATGGAGAGTTTTCTATTTCTGCAAGAGACAAAAACAAAAAAATTTTTTTTAACAAGCTTCTAGGTCATGCGAAGTATTTCATTCATTCCTTCTCATCCCGTATTAAGGGTCTTTACATGGTCCAAGAAACATTCCAAGCTCATCTTTACTAGGGGCATTACTAGGAATGAATACTTCTTATATGGTAACTGAAAGAAATACCCTGGGGTTACCTTGTCTCTGTCCGCTTTCCTACTGGCAAATACTAATGTGCGGACAGGTTTTTTCTCCATTTCTGACGTTACTTTCTTGATTTTTTTGTTTTATTTTTGGGTTTTACTATATATGTACACGAATGATACCATACTTACCTGTTCCACTGGTCTCAGCCACTTCCCCCACAGGCTACTGCTCTTCTTTTACCGGTTGGATACTCCTCTGGGTGCATGAGAAATGGCTGAAAACGATCAGGTCACCTTCTCCTCCTAAATAAAACTTCAACATTCATTAGTACATATATAGGTTACAGTCATATTTTTCATATTTTTTTATTTTCTATAGTTTGTACGCTGGCCGTAACTGCTTCCACATCTACATATGGCGGTGTACTTGCATTCTCTTCTTTTTTTTTTTACTTATTTATTGTTGCTACAAGTTCAAACAGTTCTTATATTTCCATTCTTGTCTTATATGACTTTGGTTAAACATACCACCTGCAATACCTTAGGATCAAACTGACCAACCCCTCTTGCTGTCACAGGTTTAAACAATTTGCATGTCTGACCCTTTGTTTTCGGGATTTTATCAGACATATTCTTATCCTTAAGTTCTGCAATACCTCTGGTTCAAAGCTGCTCACCTTAGGGAATGGTACCCTATCTTTGTCAGTCATACATTCCCATTCAGACAAAAAGTCTTCAGCGTGTGGACCATATTTCTCACACATAATACTTTTTCCTTTAAACTTCGCTGACCCCCTGGGCCGCGGCTCTTCAACCTGAACCCTGGTTAAACGTCCCTTGCTTGAGCAACTGGCTCCCATAATTGTGGGCCTTTTCCCACAAACACCAAAATACTCAATATAAGGTGACGGTGAAAGTTCTCTGAGCACTCTTCACCCGCTCACCGCCCACGCTGGCCAGTACTACCATACACTGTTGATAGCGAAGGCAATGTACCCAACTTAGGGCTCCTATCAGACCTTACAACATTGTAATTTCTTTCGGTGGAAGTTCTGTTTGGAATATTTTCCTGAGAGGCAGCGAAAAATTCCTTTTCGGTATCTTTCAACTGGAATTGTTTGTAGGGTGAAAAACAGAGAAATTAGATAACTATCCTTCACCCTTTCCAGTGAAGCCCACCTGGGAGATTTCCCGACGTTGTCAAAGAAAAACCCCTTTGTCTATACAATCACGTCTGCGTATGCTCTTCAACAGCGCATATAACACAATAATATCACGTTGCGCTGTGCAGAACAAATGGACATGTGATGCAATAGCACAGCCTATAGATACTAGTTATCTATATGCCCTACGATTGCTGTAGACCACTTAGCCTAGACCAATCCAGACCACTTCAGACCGCTTCAGTGTATGGGATCACTAAGACCACTTCAGACCACATCAGTTCTAATCACGCAAGGTAGCGAACCCTACGCCGCCGGGCCTCTACTAACCCGGTGTTACCACTTCAGACCACTTCAGTTTCTGGGTTCAATATCCACTCACTCCTACGTTCGCTCACTCAAATACACTTTGTTTTTCTGTACAGAAAATTTTAATTCATTCAGATAGGCAGCTTTACCCTGGAGGCAATACAGTTTTTTAAACTAAATTTAGAGTAACCTGCTTTTGAAATCTGATAGTTATGTGCTATTGTATTAAATGTCTACTATCCCACCTTTGAACTAAACGACACTATTGTATAATTTGTACTTAGCGCCCGCATTCTTACGCACTTTGCGTACACATGCGACCGTGCGTGTCCCTTACGCTGCGTGCGCAGTCCTTTACTTTGTCCGAGACACGTGTACAAAACCCTGCGTCCACAATAAAACAAATCACACAGCTTCTATAAATGTGAGCAATACTAACTACTATTGCCCACTAGACACAACTTGTTCTGTATAAACTTTTGGGGGTCATTCCGAGTTGTTCGCTCGTTATTTTTTTCTCGCAACGGAGCGATTAGTCGATAATGCGCATGCGCAATGTCCGCAGTGCGACTGCGCCAAGTAAATTTGCTATGCAGTTAGGTATTTTACTCACGGCATTACGAGGTTTTTTCTTCATTCAGGTGATCGTAATGTGATTGACAGGAAGTGGGTGTTTCTGGGCGGAAGCTGGCCGTTTTATGGGTGTGTGCGAAAAAACGCTACAGTTTCTGGGAAAAACGCGGGAGTGGCTGGAGAAACGGAGGAGTGTCTGGGCGAACGCTGGGTGTGTTTGTGACGTCAAACCAAGAACGAAACTGACTGAACTGATCGCAGATGCCGAGTAAGTCTGGAGCTACTCAGAAACTGCTAAGAAGTGTCTATTCGCAATTCTGCTAATCTTTCGTTCGCAATTTTAATAAGCTAAGATTCACTCCCAGTAGGCGGCAGCTTAGCGTGTGCAAAGCTGCTAAAAGCAGCTTGCGAGCGAACAACTCGGAATGACCCCCTTTATGCAGACCTGCGTTTGTGTCTTTATACTTACTTCCTTAAACATGACTTTTGGTTTTAACTATATAGCAACAAATGTATCCGGTTTCACACAGATCTATAATGACTCTAGCAATAATCAATAATTTAAATGATATGATTCAGATTGGATAGCTATCCTGCAGAACATACACTGATATAAATATACACATAATTATAATAATATATATGTACCATTCACTGGTCTCCTATGAGACTCATTTACCAATTCAGTGCTTCTAATTTGCATATCAACAGAGGTTCATATGCCTGTTCAAGAGGGTAGTGGGACAGGTTAATTGACATTTCAATGGCTATCCTAAACTAGCAATCAGAGTTAACTGAATCCTAGAGGTAAAAGAAAAAAAAACTTTTTTATATCTTACACTAAGTATTCATCTATTAACTCTCACTAGGCCCAGCTGAAACTATTTGTAATTGACTATGGCATGGGTTAAATAAATGCATTGGTAACTCATAAATGGTGTTTGATGTGACCAAGGAAAGCTGATTATTCTTAGCAGTGAAAATCAGCCATTTAGAAAATGACCTTCCCAAAATGGCCGCTGCTCCTCCCCCTTCCACATCCATGAGGGTTACACAAAATGGTGGACAGGCCATGTGGTTGACCAAAATGGAGGACAGACCATGCGGCTTCCTTTGTCACAAAGAAATCACACATCATACAAGCACCAGAAGTTATTTTAGGCCTGAGTTAAAAATAAAAAATATAACAAGGCTATGCAGCAACTTTTAAATATACTTTTAAACCTACTTAAACAGATAAACAATCCAATCTGAATCAAACACAATATGACTTATTTGAACCTTGTTTTGCAACAATAAAAATAAATTTTAGCATCTTAAATTATATGAGAAACGCATTGTCCCTTGAATTTCTTATCAGCGGCTTACTGATAACACAACAATACATTAACGTGGATGTTATTTTCATCAGCTTCTCGATGCGTCCATCGGAGCCGGTCAATTACAGCCGCGTTTGTAATGTACAGTGCATCATTAAGAACGTGATATTGCGGACTAGCCCCCATCTAAAAATGCCAAATTAATTTCTCACAAATATTTAAAATGCCCGCTCTAATATATATTGCAGACGCCAGGCGCATCTTATTACCATATACGATAAAAGTGCGCTGTACATCGCAAAACACTGTATCCCATAAGAGAAAACAATACACCCACACATTATCTGAGTTCCAAAGCTCATTGATGTCTATATTTGTTATTAAAAAGGATATGGATTCAATATATATTACAAAGTACAGTATACCTATAGTTACATGGTTACACTCACACAGTAAGCAGTTAAAACACACAATTACATACAGTTACATGCAGTTACATGCCAGCGATACAATACCATTATCCTTAAGTTATATAAATTCGTCTTTCCATATCACACTCTCTCTCTGTAATGTAATGCTGGGACTCCATCTTCCTCTGAGACCTTACAGCAACTCTGAGACCAAAACAGGAACTACCTTCCTGTGTGACCAGCAAAATGTGTTAACTAGTTTCTGGGGGAGGGATTCACGATGAGTCACCAGTTTCTTTGTATACGGTAATCAGATTCAGCCTTGAAGACATCCAAAGGGCTGGCCTGAGTTTCCTGTCCACTACCTGTTTGGTCTATGTATTGTTCTAATAAAAGTGATTTTAGCTTTTATACATGTAATCATAACTATCCGCTGCAATGTCCCACAACTTCACAACAAGTATCAAATGAATCTACACATCAATCTGGTTGCTTCAATAGTAAACATGACAGGTCTATTTTGTTTAGTTCAAATAATACACATACATGACATTACTTCAATATATATAATTTTAAATCATCATAATGTCTGGCGCTTGATATTATTATAATTATGTACTGTATGAGATAAGTGTTGAATCCATCTCTGTGGCATGTCCGTGTAAATGCGTGTGTTACCATATATGGCTGTGCTCGCTGCGCGTATTTGCAAGTATAGCGACTCATAATGTGTGTAGTTTGTATGTTCTCTTTATGTAATATTTTTGACTTCAACATTCCTCAGGCAGCCAGCACACTACTCAGCGCCATTTTCTCTCTTTCCTCAGGCTGCAGAGAACACGCTGGTCCTCTCCTCCACTTCTGACAAGTACAGGGTGCTACTAAGGGGGGGGGGGGGCACAAAGCGATTGTGGTGCATTTGATAGTGTATATTACAATTTAAAAAGCGCTGTTAAGCTGTGGACATGCTGTGTTCACAGGAAATACTGGCGCTGGGATTGTGAACAGGCTGCTCCTATCCTGTGTCCCTCTGACAGATTTTACTGTGGGTCTGTCCCCAAAATAAGTCCCAGTGTGTCTGTTGGTGTGCTGTACACGTGTGAGGCATGTCTGAGGCAGGGAGTTCCTCCCCAGAGGAAGCCATTTTACGGACACAGAGTTGTAATGTGGTGGCGCTACCGGCACACCAAGAGCCTGCATGGGTGAAAGAGATACATGACAGTATGCATCTGATTAACCATAGATTAGATAAGTCTGAATCTAAGGCTGCATGCTGGCGAAAATCTGTGGAAGATGTGATTTTTCAGGATGCTGTTATTCCTTATGCGGGCGGTCCCTCTGGGTCACATAAGAGACCATTTGCAAATGTTGTAAACACTGATACCGACACGGATTCTGACTCTTGTGTCGACGATAGTAAATCCAGAGAGATCATAAATTGGCAAAAAATATACAATATATGATTGTGGCTATAAGGGATGTGTTGGAGGTTACAGAAAGCACTCCTGTACCTCAGGAGAAGGCGTATTTATGTAAGGAAAAGAAGTCCAAAGTCACGTTCCCCCCTTCACACGAACTAAATGCTCTGTTTGAAGGGATGTGGGTGAATCCTGATAAAAGATTTCGTATTCCCAAAAGGATTCACATAGCTTACCCTTTCCCGGCTGAGGACAGGAAAAAGTGGGAGTCACCCCCTGTGTTAGACAGTGCACTTTCCAGGTTGACAAAGAAGGTAATTCTCCCTGCTCCTGGCACGGCTTCTCTTAAAGAGTCGGCAGACCGCAAAATGGAAACGACATTGAAATCCATTTATGTTACCAATGGTACACTGATTAGGCCCACCATTGCCTGCGCATGGGTGAGTCGCGCTATTGAAAAATGGTCAGAAAGCGTGTCATCAGAAATTGACACGATTGATAAAGATGAGATACTCCTTAAGTTAGGGAATATCAAGGATGCTGCCGCCTACATGCTGGAAGCAATGAAGGATATTGGACTCTTGAGTTCACAGGCCGCTACCATGGCAGTATCGGCTAGGCAGGCGTTGTGGATTCGCCAGTGGAACGCGGATGCAGATTCCAAAAGAAACATGGAGGCTCTCCCATATAAAGGTGAGGCCTTATTTGGCGATGGCTTGGATGCGCTAGTCTCGGCGGCTACCGCAGGTAAGTCGACATTTTTGCCCTCTGCGCCTGCACCGGCAAAAAAGACCTATCACCCGCAAATGCAGTCCTTTCAGCCCAATAAATACAAAAAGATGAGAGGTTCCCCCTTCTTTGCAGGTAGAGGAAGGGGAAGGGGAAAGAAGCCCACAGCAGCTCCAGGTTCCCAAGAGCAAAAGTCTACCCCTACTTCTGCCAAGTCCCCAGCAAGACGCTGGATCTCCCTTGGGAGGCCGCTCGGGTGGGGGCACGTCTCAGACTCTTCAGCCAGGATTGGATTCTGTCTGGCCTGGATCCCTGGGTGTTGCAAATAGTATCCCAGCGGTACATGCTGGAGTTTCAAGACGTTCCCCCATGCCGATTTTTCAAATCGACCTTGCCAGTTTCTCCATCAGAAAGAGAAGCAGTAACAGCGGCAATCCAAAAATTATGTCAAGACCAGGTCATAGTCCTGGTACCGTTGTCACAACAAGGGAGGGGTTTTTATTCAAGCCTCTTTGTGGTTCCGAAGCCGGACGGCTCGGTCAGACCGATCCTAAATCTAAAGGATCTGAATGGTTACCTAAAAAGGTTCAAGTTCAAGATGGAATCACTTCGGGCAGTGATTGCCAGTCTGGAGGAGGGGGACTACTTGGTGTCGGTGGACATAAAGGATGCTTACCTGCATGTTCCCATTTATCCTCCTCACCAGGTTTATCTGAGATTCGCGGTTCAGGATTGCCATTACCAATTCCAGACGTTACCTTTCGGTCTCTCCACAGCGCCGAGGGTATTCACCAAGGTGATGGCGGAGATGATGGTTCTCCTTCGTCAGAAAGGAGTCAATATAATTCCTTATCTGGACGACCTCCTGATAAAGGCGAGATCCAGGGAGCAGTTGTTACAAAACATATCACTCTCTCTGTCAATACTCCAACAACAAGGGTGGATCATAAATTACCCAAAGTCACAGCTGGAACCGACGTCAAGGTTGTCTTTCCTCGGGATGATTCTGGACACAGAAGTTCAGAGAGTATTTCTTCCGCTGGAAAAGGCTCCGGAAATCCAGAAAATGGTAAAACAGATATTGAAACCAATGAGTGTGTCGATCCATCAGTGCATTCGGTTGTTGGGGAAGATGGTGGCGGCCTACGAGGCCATACAGTTTGGCAGGTTCCATGCCAGAGTATTCCAGTGGGACCTGTTAGACAAGTGGTCGGGGTCACACCTACACATGCACAGAAAGATAATCCTGTCGTCAAAAACCAGGACTTCGCTCCTGTGGTGGTTACACACCTCTCACCTACTAGAGGGACGCAGGTTCGGGATTCAGGACTGGGTCCTGGTAACCACGGATGCAAGTCTCCGAGGCTGGGGAGCAGTCTCTCAGGGAGAAAACTTCCAGGGACGTTGGTCACAACAAGAAGCCTGCCTTAACATAAACGTTCTGGAGCTAAGAGCCATTTACAACGGCCTTCAACAAGCGGTACATCTTCTTCAAGACCGTCCCGTGCAGATCCAGGTGGACAATGTAATAGCAGTCGCATACATAAACAGGCAGGGCGGAACGAAAATCAGAGCGGCACTGGCAGAGGCAACAAAAATCCTCCGCTGGGCAGAAAAACATCTACAAGCTCTGTCGGCAATATTCTTTCCTGGAGTAGACAACTGGGAAGCAGACTTCCTCAGCAGACACGATTTCCATCCAAGAGAGTGGGGCCTCCACCAAGAAGTCTTCACAGAGGTGACAAGTCTTTGGGGAGCTCCTCAAATAGACATGATGGCATCTTGTCTCAACAAGAAGCTTCAGAGATACTGTTCCAGGACGAGAGACCCTCAAGCAGTAGCAGTGGATGCACTGGTGACCCAGTGGGTGTTTCTGTCAGTGTATGTCTTCCCTCCACTTCCGCTGATCCCAAAAGTACTCAGGATCATAAGAAAAACGAGGGTTGGAGCAATTTTCATTGCCCCAGACTGGCCAAGGAGGGCTTGGTACCCAGATCTTCAGCAGTTGCTCATGGGAGATCCTTGGCCTCTTCCTTCTCGAGAGGACCTGCTGCAGTGGGAGCCGTGTGGGTACCAAGACTTGCCGCGGCTGCGTTTGACGGCATGGCTGTTGAGCGCCGTATCCTAGCCAGGAAGGGTATTCCCGAGGAGGTCATCCCCACCCTTATTCAGGCCAGAAAGGGAGTAACGTTGAAACATTACCGCCGTATTTGGAGAAAATATATATCTTGGTGTGAATCCAAGAAAGCTCCTACGAAAGAGTTTTATTTAGGACGTTTTCTCCATTTTTTGCAGGATGGTGTGGAGGCGGGCCTCCGATTGGCATCAATCAAGGTCCAGATTTCGGCCTTGTCAGTGTTCTTCCAGAAACAATTGGCCTCTCTTCCAGAGGTTCAGACCTTTGTGAAAGGGGTTCTGCATATCCAGCCTCCATTCGTGCCTCCAGTGGCACCATGGGACCTTAACGTGGTATTGCAGTTCCTTCAATCGGATTGGTTTGAGCCTCTGCAAAAGATAGAGTTGAAGTTTCTCACTTGGAAAGTGGTGATACTTTTGGCTTTGGCATCCGCAGGGCGGGTGTCTGAATTGGGGACCTTGTCTCACAAGAGCCCTAACCTGATCTTCCATGAAGATAGGGCAGAGTTGAGGACTCGTCGACATTTTCTTCCGAAGGTGGTTTCCTCTTTCCACATAAACCAACCTATTGTAGTGCCAGTAGTTACTGACACATTCACTGATTCAAAATCTCTAGATGTGGTTAGAGCTTTGAAAATCTATGTTGCTAGAACGGCTCGTATACGGAAAACAGAGACTCTATTTGTCCTGTATGATCACAACAAGATTGGCTGTCCTGTTTCCAAGCAGACTATTGCACGTTGGATTAGAAATACAATTCAACAAGCTCATACTACGGCTGGATTGCCGTTACCGACGTCGGTAAAGGCCCACTCCACTAGGAAGGTGGGCTCATCCTGGGCGGCTGCCCGGGGGGTCTCGGCATTACAACTTTTCCGAGCAGCTACTTGGTCAGGGTCAAACACATTTGCTAAGTTCTACAAGTTTGACACCTTGGCCTATGAGGACCTCAAGTTTGGTCAATCGTTGCTGCAGGGTCATCCGCACTCTCCCACCCGTACTGGAGCTTTGGTATAGACCCCATGGTCTTGATGTCATCCCCAGCATTCTCTAGGACTTATGAGAAAATAGGATTTTGATAACTTACCGGTAAATCCTTTTCTCCTAGTCCGTAGAGGATGCTGGGCGCCCGTCCCAGTGCGTACTGTCAGTCTCCCTGGGCACAGTTCCTACAACTGAGGTCTGGAGGAGGGGCATAAAGGGAGGAGCCAGTTCCCACCCAATGAAAAGTCTTTAGAGTGCCCATGTCTCCTGCGGATCCCGTCTATACCCCATGGTCTTTATGTCATCCCCAGCATCCTCTACGGACTAGGAGAAAAGGATTTACTGGTAGGTTATCAAAATCCTATTTTCATAAGATAAGAGCACAACAATGAAGACAGAAAATGTACAGTTTATACCCTCTTATAGGAGACAATCCGGATAGATGTAGCATCTCTGCCAGCCATCTGTAACAGATATCAATAAATAATAAGAGCCTAGACTGCTGAATCTCTGCCTAGTTCAATTATTATGATTTTCTATGATATTCTTACACAGGTATTACGAACTCTACATGTACAGGCAATATAATTGCTGTGAGCTTTCAACCACAGGAAGGCATACTTTTTCAAGATTCAAACACATTGCTGACCATGGTCCTGATTCTCAGTCGCACGCGCTGCCAATGTTAGACAGAGTTGTGTTTCTACTTTGCATGCATCTGAGCCGCACTGCTCATGCTTCTAAGCTGCACTGCTCATGCTTCTAAGCTGCACTGCTCATGATTATTTTCCTACAGAGTTGCAGTTGCAATTTCAAAAGCATGCACACAGAAGTGTATTGAAAATGTATTGGACATTTCTGGCTGGAGACAGGGAGGATGGGGAACGGGCGGCTCACCAGACGCTCAGAGTTGATGCCTCTTATGGGTGTGTTAGGAGAGTGTTGTGGCCATGTCGCTGAAAGTGTTTGCATATACAGATCCTCAGCTGCTTACATAGGAGCACATACTCAGTGAAACTGTCATAGGGTTTCTATGGTGTGTGTCTAGCTCAATCAATATGTCAGTCCCTGCACAACTGTATGCACTGTTGTTAACTAGGGAAGGGCTTTGTAGTGGCATCTGCAGGCATGCAACTGGCTAAAGAGGCAGACACGGCTGCATCCAACATTGGGGAGGCCCCTGTCCTGTTGCCTTCTCTTAGTTAGCGTTTATGTATATAACAGACCACAAGGTGCGCTAAGAAGTGAATATACTCCAGTGTGTGTAGAGCGATGCTGTACAAGGGTCAGGACCGTTCATGATCCTTCCCTTATTGTACACCATCAGAGCCTCCCTCTTAGTACTCATAGGTCACCAGTTTTACTTCTCTTAGGCATGGCACAGCCACTTTACTGCTGCAGTGTTTATCATGCCATCACACACTGCACTGGCCAGATGTAATTCACTGCCTGCAGGATCTGAACCGTAATCTCTGCATTTCAGCAGTGCAACCTAAAGATAGCTGCACATAGATTTTCTTTTTTGTGCATCAAATATTTGGGTGTTCAGAGCCCTCTGTGCAGCAATGACTGATATATTGGCCATAGACATCCCTGTTAGATGGAAGCCACTCTCATTCCCAATGATTTGGGTTGGCATGTCTATAAACTGCGTCTCGGCTGCATGCTTCATTTTGCCTTGGAGAGTCAGTGTGTGACCATTTACACAGGGAGCATTTATGGAAACAATGCATATATTTGTAGTAGAATTGTAACCAGCTCAAGGTGCGACCACCTGTTTTGAGCACCTGGTTTGCTACTAATCAGCATCAGTACCCTCAGACCAATGTGGTTTATGATCTTTGAGACTTGACCAGCATTTCTTTTTACTATCGAGGACTGTTCTCCAATCCTCATTCTACAGACATTCTTCAGTTACCTAATTTTATTTTGACCGCATGTATATCTTGAATGTTTTAGTAATGACATTAAAATTATCTGGTAGGTGACTCCAAAAATGTAATATGAAGGGCAAAATATTTACATGCTATTCAACAGGTGGAGTTACAGTAATATTTAAATGGTATTTCCCTAGTTAGTGTTTCCACAGCACCTAGTTTCCCAATAAGAGTTCAGGTGGTGCCATAACCAACAATTCTATAGTTGCAATCAGTTTTTACCATCAAGGTATATTTAGGGTCTCATTATAAGTATAGTATGATTCCACACCTTCTGATTGATTAGCCAGATAAATACAGAGGTTTTACAGTGGTTTTATGATGGGCTTTTTCTGGTGATTTGGTCATTTTGCTGGCAGCTCTGAAATAAGTGTTCTAACTGCTGAATTATAAATAGCAGTTTGGAGACCAAAACCGCCTGCAGTGTGTAATTGTTTCAAATCCACCGCTTAGTAAATTTACTTAAGTTAGCTAACTTATTAATTTCAATAACAACTAGAGCAATACATTGCAAATGTAATGACAATTCTCGACAGCCTAACATTGAACACTTCCCATATCAGTGAATAGCCAACCATAAGTCCTTCAGATAACAATTGATTTGCCAAGGTGGCAAATTAGGTCAGATATGTATTGATAGTGATATGTATATGAGGCCATCAGTTGACTCAGATGTAATGGGAAGGGAAAAATGGACAGTTTCACAGGGTGATCAGGTCACATGGCCTAGTGGTGTCCAGTGGCAGACCTTCCTTGTGATTGGTAGTATCGCTTGTAGCTCTACCTGTTCCTGATACAGAGAACATGCAATCACCTAGATAAAGATTTATATTGATTTCTGTGTATGTATCTATAATGGTCTTGGGGTGAGGATTACTTACACACCCTGGACCACCAAGTGTTCCATTTGCCTCCCAACAAAATGCCATTTGAGAGCAACACACTCTGTGACTGCTGGTATGTAGAACACAAGAATGCGGGAAATACCTCCTCAGCTGCTAGCTAGTGACAATATCACAATCAGGATAGAGGAAAAAAAGACCCCAAATTGTGACTTTCCCGTCTACAGACAGTTGGGAGGTATGGGCAATGGTGTTCCAAAAAACAGTCCTAAATGAGTCTGGAAGGAGCAGTATTTAGAATAAAAATCAAAAGTTTAATTAAGAGGGTGTTTATAAAGTGTCAGAAGACTGTGACTTCACTTATTCCACTGCACACTTTGGAGATATAGACTTTCCCTAATGGTTTGGGATTTGTAATCAATCACAATGCGATTTTCATGAAAATAAACCATAAGATATATATAGGTGCACTATTTCCTTTGAAAATGAAAACTACACTGGAAAGTAATTTTGACAAAGTAAATGGTTCATGTTCTGTGAAAGTATATTGGCCCTCATTCCGAGTCGTTCGCTCGGTATTTTTCATCGCATCGCAGTGAAATTCCGCTTAGTGCGCATGCGCAATATTCGCACTGCGACTGCGCCAAGTATCTTTGCTATGAAGAAAGTATTTTTACTCACGGCTTTCTCATCGCTCCGGCGAACGTAATGTGATTGACAGGAAATGGGTGTTACTGGGCGGAAACACAGCGTTTTATGGGCGTGTGGCTGAAAACGCTACCGTTTCCGGAAAAAACGCAGGAGTGGCCGGAGAAACGGGGGAGTGGTTGGGCGAACGCTGGGTGTGTTTGTGACGTCAAACCAGGAACGACAAGCACTGAACTGATCGCACAGGCAGAGTAAGTCTGGAGCTACTCTAAAACTGCTAAGTAGTTTGTGCTCGCAATATTGCGAATACATCGGTCGCAATTTTAAGATGCTAAGATACACTCCCAGTAGGCGGCGGCTTAGCGTGTGTAACTCTGCTAAATTCGCCTTGCGACCGATCAACTCGGAATGAGGGCCATTGTCTTCCCCACCAAGACTAACATTTCACCACATCTACTGATGTGAGCAAGTAAAATAATTGCTGTGTTTCACTCTGCAGCCTAAAATTACTGTGACATTTTTTCTGTTCTGTAAAAGATGTGAAAAAAGAACATTTCTGTCTGCCTGACATAAAAGTAACAACCCTTAAAGGAACATCTAGTTTATGTGTATGACAAATATAACCTTGATGGCAACTTCCAGGAGGTGGCATTAGTGAAAGACTGCAACATAACAGAGCTCACTACCATCCAGAACTGGCCCAGCCCCGGTTGTTTATTACACAGTAGCAGCCACTGTCCGCAGACTGAAAACCTCAAACTTGCAAGAACCAACACAGTGGCAGCTGCTCTGTCACTCTGGGCAATACTTATCAGGTGCATGAAAGCGGGGTCACATCAAATGAGAAGGCATTGTATGGGATTAGCATTTGGAAGGCATGCTGGTCCTTGTGGTGCTAATGGGAGATCCTAGGGGTGTCTCCTAAGGTAAGCTAGCCCTCAGTCTGGATGTACTTCTGTATGGGCTTTACTAGAGACAATTACATGTCCCTAAGTCGGCACTATTATGATATAGGGACTGCTGATATCAGAGAAGCTGTGAAGGGGCTCGGCAGCTTATCATGTATTTGCAAATATATGTAACATATATCTCTGAAATTCTATCACCATATAGCTTTCAAATATTGTTACATGTATTAGTTGGTGTGCAGGGAAATAACAGCAGGGGGGGGGGGGGATGCACACCCCTTTCTTTTTGCTATTCACTAAAAAGCAGCATCAGGAGAGGTGAGCCAAACACCTACAATTAATTTGCAGCCCAGATGAAAGGTAACTAGTGATGAGCGGGTTCGGTTCCTCGGAATCCGAACCCGCCCGAACTTCACCTTTTTTTTACACGGGTCCGAGCGACTCGGATCCTCCCGCCTTGCTCGGTTAACCCGAGCGCGCCCGAACGTCATCATCCCGCTGTCGGATTCTCGCGAGACTCGGATTCTATATAAGGAGCCGCGCGTCGCCGCCATTTTCACACGTGCATTGAGATTGATAGGGAGAGGACGTGGCTGGCGTCCTCTCCGAGTCCGTTGTATTATATTAGAACTTAGTTAGTTATAATTGTGGGGAGGATTGGGGACGGGGAGCAGCTGTTAGGGAGTACAGTGCAGGGTTTTGAGTTTAATCCGTTGTTTCTCTGCCTGAAAAAAAACGCTCCACCATATCTGTGCTCACTCAGTGTGCTGCACTGCTGCATGATATATCTGTGCTGAGTGCACTGCTCACACTGCCTAATTGTGGGGACTGAGGAGCAGTTATAGCAGGAGTACAGTGCACAGTTTTGCTGACAGTGACCACCAGTCCAGTATACATTTGTCTGCCTGAAAAACACTGTGGTGTTTTTTTTTTCTTTCTTCATGCTAGTTTGTTTAGCAGTCTGCTGACACTGCAGTGTCCACCAGGTCCATTATACAGTATATTATATATATAATTAAGCACTAAGCAGCAGTACGGTAGGCCACGGCTGTACCTACCTCTGCGTCGACTCGTCACTCGTCGTCCATAAGTATAAGTAATACTATCCATCCATCTACATTGTATACCTGTGGTGTTTTTTTTTTCTTTCTTCATACTAGTTTAGCAGTCTGCTGCTGACACTGTCCACCAGGTCCGTTCTACAGTATATTATATTTATATATAAGCACTAAGAAGCAGTACGGTAGGCCACGGCTGTACCTACCTCTGTGTCGTCACTCGTCGTCCATAAGTATAAGTAATACTATACTATCCATCCATCTACATTGTATACCTGTGTTTTTTTTTCTTTCTTCATACTAGTTTAGCAGTCTGCTGACACTGTCCACCAGGTCCGTTATACACACAGTATATTATATTTATATATAAGCACTAAGCAGCAGTACGGTAGGCCACGGCTGTACCTACCTCTGTGTCGTCAGTGCACTCGTCGTCCATAAGTATAAGTAATACTATACTATCCATCCATCCATCTACATTGTATACCTGGGGTTGTTGTTTTTTTCTTTCTTTATACTAGTTTAGCAGTCTGCTGACACTGTCCACCAGGTCCGTTATACAGTATATTATATTTATATATAAGCACTAAGCAGCAGTACGGTAGGCCACGGCTGTACCTACCTCTGTGTCGTCACTCGTCGTCCATAAGTATAAGTAATACTATACTATCCATCCATCTACATTGTATACCTGTGGTGGGTTTTTTTTCTTTCTTCATACTAGTTTAGCAGTCTGCTGACACTGTCCACCAGGTCCGTTATACAGTATATTATATTTATATATAAGCACTAAGCAGCAGTACGGTAGGCCACGGCTGTACCTACCTCTGTGTCGTCACTCGTCGTCCATAAGTATAAGTAATACTATACTATCCATCCATCTACATTGTATACCTGTGGTGGTTTTTTTTTTCTTTCTTCATACTAGTTTAGCAGTCTGCTGACACTGTCCACCAGGTCCGTTATACAGTATATTATATTTATATATAAGCACTAAGCAGCAGTACGGTAGGCCACGGCTGTACCTACCTCTGTGTCGTCACTCGTCGTCCATAAGTATAAGTAATACTATACTATCCATCCATCTACATTGTATACCTGTGGTGTTTTTTTTTTTATTTCTTCATACTAGTTTAGCAGTCTGCTGCTGACACTGTCCACCAGGTCCGTTATACAGTATATTATATTTATATATAAGCACTAAGCAGCAGTACGGTAGGCCACGGCTGTACCTAACTCTGTGTCGTCACTCGTCGTCCATAAGTATAAGTAATACTATACTATCCATCCATCTATATTGTATACCTGTGGTGTTTTTTTTTTTTTTTCTTCATACTAGTTTAGCAGTCTGCTGCTGACACTGTCCACCAGGTCCGTTATACAGTATATTATATTTATATATAAGCACTAAGCAGCAGTACGGTAGGCCACGGCTGTACCTACCTCTGTGTCGTCACTCGTCGTCCATAAGTATAAGTAATACTATACTATCCATCCATCTACATTGTATACCTGTGGTGTTTTTTTTTTTCTTTCTTCATACTAGTTTAGCAGTCTGCTGCTGACACTGTCCACCAGGTCCGTTATACAGTATATTATATTTATATATAAGCACTAAGCAGCAGTACGGTAGGCCACGGCTGTACCTACCTCTGTGTCGTCACTCGTCGTCCATAAGTATAAGTAATACTATACTATCCATCCATCTACATTGTATACCTGTGGTGTTTTTTTTTTCTTTCTTCATACTAGTTTAGCAGTCTGCTGCTAACACTGTCCACCAGGTCCGTTATACAGTATATTATATTTATATATAAGCACTAAGCAGCAGTACGGTAGGCCACGGCTGTACCTACCTCTGTGTCGTCACTCGTCGTCCATAAGTATAAGTAATACTATACTATCCATCCATCTACATTGTATACCTGTGGTGGCTTTTAGTTGTGCGCAAAATATGGAGAACAAAAATGTGGAGGTTAAAAAATAGGGAAAGATCAAGATCCACTTCCACCTCGTGCTGAAGCTGCTGCCACTAGTCATGGCCGAGACGATGAAATGCCATCAACGTCGTCTGCCAAGGCCGATGCCCAATGTCATAGTACAGAGCATGTAAAATCCAAAACACAAAAGATCAGTAAAAAAATGACCCAAAAATCAAAATTAAAAGCGTCTGAGGAGAAGCGTAAACTTGCCAATATGCCATTTACGACACGGAGTGGCAAGGAACGGCTGAGGCCCTGGCCTATGTTCATGGCTAGTGGTTCAGCTTCACATGAGGATGGAAGCACTCATCCTCTCGCTAGAAAAAAAGAAAAGACTTGCGGCAAAAGCACAGCAAAGAACTGTGCGTTCTTCGAAATCCCAAATCCCAAAGGAGAGTCCAATTGTGTCAGTTGCGATGCCTGACCTTCCCAACACTGGACGGGAAGAGCTTGCGCCTTCCACCATTTGCACGCCCCCTGCAAGTGTTGAAAGGAGCACCCGCAGTCCAGTTCCTGATAGTGAAATTGAAGATGTCAGTGTTGAAGTACACCAGGATGAGGATATGGGTGTTGCTGGCGCTGGGGAGGAAATTGACAAGGAGGATTCTGATGGTGAGGTGGTTTGTTTAAGTCAGGAACCCGGGGAGACACCTGTTGTCCGTGGGAGGAATATGGCCATTGACATGCCTGGTGAAAATACCAAAGAAATCAGCTCTTCAGTGTGGAAGTATTTCAACAGAAATTCGGACAACAGGTGTCAAGCCGTGTGTTGCCTTTGTCAAGCTGTAATAAGTAGGGGTAAGGACGTTAACCACCTCAGAACATCCTCCCTTATACGTCACCTGCAGCGCATTCATAGTAAGTCAGTGTCAAGTTCAAAAACTTTGGGCGACAGCGGAAGCAGTCCACTGACCAGTAAATCCCTTCCTCTTGTAACCAAGCTCGCGCAAACCACACCCCCATATCTCCCTCAGTGTCAATTTCCTCCTTACCCAGGAAAGCCAATAGTCCTGCAGGCCATGTCACTGGCAAGTCTGACGAGTCCTCTCCTGCCTGGGATTCCTCCGATGCATCCTTGAGTGTAACGCCTACTTCTGCTGGCGCTGCTGTTGTTGCTGCTGGGAGTTGATCGTCATCCCAGAGGGGAAGTCGGAAGACCACTTGTACTACTTCCAGTAAGCAATTGACTGTCCAACAGTCCTTTGCGAGGAAGATTAAATATCACAGCAGTCATCCTGTTGCAAAGCGGATAACTGAGGCCTTGACAACTATGTTGGTGTTAGACGTGCGTCCAGTATCCGCCGTTAGTTCACAGGGAACTAGACAATTTCTTGAGGTAGTGTGCCCCCGTTACCAAATACCATCTAGGTTCCACTTCTCTAGGCAGGCGATACCGAGAATGTACACGGACGTCAGAAAAAGACTCCACAGTGTCCTAAAAAATGCAGTTGTACCCAATGTCCACTTAACCACAGACATGTGGACAAGTGGAGCAGGGCAGACTCAGGACTACATGACTGTGACACTGGGTAGTTGTATTGCCTCCCGCTGCAAGAACAGCAGCGGCGGCACCAGTAGCAGCATCTCGCAAACGCCAACTCGTTCCTAGGCAGGCTACGCTTTGTATCACCGCTTTCCAGAATACGCACACAGCTGAAAACCTCTTACGGCAACTGAGGAAGATCATCGCAGAATGGCTTACCCCAATTGGACTCTCCTGGGGATTTGTGGCATCGGACAACGCCAGCAATATTGTGCGTGCATTACATCTGGGCAAATTCCAGCACGTCCCATGTTTTGCACATACCTTGAATTTGGTGGTGCAGAATTATTTAAAAAACGAAAGGGGCGTGCAAGAGATGCTGTCGGTGGCCAGAAGAATTGCGGGCCACTTTCGGCGTGCAGGCACCGCGTACAGAAGACTGGAGCACCACCAAAAAAAACCTGAACCTGCCCTGCCATCATCTGAAGCAAGAGGTGGTAACGAGGTGGAATTCAACCCTCTATATGCTTCAGAGGATGGAGGAGCAGCAAAAGGCCATTCAAGCCTATACATCTGCCCACGATATAGGCAAAGGAGGTGGAATGCACCTGTCTCAAGCGCAGTGGAGAATGATTTCAACGTTGTGCAAGGTTCTGCTGCCCTTTGAACTTGCCACACGTGAAGTCAGTTCAGACACTGCCAGCCTGAGTCAGGTCATTCCCCTCATCAGGCTTTTGCAGAAGAAGCTGGAGGCATTGAAGGAGGAGCTAAAACAGAGCGATTCCGCTAGGCATGTGGGACTTGTGGATGGAGCCCTTCATTCGCTTAACCAGGATTCACGTGTGGTCAATCTGTTGAAATCAGAGCACTACATTTTGGCCACCGTGCTCGATCCTAGATTTAAAATCTACGTTGGATCTCTAGATGGGCCAGGTGTTTGTGTCGGCCACTAGGGTCGCTTAGCTTACTCACACAGCTACCTCATTGCGCCTCTTTTTTTTCTTCTTTGCGTCATGTGCTGTTTGGGGAGTATTTTTTGGAAGGGCCATCCTGCGTGACACTGCAGTGCCACTCCTAGATGGGCCAGGTGTTTGTGTCGGCCAGTAGGGTCGCTTAGCTTACTCACACAGCTACCTCATTGCACCTCTTTTTTTTCTTCTTTGCGTCATGTGCTGTTTGGGGAGTATTTTTTGGAAGGGCCATCCTGCCTGACACTGCAGTGCCACTCCTAGATGGGCCAGGTGTTTGTGTCGGCCACTTGGGTCGCTTAGCTTAGCCATCCAGCGACCTTGGTGCAAATTTTAGGACTAAAAATAATATTGTGAGATGTGAGGTGTTCAGAATAGACTGAAAATTAGTGGAAACTATGGTTATGGAGGTTAATAATACTATGGGATCAAAATGACCCCCAAATTCTATGATTTAAGCTGTTTTTTAGGGTTTTTTGAAAAAAACACCCGAATCCAAAACACACCCGAATCCGACAAAAAAAATTCGGTGAGTTTTTGCCAAAACGCGTTCGAACCCAAAACACGGCCACGGAACCAAACCCAAAACCAAAACACAAAACCCGAAAAATTTCAGGTGCACATCCCTAAAGGTAACACCTTCTGTATCCATTTGAAATTGGAAATTAGAACACAAAGGTATTGTAATATACTGTATAGGAGCCCTTAGGACAGGCAACACACAAAACTAAAACATCACCCTATAGCAAGGATGGGGAACCTTCGGCCCTCAAGTTGTTGTTGAACTACACATACCAGCATGCCTTGCTACAGTTTTACTATTTGGCCATGCTAAAACTGTTGCAGGGCATGCTGGGATGTGTAGTTCAACAACAGCTGGAGGGCCAACGGTTCCCCATCCCTGCCCTATAGACTCCATTTGCAAAGTATCCAAGACTGCACCACCCAAAGCCTAACAAAATGATACTATACTGAGGGGGTGATTCAGACCTGATCACAAACTTTGCTTTCAGATAGTCGCTGCCTTCAGGGGGAGTGTAAATTTGCTGTGCAAGTGTGCAATTCCATGTGTACCCAGAGCTGCAAAAATCCACTCTGTTCAGTGTGTGCGCAGCACAGGACTTACTCCTACTGGCCCTCATTCCGAGTTGATCGCTTGCTAGCTGTTTTTAGCAGCAGTGCAAACGCTAAGCTGCCGCCCTCTGGGAGTGTATCTTAGCTTAGCAGAAGTGCGACCGAAAGGATCGCAGAACGGCGGCAAAATATTTTCAAGCAGTTTCAGAGTAGCTGCAGACCTACTCCTTCCTTGCGATCACTTCAGTCTGTTTAGTTCCTGGTTTGACGTCACAACCACGCCCTGCGTTCGGCCAGCCACTCCCCCGTTTCCCCAGGCACACCTGCGTTTTTGCCTGACACGTCTGCGTTTTTTAGCACACTCCCGGAAAACGGTCTGTTACCACCCAGAAATACCCACTTCCTGTCCATGACTCAACGATCAGCAGTGCGACTGAAAAGCGTTGTATGTGTGAAACGACACAGTTTTTTGTGAAAGTACGTAGCGCGTGCACACTGCGGCCCATACGCATGCGCAGAATTTCTGATTTTTAGCCTGATCGCTGTGCTGCGAACAACGGCAGCTAGCGATCAACTCGGAATGACCCCCACAGTGCAATGAGAAGAGGCTGATAGGGGCCGGAGCTGACGTCAGACACCCTCCCTGAAAACGGACACTCCCAATGAACGGTCAGTTACCACCCACAAATGGCTTCCTCCTGTCAATCACCTTGTGAACGCCTGTGCAATCAGATTTTTCGCACCATCCCGTCGCCCTTTGTTATTGTCCGCCACACATGCACATTGCGGTGCATACGCAGTTAGGATCTGATCGCCCGCTGTGCGAAAACGCACAGCAGCGATCAGGTCAGACTCATCCCCTGAATGCAGTGATGTCCTCCAGGAATGTCACATTTGAAGCAGTCACAATTCACAGCAACAGTCTCGCTGAAGATCTTGCAATTTTGTTGCCTGTATGCCACACTGTCAGAGAAATTCTGCTGTATCAGCTACAGCCTATGCAGACACACTTTTAATTGAATGCCGACTTCCTGAAAAAAAAAAGCGATTGTAACAATCATTGGCCAATAAGATATACATAAGCAGAGCTAGGCAGATCAAGAAAACAACGAACTTCTCCGTAAATTCTAATTTTGCTAACCGCAGAGCAGAAAACAGCGATACTACTCTTGTAATCAGGGCTGCCATCAGGGGGTTACTGCAGGTACTTTTGTCCTTGGCCTCAACAGACAGGGGCCCGAGCCAGCTCTGCAGCTGCGGACGAGTGTATAACTGTATATAAATGTCCTCAACAAAATGGATGCCACCATGGAGGAGGCAAAACAACCAACAATATGAATGATCAAATACATAGGAACAAAATGAAGCATCACATTTAACAGCTTTTAAAGATAAGGCAACATTATGTCTGCAAAATCACGGCAGACCAACAATCACAATTGGAAACTCCGGCTGCCTGACAGCACAGATGGCAGAGGGAGCTGGAGAGGGCAGGAGTATATATGAGTGAGAGGTAGGTGGCTGAGGAATATAAGTGTGAGATTGAGGTGGATGGGGCAGGATTGGGGTATATGTGTGAGAGGGAGGTGTCTGGGGCAGATAGATGCATGAATGCATGAGAGGTGACTGTGGTACAGGTGTGTGAGAGGGAGATGGTTGGGGCAGGGCTGGGTAGGTGTGTGTGTGTGTGTGTGTGTGTGTGTGTGTGTGTAAGGTGGAGCTGCCATGAGAGGAGTTATAATAACACACACCCCCACAGCCCAAACTTTGACAATTCTGGTTTTAAACTGGTTTACGCACCAATTTATGCTCCACCCACAATATCTACAGCTGGGGGTTCGAGCTGTGGATATTGTGGATGGGAGGTGGGGTGGGTGACATCCTGCCTATTTTGTCAGTCTCAGGCCCCACAATTTGTAATGGCAACCCTGCCTGTAATACTGTCCACTGACATGTTACCAATATTGATAATCATCTGCTTTTACTATTCTGCTCCAGTAATGGTCCCCCAGACCTCAATCACCAATAACAGCAATACACTGTGGCTGTCCCACAATCATCCACAAGATGTCAACACCTGGAAAATTACCTGAACATACCTATAAAATCTGCCATTTAACACCTCACTGATGATACCATGTGCAATAGGTCAAGCAAACCTGAAGACCAGAGTTGTTCATCCTCTGCCAAAAACAGATGTAAAACCCCAAGATGAAGCATTCTAAGATCTTGGCACATCTAGGTACACTTCCAAATGAAAAGCTACTCGCATCAAAGAGTCAACTAATTAGACACATATCCAGATGAATCATGGAGCTCAAACAATAACTAATGCTAAACAGATGATCTCCACCACTGAAGTCAGCTCAGCAATCCATCACGTCAAACCAAATGAATAAGTTCACTAGCTGACAAAGAAAACAACCTTGAAAGCCTTGAATATTACATATACACAACTGTTATGGGCCCAGAGTTTCTCACTATCTACCTGACTTTCTTGACATCTCAACATGGAAACCAAAAGCAAAGCCAGTTACCCCTGATATACAATAACAGAAACTGTCTCCATGAGTAATAATCATAAAGTCACAGTATAAAAAAGTCTAAAGGCACTTACCAGAGAGGAGAGGCAATAACGATACCGCCTGTCGGGATCCCAGCGGTCACAATGCCAACACCGGCGTACCGGCACCATGGGCTTTTCTCCCTCTGTGGGTATCCACGACACCCATAGAGGGAGAATATAACCTGTAGCGAGTGTATAACTGTAAAGTTGGTAAAGTGGCGAAGCAGGAAGCATTATACCCACACGATATGTGCAGGTATAATACATTTACCCCTGAGTCTCTGAATCTGCATAGGAAGTGCTACAATGCAGTGGCATGTTTCTTTGATATACAAGTGTCACATACCAAATTAGTCAGCACAGTCTCCTGGTTTATCCGAGCTACATCAAGTTGTGACTAAGACGCATTCTCTGAAAAAAAAGACACCTAACGCTAGCAAAGTTGCATGGGATGTGGTGGCTCACTCGTGCCAGGGATCTTGCCTTGTGTGGAATATTGAGGCTAGATGTATGAAGACACATCTGTAGATGCAGATTATCCTTTAGAGTATGGCCATCATTGTGAATGATTTTGCACCCGAGCTCACAACCACCTCAGTGACACACCTGTGACACTCCTAAAACACCCATGCAGGTCCAACTCCATGCAGCCACATACTGTAGGTGGTCATTCCGAGTTGATCGCTCGCTAGCAGTTTTTAGTAGCCATGCAAACGCATTGTCGCCGCCCACTGGGGAGTGTATTTTTGCTTTGCAGAAGTGTGAACGCCTGTGCAGCAGAGCAGCACAAAAACATTTTGTGCAAAACAAGACTAGCCCTGGACTTACTCTCCGTGTGCGTTGAGTCTAACGTTGGAGGGTTGGCTTTTGATGTCACACACCTGCCTAGCGTTCGCCCAGCCACGCCTGCGTTTTCCCTGACATGCCTGCATTTTTCTAAGCACTCCCTGAAAACGGTCAGTTGACACCCAGAAACGCCCCTTTCCTGTCAATCTTCTTGCGGCCACCAGTGCGAATGAAAACGTTGCTAGAACCTGTGCAAAACCACAAAAGCCTTTGTACCCATACGTCGCGCATGTGCATAGCGGTGCATACGCATGCGCAGAAATGCCGAATTTTTAGCCTGATCGCTATGCTGCGAACAACGGCAGTTAGCAATCAACTCAGAATGACCTCCATAGCCATCTCCCTGTCACCTCCTAGTCAGGGCCCAGGAATGCCCAATACATTTTCAAGACTTTTCTGAGACTGTAAATCAGGTGTATACAAAAGGTGAGATATTACCTTGTGATTTTCACTATACAGTCAAAATCACAAGGAAAGTTATTGCAAATCGCAAGGTGGCTAACTCCCAGGTGGTCGGTATCGCAAGGCTAGATAACTGTGCAGGCAAGTCAATTTTGACTATCTAGTACTAAAGTACAGTCAAAATTGGCACTTAGTCAAAATCGCACATAGCCCATATCGCAAGTTCTCAAGCACACATTGTCAAAATCAAAGATAGCCAAAATCTCACCGTGTGTATGCATCTTTAATCGTTAACTGCAACGCTCTCAACTGCATCCAACAACGACATTGTGTCCAATGTGACTGTAAACAAAAACAAAACTGAGCACTCAAAAGTAGGTGAAGCCAGACCTTAGGAAAATAGATCTAACAACAGCAACCACAATGGTAAAGGGAAAATTGCTATCCCCCCCACAATATAAGTAAATAAGATGGAATAATTCTTGCACACAGCAGATAATTAGACCAAAACCTTATAGTTTAAACACCATTTGTTGCACAATGTAGTATAAAAATAAATTCAAATGCCCTGGTATTAAATGTACTTTCTTTTTTTATTTTAGTATTCAGCTACCAATTCAGGAAACCTGTGATGTTGATATGTCTCTGATACAAGTCCATATAGTTATTACAAACTATCTAAGACAATGGGGGAATGTAATAGGGTTTGAAAATCAGAAAGTGAGAGATTTTGAGATAGTTCTGTTTTTTTTAAAAGTGGCAATCATTTACATGGCAAAATCAACCTGGTTTTGCAATATAAATGATTTCCACTTTAAAAATACAGGAGGACTCTCACTTTGATTTTCACATCCTATTACATTTCCCCCGTGTTACCCTAATCTTTACATTCACCAGTAACTAATACTGTTTTAACCTACTGCCGCTGCTAGTCCATCCCTTGCACCCAAGAGATTTTTTTTTTGGTGACTTATTTGTATATTATTTATATTTATTTTATGAATATTTTGCTTTAACTT
Organism: Pseudophryne corroboree; assembly: GCF_028390025.1. NCBI lineage: Eukaryota > Metazoa > Chordata > Amphibia > Anura > Myobatrachidae > Pseudophryne > Pseudophryne corroboree. The sequence goes on from NC_086447.1 coordinate 298,905,598, forward strand.
ATTTATATGCTACATTGTGCAACAAATGGTGTTTAAATTGTAAGTTCTGGCCTGCTAAACCACGCCAACCATTATTCTTATTTACTTATGTGACTGCAAGTTGTATGAATGGAATCATACTGGATTTTACCTTCTCTACCCCACTTTTGAAGTAGGAAGGAACTACAAAAAGGAGAGTTATGGTATACTTACCATTGTTAACTTTCTTTCTGCAAGGTACATTGGGTTTCACAGGGAAACATTGGGGGTAGAGGCACCAACAGGCTAAAGCTTTAGGCTGTCCCAGGATGCATTGGGGCCTCCTCTATAACCCCGCCTTCAGGCAAGGTGAGCTCAGTTTTGTTAACCAGTCCAATGCAGGAGCAGGTAAGAGAGAAGGTAGATGTCATACCCCTTTCAGACTGACAGAGCCGGGTCACACCTGGGAATGTGTCCCGGGACGCATCCCGGGATTGACCCCTTTCAGACTGCACTTAGACCTGGGATCGACCCGTGACAGCCCCATTCACACTGATCCCGGGAAATCCCTGCAAATGCATATGTATGTCATTAGAAATTGAAATTTTCTGGTCAGCCCCATTCATTTTACGGTCGTTGTCATGCACCTTCAAGAACTGCTTCTTTAGAGTCTTCATTTTATTTACAACTTGCTGTTTTGTACAGATAATGGCTCTTGCTTCAAGCAGCTTTGCAATATTTTTATAAATGACTGCATCCTTCACTGTGCCTGTGATCTGTTTTTTAATCTCCTCCTCACCCCTTATGCTGAGCAGCTCTTTCACCTCCTGATCTGTCCAGGTCGCCATGACTGTCTCCAGGACGCTTCCTCGGGCTCTGGATGATGACATAATCTTTTCTGAGCCCGGGGAAGCTCCAATGAGAGGCCTTTTAACAGTCCCGGGTACTGAATACCGGGTAGGGTCCACTCACACTACACTGCATCCCGGGACGATCCTGGATTCATCCCTGGTCGAGACCTGGGATGAAATCCCGGGACGCTCGTTCTGGGATATTGTTCCTGTACCCTTTCACACTGAGCAATTTCCCGGGTTGATGCGCATTCATGTGCAATAACCCGGGACATTTTTGTCAGTCTGAAAGGGGTATTAGTCACATAGAACCACATTCTCATAACAGGAAAAGGGACCAGCGGCTAATGCCATACAAACCCATAGAAGCTAGGTGCGTCATGGTGGGCACCCTGTGGAACCCAATGTACCTCGCAGAAAGAGAGTTAACCATGGTAAGTCTACCATAACTCTCCTTTTCTGCAACAGGTTACATTGGTTTCCACAGGGAAACATCAGGGATGTCCTAAAGCAGTTCCTCAAGGGAGGGGACGCGGCTTAGCGGGTATGAGAATCCGGCATCCAAAGGAAGCATCCTGGGAGGCGGAAGTATCAAAGGCATAGAACCTAATAAACATGTTCACAGAGAACCACATAGCCGCCTTGCACATTTGTTCGGCGGACGCGCCACGGCGGGCCGCCCAAGAAGGTCCAACAGACCGAGTAGAATGGGCATTAATAGCAGCAGGAGCTGGGGGACCAGCCTGCGCATAAGCTTGTGCAATCACCATTCTAATCCATCTGGCCAAGGTTTGCTTATTCGTAGACCAGCCATGTTTGTGAAAACCAAACAAAACAAAAAGCGAATCTGACCTCCTGATAGAGGCAGTCCTCTCCACATATGTATGGAGAGCCCGTATCACATCCAAAGACTGCTCTTTCTTGGTTAAGGTGAAAAGATGACACCACCTTAGGTAAATTACCTGGACGAGTTCTAAGAACTGCCCAGTCATGATGAAATATTAGAAAGGGTGGACAACAGGACAATGCGCAAACACCCTTCTTGCAGAGACAATAGCTAGAAAAAACAAAACCTTGGCTGTGAGCCATTTGAGGTCCACCGATTAAAGAGGTTCAAAGGGAGACTCCTGAAGGGCTTTCAATACAATAGACCGGTCCCATGGAGCCACTGGAGGGATGTAAGGAGTGATACAAAAATATAATTCACTATTATGAGTGTCATGATTTTATTGTGACTGGCGCCCAAGATGGCTGCCTCACCTTTTGCATGTTCCTGATCATATCCATAAAACAGCTTAAATTCACCACAACTGACCTATGAATCATCATAAATATCCAAGGACTTACCTTTAACTTGTACTACTCTACGTGGACATTTCATCAAAACCAACGGATTGCATTCCTGCGCTGAGATACACACTGGATTGAATCCTCTGCATACCTCCACTGAGAAATCCTTCAGTTTATCAGCTGCTGTGCTCTGCATTGGACATTACCCAGATAAGGTACTGTGGACTACAACCTATATTTGGCTACATCCAGCCGCTCACTTAGACATCATCCACCTCCGTTCTCTGAGCAACAAATAACTGACTTATTGCATTAATCTACTAATATCAGTATATTCAGGCTCTGAATTGCTAAAGGCTCACTGTTTAAAATCAGGATCCATTTCCAGGACACGTTATCACTACCCCCACAAAAAAATCTACTTCAAAGGCCTCTCACACTGAGACTTTTCACACCTACACAGGAATTGGCTTCTAACACCTTTCCAAAAGACTGCCTATCCTAGGATAATTGACTAAATCAGCAGTTATTTTATTACTTGCTTCAAATATACCCAATAGGTTATAGCAATAACTTTGTTCATAATCCCATTATAATTTTGGATCACATACCGAATTGGGGGAAAACAAAACACACAAAAAAAAAAACAACAACTGCTTTCTCTCCCTCTCTCATCATCATATGCAGCTCAAACTTATAGTAATCTGGCAATGATGACCAAATGTATACGTATTGCTCCAGCTTAATTCTTTCACTCCGCCCACCACGTTCTGCAGTTCCTATCACACCATCACAGGCTTCTATTCTCCAATCCCTTGGCATTTTAAAAAGAAAACACAGGTGCATTCGTGGGAAGCGAGCAGGCCGGAAATGTATTTCCCCGGTAACCATCTAAGTCCTTTGCCCACCTGTTCACCCCCATACTCAAAGAACAATCAAATAGAAGTGATACCCAAAAGACGGCCCTGTGTTTGGAAGGACAGAACTGTTAACTCTCACTTTGTGACCCCCATACCCAGAGCTCCTGCACTTAACATAAAGAAAACTGAAGGCCCTCTGGTATGCCCAATCAGGTCAGTCCTTTGTAATGCCAGATCTATAAGAAACAAGACTGCAACAATTGCTGACCTTATTGAATCTGCAGATCTAGCCTGTATTACAGAGACCTGGCTAGATGAAAATGCAGCACCTATATTGGAGGCTGCAGTACCAACAAACTACTCTGTCATCCACAACCCAAGACTGGACCGCAGGGGTGGCGGGGTGGCTATCTGCTTCAAAAAAGAACTTAAACTTAGGGTCCACCCTATTGAAACTACTCGCTCATTCGAGTGCATTGCTGCCCGGAGTTCGACAGGATTAGGTTTCAGAGTACAGATGTGTCCACGATTACCTTTCTGAAAAGAGTGCCATGGCAGTCAATTTGGCAGGACATAAGTTCATTGGGGTAAATTTACTAAGATTCGTAATTTCCGAAAAAAGGTCAAAGTTCAATCACGAATGACATCGACAGTGTAAAACTGCAACTTTTTGAATTGATTACGATGGATTTACTAAGCTGTCGTATTCGGGTTTTTCTTTTCTTCCGATGTCGATGTCATTCGTGGTTTTTTACCTATTTTTACGGCAGTGATTAGCAAAACACTGCCGACTTTTTTTACAATCAATCTCGGCCGGATCTGTGTGATCCGTGCTGGGGTTTATTTTTTTTTTTTTTTAATTAAACACTGTAAAATAATAAAAAAAAATGCGTGGGGTCCCCCCTCCTAAGCATAACCAGCCTCGGGCTCTTTGAGCCGATCCTGGTTGCAAAAATATGGGGAAAAAAATGACAGGGGTTCCCCCATATTTAAGCAACCAGCATCGGGCTCTGCGCCTGGTCCTGGTCCCAAAAATACGGGGGACAAAAAGAGTAGGGGTCCACTAGCTGGACAGATAATGCCACAGCCGGGGGTCACTTTTATATAGTGCCCTGCGGCCGTGGCATCAAAAATCCAACTAGTCACCCCTGGCCGGGGTACCCTGGGGGAGTGGGGACCCCTTCAATCAAGGGGTCCCCCCCCCCCAGCCACCCAAGGGCCAGGGGTGAAGCCCGAGGCTGTCCCCCCCCATCCAATGGGCTGCGGATGGGGAGGCTGATAGCCTTTGTTGTAAAAGAAAAGATATTGTTTTTAGTAGCAGTACTACAAGGCCCAGCAAGCCTCCCCCGCATGCTGGTACTTGGAGAACCACAAGTACCAGCATGCGACGGAAAAACGGGCCCGCTGGTACCTGTAGTACTACTACTAAAAAAATACCCAAAAAAAGACAAGACACACACACCGTGAAAGTAAAGATTTATTACATACATCCACACAAACATACATACATACTTACCTTATGTTCACACGCAGGTCGGTCCTCTTCTCCAGTAGAATCCAAGGGGTACCTGTTGAAGAAATTATACTCACGAGATCCAGGGGTCCAGGCTCCTCGGGAAATCCATGGGTAATCCACGTACTTGCATAAAATAAGAAAACGGAAAGCCGAGCCACGAACTGAAAGGGGCCCCATGTTTTCACATGGGACTCCTTTCCACGAATGCCAGAAACCCACTCTGACTGATGTCTAAGTGGGTTTCTTCAGCCAATCAGGGAGTGCCACGTTGTAGCACTCTCCTGATCGGCTGTGTGCTCTTGTCCTCACTGACAGGCAGCACACGGCAGTGTTACAATGTAGCGCCTATGCGCTACATTGTAACCAATGATGGGAACTTTCTGCCCTGCGGTTGACCTAAAGTGACGTCACCGCTGAGCTGAAAGTTCCCATCATTGGTTACAATGTAGCGCATAGGCGCTACATTGTAACACTGCCGTGTGCTGCCTGTCAGTGAGGACAGGACCACACAGCTGATCAGGAGAGTGCTACAACGTGGCGCTCCCTGATTGGCTGAAGAAACCCACTTAGCCAGAAGGCAAAGTGGGTTTCTTGCATTCGGGGAAAGGTGACCCATGTGCAAACATGGGTCCCCTTTCAGTTCGTGGTCGGGACACCGTTTTTTTTATTTTTGGCAAGTACGTGGATTAACCCTGGATTTGCCGAGGAGCCTGGACCCCTGGATCTCGTGAGTATAATTTATTCAACAGGTACCCTTGGATTCTACTGGACAAGAGGACCGACCTGCGTGGGGCCATAGGTAAGTATGTATGTATGTGTGTATGTAAGTAATAAAATTATACTTTCACGGTGTGTGTGTCTTGTCTTTTTTTGGGTATTTTTTTAGTGGTAGTACTACAGGTACCAGCGGGCCCGTTTTTCCGCCGCATGCTGGTACTTGTGGTTCTCCAAGTACCAGCATGCGGGGGAGGCTTGCTGGGACTTGTAGTACTGCTACTAAAAACAATATCTTTTATTTTACAACAAAGGCTATCAGCCCTCCCATCCGCAGCCCATTGGATGGGGGGGACAGCCTCGGGCTTCACCCCTGGCCCTTGGGTGGCTGGGGGGGGGGACCCCTTGATTGAAGGGGTCCCCACTCCCCCAGGGTACCCCGGCCAGGGGTGACTAGTTGGATTTTTGATGCCACGGCCGCAGGGCGCTGTATAAAAGTGACCCCCGGCTGTGGCATTATCTGTCCAGCTAGTGGAGCCCGGTGCTGGTTTTAAAAATACGGGGGACCCCTACTCTTTTTGTCCCCCGTATTTTTGGGACCAGGACCAGGCGCAGAGCCCGATGCTGGTTGCTTAAATATGGGGGAACCCCTGTCATTTTTTTCCCCATATTTCTGCAACCAGGATCGGCTCAAAGAGCCCGAGGCTGGTTATGCTTAGGAGGGGGGACCCCACGCAATTTTTTTAGCAAAAATAAGCACTTTCACACCCCTTCCCACTGATATACATGCACGGATCTCATGGATCCCTGCATGCATCTCAAATCACAGATAAAAAAAGCAGGTCTGTTTTTTTTTAGGACTTTTTACGAGTTGTAATTTTTCACGGCAGTGTTTTGTGTTTTTTTGCTTTGCACTTCTTAGTAAATGACCGAGATTCATACTTAAACAGCCGCGTTTTGACCGATGGTGTATTCATTCGTAATTTTTTACCTGAACTAGCAAAAAATTACGAATGCCCTCATCACTGCCGTGATTAGTGTTTAGTAAATGACCGAGATTTACCGAGATGACACTTTGATGAAAAAACGGCATCTCGGTCAAAATCGGGAGCTTAGTAAATATACCCCATTGTGTTGTTCTGCCGTGATGTTGAGCCATGACAATTCATAGTTTCACCACTGGGTGGCCAGTGCATCATGTAACGTAGCTTTCCACATACAGTACATTTGGTCTAGAAAAGATTTTTTCCAATTACAGAAAGAGGACAAATGAAGAATGACTACCAGACACCAAGGTAGTCTAGTGGACTAATGCTTTGATTTGTAAACCAAGTACCCAGGTTCGAACCCCAGGAAAGCAACTTTACTTTTATATAAATTTTAATTCTTAAAAATGTAATTTAAATTTAAGCTGCTTTGTTCAGAGGAAATTTTTTTTAGGAATGGCAAACAGGGTATTGGGATTACTTTCACTTCGATTATGGTGAGGGAGGGGCACACAGAGCCACTGCTGGCTGTGATCAGGGAGGGGGTGTGGAGGAAGAGACCTGCTTTGAATTCATTGCTAAAGCTGTCCAAACTGTACATTGAATGATATTGTTCCAACCAGCCAACTCTGACTCTGTCTCTCTCCTGACTCTGTCTCTGTGTGTCACTCTCCCTCTAAGTTTGACTCTCCCTTTGACTCTACTGTATCTCTTTCCTCCTGACTCTCTCTTCCCTGACTCTGTCTCTCAGTGTCTACCACCATCTAATTGTCTTTCTAGTAGACTTTATCTCTCTCCCCTGACTCTATTTCTCTCACATGACTCTGTCTCACTGTCTCTCTCCATCTGACTTTCTCTCCCCCTCTAACTTTATCTCTCTCATTGACTCTGTCTCTCTCCCCTTAACTTTCTCTCTGTCTCTGTCCCCTGACTTTGTCGTTCTCTCCTCCTGACTCTATTGCTCTCCCCCTAACTCTGTCTCTTTGTCTCCCACCCTGATTTTCTTTCTCCTAGACTTTATCTCATTCAACAAGGCTCTGTCTCTGTCACATGACTCTGTCTTAGTGTCTCTCGCCATCTGACTGTCTCTCTCCCTCTAACTCTATCGCTCTCTCTCCTTTAATATATCTCTCCCCTTCACTATCTCTGTGTCTCTGACCCCTGAATTTGTTGCTATCTCCTCCTGACTCTATCGCTCTCCCCCTGACTCTGTCTCTCAGTGTCTCCCACCCTCTCATTTTCTTTCTCCTAGACTTTATCTCTCTCCCCCTGACTATTTCTCTCTCACATGACTCTGTATCTCCATCAAACTTTGTCTCTCTCCCTATAACTCTATTGCTCTCTCCTTGACTCTATCTCTCTCCCCTTAACTATCTCTCTATGTCTCTGTCCCCTGAATTTGTCACTCTCTCCTTCTAACTCTATCGCTCTCCCCATGACTCTGTCTCTCACCCTTTGATTTTCTTTCTCCTAGACTTTATCTCTCTCCCTCTGACTATCTCTCACATGACTCTGTCTCACTTTGTCTCTCCGAAAAACTTTGTCTCTCTCCCTCTAACTCTATCGCTCTCTCTCCTTGACTCTATCTCTCTCCCTTTAACTATCTCTGTGTCTCTGTCCCCTGAATTTTTTTGCTCTCTCCTCCTGACTCTATCGCTCTGCCCCTGACTCTGTCTCTGTGTCTACCACCCTCTAATTTTCTTTTTCCTAGACTGTATCTCTCTCCCTCTGACTCTATCTCTCTCACATGACTCTGTCTCACTTTGTCTCTCCATCTAACTCTATCTCTCCTTGACTCTATCTATCTCCCCTTTACTGTCTCTCTGTGTCTCTGTCCCATGACTTTGTCGCTCTATCCTCCTGACTCTATCGCTCTCCCCCTAACTCTGTCTCTGTGTCTCCCACCCTCTGATTTTGGTTTTCAAGTAGACTTTATCTCTCTCCCCTGACTCTATCTCTCTCACATGACTCTGTCTCACTTTCTCTCTCCATCTGACTTTCTCTCTCCCTCTAACTCTATCTCTCTCCCCTTAATTATCTCTCTGTGTCTGTCCCCTGACTTTGTCACTCTCTACTCCTGACTCTATCGCTCTCCCCCTAACTTTGTATCTGTGTCTCCCACCCTCTGATTTTCTTTCTCCTAGACTTTATCTCCTTCCCCCTGACTCTCTCACATGACTCTGTCTCAGTGTCTCTCTCCATCTGACTGTCTCTCTCCCTCTAACTCTATCGCTCTCTCTCCTTTACTCTATCTATCTCCCCTTAACTATCTGTGTCTCTGTCCCCTGAATTTGTCACTATCTCCTCCTGACTCTATCGCTCTCCCCCTGACTCTGTCTCTCAGTGTCTCCCACCCTCTGATTTACTTTCTCCTAGACTTTATCTCTCTCCCCTGACTATTTCTCATTTGACTCTTTATCTCCATCAAACTTTGTCTCTCTCCCTATAACCCTATCGCTCTCTCCTTGACTATATCTCTCTCCCCTTAACTATCTCTCTGTCTCTGTCCCCTGAATTTGTCACTCTCTCCTCCTAACTCTATCGCTCTCCCCCTGACTCTGTCTCTCAGTGTCTCCCACCCTTTGATTTTCTTTCTCCTAGACTTTATCTCTCTCCCTCTGACTCTCTCTCTCACATGACTCTGTCTCACTTTGTCTCTCCATCAAACTTTGTCTCTCTCCCTCTAACTCTATCGCTCTCTCTCGTTGACTCTATCTCTCTCCCTTTAACTATCTCTCTGTGTCTCTGACCCCTGAATTTGTCACTCTCTCCTCCTGACTCTATCGCTCTCCCCCTGACTCTCAGTGTCTACCACCCTCTAATTTTCTTTCTCCTAGACTTTATCTCTCTCACATGACTGTCTCACTTTCTCTCTCCATCTGACTTTGTCTCTCACCATCTAACTCTATCTCTCTCCCCTTATCTCTCTCTGTGTCTCTGTCCCCTGATTTTGTTGCTCTCTCCTCCTGACTCTATCGCTCTCCCCCTAACTCTGTCTCTCAGTGTTTCTCTCCATTTTACTTTCTCTTTCCATATGACTCTAACCCTCTCCCTCTGACTATCAGTAACCGTTACAAATTTCTCCCTTCCCTCTACTCCCTTCCTCCCTGTACAGAACCCTGTGCTTGGGTACTTCAAAAACATGGCTATGGGTGGGTGCTTCAAAATTTTGAAAAAAAATCTAGCTTCTGTCACAAAGTAAGTCTGTTGCTGACCTACAGCGATCAGTGGGTTTTTACAGCCATTACTGTACAATCACATTGAAAACGTGGTTTACTATTACAATGATAGTTTATTGTAATGTTAGCAGCCACACAGCAAAACACAAGCTAAAAAACATTCTCCATAAAGGAGCTGCACAATAAAGAAAATATTACCCCATATTAATAAAGATCTGTTTACAGACTACAGTGAGTGACCAATTAAACACAGGAAAGTAGCAAACATGCCATAGCTTTAGAGTCCAATTCCTAATTGTGTACAGTAGGTGTGAAAATCTCAGTGTGTGAGGCCTTTGAAATAGATTCCTTGGAGAGTATAGATAGCATATATCCTGTCTGGGGGATGGCCTGGGATTTGAAATGAATAATTCAATTCCAATTTAAGTGTTTTCAGCTTCTAACTTTAGTCTATGCAGCTACAATATCAAAAGTTTTTTTTATACATTTCTTGTTCCTTGCAATAAACAAATATGGTATGTTTTTAAAAATATAATTGATTCAGCTTCCTTCATAACTGGTCAAATAATGTAAAATGCTCAGGAAATGCACTGTTGGCTGTGAGGGGAGCCTGTGCCATGCTTTAGAGGAGAGTAGGGAGTGGGCATCACAGCATCTACTGTATAAAAGGGCCTACACAGTACAAACAGGGTGACTGTGCTGAGCGATCTGAGCGATGCTAGATCACTCAGCAAGATTGCTCAGCACACAGCGCTGCACAGCAATGTGTCAACGATGTGTGCTGAGCGATCTGTCAGGGCCAGTGAACACTGGCCCTGACAGGAGATCTGACTAGATTTATCCTGCATGCAGGATCTTATTCGCCGCACCATTGCGACAACTGAACATCTATGTACTTGGGATATACAGTACCTATCACCCTCATAATCACTGTTGAAGTCTGGTTCCAGTTTAAGAAATATTACATCATAACTATTTATTTACAGTTTCTTACATAGCGCAGCATAATTCTTTCCCATTGGTCCATTTAAAAAATATGAGTTATTTTGTGTGCACTGTGACTGTGTAAAGTAATTGCTATCACACAGAGCTGCCACTGCTGTTATCGGGGAGGGAGGGGGATTGGAATTGCTTGAGCTGTGTGCACTGTGCCTGATTGTTGTCATTCTGTTGGGGGAGGGGAGAACACACAGAGCTGCATAAAGGGGGTCATTCCAAGTTGAGCGCTAGCTGCCGTTGTTCGCAGCACAGCGATCAGGCTAAAAATCTGCATTTCTGTGCATGCATATGCCCCGCAATGCGCACGCACGACGTACGGGTACATAGCCCTTTGTGGTTTTGCACAGGTTCTATCGACGTTTTCCTTCACACTGGCGCCCGCTAGAAGATTGACAGGAAGGGGGCGTTTCTGAGTGTCAACTGACCGTTTTCAGGGAGTGTTTGGAAAAACGCAGGCGTGTCTGAAAAAATGCAGGCATGGCCGGGCATTCGCTGGGCGGGTGTGTGATGTCAAATCCGGACACGAATAGGCTGAAGTGATCGCAAGCACTAAAACTGCACAAACTGTTTTTGCAGAGCTCGGCTGCACATGCGTTCGCACTTCTGCTAAGCTAAAATACACTCCCCAGTGGGCGGCGGCATAGCATTTGCACGGCTGCTAAAATTAGCCAGCGAGTGATCAACTCAGAATGACCCCAATGCCTGGTGCTCAGACGTGCATTAAATGCTTTGCTCACTACAAGGATACTAAAGGTTATGATTTGTGACATGGATAGACAAGGATGGAAAAAGTAAAAAAATATGAAAAAATTCCCAAAACCTTGTGTTGACCATATGTGTGTTTTGACCATTTCCATGTCGACCATTTGCTGCTGTGAGTAGTTGTTTCCTGATTTGGGAGCAGCCGGTATATAATGAGCTTTCCAGGCTCATGGTAGTATTCTGTAGTTTCAGGGGTGGTGATATCTGCGCTCACCTGATGTCTAGGTGTATGTGTCTTACATTATTATTACCAGTAATTTATACAGTGCACACATATTCCGCAGCGCTTTACAGAGAATATTCAGCCTTTCACATCAGTCCCTGCCCCAGTAGAGCTTACACTCTATATTACCTACCACATGTACACACACACATTTGCACAAGGGTTAATTTTGTTAGGAACCAATTAACCTATCACTATATTTTGGGATTGTGGGAGGAAACCGGAGTGACCGGAGGAAGCCCACTCAAGTACGGGGAGAATATACAAACTCCGCACATTATAATGAGTGTACAATGGTGTATTTGTAGTGTTCTTTATTGCGACACAATGCTCAGGTCACATGCATATTAATTAGACAGGTAAAAAGAGAGGTTTTTAAAACCGCACAGGACATGTGTTTGGTTCACACTATGATTAGTTAGAAATTCAAAAAACCAACATAAAGGCAATAAAAGGGTCAAATACTCCTGGCACTTGGTTGGTGGTGCGCCCAGAAAAAATAGTTCAATAAACTTTAAGCTTAGTACATCAGGCCCAGTGCACCGTTCCAAGACAGACAACTAATTAGGTTTCCATTTGCCCTCCCCCCTGCCTTATGTTAATGCTAATTGATGTTGTATTGAGACTTTTGTTCAGTCTCTTACTCACAAAGTAGCACATGCACTGTAAAGGGTCAAATACTCCTGGCACTTGGTTGGTGGTGCTCCCAGAAAAAAATAGTACAATAAACTGTATAAATGGAAAATCTTTACATAGGAGGTAAAGACAAAAAGAGACTTTAAGTCTACCATGGGGCACACTTGTCAAAAATTATTAATAAAATATAACTTTTAATATTCACAATTAAAAAAGATCATCTCACATGGCGACATGTAAAAATTGTAATCATAAACTTTTTGATACGGTAATCCAATGTATTATAGCGAAATATACAGTATGCGGTATTGAAATACCAAAAAATCTCTCAGAGGTGTATTACCTCGTTACAATACTTTGAGAGAATTGGCTTCTCTATACTCACACCTTAACCACCAAACAATGGAAAAAAATGACAAGTAGTGCCTTTTAATAAGTATCATAATTTTCATATCAAATCTCTGTGTTGAGTTTTTTTTACAACCAGGATCGGCTCAAAGAGCCCGAGGCTGGTTTTGCTTAGGAGGGGGGACCCCACCAATTTTTTGGGCGGATTTTTAACACTGTCCACACTTCTTTTAAGGTACACAATGAAGCCCTGCACGGATTACACTGATCTGGCCGGGATTCATTGTGTTAAGTCCGGCAGTGTTTTACTAATCACTCCCGTAAAACACTGCCAGACATTACGAATGACATCGACATCGGAAAACACGACAATGCAGAATACGAAAGCATAGTAAATGAGGCGTAAAAAAGCCCAAAAGTTGCAAATTATCACTCCCGATGTCATTCGTGTTTAACCTTCAACCAAAATACGAAAATTTACGATTTTTAGTAAATATACCCCCTATAAGTCTGTCCTGGGGCACACTTGTCAAAAATGATTAATAAAATATAACTTTTAATATTCACAATTAAAATAGATCATCTCACAAAGCGACATGGCGACATGTAAAAATTGTAATCATAAACTTTTGGTACAGTAATCAAAATTTGTAATCACAAACTTTTTGATACGGTAATCCAATATATCATAACGAAATATGGGCCTAATTCAGATCTGTTCGCTCGCTAGTGTTTTTCGCTGTGCAGCAATCAGGTAACTACTGCGCATGCGTATGCACCGCAATGCGCAGGCACGTTGTACGGTTACAAAGCGGATCGTTGCTGTGCACTAGTTCTAGCGAAGAATCCATTCGCACAGCCGATCGCAAGGAGATTGACAGGAAGAGGGCGTTTGTGGGTGTCAACTGACCGTTTTCTGGGAGTGTTTGGAAAAACGCAGGCGTGTCGAGGCGTTTGCAGGACGGGTGTCTGACGTCGATTCCTGGCTTGAATAGGCTGAAGTGATCGCAGCGGCTGAGTAAGATCAGAGCTACTCAGAAACTGCACAAGCGGTTTTTGTACAGGGCGGACGCACACGCGTTCGCACACTTGCAAAGCTAAAATACACTCCCCTATAGGCGGCGTCTATCTGTTCGCAGCGCTGCAAAAATTAGCTAGCGAGCGAACAGGTCTGAATTAGCGCTCCCTTGATAGTAATTGCTAACTTTGTGTTTATAATAATTAATTGGTGGGACAGTACCACCTGTGGGAGTTGCAGGAATCTGGTATACAGAAAATATTCAACAGTTTTTGGTGGTTTGTAAGTGATGTGTTTTAGTATAAATTATTGGAGATCTGAATTAGGCTCAATATTGAAATATCAAAAACTCTCTCAAAGGTGTATTACCTTGTTACAATACTTTGAGAGAATTGGCTTCTCTATACTCACACCTTAACCATCAAACAATTGCAAAAAATGACAAGTAGTGCCTTTTAATAAGTATCATAATTTTCATATCAAATCTCTGTGTTGAGTTTGTATGAACTCTCCATCAGCCCATCATAAATCATAAGGAAAGAGATTTTTGCAAACATATAGGCAGCATTGTACCAGAACAAAAAAGGGTGTAGGGGACTCCTATCACACAGGCGCCTGGGAAAGCTGCCCTGAATTGTGCTCCTTCCCAAAGTGTCACCACACTTTAAAACAGAGAATGGTCAAAAATTGGTTGGAAGAAGCGTCACACTGTTTGACAGGCAACGGTGCTGGCAGCTTGAAGCTTCCCCCATGCGAGGGGACGCCGTACACTTTTACGGTGTCCATGACGACATATGTCGACATAGCCACCAAAAATCATGAAAAACTCATTGCGACTTTTTTGTGTCAACCTTTCTATATTGACCTATTACTTGTGTTGACCTTTCAATACTGTCTACCTAAACCATGTTGACCTTTCTGATGTGTCGACATATGGCCTGTCGACCAATATTGGTCGACCTAATGACTGTTGACCTTATTGTCGACAATATGACCCATTCCAATTACATGCAGCTGGCTCAGCAAGATCGCTCAGCAAACAGCGCTGCACAGCGATGTGTCAACGATGTGTGCTGAGCGATCTGTCAGGGCCAGTGACCCCGACAGGTGATCTGACTAGATTTATCCTGCATGCAGGATCTTAATCGCCGGGCGATAGCGACATCTGAACATCTGTGTACTTGGGCGATCACTTTAGCCTGTTCGTGTCCGGAATTGACGTCAGACACCCGCCCTGCAAACGCTTGGACACGCCTGCATTTTTCCAAACACTCCCAGAAAACAGTCACTTGTCACCCACAAACGCCTTTTTCCTGTCAATCTCCTTGCGATCGGCTGTGCGAATCGACTCTTTATTAAATTCAACGCTCAGCAACGATCCACTTTGTACCCGTATGACGCGCATGCGCATTGCAGTGCATACGCACGTGCAGTTTTGTCCTGATCGCACCGCAGCGAAAAAACCTAGCATGCGATCAGGTCGGAATGACCCCCATGGTTTTGCCTATCTGCTAACAAAAATGCTTCGATCAGGTCTGAATTACCCCTCTAGAATCTTTCTCTCAGACTTTCTGCTTACTCCGTTTCTGAAAATGCCACCTGCTGTCTGAAAAGTGGTACTGCACTATATTTCAGACGACTTACACACGGCCTGCCATGTATATATTAGGAGGATAGCTTATCTCGTGCCATGAATCACTCGTAAGAAATCACAGTTCCTGTCAAATGAGATCACAGCAGCAAACAATAGGCCAGCTCAACTTTTCCGCACAGTGGAGATGCTTTGCAAGCCAGCATGCCTGCAGACTGATGAGACCCTCTCCCAGGCAAGATGCAACGAGTTTGCAAACTTCTTTGCAGATAAAATATCCACCATCCGGGCTGGAATCTCCACAGTGCCATCAAAGGAGTGCCAAACTACAAAGCCTGCCAATATAAGCTACCTGCCTTCATGGACCAGCTTTGACCCAGTGGATGTAAAGGACACTGCTGAAATTGCTCGGATTTTGCCTCCCACCACCTGTGATCTGGACCCAGCCTTAACCAAGCTTCTAAAAGGTTGTATGGATATAATTGGTCCTGTCTTTACAAAAATTGTTCAATGCTCTTTGCAGACAGGCATTTTTCCTGGACCCCTAAAGGAAGCAATTGTTAGACCGCTTCTTACAAAACCTAATTTAGATCCCGACTGCATGACCAACTACAGACCGGTATCAAACCTTCCTTTCCTAGGAAAGGTTATTGAGAAAGTCGTTGCAAATCAACTGGAAACCCGCCTGACAACCCATAATATTTATGATCCTTTTCAATCAGGATTCAGGAGAAGACATAGCACTGAAACAGCCCTGGTGTGTGTGTTAAATGATCTTCTGATGGCAAAAGACAGAGGTGACTGTTCAATATTAATCCTTCTTGATCTCTCGGCAGCATTTGATACCGTGGACCATGGGCTTCTGATTGAGCGACTGTTAGGCGCCGGGGTCCGCGATGTCCTCGCGGCCCGGCGCCTAGCAACTGGGGACGCCGAGCGTGCTAGCCGCCGGGTCCCTAGCAACGCTGGGACGCCGTGCGCGCGTAGCCGCTGGCTCCCTAGCAACGCAGGGACGCCGGGCGCGCTGAGCCGCCTGGACCCTAGCAACGGGGACGCCACGGGCGGACTGCGTTCCCCGTTGCAGGGTCAATTTAACAACACACACACACACTGGTTTCTGGGCGTGCAGCAGGGCAGCTGCACAGCATTTAGGGTAATCAGATTCTGAACATCTGATTGGAGGACTCATTGCTAAATACCTTCTCAGTGCTTCACACAGACGCCGGTAATAGCTTCCTGCATGCTGCTTAGGTTTGCTGAACGTCTGTTCCAGTCCTGCTGTGTCCGGTCATTCCTGTCCTCAGAGGTCCTGAATCTTGGAGTTGTCATCTCATCCCAAGAAGTCTTCTGGTCCCTTATTGTCCGCAACGATCGCCAGAGAATCTCGTGTGGTGTTCGTGAGTTGCGGCTCTGCCGTGTGCTGCGGCTCAGCCCGCTTTATTTTGTATTCTGTTTCGGAGCATTTGCGGAGGGTTCCGCTTCCACAAGTCCTCTCCGGAACTCGGCGGTGCCGGGTAGGAGAGTGGACAAGTGGGTATTTTGGTTGTCCTTTTCCCTGGCGGTTTTTCCGCACATATTCTAGTTTTAAGTTAGCTTGTAACCCCTGGCCTTGTTGCTTAGTTAGAGGGCCCCTTGTTATCACCCTGTCTCGGATTTCCATTTGTCTCCCATTAAGACCTGAGGGGGCATCGGAGTTGGGCAGACGTAATCCGCCCTTCAAACGCGGCTGCCATGGGCTCAAGCAACCATAGTCTCGCAAGGGATTTCTGACAGCACGGGCGAGACAACGGAGTTAGGGTGCCAGGGGCTATTTTCCATTCCCGCTCCCTTTCCCAGCATTACTTTCCAGTGCTCAGGTCCTTGTTATAAGATCTCCTCAGACCAGAGTGCTGGAATCATAACATTATTACTGGCCCTACCTAAACTTAAAATTAAACGGGGTTTAATTTTTTCTCATTCTGTTTTTGTGAGAGTTTATCGGCCTCATGAATCCGACAGGTTTAGGGCCAAATCCCGGTCAGCTCTTAGTCAACCAGATTCAAGAACTTACTCAGATGGTTCAGGATCTTTCTCTTCGGGTGAGATCGCAGGAAGATCTTTTGCGAGCCTCCCCGAAGGTAGTCCCTGAACCAAAGATGCATTTGCCCGACCGTTTTTCCGGTGATAGAAAATAATTTTTTAATTTTAAAGAATCCTGTAAACTTTATTTTCATTTAAGACCTACATCCTCTGGTAATGAATCTCAGCGGGTTGGGATTATTATTTCTTTACTCCAGGGGGAGCATCAGACCTGGGCATTTGGTTTAAGAGCAGAGGATCCTGCGTTGTTATCTGTAGACGCCTTTTTTAAGTCTTTAGGGCTCTTGTATGATGACCCAGATAGAGAGGCGTCCGCTGAGAGTCAGCTGCGCGCTCTCAAACAAGGTAGAAATCCTGCGGAGGTTTATTGTACCGAGTTTCGCCGTTGGTCGAACGACTGTGGCTGGAATGAACCGGCCCTGCGCAGTCAGTTTCGCCTCGGTTTATCTGAATTTATTAAAGACGGTCTCCTCCAGTACCCCGCTCCTGAGACTCTCGATAAACTAATGGAGCTTGCTATAAAGATTGATCGTCGTCTCCGAGAGCGGAGGGCTGAAAGAGGAACATCTGTAAGGTCTAGTCCTTGTGTATATTCCTTTCCAGAGGACGTCGAGGAACCCATGCAGATGGGTCTCTCTCGGCTGTCTCCTGAGGAAAAAACCAGAAGACAAAGTTCCGGTCTTTGTTTATACTGTGGTGGTAAGGGACATTTTGCTCGTAATTGCCCGAACAAGTCGGGAAACGCTTTGACCAAGTGAATTGTGAGGGGGTTCACTTAGGTCTGCAGCTTATCTCCTCGAACAACTCTCTTTTAGTCCCTGTTAAGGTTTCCTTTGGCAGCCTCAGTTCTTTGGTGTCGGCTTTTGTCGACAGTGGAGCTGCAGGAAACTTTATGGATTTAACTTGGGCTAAGGCTTTAGGCATTCCGCAGTTACCATTAGATAGATGTATCACCATGCACGGCTTAGATGGGGGTCCGCTTTCCAACGGGGTAATTACTCACCGTACACCTCCAGTAGTACTTACAGTAGGAGCCTTACATTCTGAAGATATTGAATTCTACCTTACACATTGCCCGGCAGTTCCTGTTGTTCTGGATCACCCTTGGCTGGCCTTTCATAATCCCACCATTGATTGGCGGTCCGGGGAGATTTCCCAATGGGGTACATTTTGTGCTAAGGAATGTATTTCGTATCCAGTCAGAGTTGCAGCAATCATTCCAGAGCTCATTCCTGTGGAATACCAAGAGTTTGCCGATGTCTTCTCCAAAGGCAATGCGGACATTCTGCCTCCCCATCGGCCTTATGATTGTAAAATTGAGTTAGTTCCAGGTGCCACTTTGCCTAAGGGGAGATTATATGCCTTGTCCGGGCCAGAAACTACGGCCATGAATAATTATATTCAAGAAAGCCTAAAGAAGGGATTTATTAGACCATCAAAATCTCCTTTTAAGTGCAGGTTTTTTCTTTGTGGAGAAAAAAGATGGCTCGCTTAGACCATGCATTGATTTTAGGGCCCTGAATAAGATCTCCGTTAAAAACACCTATCCTTTGCCGTTAATTTCTGTACTTTTTGATCAGTTACGTTCTGCTGTGATTTTTTCTAAAATTGACCTTAGAGGAGCTTACAACCTCATCCGAATTAAATCTGGGGATGAGTGGAAGACGGCTTTCAGCACTCAGTCGGGTCACTACGAATACCTGGTGATGCCGTTCGGCCTGTCTAATGCTCCGGCAGTTTTTCAAGACCTCATTAACGATGTTCTCCGTGACTTCCTAGGGAAATTCGTGGTCGTTTATTTAGACGACATCTTGATTTATTCTGAATCGATGGAACAACATGTTACCCAGGTGCGTCTGGTTCTTCAAAAGTTACGTGAGAATCATTTATATGCCAAGCTGGAGAAGTGTGATTTTCACGTCACGGAAGTATCTTTTTTAGGGTACGTAATTTCTCCTCAGGGATTATCCATGGAACCAAAGAAGCTCCAGGCCATCCTTAATTGGGCACAACCCACTAATTTAAAAGCAATTCAGCGCTTTTTAGGGTTTGCGAATTATTATAGGAGGTTCATTCATTCTTTTTCTGACCTGGTTGCTCCCATAGTAGCTCTGACAAAAAAAGGAGCGGATCCTACCAACTGGTCGCATGAAGCTGAATTGTCCTTCCAGGCCTTGAAACAAGCCTTTGTCTCGGCTCCAGTCCTCAGACATCCTAATCCGGAATTGCCCTTTGTTGTGGAGGTTAATGCCTCAGAGGTTGGAGTGGGGGCTGTCCTTTCTCAAGAGGATCCGGTGTCTTTGGACTTACATCCTTGTGCCTTTATGTCCAGGAAATTCTCCTCCGCTGAATCCAACTATGACGTTGGTAATCGGGAGTTACTGGCTGTGAAATGGGCTTTCGAGGAGTGGAGGCATTGGCTGGAGGGAGCTAAACATACTATTTCGGTTTTGACTGACCATAAGAACCTGCAATATATTGAATCAGCTAAACGGCTTAATGCTCGGCAGGCACGTTGGGCATTATTTTTTACTCGTTTCAGGTTTATAATCACTTTCAGGCCTGGTTCCAAGAATACAAAAGCTGATGCCCTGTCACGTAGCTTTCTTCCGGTTCACAATAGCAATCCTGTTGTTACCCCCATACTTCCATCTTCGGTCATCCGGGCAGGCCTCACACAGGATTTATTTACCCAGTTAAAACAGCTTCAACACCAAGCTCCTAGACTTACTCCTGCTGGTCGTCTTTATGTCCCTGAATTTTTGAGAGCCACTGTTTTAACTGAATTTCATGACAACAAAGTCTCAGGGCATCCGGGAATCACTAAGACATTGGAGTTAGTCTCTCGCTCAGTGTGGTGGCCTGGTCTTTCTAAAGACGTTAAGGAATTCTTTCATTCATGTCAGGTTTGTGCATAGCATAAGGTTCCTCGTTCGTTGCCTATCGGGCAACTCATGCCTTTAGCTGTTCCTCTCAGGCCATGGTCTCATATTTCCATGGATATTGTGGTTGATCTTCCCCTTTCAGCCGGATTCCGCGTCATTTGGGTGGTAGTGGACCGTTTTAGTAAAATGGCTCATTTTATTGCTCTTCCCCGATTGCCTTCTGCTCAAGGGTTGGCAGTTTTGTTCCTCCGCCATGTGTTCAGGCTTCATGGCTTGCCCACTGATATTGTTTCTGATCGGGGTCTACAATTCATCGCACAATTCTGGAAATGTTTTTGTGCCTCATTGAAGATGACACTGTCTTTAACATCTGGTTACCACCCACAGTCTAACGGGCAAACCGAACGAGTCAACCAGTCATTAAAACAATATTTGCGTTTGTATTCAGCCAAACTCCAGAATGATTGGTCCGAGTTTCTCCCTTTGGCTGAATTTGCTTACAATAACTCTTGTCATTCCTCCACCAAAGAGTCTCCATTCTTTTCAGTTTTTGGTTTTCACCCCAGAGCCAATTCTTTTTTTCATCATTCTCCAGTCTCCTCGCTAACCTTGACCTCCCATCTCAGAGCAATTTGGAAAAAAGTGCACCTTGCTCTCAGAAAAGCGGCCTTCCGAGAGAAGAAATTTTCTGACAGGCTCCGACGTCCTTGCACTTTTAAGGTGGGAGATTAGGTGTGGTTGTCGACTCGCAACATCAGGCTTCGACAATCCTCGGCTAGACTGGGACCCAAATTTATTGGACCGTTTCTTATTATTAAGAAGGTCAACCCAGTTGCCTTTCGGCTACGTTTACCAAGATCTCTCAAGATTGGAAATACTTTTCACTGTTCCCTGTTGAAACAATAAATTTCTTCCAGTAGATTTCCTCGGAGGATCTCTCAGGGTAGATCTCCGGTGGATGTACAGGGACAACAGGAGTTCTTGGTAGAGAAAGTTCTTGATTCTAAATTGTCCCGGGGTCGGCTTTATTTTTTAGTTCACTGGAAAGGCTATGGTCCGGAGGAAAGGACTTGGGTCCTGGATAATGATCTTCATGCCCCTAGGCTCAAGAGGGCATTTTTTCGAGAATTTCCTCAGAAACCTGGCTTTGGGGGTTCCTTGACCCCTCCTCAAGGGGGGGGGGTACTGTTAGGCGCAGGGGTCCGCAATGTCCTCACGGCCCGGCGCCTAGCAACTAGGGACGCCGAGCGTGCTAGCCGCCGGGTCCCTAGCAACGCTGGGACGCCGTGCGCGCGTAGCCGCCGGCTCCCTAGCAACGCAGGGACGCTGGGCGCGCTGAGCCGCCTGGACCCTAGCAACGGGGACGCCACGGGCGGACCGCGTTCCCCGTTGCAGGGTCAATTTAACAACACACACACACACTGGTTTTCTGGGCATGCAGCAGGGCAGCTGCACAGCATTTAGGGTAATCAGATTCTGAACATCTGATTCGAGGACTCATTGCTAAATACCTTCTCAGTGCTTCACACAGACGCCGGTAATAGCTTCCTGCATGCTGCTTAAGTTTGCTGAACGTCTGTTCCAGTCCTGCTGTGTCCGGTCATTCCTGTCCTCAGAGGTCCTGAATCTTGGAGTTGTCATCTCATCCCAAGAAGTCTTCTGGTCCCTTATTGTCCGCAACGATCGCCAGAGAATCTCGTGTGGTGTTCGTGAGTTGCGGCTCTGCCGTGTGCTGCGGCTCAGCCCGCTTTATTTTGTATTCTGTTTCGGAGCATTTTCGGAGGGTTCCGCTTCCACAAGTCCTCTCCGGAACTCGGCGGTGCCGGGTAGGAGAGTGGACAAGTGGGTATTTTGGTTGTCCTTTTCCCTGGCGGTTTTTCCGCACATATTCTAGTTTTAAGTTAGCTTGTAGCCCCTGGCCTTGTTGCTTAGTTAGAGGGCCCCTTGTTATCACCCTGTCTCGGATTTCCCTTTGTCTCCCATTAAGACCTGAGGGGGCATCGGAGTTGGGCAGACGTAATCCACCCTTCAAACGCGGCTGCCATGGGCTCAAGCAACCATAGTCTCGCAAGGGATTTCTGACAGCACGGGCGAGACAACGGAGTTAGGGTGCCAGGGGCTATTTTCCATTCCCGCTCCCTTTCCCAGCATTACTTTCCAGTGCTCAGGTCCTTGTTATAAGATCTCCTCAGACCAGAGTGCTGGAATCATAACAGCGACTGATACATTTCTGTGGTCTGGATGGCACAGTCCTAAGCTGGTTCAAATCATTTCTCACAGGCAGGTCACAGAGAGTATCATCTGGATTATACTCATCACCACCAGTGCCATTGCCATGTGGTGTCCCACAAGGTTCTATACTATCCCCCATGCTTTTTGCAGTATACATGCTCCCATTGGGCGAAATAATCAGGCGCCATGGCCTGGTCTACCACTGCTATGCAGATGATACACAACTGTACTTGTCTTTTGCTCTGGGCACTGATAACCCAATAGCAACCCTAAATGGCTGTCTAGCTGAACTACAGGAGTAGTTGAGCGCCAGTTGGCTGCGACTGAACCCGGATAAAACAGAGGTCCTTATGATACGACCGCAACATCAAAGGACAAGACTGCAGCATAACCAACCAACTGGACTTACACTCGGGGATTCAGAATTACAGACCAGTGATCGTGTGCGGAATCTTGGCATTGTCCTGGATGGTGGCTTGACACTTAAACATCAGATATCAGCCACAATCAAATCCTCATTCTTTCACCTGAGGAACATAGCCAGAATCAAGCACTTAATTCCCTCAGATGATATGCCAAAAGTCATACATGCATTTGTATCATCACGTTTAGACTACTGTAATGCCCTCTACCTTGGTCTACCAGCAAAAGAATTGCAACGCTTACAGCTGGTGCAAAACACAACTGCCAGGCTATTAACCAACCAGCCCCGTTCTAGCCACATAACACCCATCCTCTACTCCCTTCACTGGCTGCCTGTAAGATGGCGAATCATCTTCAAGATTGGCTTACTGAGTTTCAAAGCATTACATGACCAAGGCCCAAGGTACCTGAAACAGCTTCTGACCCCATACTGCCCCACTCGATTACTGCGATCTGTAGATGAAGGACTTTTAGCAGTACCTAGAATCTTCCTTAATTCATCTGGGGGTCGAGCTTTTAGTCATGCGGCTCCGACTCTATGGAACTCACTTCCCCGCACAGTGCGAGAGGCCCCAACTATAGAATCCTTCAAAAGTAGACTCAAGACTTTTCTGTTTACTCGTTTACGCATTTCCATAATGTCCCTTTTAGTATCTTCATGCTTCTGTATTTTATGAAAATGTACTTCATTATTTTCTGTACTATATTATGCTATGTATCTGTTAAGCGCCTTGAGTCCTATTGTAGAAAGAGCGCTATATAAATAAAATTATTATTATTATTATGTGTATTTTAAGCACCAAATATAAAGAACAGAATGAGTAAACATACTGAAGATAGTACTAGTTACCCATTACATGTCAGGTTGCATACAGACTACTGTATATACAATTCATGTTTTTAACATCATTTGATTATTATATGAGTGCTTTATTTTATATCTTTAGAAAGGTGTTTGGTGTTTGTTATGAATATAATATGGTGTTTTTAATAGGACAAGAAGGGGAAAATATATATATATATATATATATATATATATTTATTTAATACAAGGGAAATATATATATATATATATATATATATATATATATATATATATATTATTACAAACTGATATGTTCTGTTTGTGTCAGTATTCCTGACAGTGGTATATTTTACAAGCAAGGGCAATGTCCATTTTCTGGTTATATGAGACCAAAACAAGACAAGTGTTTGGAGTTGGACATATGTCAACATTGGAATGTTTGCGTCTTCATTTGGAGACAATGGCGTTTCACTTTGTGGGTTAATCTATATAATACATATTAATCAATGTATATAATATGTTATTTCTAACACTCAAAATGAAGGCAACAGTGCCCCCTACTGTTTCTTAGCATTTATGTATATTTAGTAATTTGAACTTTGTACATATGAAATAAGCTTACTCAGGAGTTCTCCAGCCTACAGAATGTCGAAGTCAAAAATATTACATAGAAAGAACATACAGACTCCACACATATAAGTCGCTATACTTGCAAATACGCGCAGCGAGCACAGCAATATATGGTAACACACGCATTTACACGGACATGCCACAGAGATGGATTCGACACTTATTTTATACAGTACATAATTATAATAATATCAAGCACCAGACATCATAATAATTTAAAATTATATAATGGAGTAATGTCATGTATGTGTATTATTGGAACGAAGAAAGATACACCTGTCATATTTGGTATTAAAGCAACCAGATTAATGTGTAGATTTATTTGATACTTGTTATTAAGTTGTAGGACATTGCAACAAATAGTTATGATTAAATTTATGAAAGCTAAAGTCATTTTTATTAGGACAATAGACATTTACAGAAACAGGTGGTGGACAGGAAGCTCATGCCAGCCCCTTTTGATGTCTTCTAGGCTGAACCTGTTTAGCATATGATCAGACTAGTGACTCATCATGAATGAGAAAGTTCCCTCCCCCAAACTAGATAACACATTACAGAGACACACAGTTGCCAGTTGCTGTTTTGTCACAGACGATGATGGAGGTGCTTCTAGACCAGTTCCTGCATGATTTTACAAAGAGAGAGAGAGAGTGATATGGAGGGACAAATTTATATGAGAAAGATATGGTAATTGTATCGCTGGCCTGTAACTGTATGTATTAACTGCTTACTGTGTAAATTGTAATCATGTAACTATATGTATACTGTACATTGTGATATATTGAATACATATCCTTTTAATAACAAATATATACATCAATGAGCTTTGGAACTCAGATAATGTGTGGGTGTATTGTTTTCTCTTATGGGATGGGATGCAGTGTTTTGTGATGTATCGTGCACATTCATGGCAAATGGTAATAAGATGTGCAGGCATCTACAATATATATTAGAGCGGGCATTTTAAATATTTGTAAGGAACAATTTGGTATTCACAGATGGGGGCTAGTCCGGGATATCACGGTCTTAATGGTGCACTGTACATTACAATCGCGACGCTGATGAATAACATCCACGTGTATTGTTGTGTTACCAGTAAGCCGATGATATGAAAAATTCAAGGGACAATGTGTTTCTCATAATATTTAAAATGCAAAAATTTATTTTTATTGTTGCAAAACAAAGTTCAAATTAGTCATATTGTGTTTGAGTCAGATTGGATTGTTTATCTGTTAAGTAGATTTAAAAGTACATTTAAAAGTTGCTGCATAGCCTTGATATAGTTTTTTTTTTAAACTCAGGCCTAAAATAACTTCTGGTGCTTGTATGATTTGGGATTTCTTTGTGACAAAGGAAGCCGCATGGTCTGTCCTCCATTTTGGACTAACCACATGGCCTGTCCACCATCTTGTGTAAACCTCATGGATGTGGAAGGGGGAGGAGCAGTGGCCATTTTAGGAAGGTCGTTTTCTAAATAGCTGATTTTCAGTCTGCTCAGAACAATCAGTTTCCTTTGTCACATCAAGCACCATTTATGAGTTACCAATGCATTTATTTAACCCATGCCATAATCAATTACAAATAGTTTCAATTGGGTCTAGTGAGAGTAAATGGTGAGATAAATGCTTGGCTTGGTGTAAGAAATTGCACACAGATAGAAAAAGGAAAGAAAGAGTTTTGGTTTTGTTTTTTGTTCCTTCCAAGACTTGTAGAATCTGCTTACTAGGGAGGATAGCCATTGAAATGCAAATTGACCTGTGTAACTGCTTTTTTAGCAGTGAAAAGCACATAGCTTTGATATAAAAATAAGAGGTAAGGTGTCACATAGAAGGCCAGTGAATGATACATATATATAATATTATTATAATTATGTGTATATTTATATCAGTGTATGTTCTGCAAGATAGCTATCCAATCTGAATCATATCATTTAAATTATAGATTATTGCAGTCATTATAGATCTGTGTGAAATCGGATACATTTGTTGCTATATAGGTAAATTTGAAATAACAGTATTTAAGGAAGTAAGTGTAAAGACACAAACGCAGTTCTGGCCTGGTTGTTAAGGTTTATACAGAAAAAAAATTGGGTGTTGTGTTAAGTGAGCGATTATAGTTAGTATTGCTCACATTTATAGAGTTGTGTGATTTGTTTTATTGCGTACGCACATTGGTACACGTGGTACAGAACGTGAGGACAGCGTACAAAAACGTGCACGTGGCGCAAGGCCGCACACGTGGCATAGAGGTACGCACGGTTGCATAATTACGCAAGCTTGCGTAGGGTTGTGTGCGCATAATAAAACCACACAATAGTTTGTTCAGTTAAAAGGTGGGACAGTAGCCATGCTACAATAGCACATAACTACCCAGTTTCTAAAGCAGATTAGTATAAAACTTTTGTTTAAACTGTATTGCCTCTGGGGGTAAAGCTGGCAATCAGAACGAGTGAAAATTATCTGTACAGAAAAACAAAGCGTATTTGAGTGAGTGGAGCTGAACCCAGGAAGTGGTAACACTGGGTTAGTAGAGGCCCGGTGGCGTAGGGTTTGCTACCTTGCATGATTAGAACTAAGTGGTCTAAGTGATCTGAAGTGGTCTAAGTGGTCCCATACAACTAAGTGACCTGGAGTGGTCTAGGCTAGGTGGTCTACAGCAATCGTAGGGCATATAGATAACTAGTATCTATAGGCTGTGCTATTGTCCGTTTGTTCTACACAGCACAACGTGATACCATTGTGTCATATGCGCTGTGGAAAAGCATACGCAGACGTGATTGTATCGACAAAGGGGTTTTTCTTTGATAACATCGGGAAATCTCCCTGGTGGGCTTCCACTGGAAAGGGTGAAGGATAGTTATCTAATTTCTCTGTTTTTCACCCTACAAACAATTCCAGTTGAAAGATATCAAAAAGGAATTTTTCGCTGCCTCTCTCAGGAAAATATTCCAACAGAACCTCCACCGAAAGAAATTACGATGCTGTAAGGTCTGATAGGAGCCCTAAGTTGGGTACATCGCCTTCGCTATCAACAGTGTATGGTAGTACCGGCCAACGTGGGCGAGAGTGGGTGGAAGTGCTCGGAGAACTTTAACCGTCGCCTTATATTGAGTATTTTGGTATTTGTGGGAATAGCCGAGAAGGCAAGACACACAAATTATGGGAGCCAGTT
This sequence comes from Pseudophryne corroboree, assembly GCF_028390025.1. Classification (NCBI taxonomy): domain Eukaryota; kingdom Metazoa; phylum Chordata; class Amphibia; order Anura; family Myobatrachidae; genus Pseudophryne; species Pseudophryne corroboree. The sequence continues at coordinate 298,932,754 of NC_086447.1, forward strand.
GCTCAACTAAGGGACGTATGGTAGCCAGGGTTCAGGCAGAAGAGTTGGGACCGAGAAGGTCAGACTCTGAACCGAGAAGGTCAAAATTGCGGCCGAGAGGGTCAGCAAGGTTTATCATGTGTGGATAATATGGTCCACACGCTGAAGTTTACTGTGACGAGTGGGTACGTATGACGGACAACGATAGGGTATCATTCCCTGGGATGGGCAGCTTTGAGCCAGAGGTACTGCAGAATGTAGGTATTAAAATATGTCTGATAAAATCCAGAAAACAAAGGGTCAGACATACAAATTGTTTAAACCTGTGGCAGCAAGAGGGGTTGGTGAATTTGATTCTAAGGTATTGCAGGTGGTATGTCTAACCAAAGTCATATAAGACAAGAATGGAAATCTAAGAACTGTTTGAACTTATAGCAACAATAAACAAATAGGAAGAAAAAAAAGAGAATGCAAGTACACCGCCTTATGTAGATGTGGAAGCAGTTACGGCCAGCATACAAACTATAGAAAATAATAAAAATATGAAAAATATGACTGTAACCTATATATGTACTAATGAATGTTGAAGTTTTATTTAGGAGGAGAAGGTGACCTGATTGTTTTCAGCCATTTCTCATGCACCCAGAGGAGTATCCAACCGGTAAAAGAAGAGCAGTAGCCTGCGGGGGAAGTGGCTGAGACCAGTGGAACTGGTAAGTATGGTATCATTCGTATATATATATATATAGTAAAACCCAAAAATAAAACAAAAAAATCAAGAAAGTAACGTCAGAAATGGAGAGAAAAAACCTGTCCGCACATTAGTATTTGCCAGTAGGAAAGCGGACAGAGACAGGGTAACCCCCGGGTATTTCTTTCAGTTACCACATAAGAAGTATTCATTCCTAGTAATGCCCCTAGTCAAGATGAGCTCAGAAATGTTTGTTGGACCATGTACAGACCCTTAATACGGGATGAGAAGGATTGAATGAATACTTCGCATGACCTAGAAGCTTGTTAAACTTTTTTTTTTTTTTTTTGTCTTTTGCAGTAATAGAAAACTCTCCATCTGGATAAGATCACTGGTAAACACTAATTCGGCAAATGGGAGGTGACTGTCTCTGTGCTAATGGACGGGCTCAATAAGGCATTGAGGGTCAGGGTGCAGACTTCTTTGCAAAATTGGAAAGGGGTCACAGTAGCTAATCTTAGAAAGTGTGCTATTGAGCATCACAAGAATAGTGCTAGGCGCAGAGAACAACAGGTGGAGAGGTTGAGGACGGTAAGTATACTGGCACATACAGGAAAGACCCATCAGTCCAAACCCCGGATCCCTAATGGTCAATAATATGTTACACTTGTAAGAAGAAAGGGCATTTTGCCAGAGATTGTAGGAGTAGTAGAACACATAGTCAATATAGACCCCCTAGACAGAAAACACAAGCCACATTATTAAACAGATAGACGGGACTAAGGGACATATAGTAAGGAATCACGAGCCATATAGAAAACACAGATTCGGTTAATGAGAAGAAAGGAATAAATGCAACTTTACCCTTTTGACAAAACTTGCTGGGGTTAAGATGGGTCCTCTAAACTTTTGCTTCTTTTTCCTAGCAGAAATGGCCCCTGATTAACTTAACAGGAGCTTTGTTAGATATGATACACATATCCCACGAAGACTAATGTTACATTTCATGGTTCTAGATTCATGTCCATCACAGGTAGAGGAAATTATCTCACAGATACCGGGTTCCTTATGAACTTAGGATGGACAGGACACTGGATTGATGGCTGGGATAGTCCCAATAGCGATACGATAAACACAGATTTTTTTTTTAAGGGGAGTAGACCAAGTAGAGAATCACTTCCCCGTAGTGCCCAATCCAGTTGTCAAATTTTTATAAAATCTTCTCCACCTCTACAAACTCATCTGTCACCAACCTTTATTCTGTTTCTCTACAGTTTCCTCTTCATCTTTTGCGTTCACACAGGGTGGTACAATACATGGACCCAAGTACAGTTCAAACTCCACATGCCTAGGTCCTTCAGAGTTCTGCCCAAACCCAGTATATCTCAACAGCACGATAACACCAGTATTACTGCAGTGTGCCTTGTCATGCACAAAGGGTGGAGGAAGGATGAGAATACTGGTGAAGGGCAATTTTGTATAGACACTGATATGCCTGTTGGTGAACGGCAAACCTGACATTTTCTTTTTCATTTTCTTCTTCTTTCTCTCCTCTAGAGATGTTTCTTTTTTCTTTTTTTTCTTTTTTTTTTGAGTTATGCTCATGATACTCTACATTGCAAACACACAACAGTTAAATTAAGATAAAAATTTGTGTTCCCTACAGGAAAAGGAGGTCTGGAAGTCAAAGGGGTATGGTTAGGAGTCCCCAGGACTCTGGAGAGGTGGACACGGTAAGCCAGTGGCCCCCAGAGCATATCTACCAAGTCTAGCTGAGGTGGCATATGGTCTGACTCACCTAGGGTAGGGAAGGTAAGTGCAAGCTGGTAAGAGCCTACTGGAGTGCACCAGGGTTTTCTTATCATGCAGGTGAGAAAGCAATGATCTGTCTTACTTGCTTGAGGAAGAATATTGGTAAGGCTATACCAACAGAGCCATCCCATATCTCTCCTGCAGACGGATCTTTTCAGGAAATATAAATCTACTTCGTACAGTTAACACACTTTAGGAATTGTTGTTATGTATTGGTGTGCACTGATGTTTTCTCAAACTGGGTAGAGGCATTTCCGGCCGCCACGGATGCTGCTGTGTTTACCGCAAAGAAAAATTGCGCAGAAATTTGTGTGTAGATAATGGTACCCCTAGAAGTAGGAGCAAACCTTGAAATTGTACCATTGTGATCATAGATACTGCCACTAGTATTATGTAGCATCGGAACCACTCCCAGATATTCACTTAACAAATCACCCTCTTCAAAATTTGTCTTTGTTTTGTTTTTTGTATTTGTGTTTTTTTGTTGTTTTTGGAAGACAACCTCATGTCATGATTGATCCGCACAATGATCAGAAATACACCAATGAGGTGACAGTACAATACTTTATAGAGATGAGCCAGCATTTGAGAACTTGACAAAAGAACTTGAAACTGTTGATTGCTGGTATGCCAAATCCTAACTGTCTTGATTGTGAACCAAGAGACTGTGTGATCGTTCTTACGCTCAGGTTGCCTAATAGGTGGGAAGGACCATACCAAGTTTTGTTGACAGCACTATCCCAGTAAAAGTAGCCAAGAGAGAGACTTGGGTCCACGATTCCCATTGCAGGAAAGTCGGTAGTCCGGAAGGAACTCGTAAATGGAGTGAGATCGCAAAAGTATCACCAAAGACTCTGTTCTGTGAAGACTGAGAGGTGGCACTGTTGAACACTACCTGAGCGTACTAAAGGATTGCAGAAAGACCAGTCATTGTAATTGATTTGTTATGAACAAGAGTTGTTTTGTTCTATTTCTCTTTTCCCTCTTTCCCCGCTGACAAACATTTTTTTTTAGGATATTCTATTTTTGCGAGGTTTTTTTTATGAGGAGTCAAGTGTGGGACTGGAACTGGTTCTGGAGGAAGGAGTGATTTCCTTATAGGATCCCAGGATTAGCCGATCAGTTTGTTAAAGTCAGAAAAATCAAAGGTCTAGTAGTTATGGAGTTCGGAGGTCATCAGGAACAATCAGACAATGACTATTCACACATTGCAGATAAAGAGCTCATTAATATATGTGGAAGAAAGGTTTATGAGTGGCTCTCCCCAAACTCCGAAGGTTTCTGTTATTTAGGAAGGACACTATTTATAACCCTTGTTCAATTACTAAACAGACCTAGCATACGTTCCAGAAATGGAAACAATGATCAGAAAAGGATAGGAATATGTAGATCATGAAAATTGTATGTCACTTTCACAATTTGTTTGTGTCTTCTTCATCTACCCAGCATAACCTCAATCGAATCCAAACATCAGTGCACAAAGACGTAGGTACATGTATGTGTCAAATGTTCGTCGCAAATCAGACATTATAGGCCAAAGCACTGTCCCAGCATACTCTATAGGTTGAATGTTGTCCCACAACCAACCAGTGGTCCCGTGACCGCCGAGTGCATATAGAGGATGTCTCGTCCTCCTCCCTGTCTTCCCCAAATATAGTCAAGTGCTTGATTTGCGAAATGAATACATACTTGTGTCTGGGACACCGATTATTGTCTGAAATATTTTTTCTTATGTTAATAATTGATGGCAGTTATTGTTTACTGCCAAAGGGTGGACTGTCGAAGTCAAAAATATTACATAGAAAGAACATACAGACTCCACACATATAAGTCACTATACTTGCAAATACGCGCAGCGAGCACAGCAATATATGGTAACACACGCATTTACACGGACATGCCACAGAGATGGATTTGACACTTAATTCATACAGTACATAATTATAATAATATCAAGCACCAGACATCATAATGATTTAAAATTATATAATGGAGTAATGTCATGTATGTGTATTATTGGAACGAAGCAAGATACACCTGTCATATTTGGTATTAAAGCAACCAGATTAATGTGTAGATTCATTTGATACTTGTTATTAAGTTGTAGGACATTGCAACAAATAGTTATGATTAAATTTATGAAAGCTAAAGTCATTTTTATTAGGACAATAGACATTTACAGAAACAGGTGGTGGACAGGAAGCTCAGGCCAGCCCCTTTTGATGTCTTCATGGCTGAACCTGTTTAGCATATGATCAGACTAGTGACTCATCATGAATGAGAAAGTTCCCTCCCCCAAACTAGATAACACATTACAGAGACACGCAGTTGCCAGTTGCTGTTTTGTCCCAGACGATGATGGAGGTGCTTCTAGACCAGTTCCTGCATGATTTTACACAGAGAGAGAGAGAGAGTGATATGGAGGGACGAATTTATATGAGAAAGATATGGTAATTGTATCGCTGGCCTGTAACTGTATGTATTAACTGCTTACTGTGTAAATTGTAATCATGTAACTATATGTATACTGTACATTGTGATATATTGAATACATATCCTTTTAATAACAAATATATACATCAATGAGCTTTGGAACTCAGATAATGTGTGGGTGTATTGTTTTCTCTTATGGGATGCAGTGTTTTGCGATGTATAGCGCACATTCATGGCAAATGGTAATAAGATGTGCAGGCGTCTACAATATATATTAGAGCGTGCATTTTAAATATTTGTAAGGATACAATTTGCTATTCACAAGAAGATAGAAATTGTCAATGTTAAAGCAGCCTAGACAGCCTGGATGAATATTGACTGCAGAAGTGCCAAGATCTGAATATCTGAGTTATATCTGAATGGCTGAGTTGCATGTAGACGAAGAGGGCGAGGCTCCGGAGTATGCTGATGTGATTACTGTATTCAGCATCTGCTGAATTGATCAATAACCTTAGCTAAGTATACAACAAATTCATATTTATATATTCAAGTTATTTGTTTAAGTACTTTTCTGGGAATCCACCTATCTGGGTCTCCTCTAACTTAACCCACCTGTAACATTTGGCAAGCCAGCCAGGAGACCCCGTTTGTGTATGCTTGGGGAGCATACACACAACAGATCTGTGCTTAAAATCGAAGCAATCTAGTCAGATTGCTTAGATTTTAAGCACGGATCTCTCCGTGTGTACCCCCCCTCCCTTTAGAAACACACTGATTTGGGGATTTAGTTCAGATTTGGTACTGAAATTCGAACCCCAATGTATTCAATGATATTGAAACTGCTGAAAGATGCACAGTTACCAATTGCAATCGCAAATCTAATTACTGGGCTTGTCATATTTAAACCAGTGTTGTCAGAGATAACAGAACTGTTTAATTTGGATTTCTCCATGAGCACAGATCAACGGTGGGGGGAACCATTGGAAGGTGGGGTGAAATACTGGTTTGTGTATAAGTTTGCCACATTTACAGATGAAGACCAAGTGTGGACTGCTGCTACAGTGTTGCAGCAACCTTTACAGACTTCAGACAGGAGTCGTTACAAAGACAACAGACCCAGTAAATCTTTGCTTTGAAAACTGAACAATTGTCAAGCCTATGTGGATGGTTGCTGACATGGAATATATATGGATGGTTGCTGACATGGAACATGCTGACATACACGCCTATGTCTTGAATGGCGTGCAGATACAAGAACTGAGTGCAAAGCATGGTGTGCAAGTCATCACAGATACAGCACTGATGGTGCTAGGATGCTGGGTTCAAATACTGATGCTGTTGTCAAGCCATGAAAGAGTGGAAGCTTCATTCCAGCAAGCTCAAATCAGAGGAATTGCCTATATCCAGACCATGGTTGATATTACAGAGAACTGTCAAGTTTGCCAGCAGTTGAAAATGTGGAGTATCTTCCCTGACACTGAAAAAGGGGCACATGAACTTTGAAATATAAACTACACAAGTATGGCCGTTTGAATATATCATTTGCTGCCAAGAAGGAGAAGAATGCTGCATTTAAGAGCTACAGAACATCATCATCCAGGAGAGAAGTTGTCTCAAGCAGAGAGATGCAAGATAAGAGACTATCCTGATGTTGACAAATACTTAAAGACTTTTTTTTATTATGGGATGTCCAAGAAGATTCCAGCAGACATACACCCATTTAACAGACACAACAAGAGTATATTGGTTCTCTTAATTAATCATACTACTCACAAAACTGACATCAGTATGATTGAAGGAATGGATGTGTCTAGGAAACAGGAATGTTCATACATATACAAATTGGGTTTTTAGAGCAGGCTGTATGTATGGGTGGTCTTCAGTTTGCCGGCTGTCGGGATCCCGGCGCACAGTATACCGGTGCCGGAATCCTGACAGCTGGCATACCGACACCTTTTCTCCTTCTTGGGGGTCCACGACCCCCCTGGAGGGAGAATAGATAGCGTGGCACGCGTAGCGCACCACTGTGCCCGCAGCGAGCTCGCAAAGGGCTCATTTGCACTTGCCCAGATATCGGTATGCCGGCGGTCGGGATTCCGGCACTGGTATGCTAGCCGCCGGGAGCCCGGCCACCGGCATACCCTACTACACCCGTATGTATATATGCTTTATTAACCGGAGGGTGGTAAAAGTTTAAACTTTTTGGGAATATTTTCTGGTAGACAAACACATACATTTATGATAAGATTGTGTTGAAGAAATGTTTAGAAAAAAGGAGATTTATGGTAAGAACTTACCTTTGTTAAATCTCTTTCTGAGAGGTACACTGGGTTCCACAGGGATAGCATCGGGGTGTAGAGTTGGATCTTGATCCGAGGCACCAACAGGCTAAAAGCTTTGACTGTTCCCAGGATGCTTAGCGCCACCTCCTCTATAACCCCGCCTACGTGCACAGGAGCTCAGTTTTGTTAACCAGTCCAATGCAGTATCAGGTAAAAGAGACGACAACCGTTAGTAGCCACATACACTACATTCTCACGAAAGGAGAAGGTACCAGCGGCTAATGCCGGACAAACCCAAAGAAGCTAAGTGCGTCAGGGTGGGCGCCCTGTGGAGCCCAGTGTACCTAACAGAAAGATTTAACAACAGTAAGTTCTTACCATAAATCTCCTTTTCTGCAGCGGGGTACACTGGAGTTCCACAGGGATAACATCAGGGATGTCCTAAAGCAGTTCCTCATGAGAGGGGACACGATGTAGCGGTCACAAGAACTGGGCGTCCAAAGGAGGCATCCTGGGAGGCAGAAGTATCGAAGGCATAGAACCTTATGAACATGTTCCCTGAGGACCATAAGCCGCCTTGTACAATTGTTCAAGGGTCACATCACGATGGGCCGCCCAAGAAGGTCCAACATATTGAGTAAAATGGGCTTTGATGGTAGCAGGAGCTGGAAGGCCAGCCTGTACATAAGCATGTGCAATCACCATTTTAATCCATCTTGCCAAGGTCTGCTTATTATCAGGCCAGCCAAGTTTGTGAAAACCAAAAAGGACAAAGAGGGAATCAGATCTCCTAAGAGAAGCTGTCCTCTTCACATAAATACGGAGAGTCCGTACCACATCCAAAGACCGCTCTTTGGAGGATAAACCTGGAGAGGTAAAGGCCGTAACCACAATCTCTTGGTTAAGGTGGAAAGATGACACCACCTTAGGGAGATAACCAGGGCGAGTTCTAAGAACCGCACGGTCACGGTGAAAAATCAGAAAGGGTGACCGACAAGACAATGCACCCAAGTCTGAAACCCGTCTAGCAGAGGCAATAGCCAGCAGAAACAAGATCTTAAGAATAAGCCATTTAAGGTCCACAGCCTCAAGAGGTTTAAACGGCATCCAGAACAACCGACAAATCCCAAGGTGCCACAGGCGGGACATAGGGAGGTTGAATTCGTAAAACACCCTGAGTGAATGTATGAACATCAGGCAGAGTCGCAATTTTTCTCTGAAACCATATTGACAAGGCAGAAATATGAACTTGAGAGAGGCCAGACGAAGGCCTAAGTCCAGGCCCTGTTGCAGAAAAGCCAAGAGTTTGGTGGTACTGAACTTCTATGCATCATAATTGTTATTTGTGCACCAAGCAAAATAAGAATTCCAGACCCTATGATATATCCGAGCAGAAGCTGGTTTACGGGCCTTCAACATAGTTTGAATGACAATCTCAGAAAAATCTTTGGCCCTCAGTACAGAAGCTTCAAGAGCCACGCCGTCAAAGCTAGCCGGACCAAATCCTGGTAGATACAAGAGCCCTGAACGAGGAGGTCTGGGCGCTGCGGAAGCAGAAGAGGACGCTCTATCGAGAGACCCTGCAGGTCTGAGAACCAATGCCGTCTGGGCCATGCTGGAGCGATTAGAAGTAGTATTCCTCCTTCTTGCTTGAACTTCCTTATCACTCTGGGTAAGAGTGACACCGGAGGGAATACGTACAGCAGCTGAAAGTTCCATGGAATTGCCAGTGCGTCCACGAACGCTGCTTGAGGATCCCTTTTCCCTGCTCCGAAGACCGAAACCTTATGATTGTGTCGAGACGCCATCAGGTCTACATCTGGTAGACCCCACTGTTCCATGAGGAGTTGAAAGACCTCCGGATGAAGGCTCCATTCTCTGGCATGTACGTCCTGACGACTGAGGAAGTCCGCTTCCCAGTTTAGGAACCCCGGAATGAACACTGTCGATATGGCTGGCAGATGACGTTCCACCCAACGAAGAATCTTTGACACTTCCAACAGTGCTTTGCGGCTTCAGGTTCCGCCTTGATTTATCTATGCCACCATGGTGGCGTTGTCTGACTGTACTTGAACAGGCTTGTTCTGTACTAGAGGCAGGTCCAGTGTTAACGCATTGAACACTGCCCGCAATTCCAGAATATTTATCGGGTGGAGAGATTCCTCCCTGGTCAACCGACCCTGAAGAGTGATGCCCCAACACCAGGTCCCAACCCCACAGACTGGCATCCATTGTCAGAAGGACCCAGTTGGAGATCCTGCTCAGTTGTTAGTCCTGCAGCCACCAAGTTAGTGACAGACGGACCTCCGGAGTCAAGGATATCATGTGAGACCTGATCCGGTGAGGCAGGCTGTCCCACTCGGAGAGAATTAACCTCTGCAGAGGGCGGGAATGAAATTGAGTGTACTCCACCATGTCGAAAGCTGACACCACGAGGCCTAGCACTTGCATCGCCGAGTGTATGGACACATGTGGGCAAGAGAGGAAGCATCTTATCTTGTCCTGAAGCTTCAAGACCTTCTCCGGAGACAAAAACAACCGCTGGTTGTGGGTGTCCAATAGTGCTCCCAGGTGCACCATGCACTGAGCAGGAAGCAGGGAAGACTTCTTCCAGTTGATGAGCCACCCGTGGGCTTGCAGGAATTGGACCGTCAGTTCCAGATGACGAAGGAGAACCTCTGGAGAGTTCGCCAGGATCAACAAGTCGTCGAGATACGGCAGGATCCTGATACCCTGACGGCGGAGTAGGGCCATCAAGACCGCCATGACTTTTGTGAAAACTCAAGAAGCCGAGGTCAGACCAAAAGGCAAGGCCTGGAACTGAAAATGTAGGTTGCCATTCGCAAACTGCAGATATTGCTGATGCGACACTGCAATAGGTATATACAGGTAAGCATCCTGTATGTCCAGGGAGATCATGTAGTCCTTGGGCTCCAAGGCCAGAACAATAGAGTCAAGAGTTTCCATACGGAATTTGGAGACCTTCACAAATTTGTTCAAAGACTTGAGGTTGAGAATGGGCCGAGAAGATCCATTCGGTTTCGGGACTAGGAACAGTGTTGAGTAGTACACCCTGCCTCTCTGAACCAGAGGTACCACCATATTGAGAGTCTTTGCTTTTACCAGATAGGGACTTTTGTTGAGCAAAACTGGTGAGGGGGACGTTTCTTGAAAGAGATGGCGTATCCGCGAGTGACGACTTCCCTTATCCAGGCGTCCGAAGTGGTCTGTAGCCATACCTGAGTAAACCGTAGAAGTTGGGCTCCCACCCCGGGATCCCCCAGAGGGAGGCCCACCCCATCATGCAGCAGGCTTGTCTATTTTGGTAGCAGGCTGATGGGCAGCCCAGGCATGTTTAGGTTTTGGCTTAGTGGATTTGGAAGTGCGAGCCTGTTTTGGGTATGCCTGACTCTTTGCTTTACCTGGAGGTTGAAAGGAATGAAAGGAAGTATTCTTAGCCTTCGGGGCCGAAGGATTAGTACTAGGCAGACATGCCATCTTAGCAGATGCTAAGTCAGCAACAATCTTGTTGAGATCTTCCCCCCAAAAAAATGTTTCCCTTAAAAGAGATCACCTCCAAGGTCTTTTTAGAGTCCAGATCTACAGACCAGGACCGCAACCAGTGGATCCAGCGAGCCAGAATAGACGTGGAAGATGCTTTGGCCGCTAGGATACCTGCATCCGATGCCGCCTCTTGAATATAACGAGAGACTGTAACAATGTATGAAAGACACTGTTTTGCATTATCAGGAAAATTAGACGGTAGCTCCGCTTCAACTTCCTGAACCCAGGCCTCAATAGCTTTAGCAGCTCAAGAGGCTGCAATAGTAGGCCTATGCACAGCCCCAGCCAGAGTGTAAATGGACTTCAAGCAACACTCCACACACTTATCTGTCGGTTCCTTCAGAGAAATGATGGTAGTGACAGGCAGAGCAGATGATACCAACAGACGTGCGACCTGTGAGTCCACCGGCGGCGGTGCTTCCCAATTTTTGCTTAACTCTGCAGCGAGGGGATAATGAGCTAGCATCTTCTTAGACAGGGAGAATTTCTTTCCTGGATATTCCCAGGATTCCTGACGTATGTCAACCAAATGGTTAGAATGTGGTAAAACTTAGTAACCTTCTGACGCTTGAACTCATCTGGTTTCTTAGAGGGAGCCGGTGGTTCTTCGTCATCATCAATTTGAAGAATCAGCCTTATAGCCTCTAAGAGGTCAGGAACATCCACTTGGGTCAGGGATTCCACATCAGAAGCATCTGCATCAGTTTCTGAGGGATCAGTATATGCGCCATCTTCATCAGATGAAGTATCTGTTACATGTGGATTGTGAAGACGTATTGGCCCACTTAGATGACACCTTGGTCTTAGGCGGGCAAGGGTTAGGATTTTGCTTGGCCAAAAACTGATTTAATTGCTGTAACTGAGAGGACAGAGTATCTGCCCATGGCGGATTAACAGCAGGGACAATATGTGGCTGTAATGGCACAGGAGGTCCCATAGGGGGCGCAAGTCTAGTTACCAGCGTAGTCAGTAAATTAGAAAAAGTAGCCCACAGCGGGTCAGTAGTTGCCCCGTTGTAGTAAACTGACCGAGGGGTACAAAGCCCCCAGCACCTGAACCCTCAGCTGCAATATTTTTCTTAGATACATCCATGGCATGAGCACTGCAGGATGCAGGGTCAGCCACAGAACCCTCACCCTGTTGAGCTGACATTATATGAAAGTTTTACTTTAGGGTGGAACAGTACAATATAAGCAGACAAAGTACCTAACAAAAAAAACCCTTGATAGTGAGACTACAAGTAGAGCACACACGGGGGAATTAAGAGGTATATGGTGACTGTAATACACAGAGAAAATACCAAAAGAGTATATACTGTGATCAACACTATATTATATGAAAACCCTGACGCACTTAGCGCCCCTCAGGGTACAGAATATAGGGATAGCAGCATATGTGAGATACACGGAATGGAAATCACACAGCAGCTATTGTCACACACACACACACACACACACACACACACACACACACACACACACACACACACACACATGTACAATGCAGAAATTATCACAAATAACAATAAAACTGCACTGGACTAGCAATACTTTAGTAACAATACTACTCAAGTAAAGCTAATTACGTATAGAGATATAGCAATGCACAGTGAAGACTGGATGTATATCACAGGGTACTTGTACTAAATATTCCTTACAAAGTGCACTTGTTCTTAACTAACACTGTCTAAAGACATGTAGAATACTTAAGTGTCCTGTAAATGCACAGCGCTGATGATGCAGGCGGCTTTACAGAGTAGACATTGCCCAGCAGTCCTAGATCAGCGCAGCTGTGTGTGTAATGGCACCCAAACGCTGACAGGGAGTGAGAGAGAGATGCAGCTCCACGGCGGGAACATTAACAGTAAATGGAGCCCTGGGGCTGGGGCTACAGGTCAGAACCTCATACCCTTGCTGGACTTCACCACCGGGTACTGCGGGCCATAGAAAAAATAAGAATTTACTTACCGATAATTCTATTTCTCGTAGTCCGTAGTGGATGCTGGGGACTCCGTAAGGACCATGGGGAATAGCGGCTCCGCAGGAGACTGGGCACAAAAGTAAAAGCTTTAGGACTACCTGGTGTGCACTGGCTCCTCCCCCTATGACCCTCCTCCAAGCCTCAGTTAGGATACTGTGCCCGGACGAGCGTACACAATAAGGAAGGATTTTGAATCCCGGGTAAGACTCATACCAGCCACACCAATCATACCGTACAACCTGTGATCTGAACCCAGTTAACAGCATGATAACAGAGGAGCCTCTGAAAAGATGGCTCACAACAATAATAACCCGATTTTTTGGTAACAATAACTATGTACCAGTATTGCAGACAATCCGCACTTGGGATGGGCGCCCAGCATCCACTACGGACTACGAGAAATAGAATTATCGGTAAGTAAATTCTTATTTTCTCTAACGTCCTAAGTGGATGCTGGGGACTCCGTAAGGACCATGGGGATTATACCAAAGCTCCCAAACGGGCGGGAGAGTGCGGATGACTCTGCAGCACCAAATGAGAGAACTCCAGGTCCTCCTCAGCCAGGGTATCAAATTTGTAGAATTTTACAAACGTATTTGCACCTGACCAAGTAGCTGCTCGGCAAAGTTGTAAAGCCGAGACCCCTCGGGCAGCCGCCCAAGATGAGCCCACCTTCCTTGTGGAATGGGCTTTTACAGATTTTGGCTGTGGAAGGCCTGCCACAGAATGTGCAAGCTGAATTGTACTACAAATCCAACGAGCAATAGTCTGCTTAGAAGCAGGAGCACCCAGCTTGTTGGGTGCATACAGAATAAACAACGAGTCAGATTTTCTGACTCCAGCCGTCCTGGAAACCTATATTTCCAGGGCTCTGACAACGTCCAGCAACTTGGAGTCCTCCAAGTCCCTAGTAGCCGCAGGCACCACAATAGGTTGATTCAGGTGAAACGCTGAAAACCACCTTAGGGAGAAACTGAGGACAAGTCCTCAATTCCGCCCTGTCCGAATGGAAAATCAGATGAGGGCTTTTACAGGATAAAGCCGCCAATTCTGACACGCACCTGGCCAGGCCAGGGCCAACAGCATGACCACTTTCCATGTGAGATATTTTAACTCCACATATTTAAGTGGTTCAAACCAATGTGACTTTTGGAACCCAAAAACTACATTTAGATCCCAAGGTGCCACTGGAGGCACACAAGGAGGCTGTATATACAGTACCCCTTTCACAAACGTCTGAACTTCAGGGACTGAAGCTAGTTCTTTTTGGAAGAAAATTGACAGGGCCGAAATTTGAACCTTAATGGACCTCCATTTCAGGCCCATAGACACTCCTGTTTGCAGGAAATGTAGGAATCGACCTAGTTGAAAATTCCTCCGTCGGGGCCTTACTGGCCTCGCACCACGCAACATATTTTCGCCAAATGCGGTGATAATGTTTTGCGGTTATATCTTTCCTGGCTTTGATCAGGATAGGGATGACTTCATCCGGAATGCCTTTTTCCTTCAGGATCCGGCGTTCAACCGCCCTGCCGTTAAACGCAGCCGCGGTAAGTCTTGGAACAGACAGGGTCCTTGCTGGAGCAGGTCCCTTCTTAGAGGTAGAGGCCACGGATCCTCCGTGAGCATCTCTTGAAGTTCCGGTTACCAAGTCCTTCTTGGCCAATCCGGAGCCACGAATATAGTGCTTACTCCTCTCCATCTTATAATTCTCAGTACCTTGGTTATGAGAGGCAGAGGAGGGAACACATACACTGACTGGTACACCCACTGTGTTACCAGAGCGTCTACAGCTATTGCCTGAGGGTCCCTTGACCTGGCGCAATACTTGTCGAGTTTTATAAACATGTGGAAGACTTCTGGGTGAAGTCCCCACTCTCCCGGGTGGAGGTCGTCCACTCCCGGAATGAATACTGCTGACAGTGCTATCACATGATTTTCCGCCCAGCGAAGAATCCTTGCAGCTTCTGCCATTGCCCTTCTGCTTCTTGTGTCACCCTGTCTGTTTACGTGGGTGACTGCCGTGATGTTGTCCGAATGGATCAACTCCGGGTGACCTTGAAGCAGAGGTCTTGCTGAGCTTAGAGCATTGTAAATGGCCCTTAGCTTCAGGATATTTATGTGAAGTGATGTCTCCAGGCTTGACCATAAGCTCTGGAAATTCCTTCCCTGTGTGACTGCTCCCCAGCCTCGCAGGCTGGCATCCGTGGTCACCAGGACCCAGTCCTGAATGTGCGGCCCTCTAGAAGATGAGCACTCTGCAACCACCACAGGAGAGACACCCTTGTGCTTGGTGACAGGGTTATCCGCTGATGCATCTGAAGATGCGACCCAGACCATTTGTCCAGCAGGTCCCACTGGAAAGTTCTTGCGTGGAATCTGCCGCATGGGATTGCTTCATAGGAAGCCACCATTTTTCCCAGAACCATCTCATTGATGTACTGAGACTTGGCTCAGTTATAGGAGGTTCCCGACTAGCTCGGATAACTCCCTGACTTTCTCCTCCGGGAGAAACACCTTTTTCTGAACTGTGTCCAGGATCATCCCTAAGAACAGAAGACGAGTCGTCGGAATCAGCTGCGATTTTGGAATATTGAGAATTCAATCGTGCTGCCGCAACACTACCTGAGATAGTGCTACACCGACCTTCAACTGTTCCCTGGATCTTACCCTTATCAGGGAATCGTCCAAGTAAGGGATAACTAAAATTCCCTTCCTTCGAAGGAGTATCATCATTTCGGCCATTACCTTGGTAAAGACCCGGGGTGCCGTGGACCATCCATACGGCAGCGTCTGAAACTGATAGTGACAGTTCTGTACCATAAACCTGAGGTACCCTTGGTGAGAAGGGTAAATTTGCACATGAAGGTAAGCATCCTTGATGTCCCGAGACCTCATGTAGTCCTCTTCTTCCAGGTTCGCAATCACTGCTCTGAGTGACTCAATCTTGAATTTGAACCTCTGTATGTAAGTGTTCAAAGATTTTAGATTTAGAATCGGTCTCACCGAGCCGTCCGGCTTCGGTACCACAACAGTGTGGAATAATACCCCGTTCCCTGTTGCAGGAGGGGTACCTTGATTATCACCTGCTGGGAATACAGCTTGTGAATGGCTTCCAAAACTGTCTCCCTGTCAGAAGGAGACATCGGTAAAGCCGACTTTAGGAAACGGCGAGGGGGAGACGTCTCGAATTCCAATTTGTACCCCTGAGATATCACCTGAAGGATCCAGGGGTCTACTTGCGAGTGAGCCCACTGCGCGCTGAAATTCATTGAGACGGGCCCCCACCGTGCCTGATTCTGCTTGTAAAGCCCCAGCGTCATACTGAGGGCTTGGCAGAGGCGGGAGAGGGTTTCTGTTCCTGGGAACTGGCTGATTTCTGCAGCCTTTTTCCTCTCCCTCTGTCACGGGGCTGAACTGAGGAACCTTTTGCCCGCTTGCCCACGAAAAGACTGCGCCTGATAATACGGCGTCTTCTCATGTTGAGAGGCGACCTGGGGTACAAACGTGGATTTCCCAGCTGTTGCCGTGGCCACCAGGTCTGAAAGACCGACCCCAATTAACTCCTCCCCTTAATAAGGCAATACTTCCAAATGCCGTTTGGAATCCGCATCACCTGACCACTGTCGTGTCCATAACCCTCTACTGGCAGAAATGGACAACGCACTTAGACTTGATGCCAGTCGGCAAATATTCCGCTGTGCATCACGCATATATAGAAATGCATCTTTTAAATGCTCTATAGGCAATAATATACTGTCCCTATCTAGGGTATCAATATTTTCAGTCAGGGAATCCGACCACGCCAACCCAGCACTGCACATCCAGGCTGAGGCGATTGCTGGTCGCAGTATAACACCAGTATGTGTGTAAATACCTTTTAGGATGCCCTCCTGCTTTCTATCAGCAGGATCCTTAAGGGCGGCCATCTCAGGAGAGGGTAGAGCCCTTGTTCTTACAAGCGTGTGAGCGCTTTATCCACCCTAGGGGGTGTTTCCCAACGCACCCTAACCTCTGGCGGGAAAGGATATAATGCCAATAACATTTTAGAAATTATCAGTTGTTATCGGGGGAAAACCACGCATCATCACACACCTCATTTAAATTCTCAGATTCAGGAAAACTACAGGTAGTTTTTCCTCACCGAACATAATACCCCTTTTTGGTGGTACTCGTATTATCAGAAATGTGTAAAACATTTTTCATTGCCTCAATCATGTAACGTGTGGCCCTACTGGAAGTCACATTTGTCTCTTCACCGTCGACACTGGAGTCAGTATCCGTGTCGGCGTCTATATCTGCCATCTGAGGTAACGGGCGCTTTAGAGCCCCTGACGGCCTATGAGACGTCTGGACAGGCACAAGCTGAGTAGCCGGCTGTCTCATGTCAACCACTGTCTTTTATACAGAGCTGACACTGTTACGTAATTCCTTCCAACAGTTCATCCACTCAGGTGTCGACCCCCTAGGGGGTGACATCACTATTACAGGCAATCTGCTCCGTCTCCACATCATTTTTCTCCTCATACATGTCGACACAAACGTACCGACATACAGCACACACACAGGGAATGCTCTGATAGAGGACAGGACCCCACTAGCCCTTTGGGGAGACAGAGGGAGAGTTTGCCAGCACACACCAGAGCGCTATATATATACAGGGATAACCTTATATAAGTGTTTTTCCCCTTATAGCTGCTGTATCTTTAATACTGCGCGTAATTAGTGCCCCCCCTCTCTTTTTTTAACCCTTTCTGTAGTGTAGTGACTGCAGGGGAGAGCCAGGGAGCTTCCCTCCAACGGAGCTGTGAGGGAAAATGGCGCCAGTGTGCTGAGGAGATAGGCTCCGCCCCCTTATCGGCGGCCTTATCTCCCGTTTTTCTATGTATTCTGGCAGGGGTTAAATTCATCCATATAGCCCAGGAGCTATATGTGATGCATTTTTTGCCATCCAAGGTGTTTTATTGCGTCTCAGGGCGCCCCCCCCCAGCGCCCTGCACCCTCAGTGACCAGAGTGTGAAGTGTGCTGAGAGCAATGGCGCACAGCTGCAGCGCTGTGCGCTACCTTGTTGAAGACAGGACGTCTTCTGCCGCCGATTTTCCGGACCTCTTCTGTCTCTGTAAGGGGGCCGGCGGCGCGGCTCTGGGACCCATCCATGGCTGGGCCTGTGATCGTCCCTCTGGAGCTAATGTCCAGTAGCCTAAGAAGCCCAATCCACTCTGCACGCAGGTGAGTTCGCTTCTTCTCCCCTTAGTCCCTCGATGCAGTGAGCCTGTTGCCAGCAGGTCTCACTGAAAATAAAAAACCTAAAACTAAACTTTTCACTAAGCAGCTCAGGAGAGCCACCTAGTGTGCACCCTTCTCGTTCGGGCACAAAAATCCAACTGAGGCTTGGAGGAGGGTCATAGGGGGAGGAGCCAGTGCACACCAGGTAGTCCTAAAGCTTTTACTTTTGTGCCCAGTCTCCTGCGGAGCCGCTATTCCCCATGGTCCTTACGGAGTCCCCAGCATCCACTTAGGACGTTAGAGAAATGGATTATGTACCAATCCGACCTGTGCCCTTGTCCTGGTGGTCTAGTGGGGTCCCTGCATGGCCGGTGTCCACGCCAGCGCGTGCGGTCTGTCTCCTACAGACCGCCCCGGGTCACGATTTGCAGCGGGTCCCGTCTGGGGGACCCTCTTACCTCCTCCTTGACGCAGCCACGTGATCCCAGATACCAGCGGTCAGTGTGTGTGCCTAATTGAAATCCGGAGCCCTACGCAGTAATTACCCGGCAACCAGGGTGCGGGAGTATACAGCGCCGCTGGGAGGTGAGGGAGCCGCAGCATGATATGTCAGAAATTACATATAGCACTCTTAAGTGCCTATGCTGCGGCCCTTGAAGTCTTCTTTCTTCATAGAAAAGCTCTTTTCAGGGCTGCTCAGTGCAACCCTCCCTTTTAGCTGCCTGCACTGCAGGCACCAACTTACAAACTGAGCTCCTGTGCACGGAGGCGGGGTTATAGAGGAGGCGGCGCTAAGCATCCTGGGAACAGTCAAAGCTTTTAGCCTGTTGGTGCCTCGAATCAAGATCCAACTCTACACCCCGATGTTATCCTTGTGGAACCCCAGTGTACCCAGCTGCAGAAAAATAGGTAGAAGAGATATTAGCAGTAAAATAAAGAAATGTTTATTTTGTTTTAATGTAATGGTTTATATCACACTGTCTATTGTTCTTAAGTCAACAGGCTGATTACGTCTACACTGGTTGAAAGAGGAGATGAGGACTTCATTCGAGATCTGCCTGTGATGACAATGGCCAGAGAGAAGTTTCTTGAATAAGAAAGAGCCCATGAAGATAAGACATTTGCACAAGATGGATGACACAGCATTTCCGTCTACATTATTATAGGAAATTGAACTTGAACCATATATATCTTGGATACATACATTCAGCAATATCCCAAGACTTTACTGAACTAGACTTTAAAGACATTAGTTATCATATGACGGCCCATATCAAGCAAGTACCAAAGTTAAAGGAGGAGTAAAGGAAATCTCACAATGATCGAGAATATGATATCCTGGTTTAATATAACAAATTGATGGTTGCTCATAGGAATCCTACACCTAGTAGGATATGCTGTGCTTATGTTTTTAGCAATATATTTGGTGATTAAATGTGGTATATAGTTAACAGATACATTTTGTTCTAGTTTAGAAAATGTTAAGTTGATAACTGTTCCAGGATATAACTTGCAAGGTATATTGTGCAAAACCACCTGAGAGCAGAGGGTGGACTGTAAGGAGTGATACAAAAATATAAAAGTTACACTATTATGAGTGTCATGCTTTCATGTTTTTTAAGCACCAAATACAAAAAAACAGAATGAGTAAACATACTGAAGATAGTACTCATTACATGTCAGGCTGCATACAGACTATATTCAATGAGTGCTTTGTTTTATATCTTTAGAAAAGTAGTTGGTTTGTTATGAATATAATATGGTGTTTTTAATAGGACAAGAAGGGGGAAATATATATATTTAATACAAGGGAAATATATAGATATTTATTACAAACTGATATGTTCTGTGTGAGTCAGTATTCCTGACAGGGGTATATTTTACAAGCAAGGGCAATGTCCATTGTCTGGTTATATGAGACCAAAACAAGACAAGTGTTTGGAGCTGGACATATGTCAACACTGGAATGTTTGCGTCTTCATTTGGAGACAATGGCGTTTCACCTTGTGTGTTAATCTATATAATACATGTTAATCAATGTATATAATATGTTATTTCTAACACTCAAAATTAAGGCAACAGTGCCCCCTACTGTTTCTTAGCATTTATGTATATTTTGTAATTTGAACTTTGTAAATATGAAATAAGCTTACTCAGTATGTTCTCCAGCCTATGGAAGATATACATTTTCAATGGACGAACATTGACTGCAGAAGTGCCAGGATGATCTGAATATAACTCAGCCACTAGATCAGTGTTTTTCAACCACTGTGCCGTGACACATTAGTGTGCCCTGAGCAGGTGTGTCGCCATAGAAACACAGCCAGGCCCGTCAGTGTTTTGCCGCTACTGAGGCCCTGGAACAATCAATTCTGGTGGGATTAGTGCAGAGGTTCCCAAACGCAGTCCTCAAAGCACCCCAACGGTCCAGGTTTTAAATGTATTCATGCTTGGCCACATGTGACTTAATTAGCACCTAACTCAATTTGATTTAACCATCTGTGCTGAGCCATGGCTATACCTACATCCTGGACTGTTGGGGTGCCTTGAGGACCGCGTTTGGGAACCTCTGGTTTAGTGGTTGCAGAGCCAGTTCCAAATTTGAGCACGGGCAGTGTTAGGCTCTTCTGGCTTTCTCAGATGTGGCTCAGGCGTTACCTATGGAGAAGCTGTGACATGACATCCTAGGACACGCAACTGCACCATGCAACACCATTATATTTGAATGTGCCTTGGCAATATTTAAATCTTGTTCAGTGTGCCGCAAGTTGTAAAAAGGTTGAAAATCTCTGCTCTAGATGAAGAGGGCGAGGCTCCTGAGTATGCTGATATGATTGCTGTATTCAACATCTGCTGAATTGATCAATAACCTTAGCTAAGTATACAATAAATTCATATTTATATATTCAAGTTATTTGTTGAAGTACTTTTCTGGGAATCCACCCATTTGGGTCTCCTCGTACTTAACCCATCTGTAACAAGGGACATAGGGAAGCTGAATACATAGAACACCCTGATCAGGTATAGAGGTTGCGCTGAAACCATACTGACAAGGCAGAAATGTGAACCTTGAGGGAGGCCAGATGTAAGCCTCTTTGGAGAAAGCCAGAATCCTGGAAGTTCTGAATCTATAAGCATAATTCTTATCCGCACACCAAGTGAAGTAAGAATGCCAAAACCAGTAATAAATGTGTGCAGAGGCCAGTTTGCGGGCCTTCAGCATAGTCTAAACAACCGCCTCAGTAAATGCTTTGGCCCTTAAGAATGATGCTTAAAGAGCCACACCGTCAAAGCCAGCCTGGCCAGGTCTGGATAAAGACAAGGGCCCTGTACGAGGAGGTCTGGGTGCTGAGGAAGTAGAAGAGGAAGCTCTGTCAATAGACCCTGCAGGTCTGAGAACCAATGCCATCTGGGCCACGCTGGAGCGACTAGAAGTAAAAATCCTCCTCCTTGTTTGAACCTCTGCAGGACCCTAGGCAGGAGTGACACTGGATGGAACACGTAGGGCAGCTGAAAGTTCCATGGAATTGCCAGTGCTTCCATGAACGCTGCTTGAGGATCCCTGGTCCTTGATCCGAAGACCGGAACCTTGCGATTGTGTCAAGACGCCATCAGGTCTACGTCTGATAGGCCCCACTTGTCCACTAGGAGTTGAAAGACTTCTGGATGTAGACTCCACTCTCTGGCATGCACGTCCTGGTGACTGAGGAAGTCCGCTTCCCAGTTTAGGATGCCCGGAATGAACACTGCTGATATTGCTGGCAGATAGCGTTCCGCCCAACGAAGGATTTTTGACACTTCCATCATAGCCATACGGCTTGCCTGAATGCCACTGTAGTATCATTGTCTGACCGTACTTGAACTGGCCTGTTTAGTACCAGAGGCAGGACGAGAGTCAATGCAGTGAACACCGCTCGCAACTCCAGAATGTTTATTGGGAGGAGTGACTCCTCCTTAGTCCAGCGACCCTGAAAAGGATTTTGCTCCAACACAGCACCCCATCCCCGCAGACTGGCATCTGTTATCAGTAGGACCCAGTCAGGGATCCAGAAGGGACAGCCCCTGCTCAATTGCTGGTCCTGTAGCCACCAGGTCAGCGACAGACCAACCTCTGGAGTCAAAGTGATCATGTGAGATCTGATCCAACAAGGTAGGTCAACCCACTTGGAAAGGATTAACCTCTGTAGAGGGCGAGAATTGAACGTACTCTACCATGTCGAATGCCGACACCATCAGGCCAAGTACTTGCATCGCCGAGCGTATCGTCACTCTGGGGCATCAAAGGAAGTATCTTATCCTGTCTTGAAGTCTCAGGACTTTTTCTGTAGACAGAAACAGTTGTTGGCTGTGTGTGACCAGGAGTGCCCCCAGTTGCACCATTCTCTGAGCTTGGACCAGTGAGGATTTCTTCCAATTGATGAGCCACTCGTGGGCTTGTAGGAAGCTTACAGTTGGTTGTAGATGACTGAGGAGGACATCGTGGGAGTTTGCCAGAATCAGCACGTCGTCCAGATACGGCAGGATCCTGACTCCCTGGCGACAAAGATGGGCCGTCATTACGGCCATAACCTCGGTGAAGATCCAAGGAGCCGTAGCCCGTCCAAATGGCAGAGCCTGGAACTGATAGTGGAGGTTGCAAATAGCAAACCGCAGATACTGCTGATTCGACATGGCAATAGGTATATGCAGGTACGCATCCTGTATATCCAGGGATACCATATAGTCTCCGGGTTCCATAACCAGTATAATTGAGCGCAGTGTTTACATAAGGAACTTGGACACTCTCACACACTTGTTCACTTATTTGAGGTTGAGTATAGGCCGGAAAGACCCATTGGGTTTCGGAACTAGAAACAGTGTCGAGTAGTAACCTCTGCCTCTCTGGGACAGAGGACCCGGCACTACCACTCCTGTATTCAGGAGAGAACTCACAACCTTTTGCAAAGCTTGCGCCTTTAACGGATCCAAAGTGATAACTGTGGTGCAAAACTGGCAAGGGGGATGTCTCTTGAAGGAGACTGCGTACCCGTGAAAGACAACTTCTCGCACCCATGCGTCTGAAGTGGTCATTAACCAAACATGGGTGAACTGCAGAAGTTGGCCTTCCACCCTGGGTTTCCCCAGAGGGAGGCCCGCCCCGTCATGCGGCAGGCTTGTCTTGTTTAGAAGCAGGCTGATGGGCTGCCCAGGACTGTTTTGCCTTGGGCTTAGTGGTTTTGGGGGCACAAGATTGTCTTGGGTATGCCTGACCTCTTGCTTTTCCTTGAGGCCGAAAGGAATGAAAAAACTGGTACCTTTAGACTTCTGTGCAGAAGGATTAGTATTTGGGAGAAAGGCAGTCTTAGCAGCCGCCAATTCAGACACAAGTTTATTTAGGTCTTCCCCAAACAAAATGTCCCCCTTAAAGGGGAGTATCTCCAAGGTCTTTTTGGAGTCTAGGTCCACCTTCCATGACCTCAACCACAGAATATGGTGAGCCAGGACAGATGTAGTCGATGCCTTGGCTGCCAACACACCTGCCTCAGAGGACGCCTCCTGAATGTAATATGCAGCGGTGGTAATGTGAGACAGGTATTGTCGGCATTGTCAGATATATCCTCGGGCAGCTCTTCCTCTAATGCCTGAACCTATGCTTCAATTCCTTTTGCAGACCAAGAGGCCGCGATAGTGGGTCTATGTACAGCACCTGTAAGGGAGTAAATAGATTTCAGGCATCCCTCCACACGCTTATCTGTCAGTTCCTTCAGTGAAGTGACAGTGGTGACAGGCAGAGTGGACGACACCACTAGGTGGGTGACATGAGAATCCCCCAGAGGTGAATTTTCCCACTTGTTACATAACTCTGCAGGGAGAGGATAGCGAGCCAAGGCCCGTTTAGACAGAGGAAATGTCTTCCCTGGATTAGACCAGGGCTCCTGCCTGATGTTCACCAAATGGTCAGAATGGGGTAATACATTTTTAACCACCTTCTGCTGTTTAAACATATCAGTTTTCTTAGCCACAGTAGTGGAATCCTCATCTTCAGTGATTTGTAGGATTTGCTTAATAGCAACCACAAGGGCAGGGACATCAATTTGCAATGGAGAATCCTTGTCAGAAACACCTGATTCAGTGTCTGACAGGACAGTATGCTCCCCCTCCTCTTCAGATGAAACATCTGAGAGATTCGTGGATTGTGAGGAAGCAGCCCGCTTAGATGACAAAGAGACACTAGAGTGACCTGGAGAAGATTTTTGTCTGACCAAGGAATGATTTAATTGCTGCAACTGGTTAGACAAATTCATAAAGACAATTTGTGGCTGTAATGGCACAGGTGGTCCCATAGGGGGCATAAGGTGTTCCACTAGAGTACCCAGGTTTGTGAACACAGCCAAGGGTAGCTCCTGATTGGTTACAGGAGCTGCGGACTGACTGGGAGATGTATGATACATAGTACACAGACCATCATACACAGCTTCCCCCTCTGGCAAATCTTTGGTGCATGCTCTGCATGATGCAGGAGCGTCCACAGACTTACTGCCCTTCTTGTTAGACATTGTACACAAATGCAACAACAGAGCGAATTAGTACGATAAAGCCAGACAGAGTACAATACCTGTGAATAAATCCATTAGTATGTGACTGTAGACACAGTACACAACACCAGCGAATAAATCCGGTATTGTGTACACAGTAGAATACACGTAATAGGTAAATACTGTGACGAACTATATATATATATGACTCTGACGCACCTAGTCGCTTATGGGCCCTCATTCCGAGTTGATCGCTCGCAAGGCGAATTTAGCAGAGTTGCTCACGCTAAGCCTACGCCTACTGGGAGTGTATCTTAGCTTCTTAAAATTGCGACCGATGTATTCGCAATATTGCGATTACAAACTACTTAGCAGTTTCAGAGTAGCTTCAGACTTACTCGGCATCTGCGATCAGTTCAGTGCTTGTCGTTCCTGGTTTGACGTCATAAACACACCCAGCGTTCGCCCAGACACTCCCCCGTTTCTCCAGCCACTCCTGCGTTTTTTCCGGAAACGGTAGCGTTTTTATCCACACGCCCCTAAAACGCCGTGTTTCCGCCCAGTAACACCCATTTCCTGTCAATCACACTACGATCGCCGGAGCGAAGAAAAAGCCGTGAGTAAAAATACTATCTTCATTGTAAAATTACTTGGCGCAGTCGCAGTGCGAATATTGCGCATGCGTACTAAGCGGAATTTCACTGCGATGCGATGAAAATTACCGAGCGAACGACTCGGAATGAGGGCCATGGTACAGAATATAGTGATAGATATATCTGGGAAACACTGAAAATGAAACCCCACAGCAGATACAAGCACACACAGTCACAGGCAATGCAGATAATTATTATGACAATAAAACTGCACTGGACTAGTATATGTACAGATATACACAGCACGGTCCTAGACCGATGGTGTATATCAGAATACTTGTACAATATATCCTGTAATAGGTACACTTTTTCTTAACTAACGCTGTCTGTATAAACACAAGTAGAATACTCAACTATTTGTAAAGTCACAGCACTGTATACAGGCGGCTTTACAAGGGAGACCTTGCCCTGCAGTCCCAGAAACTAGCCACAACTATGCTTATAAGATGGCGCCCAGAATCTCAGTCAGGAAGGGAAGGAGAGTGTGAGGCAGCTCGAGGGTGGGAAAATTTGCAGTAGATGTCGCCTGTGCCGGGGAGAGGCTACAGGTCAAGCGCCAGCTCCACTATGCTGGACTTCCACCCCAGGTACTAGTGAGCCTTATTAAATGTGGCGTTAGTACACCTGACCTGTGCTCTATTGCCCTTGTGGTCTAGTGGGGTCCCTGCTCGGTGACAGTGTCCACGCCAGCGCCGCAACCTATATCCCTAGGTCGCGGAGGGAACGCGATTTAATGGCGGGTCATACCTGGGGGAACTTCTTACCTACTCCCCGTAGCAGCCACGCGAACCAGGAGAGTGACTGCGACCGTGTGCCTCAAGCCGGAGCATCTCCGCCGCAAGTACCCGGGAACAGGCTGTGGGAGTATGCGACGTCGCTTGAGAGGTGATGGAGCTGCAGCGCTGAAGTGTCACCATGACATACAGCGCTGACAGCCCAGTTTTGAAGAAATTTTCTAGCAGAAAAAGCTTTTTCAGGGTTGCCCAGTGCAGCCCACCTGTTAAGTGACCTGCTGCTGCAGACACCTACTGAAACTAAGCTCATAGTGCCTGGAGGCGGGGTTATAGAGGAGGCCCCAATGCATCCTGGGACAGCCTAAAGCTTTAGCCTGTTGATGTCTCTGGATCAAGATTCACTCTACCCCTGATGTTTCCTGTGGAAACCAATGTAACCTGCTGCAGAAACGTGTTTTCATGCACATGTGATGGTCCATGGCTAGACACTGGTCGGATAATCAACACCACAATGAAAATCTTCTAAAGGGATGGCTTTTCACTCATTTTGGAATATGGCTCCAGGTATTCAAACTCATTCAGCAGGTCAAGCATTAGTTAGGTCAGACAATGATGTTGGGCGATAAGGGCTGGCTTGCTGATGTTCCAAATCATCCCAAAGGTATTTGATTGGGTTGAGGTCAGGATAGTTCCATTGTATTGTCAATTATACAAATTGGTTCTGGCCAGTCAAGTTCTTCCACACAACCTAGAATGCAAATTATCTGATTCCCATTCATTGGAACCAAGGTGCCCAGGTCAAACCATGACAACTCCAGACCCTTATTCCTCCATCAAACATTACAACAGGCAGTATGCACTCTGGCAGGAGAAGGTAATGTTTTCCTGGCATCAACCAAACACAGATTTGTGCTTGTAAAACCAATCCATAAAGCTCCAGTCATGCACTTTAATGCTATTGTTGTTTACAGTGGCAGTTTAGAATGTGTAGTGAGTGTTGCAACCAGCTCATGATGCCACTTCATGGCTGAGCTGTTGTTGATTCTACATGTAGATGTTTTCTCTTTACAATAACAGTAATTACAGTTAAGCAGGACAGAAGTTTGACTTGAAAAGACGATATCCTATGTTAGTGCCATGATGAAAGTCACTGAGCTCTTCTGTATGACTCATTCTGTTAATGTATCACTACAGAGCTTGCATGGCTATATGATTGTACCCCTTTTAGGAAAGGGTATGGCTGAAATGGCCAAACACATTAATTACAATGCGTGTCTGTATACTTTTAGCCATGTAGGGTAGGTTGAGTTATAGGGGTATATGCAATTCCGGGCGAATTGCAGCACTTTTTCGCCCGTTTTTAAATTCGACACAATTCGACCGTCGAATTCCGGCAGGTGGGTGCCGGAATTCGACATATTCAATAAAAAAAAGAATTTGACAGTCCCGCTGTCGAAAAACGGCCGATTTGACGGATTTTGATTAGATTTTTAAAAATGTTTAAAACGGTAAAAAACACGAAAAAAAATTTGCGTGGGGTCCCCCCTCCTAAGCATAACCAGCCTCGGGCTCTTTGAGCCGGTCCTGGTTGCCAAAATACAGGGGGAAAAATGACAGGGGATCCCCCGTATTTTAACAACCAGCACCGGGCTCTGCACCTGGTCCTGGTGCAAAAAATACGGGGGACAAAAAGAGTAGGGGTCCCCCGTATTTTTTGGACCAGCATCGGGCTCCACTAGCTGGACAGATAATGCCACAGCCGGGGGTCACTTTTATACAGCGCCCTGCGGCCGTGGCATTAAATACCCAACTAGTCACCCCTGGCCGGGGTACCCTGGAGGAGTGGGGACCCCTTCAATCAAGGGGTCCCCCCCAGCCACCCAAGGGCCAGGGGTGAAGCCCGAGGCTGTCGCCCCCATTCAAGGGCTGCGGATGGGGGCTGATAGCCATGTGTAAAAATTAAAGAATATTGTTTTTTTGCAGAAGAATTACAAGTCTCAGCAAGCCTCCCCCGCAATCTGGTACTTGGAGAACCACAAGTACCAGCATGCGGGGGGAAACGGGCCCGCTGGTACCTGTAGTTCTTCTGCAAAAAAAATACCCAAATAAAACAGGACACGCACACTGTGAAAATACAACTTTATTTCACACATGCCGACACATACATACTTACCTATGTTGACACGCCGACTCTGGCCACGTCTCCAATGTCGACGTCCGGGGTACCTGAAAATAAAATGATACTCACCTGATCCAGTGTCCAGTTCTTTTATTGTAATCCACGTACTTGGCAAAACAAAAAAACGCATTTACCCGAACCAGACGGATTGAAAGGGGTCCCATGTTTACACATGGGACCCCTTTCCCCGAATGCAGAGACCCCCCGTGACTCCTGTCACAGAAAGGTCCCTTCAGCCAATCAGGAAGCGCCACTTCGTGGCACTCTCCTGATTGGCTGTATGCGCGTCGGAGCTGTCAGACGCACGCGCATCGCACAGCCTCCTCCATTATCTTCAATGGTGGGAACTTTGCGGTCAGCGGTGAGGTCACCCGCGGTCAGCGGCTGACCGCGGGTAACCCCACTGCTGACCGCAAAGTTCCCACCATTGAAACTAATGGAGGGAGCTGTGCGATGCGCTGTCTGCCAGCTCAGACGCGCAAAGCCAATCAGGAGAGTGCCACGAAGTGGCGCTTCCTGATTGGCTGAAGGGACCTTTCTGTGACAGGAGTCTGCATTCGGGGAAAGGGGTCCCATGTGTAAACATGGGACCCCTTTCAGTCCGTCTGGTTCGGGTTAATGCGTTTTTTTGTTTTGCCCGGTACGTTGATTACAATAAAATATCTGGACACTGGATCAGGTGAGTATAATTTTATTTTCAGGTACCCCGGATGTCGACATTGGAGACGTGGCAAGAGTCGGCGTGTCAACATAGGTAAGTATGTGTGTCGGCATGTATGTAATGAAGTTATACTTTCACGGTGTCTGTGTCCTGTTTTTATTTGGGTATTTTTTTACAGTAGAACTACAGGTACCAGCGCCCCCCCCCCCCCCCCGCATGCTGGTACTTGTGGTTCTCCTAGTACCAGCTTGCGGTGGAGGCTTGCTGGGACTTGTAGTTCTTCTGCAAAAAACACTATACTCTATAATTTTTACACATGGCTATCAGCCCCCCATCCGCAGCCCTTGGATGGGGGGGGGGGCAGCCTCGGGCTTCACCCCTGGCCCTTGGGTGGGTACCCCGGCCAGGGGTGACTAGTTGGGTATTTAATGCCACGGCCGCAGGGCGCTGTATAAAAGTGACCCCCGGCTGTGGCCTTATCTGTCCAGCTAGTGGAGCCCGGTGCTGGTCCAAAAAATACGGGGGACCCCTACTCTTTTTGTCACCCGTATTTTTTGCACCAGGACCAGGCGCAGAGCCCGGTGCTGGTTGTTAAAATACGGGGGATCCCGTCATTTTTTTCCCCGTATTTTGGCAACCAGGACCGGCTCAAAGAGCCCGAGACTGGTTATGCTTAGGAGGGGGGACCCCCACGCAATTTTTTTTTTTTTTTTTACCGTTTTTCAATTAAAAATAATAATATTTTTTTTTTAAACATATAAATAATACTTGTGCCTCCTAAATAGACAAACCAAGTACCTAATCCCTTCTAATATAAATAGATATGCTATTACCAATAAAAAAACACCAAAAAAAACATGTTTTAATTTTTTTTTATTAGATTCCGCCAGCAGTGTGGCGGATTGAAAATTACGAATTTACTGTCTAAAAGCACTGTTGTCGAATTTACAATCTTCAATTGAATATACTTTTGTCGAAATGCCGCATTTGTACCATTGCAGAAATGTCGAATTTGACAAATGTCGAATTTCAAAAAGTCGAATTTGGAATGGCCGTTTTTTTGACGAAAAGTACTGTATTCCATTGTCGAATTTTTTTTTGGGGCGAAAATGTCCCGTTTTTCGTCATTTTCGGGAATTCTACCGCAATTGCATATACCCCTTAAACTTTAGATTCCAATTCTTCTGGATCAAACTGTTTATTTAATAAGGAAAGTTGTGATGTGTTTCATTAGGTCTCAAATATCCTTTCAAGTGTGCAAACAAACAGGTTGCCATAATTTAATTAAAAACAAATAAATTCATTGAAACAATTAATTAAAATTTAATTACAGTGACTCATAGATAAAATCAAGGGAAGGCAAAGTCATGCTGTATACATACAGTAGCTGTACTGTGGATAACCCTTCACAGAAGGAAATTACATCTATTCAACCGCATTTTCATTACCCCAACAAAATTCTACCTAACGTGTACAAAGTGATCCATGTTTACAATCATATAAAATACATTCTGCATGTTACATTATAGTTTTACATTTGTCTTGAAATTTAATTTAAAAATACATTTATACATATCATCTATCTCACATTACATGTCTACCAAAAAGTACTGGGCTTATCGATTAACGGAATTGAGCATCAATTAAATAAGGGATCAGCAAGTTCTCACAGTTTTAAACGACAATTAAATTCACAATTTTTTTTAACTACAGCAAGAAAATAAAAACAAAAATAAAAATCTACAATAGACTCAAGAATGGACCAGATTAGACATACAGCTTAAAATGAAGGACCAATGTAATACTAAATTCAATGTATTTGTTAGCAGTAAATGAAATGTATGACAAGAAATTAGACAACACAAACATTATTTTATATTATAATGCAAGTTCTCTATTGTTACGTTACATTGTCCTTGGGTTCCTATGGCTCAATGTTACAGCACAGCGCCCTCTGTCTGCAGTGCTGTGTAAGGTACACCACATGTGTAATTCAAGAAATACATGTATGACAATAATCAGATTTCTTATATTGGGTTGTCCTATTTTGGGCATGCTGTATAGTAAAGTGTAGTATTCCCTGGCATATGCTAACAAGCAGATGTAGTTGGCACTTGTATTTGGTGGCTGGCCACCTACTGGAATACAAGTAATTCTGCTTAAACAGGAAATATCAGAGAGAAGATATAGGCCTTAATTCCCATCTGTTCTCTAACAGCATTTAGCAGCGTTGCCAAAAGGAATGATAGTGTTTAATATTGCAAATAGAACTGATAGGAAATCTGAGGCTCTATGACTACTAGTGAACTACAACTCTCAGTATGTTCTGCTAGCCCCATCAACAAAGGTTGGCTAGACACAGGTTGTCTCAGCATTAACTATAAGAAACCTTTAGTATTCACTTTCAGGGTCCTCAGCATACTTTGATATCGTGCCTACCACACCATGGGCAGTAACTAGAGGTGTGAGAGCCTTGCCGTTGCACAGCGCGCAAGGTCTGAGGATGGCGCCTTTGCTGCCCCATGGACCCTACGTGTGCCTTAAACAGCACCCTGCGGCCTGTAGCACTACTGCAAAGCTGCCAGGAACCTCCAAGGGACCCTCCAGGGGTGACAATATAACATCTCATATTTAGGGGGTGGGGCCAGCATGTTTAGAGGGTGGGGCCGGCATAGGGCGCACTGCAGGCCAATTATAGCATTGACCCACCTACAAGTTATCTTACATGTACTGTAGAATTCACTTTAAGTATAAATAAACATACCATGCATGTATAAACAAGTAATTTGGGCTGTACAGTAAATATACTGGATGAAAACATACATGACTTGTTAAATCTAAATAAATTGGATAATAAAAAAAACTATTGCACAGAGAATGATAAAAGAACATTGCAATATAATTAATCAAAGTACTTGATATTTGACTTTGGGAACAAATGCCAAGCTGGGCAGAGCTTGTATCCGAAAGGAAGAATTACATGTATTTCAGGGTCCACTGGTATAATCCCTGTACCTGGTTAGAGTAAACAGACGGTATTCTGCCATTATTTTAATTTGATTAAGTTCCTTTCAGGTCCATGTTTCCATAGGCACTATGGACTCCTTCGTACCCATGGAGGGTAGGAGATTTTCCCCAGATAAGAATAAGAAAGGAAATTGTACGACGAACCCTCGGATCCTCTGCACTTCTTCGTGTGCTTTCACACGGTCCTGTACAGCCAGTGCTGGCTTGGAAAGGAATTCCGGCAAGTGGACAAAGTTGTGTACCTCATCACTGGGAAGACATCGGAACACCTGGTTTGAAATGACATAAGTAGATTGGTAAATGCTCGTCGCTTCCTGAGTTCTGCATCATGCATACTGTACGAGTATTATAGGTTATACTGTGCTAAAGAAGCAAAACGCTAATATATATATATATATATATATATATATATTGTGACAAGAACACTGGGATAGTGTTTGAGGGCAGGTATGTTTGTCCCAGGTTCTTGTCTTACATGTTTTAGAAAATGAAAATTTCTAGGAAAATGCTTTTGTTTTGTTAGAACCTTTTCAGTTTGCTGGAAAAGCTGGATAAGGGCCCTGAGAGAGAGATAGGGTGAGTTCCAGACATTGGGCCCAGTTCGGATCTTTGGCCTCACAGAGGGCTAATCAGGGCTTTCAGCTGTGCAAGAGCCTTATAGGGCTTCTAGCCTGATTAATGTGTGCAGACTGCCTGGGAAGACTGCAGGATCTCTGTGAGAGAAACACGCTTCCTGATACAAGTGAGCTATACAGTGTTTACTGGAGAACTCTGTGTTTTTGTTTAGTGATAGTTAGGAACATCTTGTGTTTAGTTAGTGCCGGACAGGCAAGGTATTTTCTTATGGTGTTTGTTTTATTTTCTATATAATAAAACTGGCTGGGGCCAGTTGTACCACAAACTGGACTTGTGTGTTTCCTCAGCTGCTGCGTGCTGCCATTTACCCCAGGAAATGGCACCTTGTACCCTTACAGTGTTACAATATATATATATATATATATATAATGTTGTCTTACACAGAATTTGCTTCTTAGGAAAATGAGCTCAGATGATCAGCAGTCTGCAGTTTGTGCTTTTCATGACAGGAAACTTTTCTTATAGTTCAACAGCAACTGGTTAGCCACATGTAGCTTAACTCTAGGTGAAAACACAGCATTTCCAAAGGAAGGGGGGACATCCAAATCCTTGCTATCAGAACACAGTATACAAAAACCTGCTGCTATAATCCTGCATCAGACACATCTTTATAGTACTTTGGAAAACCTTTGGACAATTTCCTGCACTGGAGTTCCGAATATGATATACAGGTATGTACAGTAGTGCATTTATTCTAATAATATTAATCTATATATACACCCCATAAGTACAATATTTACTATATTTTGGATGTGCTACCGCCAGACTTAAAACAGAATTAAATAGAATTAAGTCTAAAATGGCAGTGCACAGGGAACTACGGGGTGATTCAGACCTGATCGTAGCTGTGCTAAATTTAGCACATCTGCGATCAATCACACTGACATGCGGGGGGACGCCCAGCACAGGGCTAGTCCGCTCCACATGTCAGACCCTGCCCCGTCGCACAAGAACAAAAGCATCGCACAGCGGCGATGCTTTTGTACTTCAGGAGTAGCTCCCAGCCAGCGCAGCTCCTACACGCTGGCAGGGAGCTACTCGTTGCTGTCCGGGTCACACAGCCGTCGCGGCCCCACCCGCCCAATGTTCTGGCCATGCCTGCATTGACCGGACCCCGCCCCCTACATGGTGGCGCCCCCCTCCCGCCCAGCGACCGCCTCTGCCTGTCAATCAGGCAGATGCGATCGCAGGACTACATCAGCCGTCGGCTGTCTGCCATGCGCTGGCGCACTGTGGCGCCGGCGCAGTTCAGACCTGATCACTACTGTGCGAAAACGGACAGCACTGATCAGGTCTGAATCAGCCCCTAAGTAATCTGTTAAAACAACAATCTTTATTAATTTGTTATTACATAATAAATTATTAAAGATTGCTGCTTTAACAGATTTCATAGTCACCTATGCACTGCTATTAAGACTTCTTTCTCTTTTCTTCTACAAGACTGAATTGTAGCCTGTTTTACTGTAAATAACAAGGACGGCTGATTCACACCGTGTGAATGTTATTTAAGTCTGAGACTAGCAGTATAGGTTCATCAACTGTTCACAACATCTAGTGATTACCCAGATCAGTGTCTTTTACCAGTATCACAGAGAGAATACAACGCACAGGCTGCTGTGATATACTAACAAAGTCATAACCCTGTATCTACAATTTACTATCTCACTGACTGGCCATTGTGAAAGGTATGCAGAACTACTCTGATATACAGGAATAACACTGGACCCGTGCCCGCGCGTCTCTATCGCTGACTTTAGATTTGGCATGCACGCAGGCAGAATCTAGATAGATTACTAGCAGATTACTCACGCTGTGTGCTGAGCGGTCAGTGATAGATCACTCAGCACACATCTCCCCCATGTGTACGGGGCTTTAATGAAGCTTGTACTGCAGTGTGTGAAATGGATAATCTGATTGGCTGATATCATCTGTTGGTATATGAAGCATTACTGCTTTTGTTTCAAAAGAGAAAGGAAGTTCTAAAATCTTATCTAACCAATATCTAGTATACAAGTATGGTATTCTAGTTTACTGCAGAGTAACATTACATGATTCCTAGGGGGAAATTCAATTGCCGACGAAGTGTGTGAATTGCCCTTGCCACGGCGTTTAAACGACAACAGCTCCCTGTCTCACACCCTTCACCCGAATCAATGCCCAATTTGCACAAAAGTGCTCTCTAACACTTTTGTGTGCAATCACGCTGCCATAAAGTGCGGTGGTGCTGTGCAGATCTAGCTGGGTGAGAGATTGGCCAGCAATTGAATTAGGCACGTACAGTAACGGAATATTCTAACTGCTACTACACATCAGCAGATCACATGATTCAAGTGTGTGTTTGCATATATGTGTGGGAAAGGAGGGGTGGGTGACAAGTTTTGGATAATGGTACCCCTTCTCCTAAGGTTTTGTTCGTCTATAGTACACAATTTTTTTTCTAAAAACCTAACCAAATAAACACGGTCACCTTGTCAAAAATGGTTGTATTCCGAGCAGTTGTTGCTACCCAAACCTCTTTGAAGAACTTGTCACTGACAGGGTCCTGTATGTTGACTGAGAGGTCATTGAGGCAACCAAGAATAAGCCTACAATAGAAAATAACATAAGTACACATCATATATCTATGATACCTATATTAATTCACACACACACACACACACACACACACACACACACACACACACACACAC
Source organism: Pseudophryne corroboree (assembly GCF_028390025.1). Taxonomy (NCBI): domain Eukaryota; kingdom Metazoa; phylum Chordata; class Amphibia; order Anura; family Myobatrachidae; genus Pseudophryne; species Pseudophryne corroboree. Next base: position 298,967,817 of record NC_086447.1, read on the forward strand.
ACACACACACACACACACTGACTTATTTAATGCCCAGCATTTCTGGAGCTCACCTCTACCATAAGATATTCGCAGTACAGAAATCAGGTATGACAAACAATATGAATTCACTATTTCTGATGATGAACTCATTTTATCAGCCATTAGTCTATAGATGTCTTACACTGTACTTGTCTGAGCCTAACAGTAAAAGTGTCACGACAAGGAGAGGTTATAGAATGTTCTATTTATTGCCTTAGACTTTGTGTACCTGAAACAGTGCATGCGAAGTGACAGGGCATATTTCCCAGCTTGATAAATCTCCCCATCCATGACGGAGGGAACCGTTTCTGTGTCTTGTATAACAACAGCCATCTCACTGTCACGCTTCCCCATCATGCTGCGGTCATTAATGTTAGCAGAACCTGTAAGTAAGAATGAAAATGACGAATTGTCTTATCAGCAAAGCAGTAATGACACAGGAATGCCATCCTGGGATCATGTGACAGTGTCTATATACAGATGTGTCCTCATACACCTAGGGGGAGATGTACTAAGCCTGAAAAGTGATAAATATCACTGTGATAAAGCACCAGCCAATCGGCTCCTAACTGCCATGTCACAGGCTGTGTTTGAAAAATGACAGTGAGGAGCCGATTGGCTGGTGCTTTATCACAGTGATATTTATCACTTTTCAAGCTTAGTACATCTGGCCCCTAGTGTCTACATGACGCGAGATGTCCCTCCTGACTAAGCTGATCCTAGTGGTGTAGTATATCATCTTTTTCTTTAAATTTCACAGATATAACAAAACACCAAAGTGTACCAGAGACACTGGGCTGTAACTTTAACTGCACAGGAATGAGTTTTAAACACGTACAAAGTCGCAGATGAAGTACAACAGAACAGAACGGCATGAGAAAGCACTTAGAGCTTCTTCATATAGAGTCAGACTGTACAAATGGTGCATACTGTATAACATAGATCAGTGCACTCTAGCAGAGTGGTTTTGTCACTTTCAGTTGCTTTAAGGTGGGTATACACTAAACCACAGGTTCTCAAACTCGTTCCTCAGGACCCCACACAGTGCATGTTTTGCAGGTCTCCTCACAGAATCACAAGTGAAATAATTAGCTCCACCTGTGGACCTTTTAAAATGTGTCAGTGAGTAATTAATACACCTGTGCATTTGCTGGGTTACCTGCAAAACATGCACTGTGTGTGGTCCTGAGGACCGAGTTTGAGAACCCCTGCACTAAACGATGGGGAATTGCCGGCGATGGACGATTATATCGTTGAACGATATAGCATTCAACTATATAGTGCGTACACACAACGTTATCGTTCAATGATATCGTTCAGTGATGTCACCAATGGCATTCCCGAACATGCAGCTCAGCCCGACATTGACAGGTTGAGCTGCATGTCAGCTCAATATTGGTGATCACTGAACGGTGGGGGTCATTCCGAGTTGTTCGCTCATTGCCGATTTTCGCAACAGAGCGATTAAGGCGAAAATGCGCATGCGCATGGTACGCAGTGCGCATGCGCTAAGTATTTTAGCACAAAACTTAGTAGATTTACTCACGTCCGAACGAAGAATTTTCATCGTTGAAGTGATCGGAGTGTGATTGACAGGAAGTGGGTGTTTCTGGGCGGAAACTGACCGTTTTCTGGGAGTGTGCGGAAAAACGCAGGCGTGCCAGGATAAAACGCGGGAGTGTCTGGAGAAACGGGGGAGTGGCTGGCCGAACGCAGGGTGTGTTTGTGACGTCAAACCAGGAACGAAACGGGCAATGTAGGAGTAAGTCTCGAGCTACTCAGAAACTGCTAAGAAATTTCTATTCGCAATTCTGCTAATCTTTCGGTCGCAATTCTGCTAAGCTAAGATACACTCCCAGAGGGCGGCAGCCTAGCGTGTGCAATGCTGCTAAAATCTGCTAGCGAGCGAACAACTCGGAATGACCCCCGGTGTGCGGGAGCGTGCTTCATGCATCGATCACCAATATTGCCCTATACACACTGCATGATATAAGCCTAAAAATAAACGATAACGACATTTAAGTTGTATATCGTTTATATTTTGGGCTAAAATCACCTACTTAGGTGGGACTTTTTTCGAACTGGTGATGTTGCCCATAGCAACCAGATTCTATTTAACATTTATCTAGCTGCTTCTAGAAAATAGATAGAATCTGATTGGTTGCTATGGGCAACATCACCATTTCTAAAAATCTCCCACCTTAGTAAATTTAACCCACTGATCGAAAAAGACACTTGGTGAGGCCAAGAGGTCCAGGATCTGGTGTGCCTGAAGCCACAGTGTATGAGGACACATCTGTAATACCTGTTCTCATGCAAACAGTAACAGGTTTAGAAGAAGAACTGGTTTGTTGTTAACAGTAGCTGAATTAGGTACGGCTAAGCCATTTTTCACTAGGTCAATGCATCATTTAGATTGTACTACAATCCTATATAAAAACCTAAAATACTTATTAACTAATTTAATAATTACACATCAGAACCGATGAAAATGGGCACAAAACAGTAAGTAGAAAATTGTGTTTGTTGCATGTTCACGATAATTATGCATTTACCCTATTGGAATATTAACAGGTTTGAAGATTTGTCCCTGAAAAAACATTTGCCAATACCTGTACTCTCTTGCTGCAAGTATGTGTTCAATTTCTGTGTGTAACTATAATTGCACCGTACTAGTACATCATACAAATCATGTAACAATCATACAGTTAGAGATACAGTAGCATAAACGATGGACAATGTGCAAATCGGTAGATGCGTAGGGGGAGATGTGTGACATAAGGTACATAATGCCCTGCTTGTGAGAGTTTATAGTCAATTGACAGGGGGTAGGAGGAGCTTGGACAAGGCAGACGGGACGATTGGCAGGAGATATATGACGCAATGAATGGAGGTTGGGCTACATCCTGGTCAAATGGAGTAATACATTCAGTAGGTGGGAACTGTACAGTATGTACAGATAACTTCACTGTACTAGTCCTCTTGCTTTGTATGGAGGGTGTAATTCTCAGTATTTGATTTGTTTTCTGCATGTTAAAAGAAATGCACTGTACGTAGCGGCAGAACAGTGCATAGGGAAATTTGAGTAGGGGGCCTGGTAATGTGATTATACAGGCCTCAAGGAGAAGGGGAATCTCAGAAGTGCAAGAACGGGCCCCCACACCTCCCAACCCTTGGCCACCACACCCTCTGTAGTTTGCACTTTACTATATCAGTTCTCTTGTTTAGCATGTTGGATGTAACTCTCAGTACATGTTCCTTGTCAATATGTAAATATAGCTGCATAGTACCAGTTCTTTTGTTCAGTATGTTGGCTGAAATTCTCAGTATAAGCCAGTGGTTCACAAACTGTGTGCCTAGGCACCCTGGGGTGCCTCGGGACACTTGCAGGGGTGCCTTTGATTGGTGGTCCAGGACCAATTAAAATAATTTATGGTCAATGTAATAGGCAATACCAGTGCTGGTGGCTGCCAATCATATGTGGACAAACAGAGGACAAACCGAAGCAAATCTTGTCCCTCACCACACAGTTGAACTTATGGATCACATATAAACACAATTTACTTAATTTAATATTTCTTTCTAAATTTCTCAATAAGAAGCTTTTATCCTGGAGGTGCCGTGAAAAAAATTCTTATGCTCTAGGGCGCCGTGATTCCAAAAAGTTTGGGATCCACTGGTAGAAGTTCTTATTCTGTACACTGTAAAGGCCCCATCATGCAGAATCTCAGCCAGGCCAAGTGGCAGAGTCATAACAAAATGACAGGGGAGCGCCATGACAGGGGACGGGTGGGGTGGGGGGGTGTTTATGAGTGCTGTAGGAGCGTGCGCTCCTGGGAAAAGATGGGCGTGGCCTTGCAATAAGAGGCGTGTGAATGCCATTTATGTATGATGGGGAGAGGGTGATGTCTTGGAGCGGCAGAGGGTGGCAGGCGAGAGAGGGTGATGGGGAGATAGTTATGCAGGGAAGACAGAGGGTAAGACAGTGGGTGACGGGGAGAGATGGATAGGCAGTGGGTGACAGTGGGTGACGTTAGGGTATGGGTGACGGGGTGGACAGTGGGTGAAACCAGGGAATGGGTAGCAGGTGGAAGAAGTGGGTAATGCCGGGGAGAGGCAGTGGGTGATGTAGAGGATGATGGGGAGAAGCACTGGGTGACAGGGAGTTAGTGACAAGCGAAAGAGGTGATGCGGAGAGATGGAGAGACAGTGGGTGACAGGAAGAAAGGCAGTGGGTGACCGGGAGAAGATGATAGAGAGAGGGTAAGGGAGAGGCAGAAGTGACAGGAAAAGGCAGTTGGATGGGAATAGGCAATGAGTGACACGTGCAATGGACAGGGTGACCGGGGAATCACTTCCGGTCCATTTATGCCGGGACAGTGTTTAGAGGTATCCGGTTCACTGCATTCGCACCTGCAATCACCTGCAAAAATAAAAGCACCCAGTATTTACCCTGCACAGAAACGATATAACCCACCCAAATCTAACTCCCTCTGCACATGTTATATTTGCACCCCCCCCCCTTCCTGCAGTGCACATGGTTCTGCCCATTAGCTAACAAATTTGCTGCTGCGATCAGGTCTGAATCAGGGCCCATGTCCGAACAGCTGCTATTAATATGTTAGTCATAAAAAACATAAAATGAAGTACTGTAGATTACAGTAATTAAACAAATAAAAGTAACAAGCATAAAAATAAAAGGTTATTCCTTTGAGATCCAATTGTAGTGGAATAGCGGCAAGCTTTGAAGGATCTAGGGCACTGATGTTAAACAATTCCAGAAACAGCTTTAGGGAGTCATTACGAGTTAATCGCACATAGCAACTTTTTGCTGCTCGTGCGATCAACTAGACGCCGCCTATGGGGGAGTGTATTTTAGCATAGCAAGGCTGCGATCGCTTGTGCAGCCCTGCTATTCGAAAAAGTTTTGTGTAAAACAAGACTAGCCCTGCAGTTACTTATCCTGTATGATGAATCCAGCGATGAAGGTCCCGGAATTGACGTTAGACATCCGCCCTACAAACGCCTCGACACGCCTGCGTTCGGATCTCCACTAGGGTGCATCAAACGCCCCGACATTCGGAATATTTGCTGTGCCTATTCTTAAAATGTTCCTTTTTAGCATAGAAACAACTGTGCAAATTTTTTTTGATGTACATAATGACTTAGGTGGTCCACCTCCACACCCAAAAATTGTCTGTATCTTGGTACTAAAGCACGTGTATTGTATTATACAAAACAACTAACTTTAGCAAAACGAAGCCAACTTTTTTATGTGTGCCATGAATGCGTGTCTTACATTGATTTAAGAGCATAAGAACATAAAGAAAGGGAACAGCATGAAGCCTCATGGGCCTAAAATAAATCCACAGATCTCTAAGAGTGCCATTCATGCATTCAGGCTCCATCACTGGTATCTCACTGAAGAAATGATCCCTCTAGCACTTTTCAGCAACCAAGTGAAGAGCTGAAAAGATCTATCTCTGACAGATTGCAAACTATTAAACCAGATCCAGAAGTTAGCGTTCCACAAAAACGCTTTGGAACAGGCTTTGGCAAACCAAGATTTCCTCAAGCAGTTAACCTATCTTCAACTACTACTCTTGCTGATCTGGTTGGAACAGATTCATGGTTTATGTTTAACATTCTTCAGCTAAACAGTGATTTTATTACGAAAGACATTGGTGAATGGAAAGAATCTGATGCTTATCAGAATTCACAAACCAATATTCAAGCATTGAATGTTGTCAATGATTGTGCTGAACGTGGTGTCAAGCTTAATTCAGACTTCTTATCATCGGCTAAGAAGGAAGAGCACTATCAAAATGTACTCCAAGTAGTTGAAGATAATCACAAAGAGAGACCAAACTTACGTAAGCCCAGCGGTCAGCAATAAGAGAGTTATGACGTTGTAATAAGCCAACTGTAACATGTTGTTCACTGTTCCGTCACTAATTCTGCTTATATCTCTTTGTTTAGTTGTTAACAATGAATAAATCACTTTATCATTAACCTACTAAATTGTTTTAAGTCCTTGTATCAGAGAAGTGAAAACAAGTGTTATTGCATTTAAAATAAATAGAAATCTTTAATCTTCAGGCGCATGGTGGGCCACATAAATATCATCTCAGATTCTTCAAAATTTGTATGCAATATATCCTTAACAATTCTAAAAAATGTAGCATGGGGACAAATAATTTTTCTTACTTTTAAAAATTCATGGAGCGTTTGATGCACCCTAATCTCCACGCCTGGAAAACGGTGATTAGATGCCCCAATCCGCCTCCCAATCTTCTTGTGGTCCGCGCTGCGACCGCTTTCTTCGTTCCCAGCGTCATTGCCCAGCGACTACCATCGCTGAGCAATGACGCGCCTGCTCATTGCATCCGCCGCACATACGCAGAACCGACCCATTCACACCGCTGCGATGAACCACAGCGTGCGAACGAGTCGGAATGACCCCCTTAGTCCGTTATTGACTATACTTATAATAAAGTTGTAACGGATGTGTCTGTACATAGAAATTATTTTGGAGAAATATACACCTTGGGACTGTGTATGAACTAGAGACAAAATTTTTCTTTCTGAATTTTTGTTTGACTGTGCGTTCCAGCATCATGCAAACACTACTAGATGAATTTGGATCACGTTTTGACTACTGTATAGTTTAATGATCTAAAAGAAACTGAGGTACGTATTATTTCGGTGTAACATCAGGGAGAAGAACAATAAAGGAAAACTCAGAAGCTTGACACTTAGCACGTGCAGTGTACAGGCTCCCCATGCCAAAAATGACTATATAAATATAATTTTCTGGGGGATTAATGTACATCTAGGGACTATTTCTGAACTATGGAGACAAAAATATTTTTATCGGAATTTGCACAGGCTCCTTGAGTCCAAAAATAAGAATTTACTTACCGATAATTCTATTTCTCGTAGTCCGTAGTGGATGCTGGGGACTCCGTAAGGACCATGGGGAATAGCGGCTCCGCAGGAGACTGGGCACAAAAGTAAAGCTTTAGAACTACCTGGTGTGCACTGGCTCCTCCCCCCACGACCCTCCTCCAAGCCTCAGTTAGGATACTGTGCCCGGACGAGCGTACACAATAAGGAAGGATTTTGAATCCCGGGTAAGACTCATACCAGCCACACCAATCACACTGTACAACCTGTGATCTGAACCCAGTTAACAGCATGATAACAGCGGAGCCTCTGAAAAGATGGCTCACAACAACAATAACCCGATTTTTGTAACAATAACTATGTACAAGTATTGCAGACAATACGCACTTGGGATGGGCGCCCAGCATCCACTACGGACTACGAGAAATAGAATTATCGGTAAGTAAATTCTTATTTTCTCTGACGTCCTAGTGGATGCTGGGGACTCCGTAAGGACCATGGGGATTATACCAAAGCTCCCAAACGGGCGGGAGAGTGCGGATGACTCTGCAGCACCAAATGAGAGAACTCCAGGTCCTCCTCAGCCAGGGTATCAAATTTGTAGAATTTTACAAACGTATTTGCTCCTGACCAAGTAGCTGCTCGGCAAAGTTGTAAAGCCGAGACCCCTCGGGCAGCCGCCCAAGATGAGCCCACCTTCCTTGTGGAATGGGCTTTTACAGATTTTGGCTGTGGCAGGCCTGCCACAGAATGTGCAAGCTGAATTGTACTACAAATCCAACGAGCAATAGTCTGCTTAGAAGCAGGAGCACCCAGCTTGTTGGGTGCATACAGAATAAACAACGAGTCAGATTTTCTGACTCCAGCCGTCCTGGAGACCTATATTTCCAGGGCTCTGACAACGTCTAGCAACTTGGAGTCCTCCAAGTCCCTAGTAGCCGCAGGCACCACAATAGGTTGATTCAGGTGAAACGCTGAAAACCACCTTAGGGAGAAACTGAGGACAAGTCCTCAATTCCGCCCTGTCCGAATGGAAAATCAGATGAGGGCTTTTACAGGATAAAGCCGCCAATTCTGACATGCACCTGGCCCAGGCCAGGGCCAACAGCATGACCACTTTCCATGTGAGATATTTTAACTCCACATATTTAAGTGGTTCAAACCAACGTGACTTTTGGAACCCAAAAACTACATTTAGATCCCAAGGTGCCACTGGAGGCACAAAAGGAGGCTGTATATACAGTACCCCTTTCACAAACGTCTGAACTTCAGGGACTGAAGCTAGTTCTTTTTGGAAGAAAATTGACAGGGCCGAAATTTGAACCTTAATGGACCCCCATTTCAGGCCCATAGACACTCCTGTTTGCAGGAAATGTAGGAATCGACCTAGTTGAAAATTCCTCCGTCGGGGCCTTACTGGCCTCGCACCACGCAACATATTTTCGCCAAATGCGGTGATAATGTTTTGCGGTTATATCTTTCCTGGCTTTGATCAGGATAGGAATGACTTCATCCGGAATGCCTTTCTCCTTCAGGATCCGGCGTTCAACCGCCTTGCCGTCAAACGCAGCCGCGGTAAGTCTTGGAACAGACAGGGTCCTTGCTGGAGCAGGTCCCTTCTTAGAGGTAGAGGCCACGGATCCTCCGTGAGCATCTCTTGAAGTTCCAGTTACCAAGTCCTTCTTGGCCAATCCGGAGCCACGAATATAGTGCTTACTCCTCTCCATCTTATAATTCTCAGTACCTTGGGTATGAGAGGCAGAGGAGGGAACACATACACTGACTGGTACACCCACTGTGTTACCAGAGCGTCTACAGCTATTGCCTGAGGGTCCCTTGACCTGGCGCAATACTTGTCGAGTTTTATAAACATGTGGAAGACTTCTGGGTGAAGTCCCCACTCTCCCGGGTGGAGGTCGTGTCTGCTGAGGAAGTCTGCTTCCCAGTTGTCCACTCCCGGAATGAATACTGCTGACAGTGCTATCACATGATTTTCCGCCCAGCGAAGAATCCTTGCAGCTTCTGCCATTGCCCTCCTGCTTCTTGTGTCACCCTGTCTGTTTACGTGGGTGACTGCCGAGATGTTGTCCGAATGGATCAACTCCGGGTGACCTTGAAGCAGAGGTTTTGCTGAGCTTAGAGCATTGTAAATGGCCCTTAGCTTCAGGATATTTATGTCCGTGGTCACCAGGACCCAGTCCTGAATGTGCGGCCCTCTAGAAGATGAGCACTCTGCAACCACCACAGGAGAGACACCCTTGTGCTTGGTGACAGGGTTATCCGCTGATGCATCTGAAGATGCGACCCGGACCATTTGTCCAGCAGGTCCCACTGGAAAGTTCTTGCGTGGAATCTGCCGAATGGGATTGCTTCGTAGGAAGCCACCATTTTTCCCAGAACCATTTCATTGATGTACTGAGACTTGGCTCGGTTATAGGAGGTTCCCGACTAGCTCGGATAACTCCCTGACTTTCTCCTCCGGGAGAAACACCTTTTTCTGGACTGTGTCCAGGATCATCCCTAGGAACAGAAGACGAGTCGTCGGAATCAGCTGCGATTTTGGAATATTGAGAATCCAATCGTGCTGCCGCAACACTACCTGAGATAGTGCTACACCGACCTCCAACTGTTCCCTGGATCTTACCCTTATCAGGGAATCGTCCAAGTAAGGGATAACTAAAATTCCCTTCCTTCGAAGGAGTATCATCATTTCGGCCATTACCTTGGTAAAGACCCGGGGTGCCGTGGACCATCCATACGGCAGCGTCTGAAACTGATAGTGACAGTTCTGTACCATAAACCTGAGGTACCCTTGGTGAGAAGGGTAAATTGGGACATGAAGGTAAGCATCCTTGATGTCCCCAGACATCATGTAGTCCCCTTCTTCCAGGTTCGCAATCACTGCTCTGAGTGACTCAATCTTGAATTTGAACCTCTGTATGTAAGTGTTCAAAGATTTTAGATTTAGAATCGGTCTCACCGAGCCGTCCGGCTTCGGTACCACAACAGTGTGGAATAATACCCCGTTCCCTGTTGCAGGAGGGGTACCTTGATTATCACCTGCTGGGAATACAGCTTGTGAATGGCTTCCAAAACTGCCTCCCTGTCAGAAGGAGACATCGGTAAAGCCGACTTTAGGAAACGGCGAGGGGGAGACGTCTCGAATTCCAATTTGTACCCCTGAGATATCACCTGAAGGGTTCAGGGGTCTACTTGCGAGTGAGCCCACTGCGCGCTGAAATTCATTGAGACGGGCCCCCACCGTGCCTGATTCTGCTTGTAAAGCCCCAGCGTCATACTGAGGGCTTGGCAGAGGCGGGAGAGGGCTTCTGTTCCTGGGAACTGGCTGATTTCTGCAGCCTTTTTCCTCTCCCTCTGTCACGGGGCAGAAATGAGGAACCTTTTGCCCGCTTGCCCACGAAAAGACTGCGCTTGATAATACGGCGTCTTCTTATGTTGAGAGGCGACCTGGGGTACAAACGTGGATTTCCCAGCTGTTGCCGTGGCCACCAGGTCTGAAAGACCGACCCCAAATAACTCCTCCCCTTAATAAGGCAATACTTCCAAATGCCGTTTGGAATCCGCATCACCTGACCACTGTCGTGTCCATAACCCTCTACTGGTAGAAATGGACAACGCACTTAGACTTGATGCCAGTCGGCAAATATTCCGCTGTGCATCACGCATATATAGAAATGCATCTTTTAAATGCTCTATAGGCAATAATATACTGTCCCTATCTAGGGTATCAATATTTTCAGTCAGGGAATCCGACCACGCCAACCCAGCACTGCACATCCAGGCTGAGGCGATTGCTGGTCGCAGTATAACACCAGTATGTGTGTAAATACCTTTTAGGATGCCCTCCTGCTTTCTATCAGCAGGATCCTTAAGGGCGGCCATCTCAGGAGAGGGTAGAGCCCTTACAAGCGTGTGAGCGCTTTATCCACCCTAGGGGGTGTTTCCCAACGCACCCTAACCTCTGGCGGGAAAGGATATAATGCCAATAACATTTTAGAAATTATCAGTTGTTATCGGGGGGAAACCCACGCATCATCACACACCTCATTTAATTTCTCAGATTCAGGAAAACTACAGGTAGTTTTTCCTCACCGAACATAATACCCCTTTTTTTGGTGGTACTCGTATTATCAGAAATGTGTAAAACATTTTTCATTGCCTCAATCATGTAACGTGTGGCCCTACTGGAAGTCACATTCGTCTCTTCACCGTCGACACTGGAGTCAGTATCCGTGTCGGCGTCTATATCTGCCATCTGAGGTAACGGGCGCTTTAGAGCCCCTGACGGCCTATGAGACGTCTGGACAGGCACAAGCTGAGTAGCCGGCTGTCTCATGTCAACCACTGTCTTTTATACAGAGCTGACACTGTCACGTAATTCCTTCCAACAGTTCATCCACTCAGGTGTCGACCCCCTAGGGGGTGACATCACTATTACAGGCAATCTGCTCCGTCTCCACATCATTTTTCTCCTCATACATGTCGACACAAACGTACCGACATACAGCACACACACAGGGAATGCTCTGATAGAGGACAGGACCCCACTAGCCCTTTGGGGAGACAGAGGGAGAGTTTGCCAGCACACACCAGAGCGCTATATATATACAGGGATAACCTTATATAAGTGTTTTTCCCCTTATAGCTGCTGTATTTTTAATACTGCGCGTAATTAGTGCCCCCCTCTCTTTTTTTAACCCTTTCTGTAGTGTAGTGACTGCAGGGGAGAGCCAGGGAGCTTCCCTCCAACGGAGCTGTGAGGGAAAATGGCGCCAGTGTGCTGAGGAGATAAGGCCGCCGAGAAGGGGGCGGAGCCTATCTCCCGTTTTTCTGTGTATTCTGGCAGGGGTTAAATTCATCCATATAGCCCAGGAGCTATATGTGATGCATTTTTTTTGCCATCCAAGGTGTTTTTATTGCGTCTCAGGGCGCCCCCCCCCAGCGCCCTGCACCCTCAGTGACCGGAGTGTGAAGTGTGCTGAGAGCAATGGCGCACAGCTGCAGTGCTGTGCGCTACCTTGTTGAAGACAGGACGTCTTCTGCCGCCGATTTTCCGGACCTCTTCTGTCTTCTGGCTCTGTAAGGGGGCCGGCGGCGCGGCTCTGGGACCTATCCATGGCTGGGCCTGTGATCGGTCCCTCTGGAGCTAATGTCCAGTAGCCTAAGAAGCCCAATCCACTCTGCACGCAGGTGAGTTCGCTTCTTCTCCCCTTAGTCCCTCGATGCAGTGAGCCTGTTGCCAGCAGGTCTCACTGAACATAAAAAACCTAAAACTAAACTTTTCACTAAGCAGCTCAGGAGAGCCACCTAGTGTGCACCCTTCTCGTTCGGGCACAAAAATCTAACTGAGGCTTGGAGGAGGGTCGTGGGGGGAGGAGCCAGTGCACACCAGGTAGTTCTAAAGCTTTACTTTTGTGCCCAGTCTCCTGCGGAGCCGCTATTCCCCATGGTCCTTACGGAGTCCCCAGCATCCACTAGGACGTCAGAGAAATAACTATATATATATATATATATATATATATATATATATCTCACACTTCGAACACCCTGACAGTCATATATGTATGCATATATACATACATAAATAAATATATCTCAAGATCTAATTTGCAGGTCAATCCGACTACATATTGTATTAATCACTAATCGGTCAGCTTATCTTGACTCATGAAGTTGCAATATACAGTACATGTTAATACAGTAGATGGTGCAGCTATACAATTACTACATATAGAGTCGCTGGTCATGTTACCTATAGCCTTTCAGTCTTACTGTAGTAGGTTAATTGGCAAAGGATTTGGGATCTACAAGATAATATTTTGTTTGACCAAAGTAAACTTAGACTTGGCTGTGAGACTAATTGCCCCTTGAATTGGATTTTGTGGTTAAAAATAGAAAACTGTGGATTATTGGTAATCGGTGTACTCTTTATTAGAGTGGTATAAAAATGCTTCCACCAAAGAGCAAGCTAGAATATGGCGATTAGCTGAAAGCAACCCGACTTAAAGTGACTGCTCTGCAGAGGAAGCTAATTGAGGCAGAGATTCTAACAGGATCTGGCGCAGGTAAGACTGTGTTTGTACCATGTATACTCCTTATCCCCAACAGTTTTCCTTTTCAATTCAAGTATCTAATATGCTAATTAAGCATCTGTGAAGAAAAAGACACCTCCTGACAGCTTCTTAGCTCTTACTGATACTTCCAAAGAAGCAGCATCAGAACACCATCGCAACTATCAGCCAAAGCTTACTTAGACTGACCTCTTCCTGCCAGTTTATGAGGCCAGAAAATATGAGTCCTCCTGCCTTGGCACTCCCAGATATTGCGGGCGACTTGGGGAAATTGCGAGTGACAACTGAGGACTCGTTCTGCACATGCGCAGACCCACAACAATTAGAGTAGTAATCAAACCATCGGCCCCAATGGCTCCATTTCTGAAATCCAAGGTGTAACATGGAGCTATTTTCTAGTTAAATCAAAGTATTATATTGATTAAAAAAGGAATGTGTAAATTGATTTGTCTTCTTAGTATCTACATAATTAGAAATATTTTGGACTAAATATGTGCGTCTGCAGTACAGACAATGCCAAAAAAAAATCTAATTTGAAAGCACTCTCTGTTCTTCAAAGAACAGATAACAGGTTTGTCAAGTTTAATTACTAAACTTGACTTTGATTCAAGACAGATGGGCCACATTGTGACAGTTAGCCCACTCTGGAAGCATGCTACTCTGCAAAATGCAACCATCAAAACTGTTAGCTTCATGAATATCACAATTCTGTGCACACACTCAGTAAGGTGTCTAAAGCACGGGCACTCCAGCCACGCACCATGCAGCCTGTACAGCTGCTCAGAATGTCCTTAGGATGCTCCGGTCAGTGCCTCACTGCTCCGGACAAGGCACATGTTTTATCTTGGCCAATAAAGTAAGGGAAATTATTTCTGGATTTGATGTCTGTATGAGTAACAATCAATCAATCAATAAATCACAAGAGTGCACCAGCATTCGGCAGGAGTCTGTGTGGGTTTGGTTTGATATAATATGGTTTGGTATAATATGTCGACATTCATCATGTAGACACTGATGAAATGTCGACGTGTTACAGACTTAAAATTCAGCAGTACAGTCCGGCTTTCCAGGTACTGTCCCGCTGTCCCACCAGTGGGCCGCAGTGTTCCATGGGCAAGGGGAGGCTGGGGGAACATTAGATAAGCTTAGGGAAGCCCAGCTACCCGTGGAGCGGTGGGCACGTCCCCAGAGTGACAAAAATGGGGGATGTGGTGCGAAACCACACCCCAATTCACTCAAGGACATGCACCCTTTTCGGTCGTGCATGCCAAGTATGATCAGAGGCAGAACTCTGGGAGGCAACGGAGTCATCTGCCGCCGGACTCCTGCTCTGAAAGGGGGGCACCTCTCCTCCCATTCTGTGACACCATTGAATTAAGTTAATTGATAGCTGCCACTGTCTTTTCAGTGACAGACTTCCTCACTGGTCCCTGCACCTTACAAATCACACCTTCTTTATTATACTGAATATACACATTTTACAGGTGTCACACCCAGGATTAGAAACCACAAACCTATTACACTGGAAGCAGACACCTTACTGATGAAGATATTTGCTCCTGTATAGGAAATATGAGAATTTTAACTATATGAAGTTACTTCTCTGACAATTACACGTAACTATAGTTAGAATTCTCATGCTACCTTTACAGGAGCAAATAGCTTTATCAGTAAAGTGTCTGCTGTTAGTGTAACAGGTCATGGGTTCTAATCCTGGGTATGACTGCTAAGAAATGTGTGATTTAAAATAAAAGACAATTAAATGTATAAATACAGTATATACATTTTTTTCAGAACACTCCATAAACACACACACACACACACACACACACACACACACACACACACACACACATTCATACATACACATATTTATCTTAATATAGGAAATAGGGGGGCACCAATATTTATCTTGCCTCCGGGCAACTGGGACAAACTTACGCCACTGGGTATGATGTTAGAATTTCAACATTGTCCCTGGTGGGTCAGCATTGAATTGCCTGCTCCTGACGGTGACTTACCTGCTCTTGGTCAGAGAGTCATCTAATGGAGCAGCAGTCTTGGGAGAATACTTGCCCAAACCCCTACCCCTCTCTCTAGTGCCTATACCTCCCGTCCCGCAGCCTAATCCTAACGTCAACTGTATGACTACACCCGTCTGTCTGGTGGGGATCATCACACACTATTCTTTCCTGTATAGAGAACATCCTCCTGGTGACAAGTTCAATCTTGCTCAGTAAGTAGAGACTCAATGGGGGGAATTCAATTGTTTTGTGGGCGCCAAAATGTAATGGCCACTTATCGGATCAATTCAATTGTTCCCCCACCATGGGTGCGAGAGTGCAGCAACTGCACCCCCATTAGTACCAGGAATTCCCCCTAATATAAGCAATAATGTATTCTCCTTCCTATATAAATGTGGCCTCCTGTTCAAAGCTTTAGAACTTATAGATTCTGCTGACCATTTGTATCTATCAAGAAATACTGACTGGATACTGTTTAAACCATTTAGCACAATCAGATCATGTGCTTTCATTAAATATAAAGGCCGTACTGAGGGGGAGATTTCCCCAGAGATGTGTGCTGAGCGGTCTAGCACAGACCGCTCAGCACACATCTCTCCCCCCGCTCAGCAAAGCGTGATGTGCTAATAATTCTGGGGTTCACTACGGCTGGCCGGCGGTCGGGCTCCCGGCGACCAGCATCCCGGCGCCGGGAGCCCGACCGCCGGCTTACCGACAGCTTGGCGAGCGCAAATGAGCCCCTTGCGGGCTCGCTGCGCTCGCCACGCTACGGGCACGGTGGCGCGCTACGCACGCCACACTATTTTATTCTCCCTCTATGGGGGTCGTGGACCCCCACGAGGGAAAATAAGTGTCGGTATGCCGGCTCCCGGGCTCCCGGCGCCGGTATACTGAGCGCCGGGAGCCCGACCGCCGGCAAACAGAAGACCACCCTAATTCTGTAATGCAAATACTATTACAACATACAGATGTGTTATTGTTTATTGTGCAATTTTGTACTTGCCGCGTGCAAACACATTGCAACAGCGACTGCACGCATGCTGCCATGACTACTCACAGCGTGCAAAGCGGGTACATATGTATGTACCAACGCACAGTCGCAGGCACAATATTCGCAGCAAAGGGTTTCGTTTGCCGCGAATAGAACGGAAGATGTGCCTGGACACATCTGTATACAAACATTTACAAAAGATAGTTGATGAATTATAGATGAACTAAAAGTGTTTGCTCAGGTTAGGGTGATCATTTGCAGGCTAAAGATGAAGACATTCTTTAGAAATGTGTACTATGGGCGGGACTGTGGCAGTGTCACTCCCCAGAAGCCCAGGCTTCTCTGGATATGTATGCCACGCTTAGAGAAGGTCTGGGGTGCTCATAGGGTTTCCTGTGAAAAGGAAGGAAGGAGGTGGAACAGGAGGAGAGGGGCAGCAGCAGAATGTAGTAGGAGAGTAACTGACCCCGCAGGTGTCACTCAAGACACCCTTGAGTGCCACATTATGGCACTAGTGCCAAGGGTTGTCCACGCCAGCTAGACACAACGATGTCCTTAGCTGGCAGCCCAAACCTAGAAATGAGTTAAAGGCTTCTGTAACATATCTACTAAACTAGAAGCGATGATCAATATATATATAATATATTTATTCTATATAATATATTTATTCAATGACTCTGAAAGAATTAGTCATGGTCTTATCTTTCACTAATTCTTAAATTTGTCAAACCTTAAAGCATACTGTTTGTGGGTATATTTATTCAATAAAGACAGGAGAGTGTACTCACTTTGTGCTGCCTGTCACTGTCTTTTTTACCAATTAGGATATTACATTAAGGGTCTATATTTACTAAGCCTTGGATGGAGATAAAGTGTACAGAGATAAAGTACCAGCCAATCAGCTCCTAACTACCATGTCACAGACTGGGTTTGTAAAATGACAGTTAGGAACTGATTGGCTGGTACTTTATCCCTGTCTACTTTATCTCCATCCAAGGTTTAGTAAATAGACCACTAAACCCTTAAAAGGTCAGAGATGAACATCACATAAATACATTCTAACTGGTTCACAAACCTTCTCACACACCTTTATTTATGGCAGGTTCTAGCAGGAAGCTTAGCTAAAACATGCTTATTCTCTTACCGATTATGACGGTGTTATCGTCAGCAATAAGCAGCTTGCTATGGACGTATATCAGCTCAGTGACCAGGTTTCCTTCCAGCTCTGCATGTGTTCGGAGACCACAGAATGATATGTAGTTTAGCCAATTATCTCCAACTGAAAATAATAGAACACTTGTTAAAAGAAACTTTATTGACTGAACAAAGTTTTAATCCTCCAGTCAGGGCCAGATTAACAATGGGGCGGATGGAGCTGCAGCTCCAGGCCTCCACATAAAAATAGGCCCATCATCATGGCAGCATGGGGATCACTAGCCACTAGCTGGCCACATGGTCACCATATATCATAACTATTAAGATTGCATTTCTATTTTTCTCACACAATTATGCAATTTCTTTATCATTTTGACATATTTAGGGAGACATTAGAGCTGATAGTGTAGGGAGTGCACACGCCCATATGGCACTGGCTGCACCCGCTCAGCACAGATCACCCCTCCCCTGTTTCTCACAATAGACCCTTGAATATTTTCAGCTCCAGGCCCATGTGGCCCTTAAACTGGCCCTGCCTCCAATAGTGACGCCAAATTTTGTGACACGAACACTGATGCTAGGTCTGTGAGACCCACTGGGATTTCAGCGTTGTTTTAGAAATTTTATGGATATTGATCAGAAATGACATTAGGAATGGAAATAGAAACTCCTTGCTAAACTCCAACTATTAATTGTTTTTATTAATTCACCCAGAAAACATTATTATTTATTACATTTCCTGTCCAGAATTTTTTAAGCATTCCTCACACACACATTTTGCATGCTCAATACAAAAAAAGTACATTTTTCACAGTAATATTGTGTTTTTCTATCCTTGTTGATGCATTTGCTGCGTTTTCCTGGTGGTGGCAATTTTCCCGTACAGCAGTGACTACAGGGACTGAAAAGAGTCACTTCAGTACTAACGCTGGGTCTCCTAGACCAGGCAGACAAGGGAAGGGCTGTTGCAGTAAAGGCAACTAGCACATGGTTATACTTTATCTGTCAGTAAATTACACGATACGAAGCTACTGAAAAATATATTGCTCCTTCTTCGAAAATCAACCAGATAGAACAATCAAAATGGCTGGGTCTTATGGACCCAGCATCAGCAGTGAAGGGTTAATTCTCCAATGGGAAGGACCCATTATCAAGTTGTCATTAAACATAGCTGGCAATATTTATTAACATGTTCGGAATCTGGTTGCTTGCTGTGTGTTCAAGAACAACTTTCTGTAAAGTCGTTTTTTTTTATAAATATCTCAATATGATTTTCCTTTACACCTTAAGGCAGGCTTTTTCAACCAGTGTGCCGTGGCACACTAGTGTGCCGCGACCAGTTGCAAGGTGTGCCGCGGAGCCAGAGCAGCTTCCTGCACCTTCAGAGTAAACTGTTGGCCCAGGCTCTTCTTAGAGGATCAGTCGTGCTCCGGCCGTGACCTAAAACGGTGTGATATCATAGGTCATGGCCGCCGCGTCTTACCACCCAGCCAGCCCACCTGCCTGCATACACATCTTCTAGTTCCCGCCTGCATGCACAGCTTACCTTGCCAACCCACATTCACACCTGCCCAACCGCCCGCTGCTCAGTATTCGCAGAACTCCACTATGAACAACCCCCGCCACTGAGGGACAGGGAGGAGGACAGCTGATAATAATATTTGTTATTTTATTTCTCCTGTGGGGAACAATAGGATTTCAATAGGATTTATGTGGGGAGAATAAGAATTTATGGATTTATGGGGGGAACAATGTGAATAATTCATGTGGGGAGCAATAGGATTTATGTGGGGAGAAATGTGATTGATTTATGTGTGGAGCAATAGGATTTATGTAGGGAGCAACATGATTGTTTTTTCTGTGTAGGTCAATGTATGTGTGGATTTTTTTTTTATTGTGAGTGCCAATGTGTGTGTTTTGTTTTTTTCTGTGGGGAACTTATGGTGTGCCTTGGCAATTTTAAAATATTGTTCGGTGTGCCGCGAGTAAAAAAAGGTTGAAAATCACTGCCTTAAGGTGTATACACACTGGACGTTTTTGCCCAGCGATGATCGTGAATGCCCAGCGATGTTCACAGGGAGTGAAGCATTTTCCACAGTAGGAGACTGTGGAAAGTGCTTCACTTGGCTGTTTCAACAGCCCGATGGATGGCGGCGGCCAGCGATGATGAGGGACTGCGCATCAGCGCTCACCACTCATCACCCGGCCATACACACAGGACGAGTTTGAGCTCAAAATCGCCCAGTGTGTATAGGCATTTCGTTTTTCTGCACTATGCCAAGCACATTGTGCCTACAGTACAGGGCTAATGTGTTTTTAATGGGTATTTCCTCCATGGTTCAAATATACTTCTCTATATACCCATAATGCAGCGGCGTGCGGTGAGGCAGAGCCTATCCTGTCATACTATCGTATACGCAGGGCCGTTTCTTGGGGCAGGCGAGCAGTGCAACCGCACTGGGTGCCCGCCGCGGCACTAACTGTGGCTCCCTGCTTCCCCCTCCTATTTCTCCCCGAGTAACCCGCTCAGGGGGTGGAGTTTCACGGAATGACGCGTTTGTGTTGTTACGTCACGACGCAACCCCGTCACGACGCGAAACTCCCCCCCCCCCCCCCCCCCCGAGCGGAGTACAGGGGGGATCCAAGTTAGGAAGAGGGAAAGGCCGGCGCGAGGAGCGACTGGTGAGGCGGGCCGAAGAGCGGTAATCGCCTCAGCAATTATTCTCTCTCTTTCTCTCAATGTGTAAAATGGGGACACCTGCCGTAATGTGTGAAATGGGGACTCTTGCCTGCCGTAGTGTGGGGATTTATTGTATCAAGGGCATTGTGGTGTGTAGCATAATATGGTGCAGGGGGCATTACTGTGTGGGGCTTAATATGGTAGAATTTTTTTTTCCTGTGGTGGTCGTGATCTGTTGGAGCAGGGTCAAAAAATGGATTGTGAGGTAGTCTTTTCAGACGAGGCCATGCCCATTTAAATGAGGCCACACCCATGTAGATGAGGCCACGCCCCTTGCCGGGTGCACGCGCAAGTTTTGTTTTTTTATCTAGGTGTGTGTGTGTGTGGGGGGCGGGGGGGCACATTTTTTTATGTCATGGGGGGGTGCATTTTTAAATCTCCCACTGGGAGCCAAATTGGCTAGAAACAGCCCTGCGTATACGCCAGAGTTTTGACTATATAAAGTATATGAAAAATACAAAGAATATATTAGAAATATCTTCTTTGTATTATTCTATTCATTTTTATAGTCAATATTGGAGCAAAAAGTCTATGGAAGGGGAGGCCTGTCTTTTCTGTACATCTCTGATCATAACTCACCAAATTTCCAGCAGTATAATGTGTATAATGCCCACATGAACCCTTGGGCTCATATAGTGTGTGTAAATCTAGCTTTGGTACTAGCCAGTGCCTTCTGAGCCATTTACCTCACTGCATGACCCTGCCATAATGTCAAACGTTCCCAGTTGTAATACTAGTCAATTTAGGCCACTCTCAGAACCACACAGGAAACGTCCACAAACTGCAAGTCTATGCTTCCATATTGCAAGTCCACAACTGGAGCAGACGTTTGTACCGTCCCGTGGTCCTGTGGTGGTACAGTATGTGTAAACCTAGAGATTTCTGCTGATAAAACGTTTCTAGACCAAAAATGTAGACTATAGTTTAATAATACATTAACGAATTAGCAGCCTTAAATAGCCATTACAGCTTGATAAAACATCTATAAAATCAGTGCCTAGTAGTTTATGAGTTAAGAGTTTGGAGTATGTTTTTACTCTTGCAAAGTTTAGTTTCTTGTAAGAAATATTCTTTTTACACATGAAGAATTGTTCTTGAATCTTTCTGTAAGTATAGGAGTTGACCCTTGACACCTCTGTACGATTCTGATTTGTTTGGACCTCTCCCTGGAGGTCAAGTGTGGATGCCCATACACATCTTTCAAGGTTGCTCTCTGCAGTTTCCACTGTTTAAACTGTATAATGTACTATATTACATGTAATCTGGTTGAAACACTGAACCAGGTTCACGTACATCGTGATGGAACATTAACACAACAAACATTGGCGTTTCTTACAAATAGCATTGGCCAAAAAATATACACTATAATTTCTGGGCCTAGAAATAATTCACTTTATTTCTTGAAGAGAAAATAATAATTAACATACTAAAATTAATACATAATTTATTCATTAAAATGTAACAATTAGACATAGGAATTTATGAAAAAATACACGGTAAGCAAAAATAAGCAAACACAAAAAATATTTAAACTGAACTATATCGGCTTGATTGGACCTGAAATAGTTTCAAGCGGATTCATAAATATGACCTTCCTAAAAAAAATGTAAAAAAAATCCCATGTACTGTATGTATAAAAGTCTAATAATGAACAAATAACAATGAATCAATAATAAAATGTAATACAAAAATCCTTTTCAAAATGTCTGTTTAATGATTTTCACAATTGGAACTTTGGAACAATAGGTAAAGAGAAAAAGTAAAATTATAATTAAAAAAAACAACAACTCACTTTCTGCTTTCAGCTGTTCAATAATGGAATGTTCTCCTCTGCAAATGGTTCTAAAATGTGATAAAGAGACACAACCAGAAAAGAGCAAAGTCAGGAGACAACTACAGTAATGAGAATGCCGTGATTAAATACATGATTTAACATGTTCCATAAAATTGTGCATAAATTCTGCAAGTGTAGCACTTGATAAACTTGTTTACTAGACACTATGCTGACTAATACAAGTATGTATGAATGAGACAGCACACAAATGGACACTAGAGGGAGCCAAAACACAGAAGCCTAAAAAGGCTATACAGAAATATAAAATGTATCACACAAAGCAGTAGTGCCATCCTGTCAGTGTTACTATATATATTATGAATACGACTATTCCAAATATCAGTAGATTAAATAAAAAGATAATTTTATGAGCTATTGGAAGATAACTGAAGTAGAGCAGAAATCTCCCTAAAGCAGCAGATAAATTCTTACAGATATAAAATCTTGCACGTCTGTAACTTTTTAGTCTCTAAGATGTGCCAGGTCACCTGTAGTTGAAGTGCATGACGGCCTGCAACGCACTTCCCCCTCCAGTTGAAATATCTCCTTCAAACCCAGGAAGCAGCGGAGTTATTACATACACTCGATACCTTTTGTTTTCTCTATGGAACAGATGACAGTATAATTTTAGCTCCATGTGGCTCTATAATTTTAAAGCATAAAAGTGATATGGTCATAATTTTTATGTCTAGTATAATAATACTACAAATTGAAAAATATACAACGAGATAGGTGACAGACACCCCTGGGCGCGTCTCTGAATATCAGCTCGCCTTTGTTACCAAAAAGAGGGGTAACCCTAAACCCCCAAAAATGTCACAGGCAGAATACAATGGTAGGTAAAAAATGGTGCTATTCAGTTGCTAACATATAAAATTTAATTTATAAACTTTTATGAAAAATTTTTAATACAAGCATAATAACATGCATAAAATAAGGAGTCCTACTAGAAGGATGGTGGGGGAGCTGCAGGTCACAAAGTAGTGACCTGCAGTGGCATATATGCCTTGAAAAAGGAACGTCAAGTTCCAAAACACGTTGGCGCCAGCACTTCCAGGGACAGTGGAGGAGATTTTGCCAGGGAGGACTTTTAGATCTGGGAGCTTGTGCAGTAAGTCCTGACTGCTCTACACTACTTTGTGACCTGCAGCTCCCCCACCATCCTTCCGGTAAGACTCCTTATTATATGCATGTTTGTTATGCTTTCATTACATATTTTTCATAACATTTTATAAATTACATTTTATACGTTAGCAACTGAATAGCCATTTTTTTACTCAACATTGTAAATTGAAAAATATGTTTAATGAGCAAAAAACAAGTTGAAGGCTCTGCAGCATGGTCTCATGGTCACTGTAGGCCTGATTCAGTGATGTACATTAATCCTGTATGCAGCACATATGCCAGGAAATGTATTGAGACACCCATTGGTGACCTCGAAGATCCAAGCAACTGTGTACAGACACAGTGGTGGCCACAGATCCCCCAATAATCGATCATCTGGGTAAACGTATGGGTGTGCAGAATGTCCATGAGAACCAAGAAGCTGGTGGCTTGTTTTCTGTGTATGACACAGTCACGTCATGTCTACGGATTTGTCGCCACTCTCTGCCACCTCTCCCAAGCAGTCCCCAACTGTCAATCGCTTTGCAAATAAAACCTCACTGCAAGCGGTACTGCTTATGTACACTGGCACGTGCCCATGCGATTATGACTTATGTGCAGTTGGCCGATAACATAATCATTGCGTACATCTCTGAATAAGGCCCACTTTGGGTGGTCAAATTGGTAATACAAAGTATATTAAATGGCAGGCAGAAAGGGCAGAATTTCCTCAGTCAGTAAAACGGATAGTGTAGCATCTGCATTCCTTTCTAATCGGTATAACTACGCAAAACCAATTATTTTTTAGAAAACATTTTAGCGCATTAAGATTTTGCTGTAGGGAATGTACAGAATTGTGTGATGTGAAAACCACATGGTTATCTGTTACCTGTGAGCTTTAATGATTCTCTGGGCAATGGTGTCTCCAATCTTGTTAAACACAACTTTATTGTCAGAACAGCTGATAAAGAACTGGTTCTGAAACAAATTCAAAGTAAAACGGTTATACAGAGAAACTGACAAGAAACAGGATATTGGTTATTGAGGTAAGCTTACTATTGTTATCTGCAACATGTTGGCTGAAATTACAGTTCCCACCAGCCTGCCTGTCTTACTGCCATCTCGTCTCCTGCTGCCTCTTCCCCTTTACAATGGGCAGGACACTCACATAAGAGTAATGTCAATGCGCCTAATCATACTAAAAGGGGTAAAATGGTTTCTGAATACTGCATATAAGTTGGCACAAAGCTCCTCCCCTATCCCTGCTGCAGCTTACCTTATGTCGCCAAGTGAGTCCCTCCTCCTGCGTGGAGCCAGCTTCCCAGTCATATTTAAGAAGATGGTGCAAGCGCACAAGAGAGCAATGGTCCGGTACAGTGCCAGAGTCTTTGCCTTCACTGCGCGGCGCCATCTACCCGATGATGTCACTGGGGAGATAGTGTGGAGGAGGAACCCACTTCCCAGCACAAGGTAAGTATTCTCTGGGTGCAGGATGTACAGCACAGGGCCCGTCTGCATGCAGTACAATGGTAAATTGTCTGCTGATAAATGAAACTGTTCTTAGAATGAAGTGACTGCTTGTTACTCTATACTTACATAAACAGGTGTACATTTCCAAACAATATAATAAAAATGGGATGTGGTCATGTGACCGGCACTCGGGATCCCGGCAGTCACCATGCCGACACTGGAATCCTGATCAATCACAATGCTGCACGACTGAATGCAGACACACAGGGTTTATTCCCGCTCGTGGCGAGCGTAGCGCGAGCCCGTAAGGGGTTATGTAGCACTCCCCCCCCACCCCCCCACACCCCACCACATCCTGCTGCCAGGATCCCGCGGTCGGTATGCTGACAACATTACCAACCCTAACAAAACACCAGGGACAGATATAAAAATGCCTGTGTGTAGAAAACCTTAAAGAAATAAGTAAAGGCAAAGCAGAGAGAACTTAAATGTCTATTACATCTTGATAAAGATCTATTAGATAAAGGGGCGGATGTTTCGTTGGACATCCTCAAGTAAAATATGCAAATTGGTTCCGCGCATGCCTAGAAAACAGGTAGCACACTTATGCTGATATACTTACTTACACCTGACACTTGGGCCTGATAGTGACTGACAGGGGAAGGAGCAGCTAATTTAGGGTGAGCATAGTTAAAAGCATGTTCATGTAAGGCGAACAGATGCAGACTGACACAAAGATATGTATAGTCACTAACCATATCAATAGCGGGCGACAGGGGCAGGTGGAAATGCACACTGATAACGATGATTAGCACTAGCTATCCACTACTGATTGGCTGATGGAGGATTCACGTCACGGCTAAGGCTAGTAGGTGTCTGCTTCACTGAGGGTGCAAATTTTATGTTGTAAGTACATTTTCGAAAGACCGATTTTATTTACACAAGAAAGTTTTTATACCTACTGTACTAAAGATGTATTTGGCATCCTGAAGTACTGGATGCCGGCGGTCAGAAGACAGGCGACTGAATTCCGACACTTGTCATGATGCTGACGCTGGAACTCCCTGACAACCAGAATCCCAAACGTAAGTATACCGGGGAGGGTAAGGTTTATCCTGCTGCTCATTTTTTTGGCGGTATTATGGCAGCTGGGATACAGGTGTCGGTATTCTGACCGCTGGTATTCTGTTTGCCGGTATCCTGTACTCAACCCCTGTATTCAAGAAGGTGATGTTTCCCAGCTTATTCAAACATTATAGCAAATATGCATTTAGTTATAAAAAATGAGTCTGATGTTTGCCTGCCATAGACCTGGAGCACATGGTACTAGTGCAGACCTGCAAACGCTCTGTAATTCTACATTTTTACATAAGCAATTTCTTTAGTGAACACTACTGCATATACAGATGTAGCCACGCTTATCGCTGCTGCTGTGCCATACAATTTTTTTTATAGTGCTGTGTGTCCCAACTATCGCTGATTGTAATGCTTTAATTTCTTTTAGAGAGCTGTGTAGAACGCTGAACTGTGCTTTTCTTTGTGTGTGTTGGAGACGCTGTGTTCACATTCCTAATTAATGTAGAGATCATCTAAAAAAGTAGTTCTTAAACTGCAAACATTGGGGGTTATTCAGATCTGATCGCTGCTGTGCGTTTTTGCACAGCGGGCGATCAGGTCATAACAGCGCATGCGTATGCACCGCAATGCGCGTCAGACAACAACAGGGATCGCCGGTCAGCAACGATATGGTGCGATAAATCCGATCGCACGGGCATTCGCAAGATGATTGACAGGAAGAGGCCATTTGTGGGTGGCAACTGAGCGTTTACAAGGAGTGTCCGGAAAAACATAGGCGTCACCAGGTGTCTGACGTCAGCTCCGGCCCCGATCATCCTGCATCTATCGCACCGGAGGAGTAAGTTCTGGGCTGCGCACACACTGCACAAAAATAAGATTTTAAACCTACCGGTAAATCTTTTTCTCCTAGTCCGTAGAGGATGCTGGGGACTCCGTAAGGACCATGGGGTATAGACGGGCTCCGCAGGAGACATGGGCACCTAAAAGAACTTTCTAGTATGGTGTGCACTGGCTCCTCCCTCTATGCCCCTCCTCCAGACCTCAGTTAGAGAACTGTGCCCAGAGGAGATGGACAATACGAGGAAAGAATTTTGTTAATCTAAGGGCAAGATTCATACCAGCCCACACCAATCATACCATATAACCTGGAATACACATAACCAGTTAACAGTATGAACAAACAACAGCAACAGTCCAAGACCGATTCTAACTGTAACATAACCCTTATGTAAGCAATAACTATATACAAGTCTTGCAGATTTTCCGCACTGGGACGGGCGCCCAGCATCCTCTACGGACTAGGAGAAAAAGATTTACCGGTAGGTTTAAAATCTTATTTTCTCTTACGTCCTAGAGGATGCTGGGGACTCCGTAAGGACCATGGGGTTTATACCAAAGCTCCCAATCGGGCGGGAGAGTGCGGATGACTCTGCAGTACCGACTGAGCAAATGCTAGGTCCCCCTCAGCCAGGGTATCAAACTTGTAGAATTTTGCAAATGTGTTTGACCCCGACCAAGTTGCTGCTCGGCAAAGCTGTAATGCCGAGACGCCCCGGGCAGCCGTCCAAGAAGAGCCCACCTTCCTAGTGGAATGGGCCTTTACTGAATGCGGTAACGGCAATCCAGCCGTAACATAAGCCTGCTGAATCGTGTTACAGATCCAGCGAGCAATAGTCTGCTTCGAAGCAGGCGCGCCAATCTTGTTGGCAGCATACAGGACAAACAATGCATCTGTTTTCCTAATTCTAGCTGTCCTGGCTACATACATTTTTAAGGCCCTGACTACATCCAGGGACATGGAATCCTCCAAGTCACTCATAGCCACAGGCACCACTATAGGTTGGTTCATATGAAATGAAGACACCACCTTGGGTAAAAATTGAGGACGAGTCCTCAATTCCGCTCTATCCACATGAAAAATCAAGTAAGGGCTCTTGTAAGACAAGGCCGCCAATTCTGACACACGCCTCGCAGATGCCAAGGCTGACAACATGACCACCTTCCAGGTGAGAAATTGTAACTCCACCGTTTTAAGGGGTTCAAACCAGTGTGATTTAAGGAACTGCAACACCACGTTCAGGTCCCAAGGTGCCACTGGGGGCACAAAAGGAGGCTGGATGTGCAGTACTCCTTTTACAAAAGTCTGGACTTCTGGAAGAAAAGCCAATTCCTTCTGAAAGAATATTGACAAAGCCAAAATCTGTACTTTAACAGAGCCTAACTTTAGGCCCATATCCACTCCTGTCTGTAGGAAGTGGAGAAAACGACCCAGATGGAAATCTTCCGTAGGAGCATTCTTGGTTTCACACCAAGAGACATATTTCCGCCAGATACGGTGATAATGTTTTGACGTCACCTCCTTCCTAGCCTTTATTAGAGCAGGTATGACCTCCTCCGGAATACCCTTCTCCGCTAGGATCCGGCGTTCAACCGCCATGCCGTCAAACGTAACTGCGGTAAGTCTTGGAACAGACAGGGCCCCTGCTGTAACAGGTCCTCTCTTAGAGGAAGAGGCCAAGGATCTTCTGTGAGCATCTCCTGAAGATCGGAGTACCAGGCCCTTCGAGGGCCAGTCTGGAACAATGAGTATTGTCTGTACTCTTTTTCGTCTTATGATCCTCAACACTTTTGTGATGAGAGGAAGCGGAGGAAACACATAGACCGACTGGAACACCCATGGCGTTACCAGAGCGTCTACTGCTATTGCCTGAGGGTCCCGGGACCTGGCACAATACCTCCAAAGCTTCTTGTTGAGGCGTGACGCCATCATGTCTATTTGAGGAACTCCCCAGAGACCCGTTATCTCTGCAAAGACTTCTTGATGAAGTCCCCACTCTCCTGGATGGAGACCGTGTCTGCTGAGGAAGTCTGCTTCCCAGTTGTCCACTCCCGGAATAAAAAGACAGCTGACGTGATTTTTCGCCCAGCGAAGAATGCTGGTGGCTTCCGCCATCGCGACTCTGCTTCTTGTCCCGCCTTGGCGGTTCACATGAGCTACTGCTGTGACATTGTCTGATTGAATCAGAACCGGTAGGTTGCGAAGAAGATTCTCCGCTTGTCGAAGGCCGTTGTATATGGCCCTTAAGCTCCAACACGTTGATGTGTAGACAGGACTCCTGGTCTGACCATAGTCCCTGAAAATTTCTTCCTTGGGTGACTGCTCCCCATCCTCGGAGGCTCGCGTCCGTGGTTACCAGGATCCAGTCCTGAATGCCGAACCTGCGACCCTCTAGAAGGTGAGCACTTTGTAGCCACCATAGAAGAGACACCATGGCCCTGGGGGACAGTGTTATTTTTTGATGCAATTGTAGATGGGACCCGGACCATTTGTCCAGAAGATCCCATTGAAACGTCCTTGCATGGAACCTGCCGAAGGGAATGGCCTCGTAAGTTGACACCATTTTCCCCAGAACCCGAGTGCATTGATGAGCTGACACTCTTTTCGGCTTTAGTAGTTCTCGGATCATGTTCTGGAGGTCCTGGACTTTTTCCAACGGGAGGAAAACTTTCTTTTGTTCCGTGTCCAGTATCATGCCTAGGAACGGTAGTCGAGTTGTCGGAACCAACTGTGACTTTGGTAGATTGAGAATCCACCCATGTTGTTGAAGCACTCTCTGAGAGAGTGACACGTTCTCCAGTAATTGCTCTCTTGATCTCGCTTTTATCAGGAGATTGTCCGAGTATGGGATAATTGTGACTCCTCGCTTGCACAGGATCACCATCATTTCCACCATTATCTTGGTGAAAATCCTCGGGGCCGTGGACAGCCCAAACGGCAACGTCTGAAACTGATAATGACAATCCTGTACCACGAATCTCAGGTACTCCTGATGAGAGGGATATATGGGGACATGAAGGTAAGCATCCTTTATGTCCAGTGACACCATAAAATCCCCCCCTTCCAGGCAGGCTATCACCGCTCGGAGCTATTCCATTTTGAATTTGAATCTGTTCAGGTACAGGTTCAGGGATTTTAGGTTTAAAATGGGCCTTACCGAACCATCCGGCTTCGGAACCACAAATAGGGTTGAATAATACCCTTTTCCCTGTTGGCTCAGGGGAACCCGGATAATCACTCGCTGTTGACACAGCATTTGAATTGCAGCTAGCACTACTTCCCGCTCTGGGGTAGAAGCTGGTAAGGCCAACTTGAAAAATCGGCGTGGGGGCACCTCTTCGAATTCCAGCTTGTAGCCCTGGGAGACTATTTCTATCACCCAAGGGTCCACGTCTGACTGAACCCAGACTTGGCTGAATAATCGAAGGCGTGCCCCCACCTGTGCGGACTCCCGCAGCGTCATGCGGTAGACTTAGCGGAAGCCGGGGAGGACTTCTGCTCTTGGAAACCAGGCGCAGCAGGTGTCCTCTTGCCTCTACCCTTACCTCTGGTGAGGAAAGAGGAGCCCCGACCTCTTCTGGATCTATGCGACCGAAAGGACTGCATCTGATATTGCGGGGGTTTCTTTTGCTGTTGGGGAACAAAAGGTAAAAAGGTCGACTTACCCGCGGTAGCTGTAGAGATCAGGTCCACGAGGCCGTCCCCAAACAATACATCACCTTTGTAAGGTAAAACCTCCATATGTCTTTTTGAGTCTGCATCCCCCGTCCATTGGCGGATCCATAAGGCTCTTCTTGCCGAAATAGCCATAGCATTGGCTCTTGAACCCAGTAAACCAATGTCTCTTTGAGCGTCCCTCATATATAAGACTGCGTCCTTAATATGAGCTAATGTTAACAAAATTGTATCCCTATCTAGGGTATCAAGGTCAGCTGACAGTGTATCCGTCCAAGCTGCTACTGCACTACATACCCATGCCGACGCAATTGCCGGTCTAAGCAAAGTACCAGTATGAGTGTAGATAGACTTTAGTGTAGTCTCTTGCCTGCGGTCTGCAGGATCCTTGAGGGCCGCTGTGTCATGGGACGGTAGCGCCACCTTCTTGGAAAGGCGTGTTAAGGCTTTGTCCACTGTGGGAGAGGATTCCCAACGTACCCTGTCCTGTGTAGGGAAAGGGTACGCCATAAGAACCCTTTTGGGAATCTGCAGTTTCTTATCTGGAGTTTCCCAAGCTTTTTCACATAACTCATTAATTTCATGGGAAGGAGGAAAGTTTATAACCTGTTTCTTTCCCTTAAATATGTGTATCCTCATGTCGGGCACCGAGGGCTCATCAGTGATATGTAACACATCTTTTATTGCAATAATCATGAACTGAATACTTTTTGTCACCCTGGGGTGCAATCTTGCTTCATCAAAGTCGACACTGGAATCAGAGTCCGTGTCGGTATCTGTGTCCCTTATTTGTGAGAAGGGACGTTTCGGAGACCCCGACGGGTCCTGTGAGTCGGTATAATCCGTAGATTGATTACCTGCCGACGCACTGGACTCTGCTTTGTCCAGTCTTTTATGCAGTGAAGCTACACTAGCATTTAACATATGCCACATATCCATCCAATCCTGAGTCGGCACCGCCGACTGAGACACACCACTCATCTGTTCCACCTCCTCTTTGGATAAGCCTTCCGTTTCAGACATGCCGACACGCGTACCGACACCCCACACACACTGGGATATAACTATAAGGGGACAATTCCCTAAAGAAGGCCCTTTGGAGAGACAGAGAGAGAGTATGCCAGCACACACCAGCGCCAACTGACCCAGGGAAAAAAAAAAATTAAAAAAAAAAAAAATAACCCAGATAGCGCTTTTATATATATAAATGTATATAGATTTCCACACTCACTGCGCCTTAATTATGTGCCCCCCTCTCTTTTTTTCAGCCCTCTGATGCTCAGCAGGGGAGAGTCCGGGGAGCCAGCGTTCTCTGCAGCCTCTGTGGAGAAAATGGCGCTGGTTAGTGCTGAGGGATCAAGCTCCGCCCCCTCGCGCGGTGGGCTTCGGTCCCGCTCGTGAATTTGAAAATAAAATGGCGGGGATCCGTAGTTTACTGCCTCCGCAGCCTAACTACATACTTTTTTGCCTAAAATGAGGTTTATTGCTGCCCAGGGCGCCCCCCCCCCCCTGCGCCCTGCACCCATCAGTGCCATGTGTGTGTGTGTAAGTGTGGGAGCAATGGCGCGCAGCTTCCTGCTGCGCGCTTACCTCATGAAGATCTGAAGTCTTCTGCCGCCTGATGTCTTCTTATGTCTGACATACTCACCCGGCTTCTTTTTTCCGGCATCTGTGAGGAGGATGGTGGCGCGGCTCCGGGACGAACCCCAGGGTGAGACCTGTGTTCCGACTCCCTCTGGAGCTAATGGTGTCCAGTAGCCTAAGAAGCAGAGCCCTTAACTCTTAAGAAGTGGGTCTGCTTCTCTCCCTTCAGTCCCACGATGCAGGGAGTCTGTTGCCAGCAGAGCTCCCTGAAAATAAAAAACCTAACAAAATTCTTTTTACAGAAAACTCAGGAGAGCTCCCTGTAATGCACCCTATCTCCTCTGGGCACAGGATCTAACTGAGGTCTGGAGGAGGGGCATAGAGGGAGGAGCCAGTGCACACCATACTAGAAAGTTCTTTTAGGTGCCCATGTCTCCTGCGGAGCCCGTCTATACCCCATTGTCCTTACGGAGTCCCCAGCATCCTCTAGGACGTAAGAGAAAAGAATTTTAGCAGCTCGGCGTACACATAGGATCACACACTTGCACAGCAAAACTACACTCCCCCTGTAGGCGGCTACTATCTGAACGCAGGACAGCAAAAAACGCAGCCCAGCGATCAGATCTGAATGACCTCCCTTGTTCGACTTTACAATTTAGACTTCACACATGCACAATGGTGGTTTTGAAAAGCGACACCTGGTGGAAGAACACCAGTATTGATTCAAACGGAGACTTAATTCATTACACTGTGATTGAATAAGCTACGCTGCGACAAGGCGCAGGCAAACATAATGCGACTAGTTCGCACTACACGCCACACGGAGGATAAGTGAGCATGGCTACATCTGTAACTTTTTTTCTTGATGCAAGTTTCTTTAAGATAAGGGGATGATCAGCACCAGAGGGGAGAAATCCCTTAGGAGTGAGATGACGCTGTGACTGTGCGCATCAATATTACATGGACTTTGCATGATATTTTAGTAATAAAAGTTGGACCCTCCTGCACAATTCAATTATAATGGTAATTTGAGCGAGATGCATCATGTATCGCATACTGAATGTGATACATCCCACCACTTATCACATGTACAGTTGCGTTTATTAACACAGCATGCTTGAATATCTGCAAATGCTTACACAAGAGACAGCTCTTCTGATGAGAGCTGTCTGTGGCGTTGTGAGGACTTCCAGATTTATGAGCGGGAGTCTTATTGCAGATGCACAAGCTGCGGGGGACATGAAGAGAGTCCTTTTGAATCCCTCACCGAGGATTTACACGTAAGGAAGCCAATATGCTTGTAGCCTATCAGGTACAAGCTCCAGAATGTTTTGCTTTGGAAAGCTTGATACAAATGGGGATTGCGTGCCTGATTTTTGGAGGTTTCACCACTTTTTGGTGTTAGTACATCCTGCCTTTGCCTGTAACAGTGTTCACCATAGACTCACAAGTAGCCAGAAGTATTAATGAGGGTACACACTTGTCTAATTCTCATCCAATCCAACCTCTCACCTACCAGTTGGTCAGACATTGCTACAGTATCTATGCCTCTGGTTTCATCCAGTCCTGGTCGTCTGGTCTTGTCAAAAGATTTTAAAACTTGCAGAAAAATCAATAGACATACATCAGTCGCCAACCACCAGACCAATCTAGAAGTGTGTATACTCCTACGAACTGGTTTGTCCAATTCTTATACCAATTCATGTGAGTGGCATCCAGTCTGCCCAAGCTTGGAGGAATGTGTACAATGACACAATCCTTCCTGGAGATAGTTTTAGTACAGATGTGTGCACTTACATCTAGCCTCCCTACACGTTAAACAGCCCTTCTATCAACCAATGCTATGACGTGACTTGGTAGCGCCAAGAGTCTTTTCGTGTGATTTTTTCCATTAAAATGCGTCTTTTTGCAAAATGAAGTGAATAAGATGTACAATTTTATTTAAAATGATATGCGATATGCCTGTATTATGTGTGCGACCTCTGCTGTATCTGCATACAAAATGGTGCGCTACAGTGTTTTCCTAGAAAATTGTAATGTACCATTTTGTATGCAGTATATCATTTCAATCAGCAGAGTCTGCCTTCTGCGTCTTATTGACATAGCGATGCAAATAAGACGCATTTTCTGCAAAAAAAGACAACTGGCGCTAACGGTGTTGCACATGACCTTTCAGCTCACTCGCTGCTACTGCTAAAATCGAATGATGGGTGCTGCCTATAACAGGGCAAGGCTACCCAGCATGTGTAGCACCACCCTGCGTTTGCGATCGCATTTAAAATGTGATCGCTTCATGGGAATCATGAAATAGAGGTAGACCCCCTGCATACGCAGCAAGGCTGTGATTGCATAGTGGAAGCACACGCAATGCAAACTCTGCACATGCACAGACGGCCGAAAGTACAGGAGCTCGTTTGCGATTTCTCAAAATACTGATGAGCTCTGAATAACTCCCTACTGTATATGCAGATATTTTATGATGAAAGGGAATACTTTTAAAACGTTTTCCATTACATAGCAAAAAAACAAAAACAAAACACAACCGGTGAAAATATATATTTTTTCCCGGCGACTGTTCCCACTGAAGTGAGGGGGTCATTCCGAGTTGTTCGCTCGCCAGCAGATTTTAACAGCATTGCACACGCTAGGCCGCCGCCCTCTGGGAGTGTATCTTAGCTTAGCAGAATTGCGAACGAAAGATTAGCAGAATTGCGAATAGAAATTTCTTAGCAGTTTCTGAGTAGCACGAGACTTACTCCTACACTGCGATCAGCTCAGCCCGTTTTCGTTCCTGGTTTGACGTCACAAACACGCCCTGCGTCAGGCCAGCAACTCCCCCGTTTCTCCAGACACTCCCGCGTTTTATCGTGGCACGCCTGCGTTTTTCCGCACACTCCCAGAAAACGTCCAGTTTCCGCCCAGAAACACCCACGTCCTGTCAATCGCATGCGCAATGCGTACCATGCGCATTTTCGCCTTAATCAATCCGTTGCGAAAATCAGCAACGAGCGAACAATTCGGAATGACCCCCTGAGAACCTTTTCACTGCATCTGTGGGAAAAACTGGTGAGAGGTGCAAACGCCAAACTCACAGCTAATACATTACCCCTCCAAATGTAAATGATTTTTTTTTTTGCCATCTTGGTTTCTGGTAAGAAAATTCTGCTGTTCTCTGTGCTTATGAATACTTGCTCTTATATAGTCTGTAAATATAGGAAACATACTTTTATAGTACTGCATTGGAAACACCAGTCAGTTGGCCTTAGACATAATGAACATAACCAGGGGCGTGCAGTCAGGGTAGATTTTTCCACAGATCTGTGTTATATTTACAGTATATAAAACAGTCTGTGTTATAAATGATAAAAAGCCAGCTTTTTTATTGGAGTATGACTAGGAAAGACGATGTGCGACAGATCAGCCTCCACTCTCAATCAGAAATTGCCTGGAGTTGGGGGTGGGGCCACATCGCAAGCAATAATACTTAATTGAAAAAAGTATCAATGGAGGCATGCCTTACTGTGGGGGCCACACCTAGAGGGTCACATGAGCATCTCCTCGTCTCCACCTGCATGAATGCCAGGGGACAAGGTTACTTGCTGTGTAAGTGAAGGACACCTGGTTGCCAGGCGGAAGTAGTCGTAATTGCTAGGGAAGAACAGTGCTCTAATTGAGTCCACTTTACCCAAAGCAAAAAAAAGCAAGTGGACAGAAATTTCCTCTCTCTCAACTGCAATGAGCATTGACCTGTTACATGTACCCACTGCTCCAGTAAGTGTGGTGGTTACTAATGATAAAATATAGCCCCAAATTCAAGTGTCACTAAACATGTGTCTTTGTAATCATCAGGCCCTTTACATGTGACCATAAAACACAATAGCGGCAGAGGTCTGGGGATGCTACATTATGCCTTGATCAGTTGTCTATGGGCCTCATTCATGTTTGTACACAACTGCATTCACAAATGTGATTTTCTAGGGTACGGAACTACCAATGTTAGCAAGTGAAGCTGGCTCCAGGAAATGAGAAGAGACGCCCGTTGGAGCCATCGCAAACTCATTTGCAGCCTATACGCAAAAACAAGGAACACTGAGGTTAAGGGTAGTCCTATGGCTATGCAGACTGGCAGCGGCAGTAATAACGCTGGTGCCATGTTTCTCAGTGTACATGCAGAGCTGAAGGCAGATACACACCCCAAATATGGCCATAACACCCTACGAGTTTGCCCCCACTCCCCGTTAACTCCCCCAAATGGTCCCTTCATGTCCAACACTCTGTAATGAAATCCTCTCTGCGAAGGCACTTTGGCGTGTGCGCACTGCGATCACGGTACATGCGCAGTCTGCTGATAATTGCTCCATTGCGTGAACATCGGCCATTGCATACAAACATATATTAGGCCCAATGTCTCCTGGTTACACAGAGGATTCAGGAATAACAGGTTCATGTATGATGGGGTAATTATCTCTCCTCTAAAATGTATGGAGAGGCAGGCCATAGAGAAATCAGTTATCTTCTGTGGCACATTTGGCCTCTGTTAATAACGGACATGCCATCGCCAGCTATCCTATATCCAGTAATTCCACGCTGTGCAATACAGACTTTAAGATCACAGAGTTCCTTTGAGAACCTCGCAGAGATTGTAGGTTATGTCCACATCAACTGAACCATACATCCTTTCACTGCAGGAGTCAAAATGGGGACTCAAAGACAACTTACCTCTTTAGATAAAGCAGTATCAACTTTCCTTAGATATTTATCTACTCCCACTTAATTCTTTTCTTCTAGATGTTTTAAGCATCTGTCACTATTTACTTTCCCCTTACTAAGGCTCTACAGATACGTCCTTCCTCATCTAGCCTCTGTACATCGCGGCACACATGGCGCATGAGAGCCGACAGCTCCCATGTGACTCAGCCAGCACCTAGTGTCTTTTGCCCCTGAAAATGCATCTAATTTACATCGCTATGTCATTTAAGACTCTGCAGATTAACATGATATTTGGCATGCCTATATTCTGTTTCCAGGAAAACACTGTAACGTAGCATTTCGTATGCAGATACAGCCACGGTCGAGCACACAGAATATACACATGCCGCATATCATTTTAATCAGCTGAGTCTTAATTTGCATAGCAATGCAAATAACACACATTTTGGGGGGGAAATGCACACAAAGATGCTCAGTGTTATTAAACGTGCTCACGACTAGAAGGGCTGTTTAGTGTGACTGCAGTAGTGATGAGGGAGGACATATCTGTATGTAGAAAGAATTGCAAAATGGGGCGTGGCCTGGAGTAGCTGAGGGTAAGGTGCGTTTTGCTGGCTCTCCCGCATCTACCCTTTGAAACTTCTATTTCCCCTGGCGATATCTGGCTCTGCGCTGTTCCCGGAGGTAGTGTGTGACCTTCCGCTTGCCTGAGACTCTATTTTGGGACCTTTATTTGTGATTCCTGCCTGGCGTCCTCTGCGACCAATCCTGCTGTTTGGCTCCATGGATCCTGCCTCCGGCTCCCGCTGTTGCTCGGGAGTTTGTGCTGACAGCTGGGTCCTCTTCAGCTGCCGACTTATGGATCCATTCTGACCGCCTGCTCTCTGTTCCTGCTTTCTCATTGTGGCGTTTGGGGAACTGTAAGCAAGGACCGGCACCATCTTGATACAGCAGCTGCTCCGTGCCTGTACAGTTCTGCCTGCTGTTCCGGATTGCCTTACCTGGTATCTTGGCAGCTATACTTTTCCAGATTGTCTCTGTGTTACTGGAGGATACTTCTCCTGCATTTTGTGTGATTGACATTCTCTGCAACAGGTTCTGTGGTACTCTGTGGTACTCTCTGGTGGTACTTGGAGGTGTGCTAGCCACCGCCATTTTACTGCTGGCTTGTGCTTGGATAATTGCATTGCTGCAATGGCTGCTGAAATGCTGCAACTTATACGTGCTATCCATGCCTCCACTCAAAGACTCCTTGTTAAACTGGATGCTGTGTCGGTTACACCCTCAACCCCTGAGAAGGCACTCTCAGCGTATTCACCTTCTGAGCTATCTATGGAATATGATAGATCTAAGGCTATGGAGTTCCCTGATTTCGATGTTCCTGTGGATTATGACAGTCTTGATTTTAATGCTGATTTCCAGAAACCTCGTTTTATATATTGGATGGCAGAATTTAAACTTTCTGATTTCCCAATCTGGCACCATTTCAATTTCTCTGTGATTTTGTGGATGGATGAAAAACTCCAATACATGCTGTTCAAGTACTTTGTTTTTTTATAAATGGAGTTGGGAAGCTGGGGACTGATCTGTTTCTACACTCCTGTATGAGCTAGAGGACTGGCCAGGCTGATGCTTTGTTTTACACTTGATCTTTGCATACCAGCTACAGCAGATTTAGTTTGTTTGTTTTTCTATGTTAATGCGTGCTGGATGTTATTTTTTTGTTTTTGAGCTTTTGATTTTGTGTTATGTACTGTTTAATTCTATGCCAGAGGAAACCAACATATCCTGATCATGTAAGAGAGCCGGCTTACACTTTCTCTAGCTATATGGTCATTAGTCTATTGCTCCGTTACTTGTTTCTTTCCTTTGCTTATGGGGAAGGGGGGTATGGACAGTAATTTGTGTTAAATAAGTGTGAGCTATAATATTCTTATACAGTGGGAGAGCTGGGTTTTACCTAGCTTGGATCATTACTCCATTGCCCTCCGTTAGTTCCATGTCTCATTGTCCTTCATTGTGCCATAATATACTTCTGGGGAAGAGGGAAGGGGGGGGGGGGGGGGGTTTAGCTAGTTAGTGTAGTTTGGGGGGACAGGGTTTTAGGGATCCAAGTATACCTAAGTTGGGGGTAGGCTATACAGGGTGGGGGTTGTAGGGGTGGTTTGTTTTTTTAATGGGTTTGGATTTTGTTTTTTTATTTTTTTATGGGTGCTTTGGCAGATGTCTTGCATTTTATTGATCTTTACTGGATAATGCTGTGTATTTCCTCTGACAGATATTTGGGAATATGTACTTCTTTATTTATCATGTAGATACAGTATGTGGCCTCACATGGCGCCTGTGGGCCTCTACGTATTATGGTATTGGGAGTTACTTCATTTTTACTTAGTGGTATCTCCTATGTCTCGTTGATCTATATATATATATATATATATATATATGTATTCTATAATCTGCCTTATATATATCTGCAATCGCTGTTTCCAGTGTTTTATGTTGTTTGTTTTATTTGTGTTTTTGTAAACTTACAAAAAATTTTAATAAAAAGTATTGAATTTAAGAAATAGAAAGAACTGCAAAATAATAAGAAAATTTCCTGCATTTTTCACATTATTTCATACACCTGTCACCTCCACCATGTTGTCGGGACAGACCATTATGTCTTACATAAATCATGAACATAAGGGGGCATTGCTGCTTTATTATGTATCCCTATGAACCTTTAAAGTGGTTTCTTTTTGACACATGACAATGGGTTCTTTTTGTTACTTTCCGGTCTAATCTGCACCTGGAAGGTATAAAAGACGTCACGCTGAACAGAAGCTTGCTTTCTACGAACTACAGTGAAAGTCGTTTTGCG
Source organism: Pseudophryne corroboree (assembly GCF_028390025.1). NCBI lineage: Eukaryota > Metazoa > Chordata > Amphibia > Anura > Myobatrachidae > Pseudophryne > Pseudophryne corroboree. The sequence continues at coordinate 299,006,901 of NC_086447.1, forward strand.
GATGAGATCAGGCTTTGTGGCCTCCCGCAATACGGAGTACCCTACTTTAAAGGTTCCCTTATCTGGCAACACACATGTAATTGCTGTATGTGGGCATACATTGAGTACCACTAGCCTGCATTACATCGTCATGCATCTAACCTACGCCTGGCTCCTTCCTCCCATCAGATGCCACGCAGATGCCACCATAGCAATGTATAAGATTATACACAATCGCACATATGTGATTTCCGGCTATTGTTAATGTACTTTCCTAAATGACATACATTATGTTTATATATCACATTCTGCAGGTTAGATTGTTGTATTTACAGTCATGTCTCCTCAGATGCTTTCAGTGAATATAAAATATAGCCTCTCCCTGTGCTGTGCTGCTTACTACAGCAAAATCATTTCCCACAGTAGCTAATAATTTGTGAATTATGAATCAATGACTAGCTCCTTGTGACATAAGTTAGTGTAGGCATCATAAATCTCTACTGTATTTCTCTGTCACATGGCCTAATAAAAAGCTATTACGATGCATCAAGTCTTACAGGGCTACCAGCGAGAAGCTACTTATATCTGCTAGCCTGCAGAATCCTCTGCTGAAATGATACTGTCAGCACCCCCTGTTGGGTTCACTACGGCTCTGCCGTCATATAAAGAAGTGCAGCACAACAAGCAGAGTGCTCCTACCTCAATGTAGATGTAGTGCTTGCTGTTTTCTATCACGTGTACATAGGCATTGTGGATTGACTCTTCGTGGTACTTAATACCTGCTGACCAGTCTGCTGCAGAACGGAGCACCTGGGAATGAAAAGCAAAACAGCGGCATTAGCTGGAAGCAGAATGACTCAAACAGGGAAACATCACAAATCTTTGCAATGTACTAATAGAGTTATCAGGAGTGTGTCCAGCATGACATAATGAGAGGGTAAAAGCTCAGCCTGTGCACTACTCTGTACATTGGGTCTAATTCATGTTTGTATGCACACATGCAGTTTTTTTTTGGGCTACAAAATTTCAATGTTAGCAAGTGAAGCTTCCCCCTTGAAATGGAATGAGACGCCCTCCGAAGCAATTGTAAACTCAATTGCAGCTGCGTACACATTTGCGGCCTACACCCAGAAATGAGGAACATCAGGTCTAAGGGATGACCTATGGCTAAGCAGACTGGTCACAGCAGTAGCGATAATTGGGCCATGTTTCTCTGCATACATGATCACTGCTGAATGCAGACACATGATCTGAAAACTGCCATGATACACTGTGTTTTTACCGCCACTCCTCGTTAACTCCCCCAAACAGTCCCTTCCTGTCTATCACTTTGCAATTAAATACTCACTGCGAGCGTGATCGCAAATGTCTCTTTGGTTTTCCATTGACGGCTTGAATCTGGAAGCCTCCAAAGGGTAACAATTTTGCTCAACGCTCCCATAATGAAAAATGTGAGTTACATCCCAGCCAACACTGGTGTTTCTTAGCACTCCCTAAGCACAGCCCTGGTAATCCGCACCAGTACAGATTCATACACTGGAGCAGGTACTAACATCAGCACTGATTGGACTAAAGAGGAGATGTATCAAAGCTTCTAAAGAGTGGAGAAGTGGACGAGAGGAGCAGTTCCCCATAGAAAGCAATTAGATTCTAGCTAGCATTTATCAAGCACATTCTATAAAATGACAGGTAGTAGCTGATTGGCTGGTATGGGTAACTGAATCACTTGTTCACTCTTTAGAAGCTTTGGAACATCTCCCCCTAAATTACTGCTGCTAATGGAGTCCCCCGGGGACATTCTACAGTATTAGCCCCGATGCTGGCGCGCTGTCCTCCGATGCCGGCACTTATCGGGAATTATGCTTCAGATGCCGCAAGCAAAGTATAATCCCCGAATTTACCCCAGATCCCGCGTGTTATCGCCCGAAAATGGAACTTTTTCGAGCAGAAACAAGAGCTGTAAGATAGATAATATAAGATCGATACTCACCATCAGGATAAAACTGCGATATTAGCCTGTTTTTTTCAAAATATAAATAATGGGGCTAATAGGATACCGGCCTAAGGGGCCCATTTATCAATGAGTTATAAAAGCCGCTGTGAATGATAAAACTCGCTGCGCAAATGGTGCTCCAGCCAATCAGCTCCCAAATGTTATTTTTCAAACACACAACATTTAGGAGCTGAACACATGAGGGGAGCTGATTGGCTGATGCACCATTTATCATATGCAATGAGTTTTATCACTAGTTGATAAATAAGCTCCTAAGTCTCAGCTCTGCGCAGTCATTACCTGCAATTGTTACTGACACAATGCCACATGAGCCTCCACTTCTCTCAGCGGTCAATACCCAGGTTACGACCACAGCAACGCTGAGGGGAGTAAGGGGTATATTTAGTAACCCTTGGAGAGAGATAAAGTGGAGAGAGATAAAATACCAGCTAATCAGCTCCTATCTGTGATGTTACAGGATGAGTTTGAAAAATGCTAGTTAGGAGCTGGTTGGTTGGTATTTTCTCTCTCTCCAAGGCTTAGTAAATATACCTCTATAAGTCACCTGTGGGGTCACATGCATGGGAGCTTTGTAATAGCGGAGGATGGGATGGGTGTTGTGTAAAAATCACATGTTAGCCAGAGTTGCTGAAAATAACACAGAAATCTTATAACCCAGATCCAAACTCTTGCTGCACATAAGTTAATAAGATAAGCGGTAGCATGCTCTGATAGTCATTTAGTCTGAATGAACCACAGTGTGAGAAATCTTCATGCTGTAGGATAATACATATTTTGCTTACAAATGACAAGAAGAACAGCAAAGTCTACAGCACCTTCTGATAAACAGATCTTAGTAGGCATTTCACGGGTATGGGTCATTGGGTCGACTCAACGTAGGTTGACAGTCATTAGGTCGACCACTGAAGGTTGACATGGGCATTAGGTCAACATGAACTAGGTCAACACCGGCATTAGGTCGACAAATACTAGGTCGACAAGTGAAAAGGTCGACATGAGTTTTTAGACTTTTTTTGTCGTTTTCTTCGTAAGGTGATGGGGAACCCCAATTAGTGCACCGTGTCCCCTCGCATGGCTCGCTTCGCTCGCCATGCTTCGGGCAAGGTTACCATTCCAATCGTAGTCCACGTGGATTGTCAAGTATGGAAAAACAAAAAAATGTGGAAAACTCATGTCGACCTTTTGACCTGTCGATCTAGTGCATGTCGACCCAATGATCATGTCGACTTAATGCATGTTGACCTTCAGCGGTCGACCTAATGACTGTCAACTAAAGCTGTGTCGACCTAATGACAGTATCCCGGCATTTCACAATCATGATTCTAGTGCCAGTGATTCTAGTGCTAATGCTAGTGATACTGATTCTAATGCTAGTGATTCTAGTGCTAATGCTAGTGCTTCTAGTGCTAGCGATTCTAGTGCTAGTAATTTGAGTGCTAGTGATTCTAGTGTTTCTAGTGCTAGTAATTCTAGTGCTAGTGATAATGATTCTAGTGCTAGTGATTCTAGTGCTAGTAATTGTAGTGCTAGTGAGTCTAGTGCTAGTAATTGTAGTGCTAGTGATTCTAGTGCTAGTAATTCTAGTGCTAGTAATTCTAGTGCTAGTGATAATGATTCTAGTGCTAGTAATTGTAGTGCTAGTGATTCTAGTGCTAGTGATTCTAGTGCTAGTGATTCTAGTGCTAGTGATTCTAGTGCTAGTGATTCTAGTGCTAGTAATTGTGCTAGTAATTGTAGTGCTAGTAATTTGAGTGCTAGTGCTTCTAGTGCTAGCGATTCTAGTGCTAGTAATTTGAGTGCTAGTGATTCTAGTGCTAGCGCTAGTAATTCTAGTGCTTCTAGTGCTAGTAATTGTAGTGCTAGTGATAATGATTCTAGTGCTAGTGATTCTAGTGCTAGTAATTGTAGTGCTAGTGATTCTAGTGCTAGTAATTGTAGTGCTAGTGATTCTAGTGCTAGTAATTGTAGTGCTAGTGATTCTAGTGCTAGTAATTGTAGTGCTAGTGATTCTAGTGCTAGTAATTCTAGTGCTAGTGATAATGATTCTAGTGCTAGTGATTCTAGTGCTAGTGATTCTAGTGCTAGTAATTGTAGTGCTAGTAATTGTAGTGCTAGTGATTCTAGTGCTAGTAATTCTAGTGCTAGTGATAATGATTCTAGTGCTAGTGATTCTAGTGCTAGTAATTGTAGTGCTAGTAATTGTAGTGCTAGTGATTCTAGTGCTAGTAATTTGAGTGCTAGTGATTCTAGTGCTAGTGATTCTAGTGCTAGTAATTGTAGTGCTAGTAATTGTAGTGCTAGTGATTCTAGTGCTAGTGATTCTAGTGCTAGTAATTGTAGTGCTAGTAATTGTAGTGCTAGTAATTTGAGTGCTAGTGCTTCTAGTGCTAGCGATTCTAGTGCTAGTAATTTGAGTGCTAGTGATTCTAGTGCTAGCGCTAGTAATTCTAGTGCTAGTAATTGTAGTGCTAGTGATAATGATTCTAGTGCTAGTGATTCTAGTGCTTCTAGTACTAGTGATTCTAGTGCTAGTAATTGTAGTGCTAGTGATTCTAGTGCTAGTGATTCTAGTGCTAGTAATTGTAGTGCTAGTGATTCTAGTGCTAGTAATTCTAGTGCTAGTGATAATGATTCTAGTGCTAGTGATTCTAGTGCTAGTAATTGTAGTGCTAGTAATTGTAGTGCTAGTAATTGTAGTGCTAGTGATTCTAGTGCTAGTAATTTGAGTGCTAGTGATTCTAGTGCTAGTGATTCTAGTGCTAGTAATTGTAGTGCTAGTAATTGTAGTGCTAGTAATTGTAGTGCTAGTAATTGTGCTAGTAATTGTAGTGCTAGTAATTTGAGTGCTAGTGCTTCTAGTGCTAGCGATTCTAGTGCTAGCGATTCTAGTGCTAGTAATTTGAGTGCTAGTGATTCTAGTGCTAGCGCTAGTAATTCTAGTGCTTCTAGTGCTAGTAATTGTAGTGCTAGTGATAATGATTCTAGTGCTAGTGATTCTAGTGCTTCTAGTGCTAGTGATTCTAGTGCTAGTAATTGTAGTGCTAGTGATTCTAGTGCTAGTAATTGTAGTGCTAGTGATTCTAGTGCTAGTAATTCTAGTGCTAGTGATAATGATTCTAGTGCTAGTAATTCTAGTGCTAGTGATTCTAGTGCTAGTAATTGTAGTGCTAGTGATTCTAGTGCTAGTAATTGTAGTGCTAGTGATTCTAGTGCTAGTGATTCTAGTGCTAGTGATTGTAGTGCTAGTGATTGTAGTGCTAGTAATTGTAGTGCTAGTAATTTTAGTGCTAGTAATTTGAGTGCTAGTGCTTCTAGTGCTAGCGATTCTAGTGCTAGTAATTTGAGTGCTAGTGATTCTAGTGCTAGTGATTCTAGTGCTAGTAATTGTAGTGCTAGTAATTGTAGTGCTAGTAATTTGAGTGCTAGTGCTTCTAGTGCTAGCGATTCTAGTGCTAGTAATTTGAGTGCTAGTGATTCTAGTGCTAGCGCTAGTAATTCTAGTGCTTCTAGTGCTAGTAATTGTAGTGCTAGTGATAATGATTCTAGTGCTAGTGATTCTAGTGCTAGTGATTCTAGTGCTAGTAATTGTAGTGCTAGTGATTCTAGTGCTAGTAATTGTAGTGCTAGTGATTCTAGTGCTAGTAATTCTAGTGCTAGTGATAATGATTCTAGTGCTAGTGATTCTAGTGCTAGTGATTCTAGTGCTAGTAATTGTAGTGCTAGTGATTCTAGTGCTAGTAATTGTAGTGCTAGTGATTCTAGTGCTAGTGATTCTAGTGCTAGTGATTCTAGTGCTAGTAATTGTAGTGCTAGTAATTGTAGTGCTAGTAATTGTAGTGCTAGTAATTGTAGTGCTAGTGCTTCTAGTGCTAGCGATTCTAGTGCTAGTAATTTGAGTGCTAGTGATTCTAGTGCTAGCGCTAGTAATTCTAGTGCTTCTAGTGCTAGTAATTGTAGTGCTAGTGATAATGATTCTAGTGCTAGTGATTCTAGTGCTAGTGATTCTAGTGCTAGTAATTGTAGTGCTAGTGATTCTAGTGCTAATGCTTCTAGTGCTAGTGATTCTAGTGCTAGTAATTGTAGTGCTAGTGATTCTAGTGCTAAAGCTAGTGAGTGATTCTAGTGCTAGTAACTCAAGTCATAGTGATTCTAGTGCTTCTAGTGCTAGTAATTCTAGTGCTAGTGATAATAATTCTAGTGCTAGTGATTCTAGTGCTTCTAGTGCTAGGGGTGGTCTTCAGTATGCCGGCGGTCAGGCTCCCGGCGACCAGCATACCGGCGCCGGGAGCCCGACAGCCGGCATACCAACACTTATTCTCCCTCGTGGGGGTCCACGATCCCCCCTGGAGGGAGAAAAAACCGTGCCCGCAAAGGGCTCATTTGCGCTTGCCACACTGTCGGTAAGCCGGCGGTCGGGCTCCTGGCGCCGGTATGCTGGTCGCCGGGAGCCCGACCGCCGGCATATCGTAGTGAACCCAGTGCTAGTGATTCTAGTGCTAGTAATTGTAGTGCTAGTGATTCTAGTGCTAATGCTAGTGCTTCTAGTGCTAGCGATTCTAGTGCTAGTAATTTGAGTGCTAGTGATTCTAGTGCTAGCGCTAGTAATTCTAGTGCTTCTGGTGCTAGTAATTCTAGTGCTAGTGATTCTAGTGCTAGTGATAATGATTCTAGTGCTAGTGATTCTAGTGCTTCTAGTGATAGTAATTGTAGTGCTAGTGCTAGTGATTCTAGTGCAAGTGATTCTAGTGCTAGTAATTCAAGTCCTAGTGATTCTAGTGCTAGCGATTCTAATGCTAGTGCTAGTAATTCTAGTGTTTAACAGCAAAGCCTCAAGTAGTTCTTCATGCCCCAACAATAACTCTTAGTCCAGGTTCTAGTTCTGTGTGAACCCAGTATTATTTTTTTAAATCCTGTATTTTTTTGTTAACAATTTTAGTAAACAATACAAAATAAAACAATACAAACTACAACCATATCACCATCAGCAACGTACACAGAACATAAATGCAAAGAGTGTATTGCAGTTAGAGACCATTTACAGGCACTACAAGGTGCGCAAAGACAAATAGTAACACAACTAAATCATCCATCAAGAAAAAGAACAAATGTGCAAATACACTTTAGAGAAAACTCAGGAACAGATGAGGTGTTACCAAGGCGTTGAAAGCCAGCAAGGAGACACACCACCACAACCTGAACACTATAATAATACAGATAGTCTAGAAGTCCATCAATGAGCCCCCTCCGCTACCCAGCGTGGAAAGACACCATCTATCCCACTTATCATGGAACGCAGACACAGAATTGTGGCTTATAAATAGATGCCTTTCATGTTTACCACATCACATACTAAGGCTCTCCATTTATAAGGGTCAGAAGGATTAGGTGCAAATCAAGAGCTCTCCACCATAACCTTAGCCATGGGTGTAAGGAATGAAGTATAGCGGTGAAGCACCAGGGAACGTGTCTCCTCTAAATCTAAACCAAATAGACACATTCTAGGTGATAATGGAAGAAGAGGGGGGCCATAGAAAGAATATTACCCCAAATTGTGACCCAGAAGGGGGGCACCATAGGGTAATCCCACAACAGGCACCAAAAGCCTGAGTCTTTCACAACACATTTTAGGCAAGCAGCATTAGATCGCAGGCCAGCTCCTTGTAACGATACTGGTGTTCGATATACCCTGTGGAGAACCCAGTATTATTTAACATTGCTGCACCACCTGTGGGTATCAGGAGAAAATATAAAAATGTTTTCAATAATGGTCATCAGTCTATAAAGAAGCATCATAGCAGGGAGAAGTACTGTAGTATTAAGGCCATAAACTGACATTCACAGGGCAAACATGCTGCTCAGCCAAGGCTGGTATAAGGGCCACATGGACAGGGGGCTGAGGGATCATAGTGGTCATCTTCAGGGTACATATTTTAACATTTCCTATAATGATCTGATTCATAATTGAATGATTTGTCATCACTCTTATTCTTGCAGATTGGGTGCTTAGCATTACAGTAATATGCTGAAAACCATCAGAGGGCCATTTTGCAGATAACAAGGGAGGGGTGCATGCAGGGATTCTGGAAAGAATGATGATCAGTGATTTCCAGTAATGATACAACACCTGGAAGAGGCAACCTTATTGCTTATGAATAAGACGAGCAAATGACTAAGCTCATATTTCAGTTTATAAAAACCAGATACTGCCAATCACATGCATTACTCACACCGTTCCTATTACACAGACCAAAATAATAAACACCTTGGTGTTCCATAATTTTCTAGATATACAGAAAAGCTGGAAACACAGCATGTGCAGTACAAACTAAATGCTCCGCTGTACTATGGCGCGATGTATCGTTACATGCCGCGTGTAACTATGCTGCAGTCAGCTGTGGAATCTTCCCATTGGACATGCAGGGACGATTCAATAAACGACGGGCAGGAATGTCAGATCAGTGGTACACACTATACGAGGTGTATGCTATATAATATTCTGATCCACACTGGGACAATATATCTTATAGTACATACTCTGCTTAAGTTCAGCACAAAATCAAAGATCTAGTAAGGGCTTATGGCCTAAAGTAGTACGCAATCCTGATGGTTTACATACTACGAGGGTGGATGCACTGAGTATGCGCAGGGTCCGATGCATAACAGGTCCTGCGTTATCGCTCGCATGCTGCGGCCCTTTTGGTGGCAGATCGGGGTGGCGTCAGGAACCTTTCTACAAAACAGGGCTGTATCTATTCTGATGTAGATTTACTGGCCCCAGCGGAGTGAAAGCACCGGCCATCCTGCATAACATAAGGGTTTCTCAGATGGCTTCGCAGAGTGATCCAATGTTGCCCGAGGCGTATACTAACACAAGACGCCTTCTGCATCATAGGCGTGCGCACGGGAAGGCCTTGTGTGCACAGGCATTGGGAGGCCGCCACTTGTGTGTGTCAGACTGCAGACAAAGGAATAAGGGATTGTGGGGGGCAGTCTAATAGACAGGAAGAAACCACCACAGCACCCACCAGAACACCTGGTTACCGGACAGCTTACCAGTACATACAGGACTTCCATATGTACAATATTCAACCCTTGCTGACATTTCTTTATGGCCACTGTGGAAACTTATACTTGGATACAGGCATTGACACATGTGCTATACTATCTTAATATCCAATTATTGAACACTGCTGAAATTATTATCTGGCAAGAGATCTTTGTCTTTGCACTGCAAGTCCGTACAGTACTACCATTCTCTACCAATAACCTGTTGGATATGCTCATATTATTATGCACTGTAGATATACAGATGTGTCCTCATACATCTTGCCTCAATATACCACGCAGCGGGAGATGCCTGGCGTGAGTGAGCCATCAGGTCCCGTACACCTCCGTTAGCATTGGGCGGCTTTTTATGGCTAAAAATGCATCTTATTTGCATTTCTATATGAATAAGACGCACAAGCAGACCTTGCTGATTAAATTATATGTGGCATGCCTATATTCTGTGTGCTTCTGCGGCTGTATTTGCATACGAAATGGTACGTTACAGTGTTTTCTAGGAAAACACTGTAGCGTAGCATTTTGTATGCAGAAACAGCCACTATCACACACAGAATATAGAAATGCCACATATCATTTTAATCAGCATAAGCTGCTTGTGTGCCCTATTTGCATAAGACACATTTTAATGGAAAAAAGTCACCTGGCACTACAGAGTCATGTCACTTGAAGGGCTGTTTAATGTGCAGGGGGGCTAGATGTAAGTGAGTATATCAGGGACGTGCAGTCAGGGGAGGCAGGGGAGGCAGTGCCTCCCCTGTCAGTAATGATTAGAATAATACAAAGATACTTATGACACATTCTGTGTCATAAGTATATGCTTTATATTATTATAATCATTTTTACAATGTAAAAACAGCCTTAAATTAGTTTTGGAGGCATCGAGAATGGTGCCTCCCGCTGCCAATAATAAAGGTTCGGAAGCGGGGGGCGGGGCCAAGCAACGGGCAGTAAAAAGCCCATTTAAAAGAGCACAGTAAGTGGCACTAGTATAATGCCTCAGTGACAGGGGCGTGCTTTCAGCCCATATGAAAGCACGCCCCTGCCACTGAGGCATATATGATTGGGCACCAGATCAGAGCTTTCCTCCCTGGGGTCCAGCCCACCTTCACTGGGACTGACTCCTTGGCTTGCCCGAGAAAGGCCCCTGTACCAGTGCACCTGTTCCCCTCTTACTGATTACCGCTAACGGGGTAGCCGCTTTCACGGCCAGGATTAGTGTGACACCAGGTAAGGGCCGGCGTCACACTTAGTGGGGCGCCGCAGCCCGACATACAGTACTTGAGCCGCCACCATCCTTGGAACCACGTGCTCCTCCCCTCTACAGGTCAGTGTCCCCGCCACTGTCCCCGCCGCAGCCAGAGAGCCGGACAGTGTGTATAACCCTCCATCCTCGATGCCGTGCTGAGCGCTGCTGTGTACTGACCATGGGCTGCCCTGCGCTGCGTTCTGTGTTTCAGAGAGCAGGACAGCCCATGATCAGTACACAGCAGCGCTCAGCACGGCATCGAGGATGACGGGTTATACACACACATATGTGCGCACTGTGCCGGGGTATAAGGGGGTCATTGGCATATTAGTGCTGCGTTACAGGGTCTGGTCTGCGGGGTGTCAGTGCTGCGGGACAGGGTCTGTGGGGTGTCAGTGCTGCAGAACAGGGTCTGGTCTGTGGGGTGCCAGTGCTTCGGGACAGGGTCAGTGTGGGGTGTCAGTGCTGCGGAACAGGGTCTGGTCTGTGGGGTGTCAGTGCTGCGGGACAGGGTCTGGTCTGTGGGGTGCCAGTGCTGCGGGACAGGGTCTGGTCTGTGGGGTGCCAGTGCTGCGGGACAGGGTCTGGTCTGTGGGGTGTCAGTGCTGCGGGACAGGGTCTGGTCTGTGGGGTGTCAGTGCTGCGGGACAGGGTCTGGTCTGTGGGGTGCCAGTACTGCGGGACAGGGTCTGGTCTGTGGGGTGCCAGTGCTGCGGGACAGAGTCTGGTCTGTGGGGTGTCAGTGCTGTGGGACAGGATCAGTGTGGGGTGTCAGTGCTGCGGGACAGGGTCTGGTCTGTGGGGTGCCAGTACTGCGGGACAGGGTCTGGTCTGTGGGGTGCCAGTGCTGCGGGACAGAGTCTGGTCTGTGGGGTGTCAGTGCTGTGGGACAGGGTCAGTGTGGGGTGTCAGTGCTGCGGGACAGGGTCTGGTCTGTGGGGTGCCAGTACTGCGGGACAGGGTCTGGTCTGTGGGGTGCCAGTGCTGCGGGACAGAGTCTGGTCTGTGGGGTGTCAGTGCTGTGGGACAGGGTCAGTGTGGGGTGTCAGTGCTGCGGGACAGGGTCTGGTCTGTGGGGTGCCAGTGCTGCGGGACAGGGTCTGGTCTGTGGGGTGCCAGTGCTGCGGGACAGGGTCTGGTCTGTGGGGTGTCAGTGCTGCGTGGTCCGGCCTGTGGGGTGTCAGTGCTGCAGGGTCCAGACTGTGGGGCGTCAGTGCTGTGGGACAGGGTCTGTGGGGTGTCAGTGCTGCAGAACAGGGTCTGGTCTGTGGGGTGTCAGTGCTGCGGGACAGGGTCTGGTATGTGGGGTGTCAGTGCTGCGGGACAGGGTCTGGTCTGTGGGGTGTCAGTGCTGCGGGGTCCGGCCTGTGGGGCATCAGTGTTGTGGGACAGGGTCTGTGGGGTGTCAGTGCTACGGGACAGGGTCCGTCTGGGGATGATTACTGCATATGTGCTGGGGTATAAGGGGGGTTGATTACCGTTTGTCTGATGGGGTATAAGGGGAGGGGGTGATTATTGCGTGTGTGCCGGGGTACAAGGGCAGGGGCCACTGTCTCAATCAATGGCCTGCAGCTGTAATCCCTCCTCCATGCTTCTAGGCGGACCCTACACTGCTCTCCTTAACCCCGGGCACCTCTGCTGCCCAAGCCCTGGCTGCTGCTACTCCCCAGGCTTCGCGGGCATTGGCGGCAGCATCGGACTGGGAATTAGCTCTGGGGGCGGTATCTGGCGGCAACTTTAGCAGGCATTGCAGCTGGCATGGGTGGCAGTACAGTAGAGGGCACTGGCGGCGGCCTGAGCGGTGGTGGTAACGGGCATGCCTCACCGGGCACTGACCTCACCGCACGCCACTGGAGTATATCTGTGCCGGGGTTGTTGTGGAGCTATGCAGAGAGACTGAGTGCATTACATGCTACTCAACCTGTGACTGGGTGACTACAGGTTCCATCATCTCCTCATTACTGACTTGACAATAATGCAGTTATATACACGCACAAAGAAATACGCTTATCTCACGCTAAACCAATAAGCTGCAACTTCTGGAGGAACCTTGTTTGTAGGAATCAAAACAATAAATATACAAAAAAGTTTCACAGTGCGCTTGTACAGTATATAATGAAGTGGAATTATATCTTATTGTCAAATGTTCACACTTGAGTATACGTATGGTGCAAGTGATTTCTTGAAGGTGGCTACTAGCCTCTTTATGTCTATAGGTGTTGAACCATTCCAGTGTTGGATACAGAGGGAATCCTGTAGAAATACTCTCTCACCAAAAAAGAGCCAATTATTAAAGGATACCAAACATTTATTCTCAATTTAAATGAATTTAGTATTTAAAATACAATATTTGCTTACATATACATGAAATCAGTGGGACACAACCAATACAAGAGAGACAATGTTACAAAATCTCACCAACACGTTATTAAGGTATAAGCTTAAGAAGGGATCGGACAGTGGACAATGAACTGATAAAACCCTACGCTTTCGTCCAGAGGACTTCTTCAGAGGTAGGTATCAAAATACATCTATAGGAATGGGCATCCAATTATTTTTGTCCACTATACCCTTGTCCAAAATTGGATTTCTTTCTCCAAAGTAATAAGAAAAAGTACTGGCCATAGGACACCAATAGGGATATGTGAAACAAACATTTGTCCACTGGACCCTTAAATCTATAGGTCCGTCTCTTAGATGTATGGAGCAGAGTGGTTCACTGGCTTCCAGCTACAGCTATACAGTATATATATATATATATATATATATATATATATATACACACACACCAGGGGTGATTGATAAGTACCCGTGTTAGGCAAGAAAATAAAAATTATTGGGAAAATTTAGATTTATTTTTCAACATGGTCCCCTTTTAGCTCAATAAACTTGGCCCAATGATATTCCAACTTTTTCAAGCCCTCCAAGAAATAGGTAATGTCGAATTCTGCGAAATAGGCTTCAGTTTCGGCAATGACCTCCCCGTTCGATGCAAATCTCTTTCCGCTGAGACATTTTTTCATGTTTGGAAAAGGAAGAAGTCGCAGGGGGCCAAATCTGGAGAATACGGTGGATGCGGCAGCAATTCGTAGCCCAATTCCACCAATTTCGCTGTGGCGACGTAGGACAAGTATGGCGGCGCATTGTCGTGGTGGAACAGCACTTTTTTCTTCGCCAAGTGGGGCCGTTTTCTCTTCAATGTGTCGTCGAATCTGCCCAATAATTGAGCATAATGCTGCCCTGTGATCGTTCTTCCCTTTTCCAAATAGTCGATGAAGATTATGCCTTTCGAATCCCAGAAAACGGTGGTCATGACCTTTCCGGCTGACGGAACAGTCTTTGCCTTCTTTGGTGCACGTTTGCCGGGTGAAGTCCACTGTTTTGACTGTTCCTGTATTTCTGGCATGTAGTGATGGATCCATGTTTCATCAACAGTCACAAAATGGCGCAGAAACTCCTTCGGATTGTGCTTAAACAGGTCCAAACACTGCTGCAAAGTTGTCATTCGATTCCGCTTGTTGTCCACAATGAGCAAACGCGTCACCCATCTTGCCGATAGCTTTGTCATGCCCAAATGTTCAAGTAGGATATTTTGCACATGTTCAAATGAGATGCCTACGATCTCAACTATCTCTCTGATCTTCACTCGCCGGTCTGCCAATACTATATCATGGATTTTGTTGACCATTTAATCCGTAGTCACCTCAATTGGGCGACCTGGTCGCTCTTCATCGAGGAGGGATGTACGACCACGCTTGAATTCATTGAACCAATATCTGATGGTTGTCATCGAAGGCGAAAGGTCCCCATAAACGTTTTCCAACATTTCTTGATTTCCTCACACGTCTTCCCATACAAAAGCAAGAATCTAATTACCGATCGGTACTGCACTTTCTCCATAGTTAGAAAAAACTCAAACTTGCTCACTGTCAACAGCTACCAAAACAAAAGTACACAATGAATGTATCTGAAACTCTGACAGTCGTTGTTTGACAGATGACACTAAACGAGGATATACAGGTTTGACATCAGTGGCGCCATCTGTCTTCAAACACGGATACTTATCAATCACTTATATACACAAATATATATATATATATATATATATATATATATATAAAATGCATTATATATATATTATATATATATATATTTATAATATTCAAAATGCGCGAGTGCCATCCCGGGTGTTTGTTTGGTGCACACCACATCTGCGACTTTTTCATGTGCATTAGCAGGATTGGCACCGGGGTGGATGATATAAGGCCCCCAATCCACTAGTGTAATATGACCAATTTTCAACCAATTCCAAGCTTTCTGTTTGATGAATCGGATGAAAAGTGTCACATTGCTTGTCATTTTCCTCTGACTCCGATCCGAGGCGCGTTCACATGCTCCTCAGATCAGAGTCGCAGATTGGCATGGCTGCCATGAATATTTATCGCAATCGGAGAAGGTTTGTACACAATCAGATGCGATTCCTCAGGTGTAAAAAACCCCCATTCAGTTGCAAATCATAATCACAGGACTCCCGGGAAGCTGCCAGGAAGGTTGGAGGAAAATCGGATCCAACTTTTAGTTCAGATGTGTCTCATTAGTGGATGGGGCCACCACTGTGTCCTGCATCATTAGCATATTTACGCACAGCAGCTGTGTACAAAGATGCAGCTGCTGTGTGTACAGTTACCATCTCTGAATCAGGCCCTTAGTTATTATTAAGCATTTCCTTCTGGCAAATTACTTGTGGTGACATAAAGCTGACACTTCAGATAAAAAGGAATCCATTGTATAACAGTGTCAGAGTGCAGGATACAATATATCCAACAAGCCAGCAGGGGGAGCTGTGTGAGTGTACCTAGCACAACAGAACATTTACAGCACAAGTATTATAGGTATTCCAGCTGTACACAGATTACTATCTGGGGACAGCAGTGTCCTGGTACAAGTAGATTATTTGTAGATCCCTATCAGTGCCTCACCCGCAGAACACGTCAGCCTGGCTTGCTGTATTGCGTAACATCATTCTAAGCAAATTCTACTAACTAAACATATAACAATAACTATACATATGTACACTATGGTGCATTTCACTGTTTGCAAACTAGTATTTCTCAGTAGTTTCATCAATTGTAATTTACTAATGTTTTACAATGAATACATGCTAATGTACTGTATATAAGCAGCAGTCTTATATAAAGTAGGAGCCCCAGACATTAAAACACATACTAACACCATTATCAAACGTTTTCAATATGACATATTAACAGTTCCTTATTATTAACAGTTTCTTACATAGCGCAGCGCTTTACAATCGGAAACAATGATAAAACAAAACTGGGTAATAACAAACAGTCATAGAGGTAGGATAGCCCTGCTCGCAAGCTTACAATCTATAAAAATTAGTGCTGGGCAACAATTAAAATTTGTAATCGTGATTAATCGCAGGATTTTCTGCTATTAATTGCATTGTTAGGCACAAGAGTCAATAGTGAATTAAAAAGTGGTGAATTGTGCACTTTTAGTACTTCTATATGAACAACAGTGCAATAACATTTGGTTTGCAGTGTTCCCTTTACACAGTAGCATTTAAAAAAAATGTTTAAATAATATAAAATATTTCTCACAACTTTAAAAGTAAAACATTAATGTAATGTTAACATTTATAAATCTAAATCTGTTTTCTTTTGTGTTTATGAACAGGTACCAGTAGGAAGAAAAATTTTTTTTTTTTTTTATCAGCGAGCAGCATAAACAGTCTATGGGGCAGATGTATTAACCTGGAGAAGGGATAAAGAAGTGATAAGTGCAAGGTGATAACGCACCAGTCAATCATTACGGATTTGAAAAATGACAGGAGCTGTTTGGCTGGTGCGTTATCACCTTGCACTTATCACTGGTTTATCACTTCTTTGTCCCTTCTCCAGACTTAAGGGGGGTACACACTAGGGAGGCCAATCCCGGGATCGGGATCGGCGGGATCCCAGGATTTGGGCTCAAAAATGCCGGGATTTGAATCCCGGGATTGGAGCCTCCAATCCCGGGATTCACGGGATTAGAGTGCGCATGCGCAGTGTTTGCCGGACAGCGCTGAGCACTATAGCTCAGCGCTGCCCGGCTGTCAGCGAGGTAGTTCCACACACACACTGACCGCGCTGGCTGCATTTCAAATGTAGCGCCGTCTGCCAGCCAATCAGAGCTGGCAGACCGGCAGCCAATCAGGGACGCGGCAGCGGCCGCGGCTCCTGATTGGCTGCCGGACTGCCAGTTCTGACTGGCTGGCGGCCAGCGCTACATTTGAAATGCGGCCAGCGCGGTCAGTGTGTGTGTGTGTCCATGGCTGCTGCCCGCGGCCCGCCCAATTAGTAAGTACTATCACTACCTACAGCCACACTCCCTCACTGCTCCAGACATCCTCCCTCTCTCTCTCTACTCCTGACATCCTCCCTGCTCGCTACACCCACCTTCCCTTCCTGCTCCTCACATGCTTCCTACACACCCACCCTCCCTTCCTGCTCCTTACATTCTCCCTACACACCCACTGTCCCGCTGCTCCTTACATTCTCCCTACACCCACCCTGCCTTTCTCCCTACATCCACCCCACCTCCCTCGCTGCCTTCCACCCCTCGCTGCCCTCCACATATACTCTCTCTGCTCCCTACACTGATCCCTACTGCAATCCCGGGATCCCGGGAATCAGCATTTTTCAATCCCGAATCCCGGGACTGAAAAAATGCCCCGGGATTGGCCTCCCTAGTACACACTGAGCGATGTTCAGCTAATTTCTAAGCAATCTGACTAGACTAGAAATTAGCTGAACATCGCTCCGTGTGTAGGGGTGCCGGCGTCAGCGATGCGCGGTCCCGCGCGTCGCTATCGCCGGTGCTAGATTGGCCTACATGCATGCAGGCACAATCTAGCATGTCGCTCATTTCACCACTGGGTAAAATGAGCGGCCCCCATATCCGTCCCCCCCCTTCCTCGTTCAGCACATCGTGCTGTGCTGAGCGGGGAAAAAGATGTGTGCTGAGCGGTCTGTGTTAGACCGCTCAGCACACATATCTGGGGGAAATCTCCCTGTCAGTACGGCCCTTTAGTACATCTACCCTATGTTCAGTAACAAGTGTCCCTGTTAGAGTGAGGTGAAGTGGTCGAGCAAAAATCTGGTAATGTATGAGAGAAAATTACAATCAACCATTTGCTCCCAAACAATGGAAAACAGACAAAAACAATTGTTTGGAGAAATTTGTTATATCTAACGGATTTAATCAATTTGTCTGAATGACCATTGTCTGTTTTCCAGTGCTTGGGAGGAAATGGTAGCTTGACATTTGCTCTCATACATTCCCAGATTTTTGTTTCCATCAGACAGATTGGACAGATATATTTTAGGTGTGTAACCTATTTACTCCTCTGCACCAAGCCAGTTGCTAAGACACACAAGGTTATTTATATTTTCAGATGATAAAGAAAGTCTTCTATACAATATGACCAGCAAGAGAAAACAACCTTTCTCTAACGTCCTAAGTGGATGCTGGGGACTCCGTCAGGACCATGGGAATAGCGGCTCCGCAGGAGACAGGGCACAAAAATAAAGCTTTAGGATTAGGTGGTGTGTACTGGCTCCTCCCCCTATGACCCTCCTCCAAGCCTCAGTTAGGTTTTTGTGCCCGTCCGAGCAGGGTGCAATCTAGGTGGCTCTCTTAAAGAGCTGCTTAGAAAAGTTTTTTAGGTTTTTTATTTTCAGTGAGTCCTGCTGGCAACAGGCTCACTGCATCGAGGGACTTAGGGGAGAGAATTTCAACTCACCTGCGTGCAGGATGGATTGGATTCTTAGGCTATTGGACACCATTAGCTCCAGAGGGAGTCGGAACACAGGTCTCACCCTGGGGTTCGTCCCGGAGCCGCGCCGCCGACCCCCCTTACAGATGCTGAAGATTGAAGGTCCGGAAACAGGCGGCAGAAGGCTCTTCAGTCTTCATGAAAGTAGCGCACAGCACTGCAGCTGTGCGCCATTGTTGTCACACACTTCACACCAAGCGGTCACGGAGGGTGCAGGGCGCTGCTGGGGGCGCCCTGGGCAGCAATATTTTAATACCTTATGGCAAAAGAATACATCACATATAGCCATTAAGGCTATATGTATGTATTTAACCCATGCCAGTCATCTAAACCTACGGGAGGAAAGCCCGCCGAAATAGGGGGCGGGGCTTATTCTCCTCAGCACACAGCGCCATTTTCCTGCTCAGCTCCGCTGTGAGGAAGGCTCCCAGGACTCTCCCCTGCACTGCACTACAGAAACAGGGTAAAACAGAGAGGGGGGGCATTTTTTGGCGATATATTGGATATATTTAAGCTGCTATAAGGAACAACACTTATATAAGGTTGTTCCCATATATATTATAGCGCTTGGGTGTGTGCTGGCAAACTCTCCCTCTGTCTCCCCAAAGGGCTAGTGGGGTCCTGTCTTCGATAAGAGCATTCCCTGTGTGTCTGCTGTGTGTCGGTACGTGTGTGTCGACATGTATGAGGACGATGTTGGCGTGGAGGCAGAGCAATTGCCGATAATGGTGATGTCACCCCCCAGGGAGTCGACACCGGAATGGATGGCTTTGTTTATGGAATTACGTGATAATGTCAGCACATTACAAAAATCAGTTGACGACATGAGACGGCCGGCAAACCAGTTAGTACCTGCCCAGGCGTCTCAGACACCGTCAGGGGCTGTAAAACGCCCTTTACCTCAGTCGGTCGACACAGACCCAGACACAGACACTGAATCTAGTGTCGACGGTGATGAAACAAACGTATTTTCAAGTAGGGCCACACGTTATATGATCACGGCAATGAAGGAGGCTTTGCATATCTCTGATACTGCAAGTACCACAAAAAGGGGTATTATGTGGGGGGTGAAAAAACTACCTGTAGTTTTTCCTGAATCAGAGGAATTAAATGATGTATGTGATGAAGCGTGGGTTAACCCAGATAGAAAAATGCTAATTTCAAAAAAGTTATTAGCATTATACCCTTTCCCGCCAGAGGTTAGGGCGCGCTGGGAAACACCCCCTAGGGTGGATAAGGCGCTCACACGCTTATCAAAACAAGTGGCGTTACCGTCTCCTGATACGGCCGCCCTCAAGGATCCAGCGGATAGGAGACTGGAAACTACCCTAAAAAGTATATACACACATACTGGTGTTATACTGCGACCAGCCATCGCCTCAGCCTGGATGTGCAGTGCTGGGGTCGTCTGGTTGGATTCCCTGACTGAAAATATTGATACCCTGGATAGGGACAGTATTTTATTGACTATAGAGCAATTAAAGGATGCTTTCCTTTATATGCGAGATGCGCAGAGAGATATTTGCACTCTGGCATCGAGAGTAAATGCGATGTCCATATCTGCCAGAAGGAGTTTATGGACGCGACAGTAGTCAGGTGATGCGGATTCCAAACGACATATGGAAGTATTGCCGTATAAAGGGGAGGAATTATTTGGCGTCGGTCTATCGGATCTGGTGGCCACGGCAACTGCCGGAAAATCCACTTTTTTACCTCAGACCCCCTCCCAACAGAAAAAGACACCGTCTTTTCAGCCGCAGTCCTTTCGGTCCTATAAGAACAAGCGGACAAAAGGACAGTCATATCTGCCTCGGGGCAGAGGAAGGGGTAAGAGAGGGCAGCAAGCAGCCCCTGCCCAGGAACAGAAGCCCTCCCAGGGTTCTGCAAAGCCCTCAGCATGACGCTGGGGCCTTACAAGCGGACTCAGGAGCGGTGGGGGGTCGACTCAAGAATTTCAGCGCACAGTGGGCTTGCTCACAGGTGGACCCCTGGATTCTGCAGGTAGTATCTCAGGGTTACAGGTTGGAATTCGAGAAGTCTCCCCCTCGCCGGTTCCTAAAGTCTGCTTTGCCAACGTCTCCCTCAGACAGGGCGACGGTATTGGAAGCCATTCACAAGCTGTTTTCTCAGCAGGTGATAGTCAAGGTACCCCTCCTACAACAGGGAAAGGGGTATTACTCCACACTATTTGTGGTACCGAAGCCGGACGGCTCGGTAAGACCTATTCTAAATCTGAAATCTTTGAACCTGTACATACAAAAATTCAAGTTCAAGATGGAGTCACTCAGAGCAGTGATAGCGAATCTGGAAGAAGGGGACTTTATGGTGTCCCTGGACATAAAGGATGCTTACCTGCATGTCCCAATTTGCCCTTCACATCAAGGGTACCTCAGGTTCGTGGTGCAAAACTGTCATTATCAGTTTCAGACGCTGCCGTTTGGATTGTCCACGGCACCTCGGGTCTTTACCAAGGTAATGGCCGAAATGATGATCCTTCTACGAAGAAGAGGCGTATTAATTATCCCTTACTTGGACGATCTCCTGATAAGGGCAAGGTCCAGAGAACAGCTGGAAGACGGAGTAGCACTAACCCAACTAGTGCTGCAACAACACGGGTGGATTCTGAATTTTCCAAAATCTCAGTTGACCCCGACGACACGTCTGCTGTTCCTGGGAATGATTCTGGACACGGTTCAGAAAAAGGTGTTTCTTCCGGAGGAGAAAGCCAGGGAGTTATCCGAACTTGTCAGGAACCTCCTAAAACCAGGGACAGTGTCTGTGCATCAATGCACAAGAGTCCTGGGAAAGATGGTGGCTTCTTACGAAGCGATTCCATTCGGCAGATTCCACGCACGAACTTTTCAGTGGGATCTGCTGGACAAATGGTCCAGATCGCATCTGCAGATGCATCAGCGGATAACCTTATCGCCACGGACAAGGGTGTCTCTTCTGTGGTGGTTGCAGAGTGCTCATCTGTTAGAGGGCCGCAGATTCGGCATACAGGACTGGGTCCTGGTGACCACGGATGCCAGTCTGAGAGGCTGGGGAGCGGTCACACAAGGAAGAAACTTCCAGGGAGTATGGTCAAGCCTGGAGATGTCTCTTCACATAAATATACTGGAGCTAAGAGCGATTTACAATGCTCTAAGTCTGGCAAAACCCCTGCTTCAGGGTCAGCCGGTGTTGATCCAGTCGGACAACATCACGGCAGTCGCCCACGTAAACAGACAGGGCGGCACAAGAAGCAGGACAGCAATGGTAGAAGCTGCAAGGATCCTTCGCTGGGCGGAAGATCATGTGATAGCACTGTCAGCAGTATTCATTCCGGGAGTGGACAACTGGGAAGCAGACTTCCTCAGCAGACACGATCTACACCCGGGAGAGTGGGGACTTCATCCAGAAGTCTTCCACATGATTGTGAACCGTTGGGAAAAACCAATGGTGGATATGATGGCGTCCCGCCTCAACAAAAAACTGGACAGGTATTGCGCCAGGTCAAGAGATCCTCAGGCAATAGCTGTGGACGCTCTGGTAACACCGTGGGTGTTCCAGTCAGTGTATGTGTTCCCTCCTCTGCCTCTCATACCAAAAGTACTGAGAATTATACGGCAAAAGGGAGTAAGAACGATACTAGTGGCTCCGGATTGGCCAAGAAGAACTTGGTACCCGGAACTTCAAGAGATGCTCACGGAGGATCCGTGGCCTCTACCTCTAAGACGGGACCTGCTTCAGCAGGGACCGTGTCTATTCCAAGACTTACCGCGGCTGCGTTTGACGGCATGGCGGTTGAACGCCGAATTCTAAAGGAAAAAGGCATTCCGGAAGAGGTCATTCCTACACTGGTAAAAGCCAGGAAGGAGGTGACTGCACAACATTATCACCGCATTTGGAGAAAATATGTTGCGTGGTGTGAGGCCAGGAAGGCCCCCACGGAGGAATTTCAACTGGGTCGATTCTACATTTCTTGCAAACAGGATTGTCTATGGGCCTCAAATTGGGGTCCATTAAGGTTCAAATTTCGGCCCTGTCGATTTTCTTCCAGAAAGAATTGGCTTCAGTTCCTGAAGTCCAGACTTTTGTAAAAGGAGTACTACATATACAGCCCCCGGTTGTGCCCCCAGTGGCACCGTGGGATCTTAATGTAGTCTTGGATTTTCTCAAATCCCATTGGTTTGAGCCGCTCAAATCGGTGGAGCTGAAGTATCTTACATGGAAAGTAACCATGCTACTGGCCCTGGCTTCAGCCAGGAGAGTATCAGAATTGGCGGCTTGATCATATAAGAGCCCATATCTGATTTTCCATACGGACAGGGCAGAACTGCGGACGCGTCCTCATTTTCTGCCTAAGGTGGTGTCAGCGTTTCACCTGAACCAGCCTATTGTGGTGCCTGCGGCTACTAACGAGTTGGAGGATTCCAAGTTGTTGGACGTGGTCCGGGCATTGAAAATATATATTTCAAGAACGGCGGGAGTCAGAAAGTCTGACTCACTGCTTATATTGTATGCACCCAACAAGATGGGTGCTCCTGCTTCTAAGCAGACGATTGCTCGTTGGATTTGTAGCACAATTCAACTTGCACATCCTGTGGCAGGCTTGCCACAACCTAAATCTGTCAAGGCCCATTCCACAAGGAAAGTGGGCTCATCCTGGGCGGCTGCCCGGGGAGTCTCGGCATTACAACTCTGCCGAGCTGCTACTTGGTCAGGGGCAAACACGTTTGCAAAATTCTACAAATTTGATACCCTGGCTGAGGAGGACCTTGAGTTCTCTCATTCGGTGCTGCAGAGTCATCCGCACTCTCCCGCCCGTTTGGGAGCTTTGGTATAATCCCCATGGTCCTGACGGAGTCCCCAGCATCCACTTAGGACGTTAGAGAAAATAAGAATTTACTTACCGATAATTCTATTTCTCGTAGTCCGTAGTGGA
This sequence comes from Pseudophryne corroboree, assembly GCF_028390025.1. NCBI lineage: Eukaryota > Metazoa > Chordata > Amphibia > Anura > Myobatrachidae > Pseudophryne > Pseudophryne corroboree. The sequence continues at coordinate 299,029,972 of NC_086447.1, forward strand.
TGCTGGGCGCCCATCCCAAGTGCGGATTGTCTGCAATACTTGTACATAGTTATTGTTACAAAAAAATCGGGTTGTTATTTGTTGTGAGCCGTCTGTTCAGAGGCTCCTACGTTTGTCATACTGTTAACTGGGTTCAGATCACAAGTTATACGGTGTGATTGGTGTGGCTGGTATGAGTCTTACCCGGGGTTCAATATCCTTCCTTATTGTGTACGCTCGTCCGGGCACAGTATCCTAACTGAGGCTTGGAGGAGGGTCATAGGGGGAGGAGCCAGTACACACCACCTAATCCTAAAGCTTTATTTTTGTGCCCTGTCTCCTGCGGAGCCGCTATTCCCATGGTCCTGACGGAGTCCCCAGCATCCACTACGGACTACGAGAAATAGAATTATCGGTAAGTAAATTCTTATTTTCACAGGGTACTGATGTTACAGGTGTGGCCAAGTACTTCTGTGCAATGGAGGCCAGCCTGCTGTGTGAGCCTGCATGTTTGGACCACCACTCTAATGGACAGGACTCTGTACTGATGGTGGGCTCCGCTCTGTATCGACGCACACTGTTCTCAACTGAATCTTCCTCCTGTTCAGAATCAGACTCTGATGAGCAGCCAATAGGGCTAACGTTTTATTTGGTGGCTCTGATTTTGTTGCTTCCACAGGTTTCTCTGCAACAAACCTCTTTTCCTTGAGTAAGTTGGTGACTAAGGCCCACACCTCACCCCTCTCAGCTCTCACTTGAGGACCTTAAATCTAGGGTTCAATGCGGTAGCAATCTTCAGATATGCAATGTTGGCATTTTCCTTGCGTGTCTCCAGGTCTGTTCTGAATGTAGACTTAAATTTGACCACATAGGCAGGGTCATCATCTGAACTCTCCATGACCAGAGAGAGATGGCAAAAAGCAGGCAGAACCACAGAGCATGAGACATACTTTTCTCCTCCCAGAAATTCAGTTACATACCTGCAACAGGAAAAAAAAAATCAAACCTATTTTGTTGGATATGGGAGGCCGGCGCTGAGAATGCTGGTGGTCAGGAGACCGACAGCAACGTCTTGGAATCCAGATACCTGACAGTCCCCGGTAAGTATACTATCCCTCCCTACCATTAACCCTCCATGCCTAGTGCCTAACCCTAACACTCCGCTGGTGGTGCCTAACCCTAACTCTCCCTCCATGCAGCCTAACCCTAACCCTCCCTGCTCCCTACCCCCCACCAGTAAGTGCCTAAACCTACCTACCTAACTACATCCCATCCATGCTATATTTTTACAGACAGGACAGTGGGAAAATTAAATATATGACGTATGTAAAATATACCTGCAGGGCTCCAGTAGCGTTTCCAACCTCTGCAGTTTGTCCATTTCAGCTGTATTTGGCATGGCAATCTTGGTGTTGTGTGTGGTGAGGACATCCCTCAGTGGCTGTTTATTTCTACAGACACTTTTTACCATGTCCAGAGTCGAATTCCATCTGGTTGGAATATCTTGTATAAGCGACTCCTTTTGTCCATGTTGACTTTGTTGTTGTTCTAATTCTGCAGCACTTGCTGGACTGTGTTTAAAGTGGCCTACAACTTTTCTGCATTTGGCAAGGACATTGTCAAACGCACTGTTCTGCAGAGATACTGTGACAGAACGCTGGAGACCATGTGCAATGCAGGGGACATGTTCAAAGGGCAGGTGTCTTGCAGCAGCAATCATATTTCTTGCACTATCTGTGCTACGTGTGCCAACTTTATCTGAAATGTTCCACTCCTGTGCAACATGAATAAAATGTTCTGCGCACGTTTCAGCAAAATGTCTCTCTTCTGTTCTTATCACAGTCAGAGCATGTGAATGCAGCTCCCACTGTTCATCAATATAATGCACTGCAACTCCGAGGTAATTATGATTACCCAGCGATATCCAATAGTCTCCAGTGCGAGAAACATGTGGCGCATGTTGTAACGCCATTGCTTTTGTAGTCCTCTCCTTTTCATACAAGTCATGTATTCTTCTTGTGATGGTGCCTCTTGAGGGAGGCTCATACATGCTGTCATTTGTTGCGATCCTAAGAACGTTCCTCAGACCGACATCTTCCACAATCGGCCTGCCGTTTGTAGCTATCCACTTCGCTATGTTAGCTTTTCTTGCTTTTGTTTATCTATACTTCCCCCATACCCTGTATCCAACGTAGTCTGCTGAAGCCTCCCTCCACTGTTTGTTTGGGTGGGTGATTTGCTGGCATCAACGGTGTGTATTGCGTTTAAGTGATACTTCAGATTCGAAGTACTCCGGTGATAAAAAAAATTCAACTTTGCAGTGCTTAAAAATTACTTTGGTTTTATCAACTCTGCCATCTGGTAGAGATTTATAATGAAAGTGTCCATGTAAGATTTCGGTTCCTTTCTCCATTTTCTCATTGCTGTGAGAAAAAATTAAATTAAACAAAAACTGTATTTTTTTTTACAGAAGATTAGGCACCCCAGCAATAAAAGGGAGGATAATAGCTGGCAGCTTCCTCTTCCGGCGGCATCCAGCGGCTTCTGCATCAAAGGGGTCCGGTGACTTGCTGCTTCCGGGTCTGGCAGCTTCTGGCGACGAATGGAGCAGTAACAGCTCTGTACATGGCTCTGCAGCACACATGTAGCCCACCAGCAGCGTTAACGCGATAAAAAAATTAACGCCGTTATTAAGTTACGGCGTTAATTCGATAATATTGCATTAACTTGCCCAGCATTAATAAAAATATGTAATGAAGTCATGAAGATATATATGTATATAAGAAACCTTTCTGAACATTCTGTAACACTGACTTCTGCATCATATTTAACAACTGTCCTCACACTGAAAAAAACACAGAAAGATTTGAAAGCGCTGACACTCTGTATATATGTATATATAAAATATATTTATTTAAACTTGAGTGTTTTAGTTCCACACAAGAGAATACAAGAAAAATAAAATCAGCAATACATTTAAAAATACAATTTATCCCTATAATAAACCATGTATATAACCCTCTTTTCTGGTCCCTAGAGACTGTAGCAACTATTGGTTACTTTAATCTCAACACTGGTGTGTCAATTAAGTCTCTGTGGAACAGAAAAGCTCCTTTTCCCTGCAACACAATATCTTTAATCACTTTGTAACTATTTGTACAGGACAGAAAACACATGTAAGATTTCCAATTATTCCTATTAAAACACCATAGCACTCCTTTTTTATAATAACATTCTAAAGTCCACAATATGAAGATTTCCTTTGCTTGGTAATTAGATTTTGTTTAACGTTCTGACGCCAGATTTTAATCAGGAGTATAACTGCAGTATGTTGGAGTCTTTGATTCAAAGATTAAACAGCGTGCACGCTGCTAGGGTATTCCAACTTTCTCCCAACCCAAGCAAAAGTCAATTGCACATATGATGTTGAAACATGGCCATGTATGGATTAAGCAACAACTTTACCCCTCTTGGTGACCGTGGAGAATTATCACTGGTCAGTAGAACTCCCGGCTCTGGTAGCTAAATTCCATTTACTTGAGCCAAGTCTGGAGATCCAAAACCAGTTCCACGTGGGTTCACAAGGCTTACAGGGATAACCGTTAAGCGTGTTTGCTGATGCTGCTAAAACGCGTTTCTCCGCCTCACATCACCATCCACGGACACCAAGAGGGGTAAAGTTGTTGCTTAATCCATACATGGCCATGTTTCAACATCATATGTGCAATTGACTTTTGCTTGGGTTGGGAGAAAGTTGGAATACCCTAGCAGCGTGCACGCTGTTTAATCTTTGAATCAAAGACTCCAACATACTGCAGTTATACTCCTGATTAAAATCTGGCGTCAGAACGTTAAACAAAATCTAATTACCAAGCAAAGGAAATCTTCATATTGTGGACTTTAGAATGTTATTATAAAAAAGGAGTGCTATGGTGTTTTAATAGGAATAATTGGAAATCTTACATGTGTTTTCTGTCCTGTACAAATAGTTACAAAGTGATTAAAGATATTGTGTTGCAGGGAAAAGGAGCTTTTCTGTTCCACAGAGACTTAATTGACACACCAGTGTTGAGATTAAAGTAACCAATAGTTGCTACAGTCTCTAGGGACCAGAAAAGAGGGTTATATACATGGTTTATTATAGGGATAAATTGTATTTTTAAATGTATTGCTGATTTTATTTTTCTTGTATTCTCTTGTGTGGAACTAAAACACTCAAGTTTAAATAAATATATTTTATATATACATATATACAGAGTGTCAGCGCTTTCAAATCTTTCTGTGTTTTTTTTTGTTTCTATAAGGGTAGAGTATCCCTTAACTATATGAAGGCTGCGACAACTCTGTCTATATAAAACCTGGGTATTTGGTTAAGCGCCGGGAAAAATTCTATCTTTGTCCTCACACTGCTTTTATTCCCAGACTGCCCCCAGGAACAAGTGCTGCAATTCTGATGTCACAGATGTACAAGAAGAAAAGAAGGAATGCCGAAAATACTAATAAAAGTTCTCTTTTGGTGCAAAAGGTGGCTGAAGAACCTGCACCACGTTATAGGACAGATATCCAAGAACCTTCAGGCCCCATGTATCTAAGGGCCTAAATCAGACTTGATCATAGATGTGCGAATAAACATACTACATGCTGGTGAACGCCCAGCACAGGGCAAGTCTGCCCCGCATTCCGGATCCAGACCCCCCCTTCTTCCCCCGCAGAGATGCAAAAGCATTGCATGGCAAAAAAACGCAGGTGTGCCGGGACAAACGCAGGCGTGGCTGGGCGAACGCTGGGCAGGTTTGTGATGTCAAAACAGGAACTGAACAGTCTGACGTTTAGAGGTACTCTGAAACTGCACAAAAAAACATTGTAGCTGCTCTGCGATCCATTCATTCACACTTCTGCTAAGCTAAAATACACTCCCAGTGGGCGGCGGCATAGCGTTTGCACGGTTGCTAAAAACTGCTAGTGAGCGATCAACTCGGAATGACCCCCGTGTGCGTACGCGCAGTGCATTTCTCACTGTGTGCGCATGCGCAGTGCGCTTCTGCGCGTGTGCACACTTCACTGGGCATCAGACTGCGAACGCTGCCGCAGCAGCATTGCAGTCTGAATTACGCCCAAAGGCTGTTTCTGCAAATTCCTGTTCATGTAGTTAATTATGTTCTGTTGCTTTTACCTATGAACATTTTTATGAACGTGCCCAATTATTTTTCTGCACAAACCAGTAAGAAGAATGACAAAGGTGCACATACTGTGATGTTGCAATGCATACACTGCATTTGGCAGTCAGTAAGCCAGACAAGGAGTAAACATGGATCATATTCATATAATACAGACAGGAAGATGAAGCCAAATGTCTATTTATAGCAATGTTAATCCCATCCAGTTTGAAACTTTGCCATATGCTCTATTCGTAGTACCTTAAAGTAAAGTACAACACTTGCCGACAAGTTGTGCTCAAGTAACATGTTTATTTGAAGCTTTAAAATACAAAATATCAGTAAACCTGTGTCTATCTGACAGCCACACAGCGAAACTCATCTGGATCTTATGTCCAAACTGAGAAAGCAGTTTGAGCAAAAGATGTTGTGTTATATTTTATTTCTACAGCACAAACATATTCTGTAAATAATAGGTCACATGGCAAAACGCACAAAATAGGGTATTTACCATTTCATTATCACTAGGTAATTCATTGCGCCCCACGGGTGCTCTTAACCCTTACATACCCTTGTGGCGTGTAATATTTGTATTATATGGAGTTTTACCTCCAATCATAATTGTGTGAGTGGTTAAATACTGCACGGACAAAGGACGTGCGATGGTTAAGGGGTCGTAGCCCCTTGCAATGGCGTGAACAGCGCACGCAGGGCCTGATGAATCACCTAGTAGGTGCTGTGGTTGTGGGAGACGCGGATGGGAGAGGGTGTCCGGGGGTGCCGCGGGTGGTTGCGGGGGTTGCGCGGGTGGGGGAAGGGCTGGTGTGGTGGTGAGGGAGGGGCGGGTGCCGCGGGTGGGGTTCCGAAGCCACCGTGGGTGGGGGAGGGGGAGGGGAAGGGGCGGTGGGGGAGGGGCGAGTGCGGGGGTGCTGCAGGTGGGGGAGGGGTCCGGAGCCACCATGGGTGGTGGAAGGTGTGTGTGCCGCGGATGGGGCCCGGAGGTACTGCGAGTGGGGGAGGGGCGGGTAATGCTTCTCCTCCTGGAAGCAGCTAGGCCGCTGTCCTCCCTTTGGCAGTGGCTCTCCCGGAGACTCACACAGCAGCCAATCACTATTGTTAGCGCTGGTGTCTCAACGCGCTGCATTACAGGGAAGAAGATGCACTCAATAAACGACAGCTCCCAGCAGGCCTTAGCACCGGAATGCTTCGGCGCTAAGGGCTGCTGGGAGCTGTAGTTTATTTAGTGCATCTACTTCCCTGTAATGCGGCGCGTTGGGACACCGGCGCTAACAATAGTGACTGGCTGGCAGAACTGACTCCCATCGCTGAATCAATGTAAAAGGTGAGAGTGCTGTGCAGTGTCAGTGACACTGCACACACACTGCACTGCACAGCACTCTCACCTTTTACATTGATTCAGCGTCCAGACATTACCTTACACAATATCACTCACTCTGTTACATTAGCCATCCCGGGGCTTCCAGGCCGGCAGCCCAAGTGCTGTGTTGCGGCGTCAGGTCCTCTGGGGATCTGTGCGGGGGCTGTGGCGGGGATACACTTCTGTGACATCACGCGCAGAGGAGGCTCCGGGGCTCAGGGAGTATGCGGCGCAGGGAGGGCTATGAAAGCCTTCCGCTGCGCCGCTTTCATACACATCTATGCCGGTGGCCGCAGCAGCTTTTGTTCCACCTGCGCCGAGGCTAGGGATTGGGGATTGTTGATGCCGGAGGGGGCAGGCGGACCTGATTGTAGCTGTGCTATATTTAGCACAGCTACGATCACTTACACTGACATGCGGGGGGACGCCCAGCACAGGGCTAGTCCGCCCCGCATGTCAGGCCCCCCCTCCCCCCCCCCCCCCCCCCAAGTACAAAAGCATCGCACAGCGGCAATGCTTTTGTACTTGAAGAGTAACTCTCAGCCAGCGCAGCTCCTGCGGCTGACCGGGAGTTACTCGTCGCTGCCTTGATCGCAGCGGCTACGGGTGACATCATGCATCCATTGTGGGCCACCCCCTCACTGTGCCCACAAAACGGCGGTCAAACGCCGCTGTGCTGCCCCCTCCCGCCCAGCGACCGCCTCTGCCTGAGGCAGAGGTGATCGCAAGGCAACGACAGCCGTTGGCTGTCAGCCATGCGCCGGCGCACTGCGATGCCGTGGCATGCGCAGTTCTGACCTGATCGCTGCGCTGAACTTCAGTGAGCGATCAGATCAGAAAGACCCCCATAGGACGCTGCAGTAAAAGGGTTTTTTTCCCCCTATCTACAGCACAGAGACTTGCTGCAGATGCAGTGGCATACCCTCCTACTGTACCTTTTTGGCAGGTACAGTACCTTTTTTTATGGTCTGTACTGATTTTTGGCTCTCCAAAATTCCATTGAAAGTATAGGAAAAGGGGCATGGCCACACCACTGTACCTGTGGCCACTCCCCTTTTAGAATTTGTCCCGATTTTTATGTGTAAGTTGTTGTAGGGTATATTGTTGCAGATGCAGTGGGCCTATTTTGGGGTGTGGAGCTGGAGCTGCCTCTCCATGAGTCCCATTGTTAATCCTGCTCTGGGAACACACAGCAGCCAAAGGGTAGAGCCTACCATTGGATGTAACCTATCTGGGAGAGCGTTTCTCGCCCAATCAGCTGTGGGCTGGGTGTGATAGACCTGCTGCTAACCCAATGAGAGCTCTTAGCAACTCCCAGCATTATCCACAGTCACAGAGTGACAGATCTGGGCAATTATATAGGAGATTAATAATAAAATGCAAGAATTCTTTCTTATATACATATCAATAATGTATCAAACCAAATGAAAAGGATCTAGATACCATGGCCTAGAGACCAGCTAAAGCTACCTTTTATGAAAAGGTCATCACACAATACAAAGCTTTGGCATGGTAGCACTGAGAATAAAGCCAGGATATACACTGCATAAGCATATACAGACCCTTTCAGTTCTAAGTATTGCTATGCTGTATCTAGAAGTGCAATGTTACTGTATGTGGTATGATTCTCAGACAGTCCTAAGTCACCATTCTTACTTCTTTATGCACGGAGGCAGAGGGGGGAACATTTTATAGGGTGAATGAGAAGCACAGTGGCAGTGATGTGTCTTGCTGCCTAGCACTAGTAATAAATACAGCCCGCCCTGACTCCAGACATTACTTTATTTTGGTGTTGCTCAGAAAAGCAAGTTTTACACTTCCCCCAAACTCTGCTAGAGGGGAGGACAATATTTAAATATAATATTTTCCGGCAACCTGCATAAAACAAGAGTACAAGGCTAGAGTCCTCCTTCCATCTGCTCGGGTCTCTCCATCTGTCTCCAAGCACTGTGTTTTCTGCTGACGATTCTTCTCTTTGTGGAGGAGACATGCACTGATCTGTGCCTGGGAAACATCTCCCTGCACTGGATGCCCAGAACTGCCGCTCACTCACCATCCACACTAGTTACAGTAATATTTGCCTTACTCTGATTCGGCTGTTCAGGGTGTAATAGTATATGGGTACTATTAGGGCATGGACATGTATGTGAATTACTGCACTCTGTGGTGGTCATTCCGAGTTGTTCGCTAGCAGTTTTCGTTCGCAGCACAGCGTTTAGGAAAAAAAGCGTCACTCCTGCGCATGCGTGACGTACTTTCACAAAAGCCGAAGTAGTTTTACACAAAGTCTGCTCGCCGCAGAGTGATTGACATGAAGTGGGCATTTCTGGGAGGTAACTGACCGTTTTCGGGGAGTGTGTGGGAAAACGCAGGCATGTCAGATACAAACGCAGGCGTGCCGGAGGAAATGCAGGCGTGGCTGGCCGAACGCAGGGCGTGTTCGTGACGTCAAAACAGGAACTAAATAGTCTGAAGTGATCGCAAGATAGGAGTAGGTCTGGAGTTGCTCAGAAACTACACAATCTTTTTTTGTAGCCGCGCTGCGATCCTTTCGGTCGCACTTCTGCTAAGCTAAAATACACTCCCAGAGGGCGGCGGCATAGTGTTTGCTAAAAGCAGCTAGCGAGTGAACAACTCGGAATGAGGGCCCGTGTGTCTGTATTATTAGAGTAAGTGGGTTTGTGTGTTACTGCAATCTAGTGTGTGTCTGTGGATTATTATAGTGAGTGGCTTTGTGTGTTACCGACTCTGGTGTGTGTCTGCTTATTATTATAGTGAGTGGGTTAGTGTGTTACTGTACTCTGCATATGTCTGTGGGTTATTATAGTGAGTGGATTTGTGTGTTACTGCACTCTGTGTGTGTCTGTGTATAATTATAGTGAGTGGATTAGTGTGTTACTGCACTCTGGTGTGTGTCTGTATATTACAATAGTGAGTTGGTTTGTGTGTTCCTGCAATCTGGTGTGAGTCTGTGTATTGATATAGTGAGTGGGTTTGTGTGTCATTGCACTGTGTGCGTCCGTGTATTATTACAGTGAGTGGGATAGTGTGTTACTGCAATCTGGTGTGTGTCTGTCCATTATTATAATGAGTGGATTTGTGTTATACTGCACTCTTTGTGTGTCTTTGTATTATAGTGAGCAGGTTAGTGCGGTGTTACTGCACTCTGTGTGTGTCTGTGTATTATTATGGTGAGTGGGATGGTGTGTTACTGCATTCTAGTGTGTATCTCTGTATTATTATAGTAAGTGGATATGTGTGATACTGCACTCTGGTGTGTGTCTGTATATTACTACAGTAAGTTGGTTTGTGTGTTACTGCAATCTGGTGTGTGTCTGCACTTTGTGTGTCTGTGTATTATAGTGAGCAGGTTAGTGTGGTGTGTGTCTGTGTATTATTATTATAGTGAGTTGATTTGTGTGTTACTGTACTGGGTGTGTCTGTCCATTATTATAATGAGTGGATTTGTGTTATACTGCACTCTTTGTGTGTCTTTGTATTATAGTGAGCAGGTTAGTGTGGTGTTACTGCACTCTGTGTGTGTCTGTGTATTTTATTATAGTGAGTGGGATGGTGTGTTACTGCATTCTAGTGTGTATCTCTGTATTATTATAGTAAGTGGATATGTGTGATACTGCACTCTGGTGTGTGTCTGTATATTACTACAGTAAGTTGGTTTGTGTGTTACTGCAATCTGGTGTGTGTCTGCACTTTGTGTGTCTGTGTATTAAAGTGAGCAGGTTAGTGTGGTGTGTGTCTGTGTATTATTATTATAGTGAGTTGATTTGTGTGTTACTGCACTGGGTGTGTCTGTGTATTACTGTATTTTAGTGATTGGCATAATGTGTTACTGCATAATGTGTGTGTCTGTGTATTATTATAGTGACCGGGTTAGTGTGTTACTGCACTGTGTGTGTGTCTGTGTATTAAAGTGAGTGGCATAGTGTGTTACTGCACTCTGTTTGTGAATCTGTATCATTATAGTGAGCGGGTTAGTGTGTTACTGCACTCTGTGTGTGTCTCTGTCTCATTATAGGAAGCGGGTTAGTGTGTTACTGTGCTCTGTGTGTCTCTGTCTCATTATAGTGAGCGGGTTAGTGTGTTACTGCACTCTGTGTGTGTCTCTGTCTCATTATAGTGAACGGGTTAGTGTGTTACTGCACTCTGTGTGTGTCTCTGTCTCATTATAGTGAGCGGGTTAGTGTGGTACTGCACTCTGTGTGTCTCTGTCTCATTATAGTGAGCGGGTTAGTGTGGTACTGCACTCTGTGTGTCTCTGTCTCATTATAGTGAGCGGGTTAGTGTGTTACTGCACTCTGTGTGTGTCTCTATCTTATTATAGGGAGTGGGTTAGTGTGTTACTGCACTCTGTGTGTGTTTCTCTCATTATAGTGAGCGGGTTAGTGTGTTACTGCACTCTGTGTGTGTCTCTGTCTCATTATAGTGAGCGGGTTAGTGTGTTACTGCACTCTGTGTGTGTCTCTGTCTCATTATAGGGAGTTGGTTAATGTGTTACTGCACTCTGTGTGTGTCTCTATCTCATTATAGTGAGTGGGTCAGTGTGTTACTGCACTCTGTGTGTCTCTGTCTCATTATAGTGAGTGGGTTAGTGTGTTACTGCACTCTGTGTGTGTCTCTGTCTCATTATAGGGAGTGGGTCAGTGTGTTACTGCACTCTGTGTGTGTCTCTGTCTCATTATAGTGAGTGGGTTAGTGTGTTACTGCACTCTGTGTGTGTCTCATTATAGGGAGTGGGTCAGTGTGTTACTGCACTCTGTGTGTGTCTCATTATAGTGAACGGGTTATTGTGTTACTGCACTCTGTGTGTGTTTCTGTCTCATTATAGTGAGTGGGTCAGTGTGTTACTGCACTCTGTGTGTGTCTCTGTCTCATTATAGGGAGTGGGTGAATGTGTTACTGCACTCTGTGTGTGTCTCTGTCTCATTATAGTGAACGGGTTATTGTGTTACTGCACTCTGTGTGTGTCTCTGTCTCATTATAGTGAGTGGGTTATTGTGTTACTGCACTGTGTGTGTGTCTCTGTCTCATTATAGTGAACGGGTTATTGTGTTACTGCACTCTGTGTGTCTCTGTCTCATTATAGTGAGTGGGTCAGTGTGTTACTGCACTCTGTGTGTGTCTCTGTCTCATTATAGTGAACGGGTTATTGTGTTACTGCACTGTGTGTGTGTCTCTGTCTCATTATAGTGAGTGGGTTAGTGTGTTACTGCACTCTGTGTGTCTCTGTCTCATTATAGGGAGTGGGTCAGTGTGTTACTGCACTCTGTGTGTGTCTCTGTCTCATTATAGTGAACGGGTTAGTGCGTTACTGCACTCTGTGTGTGTCTCTGTCTCATTATAGTGAGCGGGTCAGTGTGTTACTGCACTCTGTGTGTGTCTCTGTCTCATTATAGGGAGTGGGTCAGTGTGTTACTGCACTCTGTGTGTCTCTGTCTCATAATAGGGAGTAGGTCAGTGTGTTACTGCACTCTGTGTGTGTCTCTGTCTCATTATAGTGAACGGGTTATTGTGTTACTGCACTCTGTGTGTGTCTCTGTCTCATTATAGTGAGTGGGTTAGTGTGTTACTGCACTCTGTGTGTGTCTCTGTCTCATTATAGGGAGTGGGTCAGTGTGTTACTGCACTCTGTGTGTGTCTCTGTCTCATTATAGTGAGTGGGTTAGTGTGTTACTGCACTCTGTGTGTGTCTCATTATAGGGAGTGGGTCAGTGTGTTACTGCACTCTGTGTGTGTCTCATTATAGTGAACGGGTTATTGTGTTACTGCACTCTGTGTGTGTTTCTGTCTCATTATAGTGAGTGGGTCAGTGTGTTACTGCACTCTGTGTGTGTCTCTGTCTCATTATAGGGAGTGGGTGAATGTGTTACTGCACTCTGTGTGTGTCTCTGTCTCATTATAGTGAACGGGTTATTGTGTTACTGCACTCTGTGTGTGTCTCTGTCTCATTATAGTGAGTGGGTCAGTGTGTTACTGCACTCTGTGTGTGTCTCTGTCTCATTATAGGGAGTGGGTGAATGTGTTACTGCACTCTGTGTGTGTCTCTGTCTCATTATAGTGAACGGGTTATTGTGTTACTGCACTCTGTGTGTGTCTCTGTCTCATTATAGTGAACGGGTTATTGTGTTACTGCACTCTGTGTGTGTCTCTGTCTCATTATAGTGAGCGGGTTAGTGTGTTACTGCACTCAATGTGTGTCTCTGTCTCATTATAGTGAGTGGGTTAGTGTGTTACTGCACTGTGTGTGTCTCTGTCTCATTATAGGGAGTGGGTCAGTGTGTTACTGCACTCTGTGTGTGTCTCTGTCTCATTATAGTGAACGGGTTATTGTGTTACTGCACTCTGTGTGTCTCTGTCTCATTATAGTGAGTGGGTCAGTGTGTTACTGCACTCTGTGTGTGTCTCTGTCTCATTATAGGGAGTGGGTGAATGTGTTACTGCACTCTGTGTGTGTCTCTGTCTCATAGTGAACGGGTTATTGTGTTACTGCACTCTGTGTGTGTCTCTGTCTCATTATAGTGAACGGGTTAGTGTGTTACTGCACTCTGTGTGTGTCTCTGTCTCATTATAGTGAGCGGGTCAGTGTGTTACTGCACTCTGTGTGTGTCTCTGTCTCATTATAGGGAGTGGGTCAGTGTGTTACTGCACTCTGTGTGTCTCTGTCTCATAATAGGGAGTAGGTCAGTGTGTTACTGCACTCTGTGTGTGTCTCTGTCTCATTATAGTGAACGGGTTATTGTGTTACTGCACTCTGTGTGTGTCTCTGTCTCATTATAGGGAGTGGGTCAGTGTGTTACTGCACTCTGTGTGTGTCTCTGTCTCATTATAGTGAGTGGGTTAGTGTGTTACTGCACTCTGTGTGTGTCTCATTATAGGGAGTGGGTCAGTGTGTTACTGCACTCTGTGTGTGTCTCATTATAGTGAACGGGTTATTGTGTTACTGCACTCTGTGTGTGTTTCTGTCTCATTATAGTGAGTGGGTCAGTGTGTTACTGCACTCTGTGTGTGTCTCTGTCTCATTATAGGGAGTGGGTGAATGTGTTACTGCACTCTGTGTGTGTCTCTGTCTCATTATAGTGAACGGGTTATTGTGTTACTGCACTCTGTGTGTGTCTCTGTCTCATTATAGTGAGTGGGTCAGTGTGTTACTGCACTCTGTGTGTGTCTCTGTCTCATTATAGGGAGTGGGTGAATGTGTTACTGCACTCTGTGTGTGTCTCTGTCTCATTATAGTGAACGGGTTATTGTGTTACTGCACTCTGTGTGTGTCTCTGTCTCATTATAGTGAGCGGGTTAGTGTGTTACTGCACTCAATGTGTGTCTCTGTCTCATTATAGTGAGTGGGTTAGTGTGTTACTGCACTGTGTGTGTCTCTGTCTCATTATAGGGAGTGGGTCAGTGTGTTACTGCACTCTGTGTGTGTCTCTGTCTCATTATAGTGAACGGGTTATTGTGTTACTGCACTCTGTGTGTCTCTGTCTCATTATAGTGAGTGGGTCAGTGTGTTACTGCACTCTGTGTGTGTCTCTGTCTCATTATAGGGAGTGGGTTAGTGTGTTACTGCACTCTGTGTGTGTTTCTGTCTCATTATAGTGAGTGGGTCAGTGTGTTACTGCACTCTGTGTGTGTCTCTGTCTCATTATAGGGAGTGGGTGAATGTGTTACTGCACTCTGTGTGTGTCTCTGTCTCATAGTGAACGGGTTATTGTGTTACTGCACTCTGTGTGTGTCTCTGTCTCATTATAGGGAGTGGGTGAATGTGTTACTGCACTCTGTGTGTGTCTCTGTCTCATTATAGTGAACGGGTTATTGTATTACTGCACTCTGTGTGTGTCTCTGTCTCATTATAGTGAGTGGGTTAGTGTGTTACTGCACTCTGTGTGTCTCTATCTCATTATAGTGAGTGGGTCAGTGTGTTACTGCACTCTGTGTGTGTCTCTGTCTCATTATAGTGAGCGGGTCAGTGTGTTACTGCACTCTGTGTGTGTCTCTGTCTCATTATAGTGAGTGGGTTAGTGTGTTACTGCACTCTGTGTGTCTCTATCTCATTATAGTGAGCGGGTCAGTGTGTTACTGCACTCTGTGTGTGTCTCTGTCTCATTATAGGGAGTGGGTCAGTGTGTTACTGCACTCTGTGTGTCTCTGTCTCATAATAGGGAGTGGGTCAGTGTGTTACTGCACTCTGTGTGTGTCTCTGTCTCATTATAGGGAGTGGGTCAGTGTGTTACTGCACTCTGTGTGTGTCTCTGTCTCATTATAGTGAACGGGTTATTGTGTTACTGCACTCTGTGTGTCTCTGTCTCATTATAGTGAGTGGGTCAGTGTGTTACTGCACTCTGTGTGTCTCTGTCTCATTATAGGGAGTGGGTTAGTGTGTTACTGCACTGTGTGTGTGTGTGTCTCTGTCTCATTATAGGGAGTGGGTCAGTGTGTTACTGCACTCTGTGTGTGTCTCTGTCTCATTATAGTGAGCGGGTTAGTGTGTTACTGAACTCTGTGTGTCTCTGTCTCATTATAGTGAAGGGGTTATTGTGTTACTGCACTCAATGTGTGTCTCTGTCTCATTATAGTGAGTGGGTTAGTGTGTTACTGCACTCTGTGTGTCTCTGTCTCATTATAGTGAGTGGGTTAGTGTGTTACTGCACTCTGTGTGTGTCTCATTATAGGGAGTGGGTCAGTGTGTTACTGCACTCTGTGTGTGTCTCTGTCTCATTATAGTGAGTGGGTTAGTGTGTTACTGCAGTCTGTGTGTGTCTCATTATAGTGAGTGGGTTAGTGTGTTACTGCACTCTGTGTGTGTCTCATTATAGTGAGTGGGTTAGTGTGTTACTGCACTCTGTGTGTCTCTGTCTCATTATAGGGAGTGGGTCAGTGTGTTACTGCACTCTGTGTGTGTCTCTGTCTCATTATAGTGAACGGGTTATTGTGTTACTGCACTCTGTGTGTGTCTCTGTCTCATTATAGGGAGTGGGTGAATGTGTTACTGCACTCTGTGTGTCTTTATCTCATTACATGAGCGGGTTAGTGTGTTACTGCACTCTGTGTGTGTCTCTGTCTCATTATAGTGAACGGGTTATTGTGTTACTGCACTCTGTGTGTGTCTCTGTCTCATTATAGTGAGTGGGTCAGTGTGTTACTGCACTCTGTGTGTCTCTGTCTCATTATAGTGAGTGGGTTAGTGTGTTACTGTACTCTGTGTAATGGGCAATTTACACTGTACCACTTTGAGCCAATGAAGTAATGAGGAGCTTAGACACATGATGACAGCTGGCATAGCTGTGGCACGTATGTCCAAAATTTGAATTTGAAAGTACTTGAAGCTGTTTTGTATAATGTGTGGAATATATTTTGAAAACAAGGCATTTTGTACATTTGTTCTGACAAAAACAATGGTACATTCATGTTTCACAGGTGTTATGCTTCAAAGTTATTTTCCTATGGCAACAAAAAACGTTTGTCCTTCTTTTCTTACACACCCAGAAAAATGCTCGAGCAGATCCAGATGCGAAGGTGGGAGCAGGAAAGGGGGGTTAGGTGTGGCCAAGTAGATGGAATTACAGGAACCAAACAGACCTTGTCAACTGAAGAAAAGTACAGTGGCTGCGTTAGATGGGGGTAGGGATAGAAGGGACTATGGTCATGCCATAATGATTGAGCTGTGCCTGTACTTGTTTAAGGCTGCTGAGGAATGAGCTGGTCTCATTATCATATCAAACAGGTACATAACAGTGAAATACAGGACCATTATAAACAATACGCATCCAACACTCAGTACACACGCTACACTCAGTTAGGATGTTTAAAAATGTCAGCATGTGTAATTATACCAGCTAACATCAATTTGTGTAAAGAAGTTACCTGTAGAATCATAGGAGTCAGCTCTATGGGGGCTGAGGGGGCATTAGCAACAACTACCAACATCTACGCTCGGGAGTTTTAAATCATATAGTAGGAAGTGGGGAGTAACACAAGCCCCCACAAACATTGTAAGACTTGTCCCTTATGTGTACAATGCTGATGTCCTGTATTATCCTTGCTGTGCTATCTACACTGAGCAATCTGGACCAGAAAGCGTTACAAACAGAGCACAGTCCATATTACACAGCTGTTTAGGGTGAAGGTGCCATTAGATTAAGAATGACTTATTATCCTTTCATTTACAGGGAACACAGAGTATTTTGCTGTGGAACATATCACTGTTATAAAGTAAGAATACCAGATTTCAAAATGAGATTTACTTTCTGTAATGTTTCCATGTAATTAGTTTCTGTAATGCTTCCATGTTAGTGGTCCATCCGCCAGTTTCCGGTCATTGCCACACCTTAAACACACTGTAAAACGTGTGCACAAATGATGATACAAGAGGATGTATCACAATTTCCCCCAGCTCTCTTACAAAGTAAAACATTGGGTCTATTTCTTCATATTCCCTCCTCTGTGGAAAGCTTCTATACAGTAACTGTCACGTAGAAAATGAACCAGGAAAGGACAGGCAGAAATGCAATAACACCTATAATCTCTTTCGCAATACACAGTGGTGACTTTCTGCGGCTGATATGTCAGTGTGTGAGGTCTGGGAAGGGACAGTCTGTCAGACACCACACCTACTGTACCTGTGCACTGGCATGAACTGACCCAGGGACCTGGTAGGGTAACTCCTTGGCTGTCTTGTGAGACTTTGGCAGCAAGAACGGATAGGAAAGGGAACGGTACTTAGGCTTCATGATCTAAAACAGAAGATCAAATGACTTAAGTAATCTGGCATACAATAAAATAGCAGAAGACATGAAGCAGAGCTGGTAAGGAGAATATGTACACTAGAACACCACTGAAATACACACCTTTGTGAAGTTCCAGCGTTGAATAAAATGCCTTGCAACATCACGTGCTGCTCTTCCATGTACTACAGAAGAAATGTCATGCCAGGGCATTCTAGGTGTTTGGTACCTGTCAATGAAGTCTAAACAGAGAGGTGAATGCTGACATATACAGTAGTACTTGCATAAAGAATACAAAACAGGACAGACAGGACTTTCTCTTTGGACTACAGCAGATTCAAGTAAACAGGTTGGTCTTACATTTACAAAAAAAAATTGCCCCTTTAAATCTTGAGAAATAGGCCGCAACTCCCAGGCTGTACATTTGGACCCAGATCAGGTGGACACTGGATCCCATGGAAACAGTACACTGGATTTCATTCTAAATTGTATATAGGAAGTGATTATTGGGCCATGCATGCAACCAGTAAAAAACATATTATTTAATAACAACTTTAGATAGTGACAAATTACAGATACCAGTGGAAAAGATATATTTTTAAAGGCACATGCATTTAGTTCTAAACATAGAAATAGTAATATAACATCAAAGTAATATGTATTAGACAATATAAACCAAACAGATAACAACGCATGATGTGTTTATCCTTTTATATTCTTAAACATGTTTGTTCATATAAAATGTAAATGAACGTAATCTGGCCTATAATGGCCCAGGATACATAGCTCACTGCATTTTGAATTCTCTGCTCAGATCACAGCAAACTGACCTGACAATACACAACACATGTAATTTATTATCACATGCTATGATTCTGATTGTTTGATTAAATAAAATAAGATTTTACTCACCGGTAAATCTATTTCTTGTAGTCAGTAGTGGATGCTGGGGACTCCGTAAGGACCATGGGGATTAGCGGCTCCGCAGGAGACTGGGCACAACTAAAGAAAGCTTTAGGACTACCTGGTGTGCACTGGCTCCTCCCACCAAGACCCTCCTCCAGACCTCAGTTAGGATACTGTGCCCGGAAGAGCTGACACAATAAGGAAGGATTTTGAATCCCGGGTAAGACTCATACCAGCCACACCAATCACACCGTATAACTCGTGATACTATACCCAGTTAACAGTATGATAACAACTGAGCCTCTTAACAGATGGCTCAACAATAACCCTTTAGTTAGGCAATAACTATATACAAGTATTGCAGACAATCCGCACTTGGGATGGGCGCCCAGCATCCACTACGGACTACGAGAAATAGATTTACCGGTGAGTAAAATCTTATTTTCTCTAACGTCCTAAGTGGATGCTGGGGACTCCGTAAGGACCATGGGGATTATACCAAAGCTCCCAAACGGGCGGGAGAGTGCGGATGACTCTGCAGCACCGAATGAGCAAACTTTAGGTCCTCCTCAGCCAGGGTATCAAACTTGTAGACTCTTGCAAGAGTGTTTGAACCCGACCAAGTAACAGCTCGGCAAATTTGTAAAGCCGACACCCCTCGGGCAGCCGCCCAAGAAGAGCCCACTTTCCTCGTGGAATGGGCTTTCACAGATTTAGGGTGCGGCAGTCCAGCCGCAGAATGTGCAAGTTGAATCGTGCTACAGATCCAGCGAGCAATAGTCTGCTAAGAAGCAGGAGCACCCAGCTTGTTGGGTGCATACAGGATAAATAGCAAGTCAGTTTTCCTGACTCCAGCCGTCCTGGAAACATATACTTTTCAGGGCCCTGACTACGTCCAGAAACTTGGAATCCTCCAAGTCCCAAGTAGCCGCAGGCACCACAATAGGTTGGTTCACATGAAAAACTGCTACCACCTTAGGAAGGAATTGGGAACGAGTCCTCAATTCCGCCTTATCCATATAAAATACAGATAAGAGCTTTTGACAAAGCCGCCAATTCTGATACACGCCTGGCCGACGCCAAGGCCCACAGCATGACCACTTTCCACGTGAGGTATTGTAGCTCCACGGATTTAAGTGGCTCAACTCAATGCGACTTCAGGAAATCCAACACTACGTTGAGATCCCAAGGTGCCACTGGAGGCACAAATGGGGGCTGACTATGCAGCACTCCCTTAACAAAAGTCTGAACTTCAGGCAATGAAGCCAGTTCTATTTTGGAAGAAAATCGATAGAGCCGAAATCTGGACCTTAATGGAACCCAATTTTAGGCCCATAGTCACCTCTGACTTGTAGGAAGTGCAGAAATCGACCTAGCTGAAATTCCTCCTTTGGGGCCTTACTGGCCTCACAGCACGCAACATATTTCCGCCATATGCGGTGATAATGGTTTGCGTTCACTTCTTTCCTAGCTTTAAATAGCGTAGGGATAACTGATAACTTCCTCCGGAATGCCTTTTTCCTTCAGGATCCGGCGTTCAACCGCCATGCCGTCAAACGCAGCCGCGGTACGTCTTGGAACAGACAGGCCCCCTGCTGCAGCAGGTCCTGTCTGAGCGGCAGAGGCCATGGGTCCTCTGAGATCATTTCTTGGAGTTCTGGGTAACAAGCTCTTCTTGGCCACCCGGAACAATGAGTATAGTTCTTACTCCTCTCCTTCTTATTATTCTCATTACCCTGGGTATGAGAGGCAGAGAAGGGAACACATATACCGACTGGTACACCCACGGTGTTACCAGAGCGTCCACAGCTATCGCCTGAGGGTCCCTTGACCTGGCGCAATATCTTTGTAGCTTTTTGTTGAGGCGGGACGCCATCATGTCCACCTGTGGCCTTTCCCCACGGTGTACAATCATTTGGAAGACTTCTGGATGAAGTCCCCACTCTCCCAGGTGGAGGTCGTGTCTGCTGAGAAAGTCTGCTTCTCAGTTGTCCACTCCGGGAATGAACACTGCTGACAGTGCTAACACATGATTTTCCGCCCATCGGAGAATCCTTGTGGCTTCTGCCATCGCCATCCTGCTTCTCGTGCCGCCCTGTCGGTTTACATGAGCGACCGCCGTGATGTTGTCTGACTGGATCAGCACCGGCCGGTGTTGAAGCAGGGGTCTAGCCTGACTTAGGGCATTGTAAATGGCCCTTAGTTCCAGAACATTTGTGTGTAGGGAAGTCTCCTGACTTTTCCATAAGCCTTGGAAGTTTCTTCCCTGTGTGACTGCCCCCCAGCCTTGAAGGCTGGCATCCGTGGTCACCAGGACCCAGTCCTGTATGCCGAATCTGCGGCCCCCTAGAAGATGAGCCCTCTGCAGTCACCACCACAGCGACACCCTGGCCCTTGGAGACAGGGTTATCCGCCGATGCATCTGAGGATGCGACCCGGTACACTTGTCCAACAGATCCCACTGGAAGATCCTTGCATGGGACTTGGCGAATGGAAATTCTTCGTAAGAAGCTACCATCTTTTCCTAGGCTCGCGTGCCTTGATGCACCGATACCTGTATTTGTATTAGGAGGTCTCCGTCTAGAGACGCCAACTCCTTGGACTTCTCCTCCAGGAGAAACCCTTTTTATCCTGTTCTGTGTCCAGAACCATACCCAGGAACAGTAGACGCGTCGTAGGAACCAGCTGCGACTTTGGAATATTCAGAATCCAGCCGTGCTGTTGTAGCACTTCCCGAGATAGTGCTACTCCGACGAACAACTGCTCCCTGGACCTCGCCTTTATAAGGAGATCGTCCAAGTACGGGATAAGTACTTCGGTCATTACCTTGGTAAATACCTTCGGTGCCGGGGACAGACCAACGGCAACGTCTGGAATTGGTAATGACAATCCTGTACCACAATTTTGAGGTACACCTGGTGAAGAGGGTAAATAGGGACATGCAGGTAAGTATCCTTGATGTCCAGTGATACCCTGAAATTTTCCAGGCTTGCAATAATTGCCCTGAGCGATTCCATTTTGAACTTGAACCTTCGTATATAAGTGTTCAAGGATTTCAATTTTAGAATGGGTCTCACCGAACCGTCTGGTTTCGGTACCACAACATTTTGGAATAGTAACCCCGGCCTTGTTGAAGGAGGGGTACCTTGATTTCACCTGCTGGAAGTACAGCTTGTGAATTGCCGCCAGTACTACCTTTCTCCGAGGGCAGCAGGCAAGGCTGATGTGAGGCAACGGCGAGGGGGAGTCGTCTCGAACTCCAGCCTGTATCCCTGTGATACTACTTGCAGAACCTAGGGATCCACCTGTGGGCAAGCCCACCTGGTCCCTGCAGCTCCCGAGACGCGCCCCCACCGCACCTGTCTCCACCTGTGGAGCCCCAGCGTCATGCGGTGGACTCAGAGGAAGCGAGGGAAGATATTTGATCCTGGGAACTGGCTGACTGGTGCAGCTTTTTCCTTCTTCCCTTGTCTCTGTGCAGAAAGGAAGCGCCTTTGACCCGCTTGCTTTTCTGAAGCCGAAAGGACTGTACCTGAAAATACGGTGCTTTCTTAGGCTTTTGTGAGGAAACCTGAGGTAAAAAATTTTCTTCCCAGCTGTTGCTGTGGATACGAGGTCCCAGAGACCATCCCCAAACAATTCCTCACCCTTATAAGGCAGAATCTCCATGTGCCTTTTAAATGCAGCATCACCTGTCCACTGCCGGGTTTCTAATACCCTCCTGGCAGAATGGACATTGCATTAATTCTGGATGCCAGCCGGCAAATATCCCTCTGTGCATCCTTTTTTATATATATAAGACAACGTCTTAAATATGCTCAATGTTAGCAAAATATTATCCCTGTCTTAGCGTATTAATATTATCTGACAGGGTATCAGACCACGCTGCAGCAGCACTATTTATGCTGAGGCAATTGCAGGTCTCAGTATATAACCTGAGTGTGTAAATACAGACTTCAGGATCGCCTCCTGCTTTTTATCAGCAGGTTCCTTCAAGGTGGCCGTATCCTAAGACGGCAGTGCCACCTTTTGACAACGTGTGAGCGCCTTATCCACCTTAAGGGATATCTCCCAACGTGACCTATCCTCTGGCGGGAAAGGGTACGCCATCAGTAACTTTTTAGAAATTACCAGTTTCTTATCGGGGGAAACCACGCTTCTTTACACACTTCATTCATTCATCTGATGGGGGAACAAAACACTGGCTGCTTTTTCTCCCCAAAAATAAAACCCCTTTTATGTGGTACTTGGGTTCATGTCAGAAAATGCGTAACACATTTTTCATTGCCGAGATCATGTAACCGATGTTCCTAGTGGATTGTGTATATGTCTCAACCTCGTCGCCACTGGAGTCAGACTCCGTGTCGACATCTGTGTCTGCCATCTGAGGTAACGGGCGTTTTTTGAGCCCCTGATGGCCTTTGAGACGCCTGGGCAGGCGCGGGCTGAGAAGCCGGCTGTCACACAGCTGTTACGTCATCCAGCCTTTTATGTAAGGAGTTGACACTGTCGGTTAATACCTTCCACCTATCCATCCACTCTGGTGTCGGCCCCACAGGGGGCGACATCCCATTTATCGGCCTCTGCTCCGCCTCCACGTAACCTTCCTCATCCAACATGTCGACACAGCCGTACCGACACACCGCACACACACAGGGAATGCTCTGACTGAGGACAGGACCCCACAAAGTCCTTTGGGGAGACAGAGAGAGAGTATGCCAGCACACACCAGAGCGCTATATAATGCAGGGATTAACACTATAACTGAGTGATTTTTCCCCAAATAGCTGCTTGTATACATATATTGCGCCTAAATTTAGTGCCCCCCCTCTCTTTTTAACCCTTTGAGCCTGAAAACTACAGGGGAGAGCCTGGGGAGCTGTCTTCCAGCTGCACTGTGAAGAGAAAATGGCGCCAGTGTGCTGAGGGAGAAGCCCCGCCCCTTTTTCAACTGACTTTCTCCCGCTTTTTCTGGAATACTGGCAGGGGTAATTTTACATCTATATAGCCTCTAGGACTATATATGATGTAGATTTGCCAGCCAAGGTGTCATATATTGCCCTCAGGGCGCCCCCCCCAGCGCCCTGCACCCATCAGTGACCGGAGTGTGAGGTGTACATGAGGAGCAATGGCGCACAGCTGCAGTGCTGTGCGTTACCTTGGTGAAGACCGAAGTCTTCTGCCGCCGATTTTCCGGACTCTTCATGCTTCTGGCTCTGTAAGGGGGACGGCGGCGCGGCTCCGGGAACGAACACCAAGGTCGGGTCCTGCGGTCGATCCCTCTGGAGCTAATGGTGTCCAGTAGCCTAAGAAGCCCAAACTACCACCTGTTAGGTAGGTTCGCTTCTTCTCCCCTTAGTCCCTCGCTGCAGTGAGTCTGTTGCCAGCATATACTTTCTTTCTAGGAGCTCAGGAGAGCCCCTAGTGTGCATCCAGCTCAGCCGGGCACAAGAATCTAACTGAGGTCTGGAGGAGGGTCTTGGTGGGAGGAGCCAGTGCACACTAGGTAGTCCTAAAGCTTTCTTTAGTTATGCCCAGTCTCCTGCGGAGCCGCTAATCCCCATGGTCCTTACGGAGTCCCCAGCATCCACTTAGGACGTTAGAGAAATATATTTGCATAAAATGATTAACAAAATAATTAAAATACATATTAGCCAAAAGGCTGCTCCAATTCCTAGCCAAGTCAAGCACTCTTTGGCCACTATGCAATTAGCTGTTGGTAATTTACTGCCGCTAATGAATCAGCCCAGAGCTATCCAATAAGCCCTGATAAGCAGCATTTATCGAGGATTATGCTGTGTATGTGCCTCAGGCACCCAAAGCATTATCTGCAATAAGTAGCTGCCGAAGACCCATTTTTTTCGCGATTACGCATGGGTCTGGGAATTTATTCTGGATCCCATGTGTTATCAGGTCATTTATCGGGTCAGTTACTGCACGATAAAAGCAGGCTATAATTGGATAGCCTGATAATACTATCAGGCTATCTTAGACCATTTTTGCTGTGCAGTAAATTATCAGCGCCAATTGCATACCATCCTTTATATTATTTTACTTTAAGCTTTCAGATTTAAAGTGGACGAATTAGTGGAACAAGACCTCCTCCAAGATTCAAGCTGTCCCTGTAAACTCAACCTTTCAGGAAATGTATTTAATTCTGTTCCTAACCTCCACCGGATGTGCTACGCAACCACCACCCCTCACACAGTTCTCTCAAAATGTGCATTTACTGTTCTATATTCTTATGCTCATGCTCTGAGCCTCAAACCAACAGCGAGGTGTGACTACCGTACAGTGGGCCTAATTCAGACCTGACCGTAGCAGCAAATTTGTTAGCTAATGTGCAAAACCATGTGCACTGGAGGGGAGGGGGGGCGGGGGTGTATAAAAACTGAAATCTACAGTAAATTGCAGTGTAAAAATAAAGCAGACAGTATTTACCCTGCACAGAAACAATATAACCCACCCAAATCTCATTATTACTGTAATAGTGAAAAAACAGTAACCGGAAGGAGTACTGATGTAATATCATAAAATTATCATCATTATTACAGTATTGTGTTATCTTTATAAATCTGCTCCTCAACATCTGATCAAAACCCAATTAACACTTTAAAAGACTCTACTATCATCAAATGGTCCTCACGTCACACCTGTATATGAGTTAGAGCAGGACTAGCATCTCGTGCTCACCTGTCAATAACTTGACAGATGTGAGGATCAATATCGGTGCATCCATGTTAGGTGTCTTACACATGTATCAAAAATATTATCATATACATATAGTTGCTTTGTTCTTGTTTGCATAAAGATGTGGTGTATCTATATTGTCTGACGAACTGAACTAAGTAGTGTGGTAAACTCTCCAGCTAATCTGGATTAGTTAGCCAATAAACAGTGTCACTTCAGATAAAAACTTTTCCCTGCTTCTATCAATGTCTAACATGGTGCAATGTACTTTGCTAATAGCATTATGAAACTGGGAAACTGTAAGGTAGCATGGTAATCATTTACGACTCAGTAACTTACCATCAAAGGGCTTATCCAGCTGTACCCAGTCTTTGAAGACAAAGTTGCAATAGTCTTTTCCGTGCCAGAATCGGGTTTCCCCAAGAAGTTCTCCCACACCTGTCTGTAAACTACGAACAGATCCCCTGTCTGCAAACAGCACAGATACACTATCAGCGTACAGTAATAGCAGCACTGTGCATAGGGTGAAAACGTTTGGCAAATAGTTTTTTTTTCAAACTACCAATAAATAATATACTCCTCAGACAAGTTATTTTAATGAAACGTCAAACTTAATCCTCCGTCCATGTATGTAACTGAATAAAACCTGAACATTAAAGGTAACAGTAAATAACAATACAAACAAATAAACACTGGCAGCGGTTCACACTTTAACTAAATAAGATAAATTGCTCAATAAGTAGTGAAGATCACATGCCAACACCAACATAGTAAAGCCGCTTGCATGGAAGGCACTTAAAAGAAATCGGTGTTGAGTTACAAGATGTTCAACAAGAGCCACCACTAACACAATTAGCACAGGCTTTAGACTTGGAATTAGTTTTATCCACAATATTTATACCAAAGTCAACACTGCAGGGCATATGCAATTTAGCCATGTTATTGTACACTGACAAACTATCTGGGAAAACATTCAAGATGATCTATTGTTTCACTTCAATACAAAGAACACAGTTCTATAACAATAGCGTATCTTATAATTTCCTTTCCATCTCGGAAGTTGTATTTTCATTATAGGGCTCACCCCCAAAGCAAATATGGCTGCAATTATACTGACTGCGCCGATGAGGGCCAAACACCCCTGCTGTAGAGGGGAAATGACTGATGTGACGTTTTAACATACCATGTGTGTGTAATTTTATTTTCTTATTTCATATATAATGTCTGCTGCCAAAATGAGTGTGCTGTATGCGACGGTGAGCACCATGTATATGATGGTGGATATGCCGACACCTGCAGTGTCATACTGATTGACACTGCTGATTTTGCATAGTAGCACTGTGGACTTGCGATGACGGGAGCACTCAAGACAGTGAGGTTACCAGAGATAATTGTGTCATTGGGAGGACATACAAGGTTTTGGAACACTGTATGGGTATCTACATGTGCATCAAATACCCACCCAACAATTATAGTGAGGATGTTGGCACCTTCCAGGAGGAAGTCAGCAATGAATACTAAATTTCACACTGTGGGTTGATTTGTATGTTCAGCCACTATAACACTTTCAGACAGAAGCCGGGGCATGGACCATGTTTTTTTTCCAGGTTTTTGATCACGGGTTGGACTTGGGTCAGAGCTCCAATCCCCCTTTCACACTACAGCTTGAACACAAGTTATTCCTGGGTCTACCTCTTTCACACTGAACCCAGGTCAGGTGGCTAGCCAGGAGGCTGCATGGCCTGCGTCCCAGGACTCCGTTCAGCACCCCGCGCCTGCCAGTGCTGACAGCATGGCCCCAGTAATGTCAGGAAGCCATTCTAACCATAGTGTCAGCATGTTATAGTTTTAAAAGAAAAAACTGAAAACAGCAATCAGTACGTGACCTACGCACTATTGGGGAAACTGTGCAAACAGTGCAGAACAGGAACAGTACTGGGTACTGGTGCTTGGGATATGCTGGTAGGCTACTCTGACCGAGACATATATACTACGGCATGTTACAGAAAGAAGGACAAAAAGAGACAAGTCACTTAAGTGGGCACAGTGCCCGTAGCAATGCAGCTGGCTCTTATAACTGTGCACTCTACGGTACAGTGCCGTCTGCCGGATGTAGACCTAGACAGCAGCATTGACCTGGACACCACTCAGGTTCAGGGAGGCAGGCGGCCCGGGGTGAGATGGCCAGCAGTTCAGAGGCTGTGTGCGGGGACTTTCACACAGCAGTTGATTGTGTACTGCACAGCGGCCCGTCCCTTCAGCCAATCAGCGCACTAGCGCGACTCAGGTTGATAAAACCGGGTCACACCCTTTTAGACCCAGGTATATCCTTGGTAGCGACCTGGGTCGAGAACCCGGCAATTTTGAGCTTGGATAATCCTTTCACACAGAAAAAGGACCCAGAGTGACCCAGCTTGCCCCGGCAACTTCCCGAGTCCTTTTCTTTGTCTGAAAGGGATGTAACAGATTATTTTTAAAATGCAGTTCTGTTCTGTCGATCCGAGTTATGCTGATGATTCATAAACAAAAATATGCAGTAAATGTTACATTCTGAACTGTGTATTAGATAACGCTGCCTCAATAAATGATGACTGGATGGAGCCCATAGTTACAAAGGAAATGTAAATGTGATCTATTGTATTGGAACAATTCCAAAATTCTTATTTCATTTCTAAGCAGAATTTTTTTTTTTTATATTGTTAGCTAAGACTCCCCAAAAAGCAGCCCAGGATATTAGTAGCGTTACCCACACACCACCATGCTATGTAATAAAGTTCACTCACCAGTCTGAAACTGAGTGAACCTTTGCGCAGAGGAATGAAACAACTTCCGATGTGGTTTAAAATTATGGAATAATTTCTGTTGACTACTGTGAGTATACTCTGAGATAAAGCCTGAAGAAAGGGAGAGGCTCTTTTTATACTGTAACTAAAAACAATGGGCTCTTTGTAGACTGAAAACATTTGCTGCACACGCACAAGGAGGTGTAGGCACCATATCACATATTGGTGCAAGTGGGCAACCATCCTGTACGGTGCAGTTCTAGGTATATTACATCAAAGATGATTGGCTTGTTTCACCACTGAGTGGAGATGGATAAAGAGTGATAAAGTACCAGCCAACCAGCTCCTAACTGTTATTTTTTAAACACAGCCTTTGACATGGCAGTTAGGAAGCTGATTGGCTGGTACTTTATCATTCTTTATCCATCTCCAATTTATCACTTTTTAAGGCTTAATACATTTGGGTTTGAAAAATGACAGTTTGGAGCTGGCTGGTTGGGCTTTTATCACTCTCCAATGCTTAGTACATAGACCCCTATTTGTTTATTCCACCTGTATTACCTACCACCAATAGTAGGAAGAAAATTCTGACTTTAAGGTGAATAAGAATTAATCTGAAATGTTGGGGCCTCCATACTGCGAACAGGTTGTTTTCCAAGCAATGGTGAGCTTCCCCACCATCACTCATTGGGAAGGTGACCAATAAAATAGATCCTGTATATGCAAAGTCAGCATATTTTAAAATGTGGACATTAAAGCCCATCGTACTAATATGTGAATAACAGGCTGCTGAAGAGAATGTACTGGCCCATGTTTTACCATAATTACAATGCACAGTACTGTGCAATAATTCACAGCAACCAGACAAGTTATTGGATATAGATATCTATAAATGTTCAACTGTTTTTTGACCACATACACACGATCTAGCTGAGCAAATTTCTTGAATTATGAAGATTACAATTTTGTGTTTTAAAAACATAGGTGCTCTACAGTATGTGCTATTTACACTCTGCTGTTACATTAACTTTGGTTCCATTCACCGTTCAGACATTAACAATGTTGTGTTGTATGCTGCGAACAACAAAATCAGCAAATAAACTCAATATCATAGAGTAAATATAAGAGAAATACATACGGGACTGGCTGTCTATGCTGCTGACGCTGTCCGCATGCTGGAGGTTGTTTTTGTGGAGCTGCTTATACAGGCTGAACCCTGCAAACTTTCTGGATTTTCCCATTCCTCGAATCTTGGAGCTATCCACCACTTCTTCACCTTGCTTAGGTTGTAACTGGAAGCTGATCTTCCCCTGAGACTGGTCCTTACCATTCAGAGCCTGAGTGGAGCCCGATAGGACCTAACAACACAGTCTGTTTACTAGTCATGTTATACCAAAGCACTGCAGTCAGCAGTGCCCTCTAGCTATAACCGTCCATTGTACTCAGGTGAACATTATCATCCTTTTATAACCACCTCATTTACTGCAGTACACAACACCATAAACTTACAGCCACCTAATGCCCTGAAGTAAACATTTAAAACATTGCCCAATTCCACAGCATTACGAGTATTGCAACTGACCCCCCCCCCAATATACAAGTGGGGAGAAAAAATAAGATTTTACTTACCGATAAATCTATTTCTCGTAGTCCGTAGTGGATGCTGGGGACTCCGTCAGGACCATGGGGAATAGCGGCTCCGCAGGAGACAGGGCACAAAAGTAAAAGCTTTAGGATCAGGTGGTGTGCACTGGCTCCTCCCCCTATGACCCTCCTCCAAGCCTCAGTTAGGATACTGTGCCCGGACGAGCGTACACAATAAGGAAGGATTTTGAATCCCGGGTAAGACTCATACCAGCCACACCAATCACACTGTACAACCTGTGATCTGAACCCAGTTAACAGCATGATAACAGCGGAGCCTCTGAAAAGATGGCTCACAACAATAATAACCCGATTTTTGTAACAATAACTATGTACAAGTATTGCAGACAATCCGCACTTGGGATGGGCGCCCAGCATCCACTACGGACTACGAGAAATAGATTTATCGGTAAGTAAAATCTTATTTTCTCTGACGTCCTAGTGGATGCTGGGGACTCCGTCAGGACCATGGGGATTATACCAAAGCTCCCAAACGGGCGGGAGAGTGCGGATGACTCTGCAGCACCGAATGAGAGAACTCCAGGTCCTCTTTAGCCAGGGTATCAAATTTGTAGAATTTTACAAACGTGTTCTCCCCCGACCACGTAGCTGCTCGGCAGAGTTGTAATGCCGAGACCCCTCGGGCAGCCGCCCAGGATGAGCCCACCTTCCTTGTGGAATGGGCCTTGACAGATTTAGGCTGTGGCAGGCCTGCCACAGAAAGTGCAAGTTGAAATGTGCTACAAATCCAACGAGCAATCGTCTGCTTAGAAGCAAGAGCACCCAGTTTGTTGGGTGCATACAGGATAACAGCAAGTCAGTTTTCCTGACTCCAGCCGTCCTGGAAACCTATATTTTCAGGGCCCTGACAACATCTAGCAACTTGGAGTCCTCCAAGTCCCTAGTAGCCGCAGGTACCACAATAAGCTGGTTCAGGTGAAACGCTGACACCACCTTAGGAAGAAACTGGGGACGAGTCCGCAGCTCTGCCCTGTCCGAATGGACAATCAGATATGGCTTTTGTGAGACAAAGCCGCCAATTCTGACACTCGCCTGGCCGAGGCCAGGGCCAACAGCATGGTCACTTTTCATGTGAGATATTTCAAATCCACAGATTTGAGCGGTTTAAAATGTGATTTGAGGAATCCCAGAACTACCTTGAGATCCCACAGTGCCACTGGAGGCACAAAAAGGGGGTTGTATATGCAATACTCCCTTGACAAACTTCTGGACTTCAGGAACTGAAGCCAAATCTTTCTGGAAGAAAATTGACAGGGCCGAAATTTGAACCTTAATGGACCCCAATTTGAGGCCCATAGACACTCCTGTTTGCAGGAAATGCAGGAATCGACCGAGTTGAAATTTCTTCGTGGGGCCTTCCTGGCCTCACACCACGCAACATATTTTCGCCACATGTGGTGATAATGTTTTGCGGTCACCTCCTTCCTGGCTTTGACCAGGGTAGGAATGACCTCTTCCGGAATGCCTTTTTCCCTTAGGATCTGGCGTTCCACCGCCATGCCGTCAAACGCAGCCGCGGTAAGTCTTGGAACAGACCTGGTACTAGCTGAAGCAAGTCCCTTCTTAGCGGCAGAGGCCATGAGTCCTCTGTGAGCATTTCTTGAAGTTCCGGGTGCCACGTCCTTCTTGGCCAATCCGGAGCCACGCGTATAGTTCTTACTCCTCTACGTCTTATAATTCTCAGTACCTTGGTTATGAGAAGCAGAGGAGGGAACACATACACCGACTGGTACACCCACGGTGTTACCAGAACGTCCACAGATATTGCTTGAGGGTCTCTTGACCTGGCGCAATACCTGTCCAGTTTTTTGTTCAGGCGGGACGCCATCATGTCCACCTTTGGTCTTTCCCAATCATGTGGAATACTTCCCGATGAAGTCCCCACTCTCCCGGGTGGAGGTCGTGCCTGCTGAGGAAGTCTGCTTCCCAGTTGTCCACTCCCGGAATGAACACTGCTGACAGTGCTATCACATGATTTTTCGCCCAGCGAAGAATCCTTGCAGTTTCTGCCATTGCCCTCCTGCTTCTTGTGCCGCCCTGTCTGTTTACGTGGGCGACTGCCGTGATGTTGTCCCACTGGATCAATACCGGCTGACCTTGAAGCAGAGGTCTTGCTAAGCTGAGAACATTGTAAATTGCCCTTAGCTCCAGTATATTTATGTGGAGAGAAGTCTCCAGACTTGATCACACTCCCTGGAAATTTTTTCCCTGTGTGACTGCTCCCCAGCCTCTCAGGCTGGCATCCGTGGTCACCAGGACCCAGTCCTGAATGCCGAATCTGCGGCCCTTTAGTAGATGAGCACTCTGCAGCCACC
The DNA here is from genome assembly GCF_028390025.1 of Pseudophryne corroboree. NCBI lineage: Eukaryota > Metazoa > Chordata > Amphibia > Anura > Myobatrachidae > Pseudophryne > Pseudophryne corroboree. The sequence continues at coordinate 299,061,580 of NC_086447.1, forward strand.
GCAGAAGAAACACCCTTGTCCTTGGAGACAGGGTTATCCGCTGATGCATCTGAAGATGCGATCCGGACCATTTTTCCAGCAGATCCCACTGAAAAGTTCTTGCGTGAAATCTACCGAATGGAATCGCTTCGTAAGAAGCCACCATTTTTCCCAGGACCCTTGTGCAATGATGCACTGACACTTTTCCTGGTTTTAGGAGGTTCCTGACTAGCTCGGATAACTCCCTGGCTTTCTTCTCCGGGAGAAACACCTTTTTCTGGACTGTGTCCAGAATCATCCCTAGGAACAGCAGACGTGTCGTCGGAAACAGCTGCGGTTTTGGAATATTTAGAATCCACCCGTGCTGTCGTAGAACTACTTGAGATAGTGCTACTCCGACCTCCAACTGTTCTCTGGACCTTGCCCCTATCAGGAGATCGTCCATTTTCTTTGAAGAAGAATCATAATTTCGGCCATTACCTTGGTAAGGACCCGGGGTGCCGTGGACAATCCAACCGGCAGCGTCTGAAACTGATAGTGACAGTTCTGTACCACGAACCTGAGGTACCCTTGGTGAGAAGGGCAAATTGGGACATGGAGGTAAGCATCCCTGATGTCCCGGGACACCATATAGGACACCATATAGTCCCCTTCTTCCTGGTTCGCTATCACTGCTCTGAGTGACTCCATCTTGATTTGAACCTTTGTATGTAAGTGTTCAACTATTTCAGATTAAGAATAGGTCTCACCGAGCCGTCTGGCTTCAGTACCACAATATAGTGTGGAATAATACCCCTTTCCTTGTTGTAGGAGGGGTACTTTGATTATCACCTGCTGGGAATACAGCTTGTGAATTGTTTCCACTACTGCCTCCCTGTCGGAGGGAGACGTTGGTAAAGCAGACTTCAGGAACCTGCGAGGGGGAGACGTCTCGAATCTCCAATCTGTACCCCTGGGATACTACTTGTAGGATCCAGGGGTCCACTTGCGAGTGAGCCCACTGCGTGCTGAAACTCTTGAGACGACCCCCCCCCCCCCCCACCGCACCCGAGTCCGCTTGTACGGCCCCAGCGTCATGCTGAGGACTTGGCAGAAGCGGTGGAGGGCTTCTGTTTCTGGGAATGGGCTGCCTGCTGCAGTCTTCTTCCCTTTCCTCTATCCCATGGCAGATATGACTGGCCTTTTGCCCGCTTGCCCTTATGGGGACGAAAGGACTGAGGCTGAAAAGACGTTGTCTTTTTCTCCTTTATACGGCAATACTTCCATGTGCCGTTTGGAATCTGCATCACCTGACCACTGTCATGTCCATAAACAACTTCTGGCAGATATGGACATCGCACTTACTCTTGATGCCAGAGTGCAAATATCCCTCTGTGCATCTCGCATATATAGAAATGCATCCTTTAAATGCTCTATAGTCAATAAAATACTGTCCCTGTCAAGGGTATCAATATTTTCAGTCAGGGAATCCGACCAAGCCACCCCAGCGCTGCACATCCAGGCTGAGGCGATCGCTGGTCGCAGTATAACACCAGTATGTGTGTATATACTTTTTAGGATATTTTCCAGCCTCCTATCAGCTGGCTCCTTGAGGGCGGCCCTATCTGGAGACGGTACCGCCACTTGTTTTGATAAGCGTGTGAGCGCCTTATCCACCCTAAGGGGTGTTTCCCAACGCGCCCTAACTTCTGGCGGGAAAGGGTATACCGCCAATAATTTTCTATCGGGGGAAACCCACGCATCATCACACACTTCATTTAATTTATCTGATTCAGGAAAAACTACAGGTAGTTTTTTCACACTCCACATAATACCCTTTTTTGTGGTACTTGTAGTATCAGAAATATGTAACACCTCCTTCATTGCCCTTAACAAGTAACGTGTGGCCCTAAAGGAAAATACGTTTGTTTCTTCACCGTCGACACTGGAGTCAGTGTCCGTGTCTGTGTCTGTGTCGACCGACTGAGGTAAAAGGACGTTTTAACGCCCCTGACGGTGTTTGAGACGCCTGAACAGGTACTAATTGGTTTGCCGGCCGTCTCATGTCGTCAACCGACCTTGCAGCGTGTTGACATTATCACGTAATTCCTTAAATAAGCCATCCATTCCGGTGTCGACTCCCTAGAGAGTGACATCACCATTACAGGCAATTGCTCCGCCTCCTCACCAACATCGTCCTCATACATGTCGACACACACGTACCGACACACAGCACACACACAGGGAATGCTCTGATAGAGGCCAGGACCCCACTAGCCCTTTGGGGAGACAGAGGGAGAGTTTGCCAGCACACACCAAAAACGCTATAATTATACAGGGACAACCTTTATATAAGTGTTTTTCCCTTATAGCATTTTAATATATATAGTCATATCGCCAAATAAGTGCCCCCCCTCTCTGTTTTAACCCTGTTTCTGTAGTGCAGTGCAGGGGAGAGCCTGGGAGCCTTCCCACCAGCATTTCTGTGAGGGAAAATGGCGCTGTGTGCTGAGGAGAATAGGCCCCGCCCCCTTTTCGGCGGGCTTCTTCTCCCGTTTTTCTGAGACCTGGCAGGGGTTAAATACATCCATATAGCCCCCAGGGGCTATATGTGATGTATTTTTAGCCAGAATAAGGTACTATCATTGCTGCCCAGGGCGCCCCCCCCAGCGCCCTGCACCCTCAGTGACCGTTGCTATGAAGTGTGCTGACAACAATGGCGCACAGCTGCAGTGCTGTGCGCTACCTTATGAAGACTGAAAAGTCTTCTGCCGCCGGTTTCTGGACCTCTTCACTTTTCGGCATCTGCAAGGGGGTCGGCGGCGCGGCTCCGGGACGAACCCCAGGGTGAGACCTGTGTTCCGACTCCCTCTGGAGCTAATGGTGTCCAGTAGCCTAAGAAGCCAATCCATCCTGCACGCAGGTGAGTTCACTTCTCTCCCCTAAGTCCCTCGATGCAGTGAGCCTGTTGCCAGCAGGACTCACTGAAAATAAAAAACCTAACAAAACTTTTACTCTAAGCAGCTCTTTAGGAGAGCCACCTAGATTGCACCCTTCTCGGCCGGGCACAAAAATCTAACTGAGGCTTGGAGGAGGGTCATAGGGGGAGGAGCCAGTGCACACCACCTGATCCTAAAGCTTTTACTTTTGTGCCCTGTCTCCTGCGGAGCCGCTATTCCCCATGGTCCTGACGGAGTCCCCAGCATCCACTAGGACGTCAGAGAAATAGATATGGCAGTTACAGGAGCTACAATGCTGCTGCCTATGTGGACCCACATACCCGAGTGGAGAGGGACATTAGGCCTCAACATGTAGTCTCATATACCTCCGTACAATACATGGGGACATATCACACTACAGTATATGGATACCTGGTGGCATGGGAGGCTATACGGACATAGTTTGACTATACAGGCCATGTATCTGCTAGCACACAAAGTTTACTGAATATAAAATTACATGTAAAGTCTTAGGGAGATATATTGAAATTTGGTGGAAGGCGAGGCTAAATGTACAGTAGGTATATATGTTATACAGCGTAAGGTGTATAAGGAAGCATACCATACAGTAGTATACAGTATATAGTGTAACAATACTGTAAGATCAGCACATACAATGTCTACGTAAGGGATGTAAGTAACATTTACCTAAAAGTAAATTGAAAGCTCACAAATATGTTAGCATGATGTATTGCAGGGGGGTCTATAACAATATCCCGGCTGTTGGGATCCCAGCGCCCAGCATTCCGGCGCCAGGATCCCGACCGCTGGAATGCCGGCAGTAGGGCGAGTGCAAAAGAGCTCCTTGCGGGCTCGCCATGCTCGCCACGCTGCGGGCACGGTGGCGCACTGCTATTTATTCTCCCTCCAGGGGTATCGCGGACACCACAAGAGGCAGAATAGTTGTCAGTATCCCGACGCCAGTATGCTGAGCACCGGGATCTCGACGGCTGGAATCGAATGCTTCCCATTGCAGGGGCATGGTTCCAGCATGCTGTTGTCAGACAGAGGCTCGCAGGGCATACTGGTACCAAGTCCCTATCACCTGGAGAGACACAGGTAAATGAATCTCTATTACAGAGTAAACTGTTTTGGTTTCAGTGGACAAACTGTTCTGCTTTTATTTTAGGCATTGATTTGTTTTATATTCACAAACCACTGGCACAGATATATACTGTATACAATTACCCACGGTCAATTACTGTGGATAATTGTGTTGCCGTGGGCTATACAATTAGCCCAGACAAGCCGGCGCTTATCCCCGATGCACTTATTGCAGATTATGCATCGCTTGCCTCTGGCTCGCAGCTTTTCGTGGGACCTGTGGATTTTCACATGAAAAACAGCATTTTTTTTTGCATCACCTAATCGGATAAGGGTCATAAAAAAACCGCAATTAAAAACACCCGTTTTTCACGTCGGTGGCACTCTCACGTGTAATTGGGATACCACTCATAGTATAAAAACTAAAGGTATTACAGGTTCACAAAATACAGAGAATCAGAGAATAGAGATGTGTCCTCATACATCTAGCCTCAGTATGCCACACAGCACCAGATGCCTGGCATGAATGAGCAGTCAGGTCCCGTGCAACTCTGTTAAGTTGGGGATATTTTTTGACGAAAATGTGTCTTAGTCGCAACGCAATGTAACTAGGTCAAACAAGGAGACTGTGCTGATTAATTTGATATATGACCCTTGTATATTGGGGGTAATTCCAAGTTGATCGCAGCAGGAATTTTGTTAGCAGTTGGGCAAAACCATGTGCACTGCAGGGGAGGCAGATTTAACATGTGCAGAGAGAGATAGATTTGGGTGGGGTGTGTTCAATCTGCAATCTAATATGCAGTGTAAAAAATGAGAATTTACTCACCGGTAATTCTATTTCTCGTAGTCCGTAGTGGATGCTGGGAACTCCGTAAGGACCATGGGGAATAGCGGCTCCGCAGGAGTCTGGGCACAACTAAAAAAGCTTTTAGACTACCTGGTGTGCACTGGCTCCTCCCACTATGACCCTCCTCCAAGCCTCAGTTAGGATACTGTGCCCGGAAGAGCTGACACAATAAGGAAGGATTTTGAATCCCGGGTAAGACTCATACCAGCCACACCAATCACACCGTATAACTCGTGATACCATATCCAGTTAACAGTATGAACATAACTGAGCCTCTCAACAGATGGCTCATAACAATAACCCTTCAGTGAACAATAACTATGTACATGTATTGCAGACAATCCGCACTTGGGACGGGCACCCAGCATCCACTACGGACTACGAGAAATAGAATTACCGGTGAGTAAATTCTTATTTTCTCTGACGTCCTAGTGGATGCTGGGAACTCTGTAAGGACCATGGGGATTATACCAAAGCTCCCAAACGGGCGGGAGAGTGCGGATGACTCTGCAGCACCGAATGAGAGAACTCAAGGTCCTCCTCAGCCAGGGTATCAAATTTGTAGAATTTTGCAAACGTGTTTGCCCCTGACCAAGTAGCAGCTCGGCAAAGTTGTAAAGCCGAGACCCCTCGGGCAGCCGCCCAAGATGAGCCCACCTTCCTTGTAGAATGGGCTTTTACTGATTTAGGATGCGGCAGTCCAGCCGCAGAATGCGCCAGCTGAATTGTGCTACAAATCCAGCGAGCAATAGTCTGCTTAGAAGCAGGATCACCCAGTTTGTTGGGTGCATACAGGATAAATAGCGAGTCAGTTTTTCTGACTCCAGCCGTCCTGGAAACATAAATTTTCAAGGCCCTGACTACGTCCAGTAACTTGGAATCCTCCAAGTCGCTAGTAGCCGTAGGCACTACAATAGGTTGGTTCAAATGAAAAGCAGATACCACCTTAGGGAGAAACTGGGGACGAGTCCTCAATTCTGCCCTATCCATATGGAAAATCAGATAAGGGCTTTTAAATGACAAAGCCGCCAATTCTGATACACGCCTGGCCGAAGCCAAGGCCAATAACATGACCACTTTCCACGTGAGATATTTTAGATCCACGGTCTTTAGTGGCTCAAACCAATGTGATTTTAGGAAATTCAACACCACGTTGAGATCCCAGGGTGCCACTGGAGGCACAAAAGGGGGCTGAATATGCAGCACTCCTTTTACAAATGTCTGAACTTCAGGTAGTGAAGCTAGTTCTTTTTGGAAGAAAATCGACAGAGCCGATATCTGTACCTTAATGGAGCCTAATTTTAGGCCCATAGTCACTCCTGCCTGTAGGAAGTGCAGAAATCGACCCAGCTGAAATTCCTCTGTTGGGGCCTTATTGGCCTCACACCAAGCAACATATTTCCGCCATATGCGGTGATAATGTTTTACAGTTACATCTTTCCTGGCTTTAATCAGCGTAGGAATGACAACCTCCGGAATGCCCTTTTCCTTTAGGATCCGGCGTTCAACCGCCATGCCGTCAAACGCAGCCGCGGTAAGTCTTGGAACAGACAGGGCCCCTGCTGCAGCAGGTCCTGTCTGAGCGGCAGAGGCCATGGGTCCTCTGAGATCATCTCTTGAAGTTCCGGGTACCAAGCTCTTCTTGGCCAATCCGGAACCACGAGTATTGTCCTTACTCCTCGTTTTCTTATTATTCTCAGTACCTTTGGTATGAGAGGCAGAGGAGGGAACACATAAACCGACTGGTACACCCACGGTGTCACTAGAGCGTCCACCGCTATCGCCTGAGGGTCCCTTGACCTGGCGCAATATCTCTCTAGTTTTTTGTTTAGGCGGGACGCCATCATGTCCACCTGTGGCCGTTCCCAACGATTTACAATCAGTGTGAAGACTTCTGGATGAAGTCCCCACTCTCCCGGGTGGAGGTCGTGTCTGCTGAGGAAGTCTGCTTCCCAGTTGTCCACTCCCGGAATGAACACTGCTGACAGTGCTAGCACGTGATTTTCCGCCCATCGGAGAATCCTTGTGGCTTCTGCCATTGCCGTCCTGCTACTTGTGCCGCCCTGTCGGTTTACATGGGCGACCGCCGTGATGTTGTCTGACTGGATCAGTACCGGCTGGTGTAGAAGCAGGGGTTTTGCCTGACTTAGGGCATTGTAAATGGCCCTTAGTTCCAGAATATTTATGTGTAGGGAAGTCTCCTGACTCGACCATAGTCCTTGGAAGTTTCTTCCCTGTGTGACTGCCCCCCAGCCTCGAAGGCTGGCATCCGTGGTCACCAGGACCCAGTCCTGTATGCCGAATCTGCGGCCCTCTAGGAGATGAGCACTCTGCAGCCACCACAGCAGAGACACCCTGGTTCTTGGTGACAGGGTTATTAGCCGATGCATCTGAAGATGCGATCCGGCCCATTGGTCCAACAGGTCCCACTGAAAGATTCTGGCATGGAACCTGCCGAAAGGAATTGCTTCGTAAGAAGCCACCATCTTTCCCAGGACTCGCGTGCAGTGATGCACCGACACCTGTTTCAGTTTCAGGAGGTCTCTGACTAGAGATGACAGCTCCTTGGCTTTCTCCTCCGGGAGAAACACTTTTTTCTGGACTGTGTCCAGAATCATTTCCAGGAACAGTAGACGTGTCGTCAGAACCAGCTGTGACTTTGGAATATTCAGAATCCAACCGTGCTGGTGTAGCACCTCCTGAGATAGTGCTACTCCTACCAACAACTGCTCCCTGGATCTCGCCTTTATTAGGAGATCGTCCAAGTACGGGATAATTAAAACTCCCTTTTTTCGAAGGAGTATCATCATTTCCGCCATTACCTTGGTAAACACCCACGGTGCCGTGGACCGGCAGCGTCTGGAATTGGTAATGGCAATTTTGTACCGCAAATCTGAGGTACTCCTGGTGAGGATGATAAATGGGGACATGCAGGTAAGCATCCTTGATGTCCAGGGATACCATGTAATCCCCCTCGTCCAGGCTTGCAATAACCGCCCTGAGCGATTCCATCTTGAACTTGAATTTTTTTATGTATGTGTTCAAGGATTTCAAATTTAAAATGGGTCTCACCGAACCGTCCGGTTTCGGTACCACAAACAGTGTGGAATAGTAACCCCGTCCTTGTTGAAGTAGGGGCACCTTGACTATCACCTGCTGGGAATACAGCTTGTGAATTGCCTCTAGCACAGCCTCCCTGCCTGAGGGTGTTGTTGGCAAGGCAGATTTGTGAAAACGGCGGGGGGGAGACGCCTCAAATTCCAGCTTGTACCCCTGAGATACTACTTGCAAGATCCAGGGATCCACCTGTGAGCGAGCCCACTGATCGCTGAAATTTTTGAGGCGGCCCCCCACCGTACCTAGCTCCACCTGTGGAGCCCCACCGTCATGCGGTGGACTTGGAAGAAGCGGGGGAGGACTTTTGCTCCTGGGAACCTGCTGTTTGTTGCAGCCTTTTTCCCCTACCTCTGCCTCTGGACAGAAAGGACCCGCCTTTTCCTCGCCTGTTTTTCTGGGTCCGAAAGGACTGTACCTGATAAAACGGCGCTTTTTTAGGCTGTGAGGGAACATGGGGTAAAAATGCTGACTTCCCAGCTGTCGCTGTGGAAACTAGGTCCGAGAGACCATCCCCGAATAACTCCTCACCCTTATAAGGCAAAACTTCCATGTGCCTTTTGGAATATGCATCCCCTGTCCACTGCCGAGTCCATAAGCCTCTCCTAGCAGAAATGGACAATGCACTTATTTTAGATGCCAGCCGGCAGATCTCCCTCTGTGCATCTCTCATGTATAAGACTGAGTCTTTTATATGCTCTATGGTTAGCAGAATAGTGTCCCTGTCTAGGGTGTCAATATTTTCTGACAGGGAATCTGACCATGCAGCGGCAGCACTGCACATCCATGCTGACGCAATAGCTGGTCTAAGTATAATGCCTGAGTGTGTATATACAGACTTCAGGATCGCCTCCTGCTTTCTATCCGCAGGCTCCTTCAGGGCGGCCGTATCCGGAGACGGAAGTGCCACCTTTTTAGACAAACGTGTGAGCGCTTTATCCACCCTAGGAGGTGTTTCCCAACGTGCCCTATCCTCTGGCGGGAAAGGGAACGCCATTAGTAACTTTTTAGAGATTACCAATCTTTTATCGGGGAAAGCCCACGCTTCTACACACACTTCATTTAATTCTTCAGATGTGGGAAAAACTACGGGTAGTTTTTTCTCCCCAAACATAATACCCTTTTTAGTGGTACCTGGGTTTATATCCGAAATGTGTAACATCTCTTTCATTGCCTCAATCATGCAACGAATGGCCCTAGTGGACATTAGATTAGACTCATCGTCGTCGACACTGGTATCAGTATCCGTGTCGACATCTGCGTCTGCCATCTGAGGTAGCGGGCGTTTTAGAGCCCCTGATGGCCTTTGAGACACCTGGGCAGGCACGAGCTGAGAAGCCGGCTGTCCCGCATTTGGCATGTCGTCACATTTTTTGTGTAAGGAGTCGACACTTGCACGTAATTCCTTCCATAAAACCATCCACTCAGGTGTCTGCCCCGCAGGGGGTGACATCACTTCTATAGGCATCTGCTCCGCCTCCACATAATTTTCCTCAACAAACATGTCGACACAGCCGTACCGACACACCGCACACACACCGGGAATGCTCTAACAGAGGACAGGACCCCACAGAAGCCCTTTGGGGAGACAGAGAGAGAGTATGCCAGCACACACCAGAGCGCTATATACTGCAGGGACTAACTGAATTATGTCCCCTATAGCTGCTATAATATTTACTGCGCCTAAATTTAGTGCCCCCCCCTCTCTTTTTTACCCTTTGCTGTAGTGTAGACTGCAGGGGAGAGCCAGGGAGCTTCCTTCCAGCGGAGCTGTGAGGGAGAAATGGCGCCAGTGTGCTGAGGGAGATAGCTCCGCCCCTTTTTCGCTGACTTTTCTCCCGCTTTTTTCAGGATTCTGGCAGGGGTAATTATCACATATATAGCCTCTGGGGCTATAATAAGAATTTACTTACCGATAATTCTATTTCTCGGAGTCCGTAGTGGATGCTGGGGTTCCTGAAAGGACCATGGGGAAATAGCGGCTCCGCAGGAGACAGGGCACAAAAAGTAAAGCTTTAGGATCAGGTGGTGTGCACTGGCTCCTCCCCCTATGACCCTCCTCCAAGCCAGTTAGGTACTGTGCCCGGACGAGCGTACACAATAAGGGAGGAATTTTGAATCCCGGGTAAGACTCATACCAGCCACACCAATCACACCGTACAACTTGTGATCTAAACCCAGTTAGCAGTATGATAACAGCGGAGCCTCTGAAAAGATGGCTCACAACAATAATAACCCGATTTTTGTAACTATGTACAAGTATTGCAGATAATCCGCACTTGGGATGGGCGCCCAGCATCCACTACGGACTCCGAGAAATAGAATTATCGGTAAGTAAATTCTTATTTTCTCTATCGTCCTAGTGGATGCTGGGGTTCCTGAAAGGACCATGGGGATTATACCAAAGCTCCCAAACGGGCGGGAGAGTGCGGATGACTCTGCAGCACCGAATGAGAGAACTCCAGGTCCTCTTTTGCCAGGATATCAAATTTGTAGAATTTTACAAACGTGTTCTCCCCTGACCACGTAGCTGCTCGGCAGAGTTGTAATGCCGAGTCCTCTCGGGCAGCCGCCCAAGATGAGCCCACCTTCCTTGTGGAATGGGCCTTAACCGATTTAGACTGTGGCAGGCCTGCCTCAGAATGTGCAAGTTGAATTGTGTTACAAATCCAACGAGCAATCGACTGCTTAGAAGCAGGCGCACCCAACTTGTTGGGTGCATACAGTATAAACAGCGAGTCAGATTTTCTGACTCCAGCTGTCCTGGAATATATTTTCAGGGCCCTGACAACTTCTAGCAACTTGGAGTCCTCCAAGTCCCTAGTAGGTGCAAGGCACCACAATAAGCTGGTTCAGGTGAAACACTGACACCACCTTAGGGAGAGAACTGGGGACGAGTCCGCAGCTCTGCCCTGTCCGAATGGACAAACAGATATGGGCTTTTTTGAGAAAAAACCACCAATTTGACACTCGCCTGGTCCAGGCCAGGGCCAAGAGCATGGTCACTTTTTATGTGAGATGCTGCAAATCCACATATTTGACTGGTTTTAAACCAATGTGATTTGAGAAATCCCAGAACTACGTTGAGATCCCACAGTGCCACTGGAGGCACAAAAAAAGGGGTTTGTATATGCAATACTCCCTTGACAAACTTCTGGACTTCAGGAACTGAAGCCAATTCTTTCTGGAAGAAAATTTACAGGGCCGAATTTGAACCTTAATGGACCCCAATTTGAGGCCCATAGACACTCCTGTTTGCAGGAAATGCAGGAAACGACCGAGTTGAAATTTCTTTGTGGGGCCTTCCTGGCCTCACACCACGCAACAAATTTTCGCCACACGTGGTGATAATGTTGTGCGGTCACCTCCTTTCTGGCTTTGACCAGGGTAGGAATGACCTCTTCCGGAATGCCTTTTTTTCCCTTAGGATCCGGCTTTCCATCGCCATGCCGACAAACGCAGCTGCGGTAAGTCTTGGAACAGACATGGTACTTGCTGAAGCAAGTCCCTTCTTAGCGGCAGAGGCCATAAGACCTCTGTAAGCATCTCTTGAAGTTCCGGGTACCAAGTCCTTCTTGGCCAATCCGGAGCCATGAGTATAGTTCTTACTCCTCTACGTCTTATAATTCTCAGCACCTTAGGTATGAGAAGCAGAGGAGGGAACACATACACCGACTGGTACACCCACGGTGTTACCAGAACGTCCACATCTATTGCCTGAGGGTCCCTTGACCTGGCGCAATACCTGTCCCGTTTTTTGTTCAGACGGGACGCCATCATGTCCACCTTTGGTATTTCCCAACGGTTTACAATCATGTGGAAAAAACTTCTCAATGAAGTTTCCACTCTCCCGGGTGGAGGTCGTGCTGAGGAAGTCTGCTTCCCAGTTTCCATTCCCGGGATGAAAAACTGCTGACAGTGTTATCACATGATTTTCCGCCCAGCGAAAAGTCCTTGCAGTTTCTGCCATTGCCCTCCTGCTTCTTGTGTCGCCCTGTCTGTTTACGTGGGCGACTGCCGTGATGTTTTTCCCACTGGATCAATACCGGCTGACCTTGAAGCAGAGGTCTTGCTAAGCTTAGAGCATTATAAATTTACCCTTAGCTCCAGTATATTTATGTGGAGAAAAGTCTCCATACTTGATCACACTCCCTGGAAATTTTTCCCTTGTGTGACTGCTCCCCAGCCTCTCAGGCTGGGCTCCGTGGTTACCAGCATCCAATCCTGAATGCCGAATCTGCGGCCCTCTAGAAGATGAGCACTCTATAACCACCACAGGAGAGACACCCTTGTCCTTGGATATTGGGTTATCCGCTGATGCATCTGAAGATGCGATCCGGACCATTTGTCCAGCAGATCCCACTGAAAAGTTCTTACGTGAAATCTGCCGAATGGAATTGCTTCGTAGGAAGCCACCATTTTTACCAGGACCCTTGTGCAATGATGCACTGTTTTTAGGAGGTTCCTGACTTGCTCGGATAACTCCCTGGCTTTCTCTTCCGGGAGAAACACCTTTTTCTGGACTGTGTCCAGAATCATCCCTAGGCACAGCAGACGTGTCGTCGGGATCAGCTGCGATTTTGGAATATTTAGAATCCACCCGTGCTGATTGTAGCAGTATCCGAGATAGTGCTACTCCGACCTCCAACTGTTCCCTGGACTATGCCCCTATCAGGAGATCGTCCAAGTAAGGGATAATTAAGACGCCTTTTCTTCGAAGAAGAATCATCAATTCGGCCATTACCTTGGTAAAGACCCCGGGGTGCCGTGGACAATCCAAACGGCAGCGTCTGAAACTGATAGTGACAGTTCTGCACCACGAACCTGAGGTACCCTTAGTGAGAAGGGCAAATTTGGGACATAGAGGTAAGCATCCCTGATGTCCCGGGACACTATATAGTCCCCTTCTTCCTGGTTCGTTATCACTGCTCTGAGTGACTTCATCTTAATTTGAACCTTTGTAAGTGTTCAAAAAAATTTTTTTAGAATAAGTCTCACCTAGCCTTCTGGCTTCAGTACCACAATATAGTGTGGAATAATACCCCTTTTCTGTAGTAGGAGGGGTAATTTAATTGTCACCTGCTGGGAACACAGCTTGTGAATTTTTTCCCATACTACCTCCTTGTCGGAGGGAGACTTGGTAAAGCAGACTTCAGGAGCCTGCGAAGGGGAAACTTCTCGACATTCCCATCTGTACCCCCGGGATACTACTTGTAGGATCCAGGGGTCCTGTACGGTCTCAGCGCCATGCTGAGAACTTGTCAGACGCGGTGGAACGCTTCTGTTCCTGGGAATAGGCTGCCTGTTGCAGTCTTCTTCCCTTTCCTCTATCCCTGGGCAGATATGATCTTATAGGGACGAGAGGACTGAGGCTGAAAAGACGGTGTCTTTTTCTGCAGAGATGTGACTTAGGGTAAAAAACGGTGGATTTTCCAGCAGTTGCCGTGACCACCAGGTCCGATGGACCGACCCCAAACAAGTCCTCTTCCTTTATACGGCCATACTGTGCCGTTTGGAATCTGCATCACCTGACCACTGTCGTGTCCATAACATCTTCTGGCAGTTATGGACATCGCGTTTATTCATGATGCCAGAGTGCAAATATCCCTGTGTGCATCTCGCATATATAGAAATGCTCTATAGTCAATAAAATACTGTCCCTGTCAAGGGTATCAATATTTTTAGTCAGGGAATCCGACCAAGCCACCCTAGCTCTGCACATCCAGGCTGAGGCGATCGCTGGCCGCAGTATAACACCAGTATGTGTGTATATACTTTTTATTATATTTTCCAGCCTTGTCAGCTGGTCCTTGAGGACGGCCCTATCTATAGACGGTACCGCCACTTGTTTTGATAAGCGTGTGAGCGCCTTATCCACCTTAAGGGGTGTTTCCCAACGCGCCCTAACTTCTGGCGGGAAAGGGTATACCGCCCATAATTTTCTATCGGGGGGAACCCACGCATCATCACACACTTTATTTAATTTATCTGATTCAGGAAAAACTATGGTAGTTTTTTCACATCCCACATAATACCCTCTTTTGTGGTACTTGTAGTATCAGAAATACGTAACACCTCCTTCATTGCCTTTAACGTGTGGCCCTAATAAGGAATACGTTTGTTTATTCACCGTCGACACTGGATTCAGTGTCCCTGTCTGTGTCTGTGTCGACCGACTAAAGTAAACGGGCGTTTTAAAACCCTTGACGGTGTTTTTGAGACGTCTGGACCGTACTAATTGTTTGTCGGCCGTCTCATGTCGTCAACCGACCTTGCAGCGTGTTGACATTATCACGTAATTTCCTAAATAAGCCATCCATTCCGGTGTCGACTCCCTAGAGAGTGACATCACCATTACAGGCAATTGCTCCGCCTCCTCACCAACATCGTCCTCCTACCTGTCGACACACACGTACCGACACACAGCACACACACAGGGAATGCTCTGATAGAGGACAGGACCCACTAGCCCTTTGGAGAGACAGAGGGAGAGTTTGCCAGCACACACCAAAAACGCTATAATTATATAGGGACAACCTTATATAAGTGTTTTCCCTTATAGCATCTTAATATATATATAAGCATATCGCCAAATTAGTGCCCCCCCCTCTCTGTTTTAACCCTGTTTCTGTAGTGCAGTGCAGGGGAGAGCCTGGGAGCCTTCCCTCCAGCCTTTCTGTGAGGGAAAATGGCGCTGTGTGCTGAGGAGATAGGCCCCGCCCCTTTTTCGGCGGCCTCGTCTCCCGCTCTTAACGGATTCTGGCAGGGGTTAAATATCTCCATATAGCCTCCGGAGGCTATATGTGAGGTATTTTTAGCCAAAATAGGTATTCATTTGCCTCCCAGGGCGCCCCCCTCCCAGCGCCCTGCACCCTCAGTGACTGCCGTGTGAAGTGTGCTGAGAGGAAAATGGCGCACAGCTGCAGTGCTGTGCGCTACCTTTAGAAGACTGAGGAGTCTTCTGCCGCCGATTCTGGACCTCTTCTTACTTCAGCATCTGCAAGGGGGCCGGCGGCAAGGCTCCGGTGACCATCCAGGCTGTACCTGTGATCGTCCCTCTGGAGCTGATGTCCAGTAGCCAAGAAGCCAATCCATCCTGCACGCAGGTGAGTTCACTTCTTCTCCCCTAAGTCCCTCGTTGCAGTGATCCTGTTGCCAGCAGGACTCACTGTAAAATAAAAAACCTAAGCTAAACTTTCCTAAGCAGCTCTTTAGAAGAGCCACCTAGATTGCACCCTTCTCGGCCGGGCACAAAATCTAACTGGCTTGGAGGAGGGTCATAGGGGGAGGAGCCAGTGCACACCACCTGATCCTAAAGCTTTACTTTTTGTGCCCTGTCTCCTGCGGAGCCGCTATTTCCCCATGGTCCTTTCAGGAACCCCAGCATCCACTAGGACGATAGAGAAATATTGTGATTGTTTTGCCAGCCAAGGTGTTTTTATTGCTGCTCAGGGCGCCCCCCCCCCCAGCGCCCTGCACCCTCAGTGACCGGAGTGTGAAGTGTGTATGAGGAGCAATGGCGCACAGCTGCAGTGCTGTGCGCTACCTTGGTGAAGACAGAAGTCTTCATGCCGACGATTTTCCGGACTTCTTCTTGCTTCTGGCTCTGTAAGGGGGGCGGCGGCGCGGCTCCGGGACCGAACACCAAGGCCAGTTCCATGCGGTCGATCCCTCTGGAGCTAATGGTGTCCAGTAGCCTAAGAAGCCCAAGCTAGCTGCAAGCAGGTAGGTTCGCTTCTTCTCCCCTTAGTCCCTCGTTGCAGTGAGCCTGTTGCCAGCAGGTCTCACTGTAAAATAAAAAACCTAACATATACTTTCTTTCTAAGAGCTCAGGAGAGCCCCTAGTGTGCATCCAGCTCGGCCGGGCACAAAAATCTAACTGAGGCTTGGAGGAGGGTCATAGTGGGAGGAGCCAGTGCACACCAGGTAGTCTAAAAGCTTTCTTTTAGTTGTGCCCAGACTCCTGCGGAGCCGCTATTCCCCATGGTCCTTACGGAGTTCCCAGCATCCACTAGGATGTCAGAGAAATGAAGCAGCCAGTATTTACCCTGCACAGAAACAAAATAGCCCACCCAAATCTAACTCTCTCTGCACATGTTATATCTGCCTCCCCTGCAGTGCACATGGTTTTGCTAACAAAATTCCTGCTGCGATCAACTTGGGATTACCCCCATTGTGTGTAACTGAGTCTGTATATGGAGCAGAACAGAACTTGTATCAGAAAAAAGCTGCGGCAGCTACATGGTAGCCCTATGTATATAGATTCAGAGACTCAGTCGCACACAAATATACAAGTGTCATAAGTCAAATGAATCAGCACAGTCTCCTTGTGCGTCCTAGTCACATTGCATTGTGACTAAGGGGTCTATTTACTAAGCCTTGGATGGAGATAAAGTGGACGGAGATAAAGTACCAGCCAACCAACCCCTAACTGCCCTTTTTCAAACCCAGCCTGTGACATGGCAGTTAGGAGCTGATTGGCTGGTACTTTATCTCTGTCCACCATATCTGCATCTAAAGCTTAGTAAATAGACCCCTAAGACACAATTTCGGCCAAAAAACAGCAAAAAAGATGCCCCACTCTCATACGACCTGGCGTGCAAAGTGGGGACTCTTGCTGCAGCAAAGATGTATGAGGACATATCTGTATATCTCAACAAGTATTTCAACTTTCTTGCTCTCGCACCACAACTCTTCATAATGCCAGCTCCCAGTCAGGCAGGGATAACACTGTAGTACTGACGTAGCAGCTTATTTTTGCAATGTACCGTGTTTATGGCAGTAGTTGACTGTGCAGTTGTGATTCGCTTGACGCTTCCAACATCAGTCAGCCTGTGTTCATCATCATCCCATCGCCCATATGCCAGGTCGATGCCTCCAACAAAAGCCACTGACTGATCTATCACAATAATTTTCTCATGATGTGCCCACAGGTAGACAGAGGATGACATATGATCTGGATGTCTCATCACCTAAACCAATCAAAATGGAAAATATGATAGCACTCTAGTTCGGTGCACTCTGTGTAAGCATACTGCACAGGCATGGGGATACCTAACAAAGCAATGCCACCCACGTTAGCTGGTTTACTAAACATTACGTAATACATGTAGCCTCATATGTATGGGGGTCTCCGATCTTTGCCACTGAATATGACTAACCGCACAGACACATGGTATGTGCTTGATATTTCAAAATAGACAATGTTCCTTTGATTTCTCTGGACCTTTTGTTCTCGGAGGAAAAATTTATATCCTGGTATTGCTGCATGTCTTGCTTTCTCAAGTCTTGGATGTTGAAAATTAAGACTCCTGAGAAGTTCTATGTCATACGTTAGGTGGGATCTGTTTGTCTGTGCTCTGCTAGTCATGAAAAGTTTAAGCCACCCACCAAGTTACAGACCTGGTCTTCTGACAATGCATAACTGCAGGGCTGTACACATCCAGTCATTCTACAAGCAGTCCAGATGTCCAGTCCTCCATAATGTCTGCCCAAAGATCCCATTTATATATATCTTCTCAGAAGAATAATTTGGTTATCTACATACTAAAGTTTGGGTAGATCTTTATTCAAAACACATTCATACAGTATATGGATGGAAGCTATATAAATATGGAACCAGAACAATAAGCCCAATGGAATAGAATCACATCACCATGCAGGAATTTAGCAAGGACAAGGACAGCACTGTCAGTAGCTTTATCATAGTTGTAGGTGGTGTGTAAGGTCAAACTCCACGGAATCCAGCACAGAACACAGAAATTGCTTTTAAACAGCAGTTCATTGCACTGACGACAATAAACACCTAGCCCATACCTTACTTATGGAACTATGAGTACCAGCATAGCGGCTAAGGGCCTTATTCAATAAAGGCAGCTAATGCAATCACATTATGCCCTTTTAAGGCACAGTGCACACGCGCAGGTCCCGATCTGCGCGGCGTGGGCTGACCAATGTGTTTGCATTGCATTGATGCAAACGCCTCTGCCTGACTGACAGGCAGAGGAGTTCTTGGAGCATTCGGGGCGATGACATCACATTGCTGGGGCGGCCGCATGACCTCACATATGGCCGTTGCGACGGGAAACATGGTGGCAGCCCGACTGCCTTTGCAGCCAGCCTGCGGAAGCAGGGGACTCCCCTTATTTAGTGAGGCGACCGCAATTCAATTGAGATTGGATTGGTGGGCAGCTTTGCCCTGTGCTGGGCGGCCCCCAGCATGCGATCACAAGCAGCTAAAGCTTTGATAATTTAGCAAAACTGCAACTGATGCTGAATAAGGTCCCAAGTGCGCAGCAGTTAATTGACTGAACCCCCTTCCTAGTTAATGGGCTCTATGTTTGTTCTAATGTACTAATCAGAAATTGAATGATTACTGGATGCCAGCTCTTAGGGCACAGTCTGACTCTGGACACAACACTGTGCTCTATAGACTAAGCCCCTCTCTCAGCTCCAGCTAGATATGGTAACCTCCAAGCAAGAACAGAGAGATCAGAGACAGGCAGATGCTGCACTTGCAGGGGTCAGAATAAACAGCACCTATATATATCCATGCACAAATGGATTCACTTAAACCCAGCAAAAGAACACAGCTATTACTGTATTTAAGGACACCGTCATACCTTAATATTGGGATGTATCCGTAGGAGAGTCCTCTTGCTGTACTCGCTGTTTATTCCCAACGCCAATTCTACTTCCTTATACAGCATGACAAATATCTTTACTCCTTGTTGCTGTAATAGTGAGAAGCAATTTGATAATACTAACATTACTTTTACATCATCATAATAAACCGTTGACAATTGCGATCTATAACAAAAAAGTAATAATAATAAACATAGCAAGACATGACTGAAGATGTGGGGAATTTGTAGTATCTAACCTGTGGCACCCATGCAAGTACCCTGCGGCACCCAGTTTGTGAACCCCCTGGGCTAAACTACGAACACATCCACGTGTATGAAGGGTCATTTTAACAAGTGCCATTTTCTTTCCATGATCCCTCTCCACCCCCTGAAAATATGACTCCTGGAAGAAAGCAAAGACTCAGGCACAGTGCCAGAATACATTACCAGATACATGGCACAGCTGCTAGCCTGGTAAGACCCAGTTCTGTAGCACTGAGCCCCCCTTGACTCAAAGGTTTGTGTCACCGCAAAGCCTACACCAACTGTAGATGAGCCTATTGTTAATGTGGAAGGTTAGTAAGGGCCTGAGCACTGCTCTATACTACACCTAATGCTGATCTCTTTCAGACAGGCAAACATAGTGCTATCATTTCCCGGGAAATCTTGTGCAAGTGAAAGGGAAGATCACAAGGCCTAAATCAGCTTGAGTTGTAGTTTTGCAAAAAACTACAACTTGCTTCTCTAACATACGGGAGAGCGCCCAGCACAGGGCAAGGCTGCCCCGCATGGCGGGTCCTGTACCGCGCTATCATGCGAGCGCAATGCTATACAGCGATGTGCAACAAAGGCAGTCAGAGGGCATCCATATTTTGGATCGAAGTGACTGCGTATGATGTCACGCAGCCGCCGCAGCCCGCAGAGGACACATACACGCCTGCGTTGTCCGGACCGCACCCCCCCAAACGGAGCGTCGATGCCTACAAAACGTGCCTTCGATGCCCCCCCTTCCTTACGGAATTAGGCCTACAGAGAGGTGGCCGCTACAACACCGCTGCCCATTTCAAATGGACTATTAGAAGTAGTACAGAACATCAAACTCACTCACCGCCTTTCTCTTTAGGATGCAATCCAATCTCCAGCGGTTCCCTTCCACCACCGGTCGCTTGAGGAATATTTCTGGACTCAGCCTTGAAACAGAATATTTTTGTACATGAAACTGTATTAATAAATAGTGGCGGGTATTAAAAGATAAATTCTATTGTGCAAAAAAAACACTTTTCATTAGTGATTATCGATACACGCCCGAGATTTAAAACAATGTTCCTGATTCTGATTTTGGAATAAAGAAACGGCAGGTAACTGTGCACCTGGGTAAAACCATGTTGCAATGCAGGTGGGGCAGATACAGTATAAAATGTGCAGAGATTTAGATTTGAGAGAGTGTGTCAAAAAAATATTTGAGAGAGTGTTAAAATAAAGCTTCCCAGTATTTGGTGGCTACATGCAAAAGTTGCCAGAATTTACCATGCATGCAAAAACAATGTACTTGCACCTCTTGCCTTGCAACAAAGTTTGTCCCTTTGCACAGTTACTGTACTTGCTCTTTCTTACTTTATTTCCAAATTAATTAATTAAATGTTTAATATGCTTGAGATGGGTGGATAGTGGTGTGGGCTTAATGTTCGTCATTTTCCAGAGGTGAGGCAGCTTGTTTGACCATACCTCCCAACTTTTGATGTTGTGAAAGAGGGACACACGCGCTCCCGGAAAGGGGACGTGGCCTAAGAAAAGAGGGTGTGGCTTCGCGGGAGGACCCCGCGATCGTGGGCCACGCCCCTGTTTTCATCACTGAGGGGGCATGCCCAGCCCTCTGTGAGCTGCTGGCATGCCCCCTCTCCCTCTGTCTGCACTGAATAGACGCTGGGGGGGTATCAACAACAGGCCCTTAGAATCCTGGGGCGCATTAAGCCTAATGGAAAAGACGGCCATGACGAAATACACTACATACCATGTGTAGCAGGGAACCTCAGCTATAGTTAGTCTGTTCCCCTCAGAAAATCTGCTCTAAAACACTCTTTTACTTGACTGTACACACTAAGATGGAATCCTAGACATACTGTACCTAGACGTAGGTGTTTACACTGGCCCTGAGCACACGCTATGGGATAAATGTAACAGAGCACATTTACAGCAAGTTTCCCACAGGTTGGGAGTAAAAGTCTGGGATGCAATAGGTGGCAATTTAGAAAATACCAACATAATTCACGAGCAATTTTCATTGAGTGGCCGCGAGCCTTGAAAAATTGTGTAAATCAGAAAGCGAGTTTCATTGCATAGTGCATTTTCTGACAAAAAGCGTTGTATAGGCTGTCATTTGGGTTCAACCGTAGCCTTATATTAGCATTGTTTATGCATACTACCTTTTGATAGGTTTGGGAAGGAGATAGTTGAATGAGATAGAGCAATGGCAAGAGGTTCAGCTGTTGAGGTACGTTACAATATATATATATATATATATATATATAGCAAGAAGTAAAATAGCTGGCACTCTCAGTATAATCAACCACCGGGGTGCCTTCCAATGCAGGAAATAACGTTAATATAGTCCCCTGGGTGTAGCTATGCACACTCAACCACCCTCCAGGGACCAGGCGGCACTCCACGGATTTTTTGAAAAATAGCTTTTATAAATTAATCAAAAGTTCAATACATAGTGCAAAAAACAAACCGACGTTTCAACGCCTCACAGGCGTTTTTTTCAAGGTGCACAGTGCTAGAAGAATAAAGAAAAACAAACCAAAGAACAGAAACCACAAGTGTACTCACCTAAATAGGCACCTCGTGTATGGTCTCACCTCATCCCGCTTCCGGACGCCAGTGGCGAGCCACATCCGCGCTCCGGGGCTGAGTCAGCGGCGCCCGTCAATGACGTCATACCGTTGCCAAGCTCTTTATTGTCTTTAATTGGTTCTTATGGTGTCTGTTTCCATTGCTGCATGCCTTAATTATTCATTCTCCTGTGTCTCCTGATTTTAATCGTTTTTTACTTGGTTTTAAGCACTCATGCACTTTCTATCTAATGTGAATGTAATTGTCTCCCCTCTCCGTTTAGCTTCCTGGAGCTGCGGCTTGAGTACGCACTGCGTCTGGTTGCTTGGCAACGGTATGACGTCATTGACGGGCGCCGCTGACTCAGCCCCGGAGCGCGGATGTGGCTCGCCACTGGCGTCCGGAAGCGGGATGAGGTGAGACCATACACGAGGTGCCTATTTAGGTGAGTACACTTGTGGTTTCTGTTCTTTGGTTTGTTTTTCTTTATTCTTCTAGCACTGTGCACCTTGAAAAAAACGCCTGTGAGGCGTTGAAACGTCGGTTTGTTTTTTGCACTATGTATTGAACTTTTGATTAATTTATAAAAGCTATTTTTCAAAAAATCCGTGGAGTGCCGCCTGGTCCCTGGAGGGTGGTTGAGTGTGCATAGCTACACCCAGGGGACTATATTAACGTTATATATGTATATATATATATACACACACACACATACACACAAACAGGAAATTCAGCACTCACCATAGCAAGCTCACTTGTCCTCACAACATCAATAAATAAATGATGGGGGTTTAGTTAGTGAATTGGCCAATGCACGGAAGCCTGCAAGCTGCTCGCCAAGGTACCACACCATCTTGCAGGTCCTACACTATCACAGAGTCTCAAAATTTAAACCAAGTAGGCATATTTGCAGTTATATTATGTGTGATACAGTTGCCAGGTTTTCATTTTTAAGACTTTGTGATAGTGTAGGACCTGCAAGAAGGTGGGATACCTTGGCGAGCGGTTTGCAGGCTTCCGTACATTGGCCAATTCACTAACTAAACCCCCATCATTTATTTATTGATGTTGTGAGGACAAGTGAGCTTGCTATGGTGAGTGCTGAATTTCCTGTTTGTATGTATTTGGGTAGGTGGCCATGGGCTGCATGCACCCCACCCTATGAGTGGCGAGTGTGGACGATGCACCCCGCTTCTGGGGTGGCGAGTGCTGTGGTTTTATATATTTGTTTGTATATATATATTTATATATATGTTGTTCTGTGCTATAAGGATTAGAATATTTTTTGTGAATTCCATTTTGATTTATGTAAATATTTTGTGTTTACTCAGATTTAACATTCTTTACTCTTCTAAAGACCACACACTGTACGACACACTATTTATTTATTTTTTAAAACTTGTGTTTAACAGGTAGCAGTAATATAGAAACATAGAATTTGACGGCAGATAAGAACCACTTGGCCCATATAGTCTGCCGATTTTTTTTATCCTTTAGGTAATCACAACCCTTTTTGAACCTTAATTCTTTGAAAGGATATTCATATGCATATCCCAAGCATGATTAAATTGCTCTACAGTCTTAGCCTCTACCACCTCAGATGGGAGGCGATTCCACTTATCCACTACCCTTTCTGTGAAATAATTTTCCCTTAAATTTCCCCTGAACCTGCCTCCCTCCGGTTTCAGTGTATGTCCTCGAGTTCTAATACTTATATATAACACTATACCTTGCAAAGCTAACATACAGAGTTTTACTTCATGTTTTACTTCACTTCCGGCATCTCTCCGAGTACAGTTTTGGGAGTAAGCGTTACACAGTTACCAACATAAAGGGGAAACAGAGTAAGCCCTGCCCCTTACATCGTTAGAGTTGGGTATTTCTAGTGGAATGGTCTGAGGACCAGTGTCTATATGCTTTCAATGTATTAAAACAGGCCGCATATGTGAGCTAAAAAGCCTTGAATACAGACTTCTTCGTTCTCACTGCCCTGAAGACGTGTACTATTTTCTGAGTTATTCTGGTGCATTTCAACTCACTGTTACACTGGGTGAAGTGATTCTTTATCATTGGGAACATCTGGAGGGCGGCAGTCATTGTGACAAGACTGATAAAGGCACATTTCTGATGGGGTTGCTGTAAATCTCATTCTATTACAGAGATACTTGTGAGAAAAACACCACAATCACAAGAGTTTTGCAAAATCAAAACCTATGCGTTCCCCCCCATGAGTAAACCTAGGGAGATTTGTCTGGCAGCTCCTTGCTTGCTCTCTGCTATACATTCAGTCCAGAGCTAGTTTGCAGCCTGGATTTTTTCCCCTTCTTTCCTCCTTTGAGGTCTGAATTCTCTGGACTGTAACTGCTGGGCCATGGGAAAACAAATTGTGTATTACCATAGGGGTGAAATGTCATTTTGCTCCATGAGCACTGTTGAGGTTATTCAGGTTTATTAGCAAAGCAAAAAAAGTTAGCAATTGGGCAAAACCATGTTGCAGTGCAGGTGGGGCAGATGTAACATGTGCAAAGAGAGTTAGATTTGGTAGGTTATATTGTTTCTGTGCAGGTTAAATTCCTTACTTTCTATAATGCAATTTAGATTTCAGTTTGAACACATCCAACCCAAATCTAAATCACTCTGCACATGTTACACCTGCCCCACCTGCAGTGAAACATGGGGGGTCATTCCGAGTTGTTCGCTCGGTAAATTTCTTCGCATTGCAGCGAATTTCTGCTTAGTGCGCATGCGCAATGTCCGCACTGCGACTGCGTCAAGTAAATTTGCTATGAAGTTAGGTATTTTACTCACGGCTTTTTCTTCGTTCAGGCGATCGTAATGTGATTGACAGGAAGTGGGTGTTACTGGGCGGAAACAGGCCGTTTTATGGGCGTGTGGGAAAAAACGCTACCGTTTCTGGGAAAAACGCGGGAGTGGCTGGAGAAACGGAGGAGTGTCTGGGCGAACGCTGGGTGTGTTTGTGACGTCAAACCAGGAATGACAAGCACTGAACTGATCGCACTGGCAGAGTAAGTCTCGAGTTACTCAGAAACTGCACAGAGCAGTCTTTTGGCAATATTGCGAATCTTTCGTTCGCAATTTTAAGAAGCTAAGATTCACTCCCAGTAGGTGGCGGCTTAGCGTGTGCAATGCTGCTAAAATCGGCTTGCGAGCGAACAACTCGGAATGACCCCCATGGTTTTGCCCAACTGCTATCTTTATTGGTTTGCTAACAAACCTGAATAAGGCCCTGTGCCTGCAACAACAAACGAGAGAAAGTAAAAGCGCTTGTATAAACGATACATTATGGCCCTGGGCCATGCCTCCTACAAGCTGTAATACATTTAAACGTCGCTGTCAGTACACTTTGCTGTCATTGTATTTGTCCCTGGCAACTTTTGTAGCCTTTAGATTCTAGTTTGGAACTTGAGGCTTTAGTTCGCATGTACATATATAGAGTCCCTTTGTTTGCCAGCGCTTGCTGCATTGGGAGGTCTGATAAAGAGGCATTGATGTAATGCAGATAGAATAAAAATTGCTCAGTGCAGAGAGACAAGCTACAGTCTGTAAATATTCAGAAAATAATACACTGTTATTTCACCCAGCAGCCACTGACGTAATACCCGCCCCCATGCCATTAGGCCACTCCCCAGTTTACAGTACTGTAAAGCTATTGTCACATGTTACTGATCAGAGGGCTTTTAGAACAGATAAGGGGATTATAAATCAGATACAACAAGAATGACTAAATGGTACACACGTAATACGTCCTTCATAGAAAAAAAGTCCCATAATAATGGTATTATTAAACAGGTGTCTCTAAATATTCTTATTAAATACAACAGGGAAATAAATGAGACTAGAGGGCCTTTAAGTTTATCAGAAAAGTATGAACATCTTTCTCATACAGGATGCTATAAAAATGCTACGCCATATTTTAACTGTGCTATATAATGACGGGGAGCCCCGATGTTTTTTCAAGTACTATACATTTTCCTGAATGACAAAAGGAAGAAATGTTACCGGCACGCTAAATAGTGTCTAATTATTTTTTAAATGTTAGGTGTGTGATTTCTTCAAATATTTAGCATTGTTACGGAAGGATAGTTTCCATCTGTGTACCAACTGTACATGCAGTATTTAACAGGTATGTGTGAGCAACAAATTCTAAACACAAATATGGGAAATCACTCTACTTTATAAAGAACTGAACTATCGTTTTATGTTTTTGGCAGATTCTATTACCATAAACACAATTTCCCTGCAGTAGTGTAATGTTTCCCAGTACTCCTCTACTTAGCACTGTTTTTGGACAAATTGGTGACTTCGAAACATTCATCAGGTCATGTGAGTGATTGGGGGGGATCCGGTCTGAAGATCGACAGTATCTAGGTCGACAATGTTTAGGTCGACCACTATAGATCGACAGTCACTAGGTCAACATGGATGGAAGGTCGACAGGGTTTCTAGGTCGACATGTGCTAGGTCGACAGGTCTAAAGGTCGACGTGAGTTTTTCACATTTTTTTTCTTTTTTTGAATTTTTTCATACTTAACGATCCACGTGGACTACGATTGGAACGGTAAAGTGTGCCGGGCGAAGCGTTAGCGGAGCGAAGGCACCATGCCCGAAGCATGGCGAGCGAAGCGAGCCATGCGAGGGGACGCGGCGCACTAATTTGGGATCCCGGTCACTCTACGAAGAAAACGACAAAAAAAAAAAAAAAACAACCTCATGTCGACCTTTAGACCTGTCGACCTAGCACATGTCGACCTAGAAACCCTGTCAACCTTCCATCCATGTCGACCTAGTGACTGTCGACCTATAGTGGTCGACCTAGATACTGTCGATTTGATGAACCACACCCGATTGGGGACAAGGTCAACTGGACAATTGCCATCTCAGAGAGGCTATCATCTACCACAGTTCTGGGAAAGAGTCTGTAAGAATGTGTGGCTTCACAAGGCTGTGCTATCCAAACACTTGCACATTCCTGTCCCAGAGATACTGCCCCCCTGAGATACTGTTGAGTTCCAAGATGTGGGAAAATCCTATTTGTCTTTACAGCTAGACAAAACATTTCCTAGGCTGCCGCATTCTACAGTAAAAATGAAATATGTTTTTAAAGATTTTTTTTCTTATTGCAAAAATCGTAAGTTTCTGTTACATTTGTATAAAGTTGAAATAAAAAAAAGAGGTTCAAATGAAGTTTAGGAATTTTACAGACCTCATATTTGTCTGTTGTAACAGTAATAGAAATAGAGCTTCAGAAGCTGTATAAAGAGATGAGATCATTTATCTAACAACAACAACTTCTCAAATATACGGCAATGTACAGTAGTTATGTATTGCTTCAACAGCTAACAGATGTACTGCTTGGGTGGCACTTAACCTTACTGACTTGCTGCTATAGGTGCGTAAGATATGTTAAATCAGAATTCCAGTGTTTGGTAAAATATTTTAAGTAGAAACTGATCTCCAAAAGTCATTAATTCTCGGGACCAGCAGATCCCTTGATGTCTTATACTTCTCAGTTAGTTCCTGCTGGTAGTGTGCTGCTGCAATGAGGACTGGCCAGGCCGTGTTGCAGACACTGCAGGACTCTCCTTGTTCCTGCTTATTTAGGGGTCATTTATGAAGCACACCTGGTGCACACCGCAATACATTTTGGTTTTGCACAATGGATTTCAAAGAGCAATACTGCAAAAATGGTCCCCAGTTATAGAATATAATGAGTCCCAAAGACTACCTGCTTTTTCCCTGAACCCATGAATCTTGAGGGAAATATATGCACGCTGTGGGGCTAAGCTTTTATTTATAAAGCACCACAAGGGTTCTGTAAAGTCGCAAAGGAGAAACATAAGTACAGACAAAGCTACTTTGCTGTTACAGTGACTACCTGTTGATTTTTATTTTTTTAAGCACAGATAATGATCTGTTGCATTTCCTGAGACAAATGAATGGAGGCTGATCAGTTGTGATATCTAGCTCTGCCCCACCTAGCTGTTTAATGGTAACACCTTCCTGGCTGGGGTGCTGTACAAAATGCACAAACCCTGCTAGCTGTCACGGGATCCGGTCTGAAGATCGACAGTGTCTAGGTCGACAATGTTTAGGTCGACCACTATAGGTCGACAGTCACTAGGTCGACATGGATGGAAGGTCGACAGGGTTTCTAGGTCGACATGTGCTAGGTCGACAGGTCTAAAGGTCGACATGAGTTTTTCACATTATTTTTTTATTGGATTTTTTCATACTTAACGATCCATGTGGACTACGATTGGAACGGTAAAGTGTGCCGAGCGAATCGGTAGCGGAGCGAAGGCACCATGCCCGAAGCATGGCGAGCGAAGCGAGCCATGCGAGGGGACGCGGTGCACTAATTTGGGATCCCGGTCACTCTACGAAGAAAACGACACCAAAAAACAAAACAAAAATCCTCATGTCGTCCTTTAGACCTGTCGACCTAGCACATGTCGACCTAGAAACCCTGTCGACCTTCCATCCATGTCGACCTAGTGACTGTCGACCTATAGTGGTCGACCTAAACATTGTCGACCTAGATACTGTCGAAAAAACGAACCACACCCAGCTGTCACTGCTGGCAAAATAGCCAAGGGCTCCATCATTTATTCAGATTCCTGACATAGGGGGTCATTCCGAGTTGTTCGCTCGGTAAAAATCTTCGCATCGCAGCGATTTTCCGCTTAATGCGCATGCGCAATGTCCGCACTGCGACTGCGCCAAGTAAATTTGCTATGCACTTAGGAATTTTACTCACGGCATTTTCATCGTTCTGGCGATCGTAATGTGATTGACAGGAAATGGGTGTTATTGGGCGGAAACAGGCCGTTTTATGGGCGTGTGGGAAAAAACGCTACTGTTTCCGGAAAAAACGCAGGAGTGGCTGGAGAAACGGGGGAGTGTCTGGGCGAACGCAGGGTGTGTTTGTGACGTCAAACCAGGAACGACAAGCAGTGAAATGATCGCAGATGCCGAGTAAGTCTGAAGCTACTCAGAAACTGCTACGAGGTGTGTAATCGCAATATTGCGAATACATCGTTCGCAATTTTAAGATGCTAAGATTCACTCCCAGTAGGCGGCGGCTTAGCATGAGCAAATCTGCTAAAATTCACTTGCGAGCGAACAACTCGGAATGACCCCCATGGTTACAATGCCAAGGAACTATCCACAGGAAGAATCAAGTTTCAAGCACTTCCAGGTAAATCACAGGTACCATATTGAGGACCAAGCCAGCGGCGTCCACACACAGCACGTAGAAGAGATATGGAGTTCGAACAAGTGGCGTAACAAAAAGCACAGAGGTACGCACCACCACCACCAACAACAAATCCTACACAGCCAAGTTTCTGTGGTGGACAAAAATCAGGAAAAAAGATCCTTTATTATTATTACCCTTTATTTATATGTCACCGCAAGGGTTTTGCAGTGCCTTACATAAACAAGTGAGCAAAACAAGAACACAGCAACTTACAGTACAAGAAGTACAATGTAGAAATGTAACAGAAGACATTTTATATGGACAAAGTGACAAAGTTCAAGGTCGATGGATGCCTAGTATATGCCCATCAGGTGGGCGTGGCTTAGGATGCCTGGTGAGGCAGTTGGCCTATCAGGTCTCATATGTAAAGAGGTGACAGGTAGGTCTCCCATTTGTCAAGGGGAATAACTGATACTAACTGCCTCTTCATTGGGAGACATTGACCCTCCCTCCCATCCCGATAGCTGAGTGTCGGCTTGTCGGTAGGTGGCAGATGGGACGGCCTATGGGTTGATTTTGTGACCAAGTCTATTATGCTCTGGGTGCCTTGTGGTGGTCAATGGTAGAGGAGTGAGAACCCTGTGAGAATGGGGGACACCGCCGGGCCAGGCGGGCTCCCCTTTCCCTATGAGCTGGTACATTGGCAGGCACCCCACCTTTGGGCATGGTGGCGTAGGCAGAAAGCAACCACCCTGCCCACAGTTGTCCCAAAAAGTAGAGCGGCAGGAGGCCGGTACGGTTATGACACCCCTCACAGGAGGTCGAGCTGGAACTTGGGTCCACTTGTTTGTTATACGTGGTTTGTTATTACACATGCATCATTCATATAGGCTGTCCCTTTCCTGGCCACCATACTTCTTTAATAATCTTAAATAAAAAGCTGACCTATTGGTTATTCGGCAATTTTGTGGTCCATCTCAATTATTTCGTAGGTGGAGTGCTTGAGAATGCATGGAAGCAGGAATTAGGCCGACAGAGGTTTAGTACAATGTAGGACAAGTACATGGTATATAAATATTTCTGCATCAGCGGACATGGCACTGAAATAAGCATCAGGATGGCAGAAAATAGAATTTCTCTGACGTCCTAGTGGATGCTGGGGACTCCGTCAGGACCATGGGGATATAGCGGCTCCGCAGGAGACAGGGCACAATAATAAAAGCTTTAGGATCAGGTGGTGTGCACTGGCTCCTCCCCCTATGACCCTCCTCCAAGCCTCAGTTAGATTTTTGTGCCCGACGAGAAGGGTGCAATCTAGGTGGCTCTCCTGAGCTGCTTAGAATAAAAGTTTAAGTTAGGTTTTTTTATTTTCAGTGAGTCCTGCTGGCAACAGGCTCACTGCTACGAGGGACTTAGGGGAGAGAAGTAAACTCACCTGCGTGCAGGATGGATTTGCTTCTTAGGCTACTGGACACCATTAGCTCCAGAGGGATCGAACACAGGCCCAGCCATGGAGTCCGGTCCCGGAGCCGTGCCGCCGACCCCCCTTGCAGATGCCGAAGTTGAAGAGGTCCAGAAACAGGCGGCAGAAGACTTTCAGTCTTCATAAGGTAGCGCACAGCACTGCAGCTGTGCGCCATTGTTGTCAGCACACTTCACCAACAGTCACCAACTGTCACTGAGGGTGCAGGGCGCTGGGGGGGGCGCCCTGGGCAGCAATGTATAATACCTTTTTATGGCTAAAATACATCACATATAGCCCTTGAGGCTATATGGATGTATTTAACCCCTGCCAGATCTCACAAACTCCGGGAGAAGAGCCCGCCGAAAAGGGGGCGGGGCCTATTCTCCTTAGCACACGGCGCCATTTTCCTGCTCAGCTCTGCTGTGAGGAAGGCTCCCAGGCTCTCCCCTGCACTGCACTACAGAAACAGGGTTAAAACAGAGAGGGGGGGCACTTATTTGGCGATATGATTACATATATAAAAATGCTATAAGGGAAAACACTTGTATAAGGGGTTGTCCCTGTATAATTATAGCGTTTTTGGTGTGTGCTGGCAAACTCTCCCTCTGTCTCCCCAAAGGGCTAGTGGGGTCCTGTCCTCTGTCAGAGCATTCCCTGTGTGTGTGCTGTGTGTCGGTACGTGTGTGTCGACATGTAGGAGGACGATGTTGGTGAAGAGGCGGAGCAAATTGCCTGTATTGGTGATGTCACTCTCTAGGGAGTCGACACTGGAATGGATGGCTTATTTAGGAATTACGTGATAATGTCAACACGCTGCAAGGTCGGTTGACGACATGAGACGGCCGGCAAACAAATTAGTACCTGTCCAGGCGTCTCAGACACCGTCAGGGGCTTGTAAAAACGCCCATTTACCTCAGTGTCGACGGTGAAGAAACAAACGTATTTTCCTTTAGGGCCACACGTTTCATGTTAAGGGCAATGAAGGAGGTGTTACATATTTCTGATACTACAAGTACCACAAAGAAGGGTATTATGTAGGGTGTGAATAAACTACTTGTAGTTTTTTCTTAATCAGATAAATTAAATGAAGTGTGTGATGATACGTGGGTTTCCTCCGATAGAAAATTATTGGCGGTATACCCTTTCCCGCCAGAAGTTAGGGCGAGTTGGGAAACGCACCTTAGGGTGAATAAGGCGCTCACACGCTTATAAAAACAAGTGGCGTTACCGTCTCCAGATACGGCAGCCCTCAAGGAGCCAGCTGATAGGAAGCTGAAAAATATCCTAAAAGTATATACACATATACTGGTGTTATACTACGACCAGCAATCGCCTCAGCCTGGATGTGCAGCGCTGAGTGGGCTTGGTCGGATTTCCTGACTGAAAATATTGATACCCTTGACAGGGACAAGATTTTATTGACTATAGAGCATTTTAAGGATGCATTTCTATATATGCGAGATGCGCAGAGGGATATTTGCATTCTGGCATCAAGAGTAAATGTGATGTCCATATCTGCCAGACGACAGTGGTCAGGTGATGCAGATTCCAGACGGCACATGGAAGTATTGCCGTATAAAGGGGCGGTCCATCGGACCTGGTGGCCATGGCAACAGCTGAAAAATCCACCTTTTGTTACCCCAAGTCACATCTCAGCAGAAAAGGACACAGTCTTTTCAGTCTCAGTCCTTTCGTCCCCATAAGGGCAGGCGGGCAAAAGGGCCAGTCATATCTGCCCAGGGGTAGAGGAAAGGGAAGAAGACTGCAGCAGGCAGCCCATTCCCAGGAACAGAAGCCCTCCACAGCTTCTGCCAAGTCCGCAGCATGACGCTGGGGCCGTACAAGCGGACTCAGGTGCGGTAGGGGGTCATCTCAAGAGTTTCAGCACGCAGTGGGCTCACTCACAAGTGGACTCCTGGATCCTACACGTAGTATCCCAGGTGTACATTGGAAATTCGAGACCTCCCCCTCACAAGTTCCTGAAGTCTGCTTTACCAACGTCTCCCTCCGACAGGGAGGCAGTATTGGGAACAATTCACAGGCTGTATTCCCAGCAGGTGATAATCAAAGTACCCCTTCTACAACAAGGGAAGGGGTATTATTCCACACTATATTGTGGTACTGAAGCCAGACGGCTAGGTGAGATCTGAAATATTTGAACACTTACATACAAGCGTTCAAATCAAGATGGAGTCACTCAGAGCAGTGATAGCGAACCAGGAAGAAGGGGACGATATGGTGTCACTGGATATCAGGGACGCTTACCTACATGTCCAAATTTGCCCTTCTCACCAAGGGTACCTCAGGTTCGTGGTACAGAACTGTCACTATCAGTTCAGACGCTGCCGTTTGGATTGTCCACGGCACCCCGGGTCTTTACCAAGGTAATGGCCGAAATGATGATTCTTCTTAAAAGAAATATGGACGCTTTCCTGATAAGGGCAAGGTCCAGAGAACAGTTGGAGGTCGGAGTAGCACTATCTTAAGTAGTTCTACGACAGCACGAGTGGATTCTAAATATTCCAAAATCGCAGTTTTTTCCGACGACACGTCTACTGTTCCTAGGGATGATTCTGGACACAGTCCAGAAAAGGATGTTTTCTCCCGGAGAAGAAAGCCAGGGAGTTATCCGAGCTAGTCAGGAACCTCCTAAAACCAGGAAAAGTATCAGTGCATCATTGCACAAGGATCCTGTGAAAAATGGTGGTTTCTTACAAAGCGATCCCATTTGGTAGATTTCACGCAAGAACCTTTACGTGGGATCTGCTGGAAAAATGGTCCGGATCGCATCTTCAGATGCATCAGCGGATAACCCTGTCTCCAAGGACAAGGGTGTTTCTTCTGCGGTGGCTGCAGAGTGCTCATCTATGAAAGGGCAGCAGATTCGGCATTCAGGACTGGGTCCTGGTGACCACGGATGCCAGCCTGAGTGGCTGGGGAGCAGTCACACAAGGAAAAAATTTCCAGAGAGTGTGATCGAGTCTGGAGACTTCTCTCCACATAAATATACTGGAGCTAAGGGCAATTTACAATGCTCTAAGCTTAGCAAGACCTCTGCTTCAAGGTCAGCCGGTATTGATCCAGTGGGACAACATCACGGCAGTCGCCCACGTAAACAGACAGGGCGGCACAAGAAGCAGGAGGGAAATGGCAGAAACTGCAAGGATTCTTCGCTGGGCGAAAAATCATGTGATAACACTCTCAGCAGTGTTCATTCCGGGAGTGGAAAACTGGGAAGCAGACTTCCTCAGCAGGCATGACCTCCACCCGGGAGAGTGGGGACTTCATCGGGAAGTCTTCCACATGATTGTAAACCGTTGTGAAAAACCAAAGGTGGACATGATGGCATCCCGCCTGAACAAAAAACTAGATATTGCGCCAGGTCAAGGGACCCTCAGGCAATAGCGGTGGACGCTCTGGTAACACTGTGGATGTACCAGTCAGAGTATGTGTTCCCTCCTATGCCTCTCATACAAAAAGTACTGAGAATCATAAGAGGGAGATGAGTAAGAATGATACTCGTGGTTCCGGATTGGCCAAGAAGGACTTGGTACCCGAAACTTCAAGAGATGTTCACGGAAGACCCGTGGCCTCTACCTTTAAGAAAGGACCTGCTCCAGCAGGGGCCTTGTCTGTTCCAAGACTTACCGCGGCCGCGTTTGACAGCATGGCGGTTGAACGCCGGATCCTGAAAGGGCATTCCAGATGAAGTCATCCCTACCCTGGTCGAAGACAGGAAGGATGTAACCGCAAAACATTTTCACCGCATTTGGCGAAGATATGTTGCGTGGTGTGAGGCCAAGAAGGCCCCTACAGAGGAATTCCAACTGGGTCGTTTCCTACATTTCCTGAAAACAGGACTGTCTATGGGCCTAAAATTAGGGTCCATTAAGGTTCAAATTTCGGCCCTGTCGAATTTCTTCCAGAAAGAACTGGCTTTAGTGCCTGACGTTCAGATGTTTGTAAAAGGGGTACTGCATATACAGCCTCCTTTTGTGCCCCAGTGGCACCTTGGGATCTCAATGTTGTTTTGAGTTTCCTAAAGTCACATTGGTTTGAACCACTCACCACTGTGGACTTAAAATATCTCACATGGAAGGTGACGATGCTATTAGCACTGGCTTCAGCCAGGCGTGTGTCAGAATTGGCGGCTTTATCATATATAAAGCCCTTACTTAATTTTTCATTCTGACAGGGCAGAATTGAGGACTCGTCCTCAATTTCTCCTTAAGGTGTTTTCTGTTTTTCACATGAACCAACCTATTGTGGTACCTGCGGGTACTAGGGACTTGGAGGACTCCAAGTTACTTGACGTTGTCAGGGCCCTGAAAAATATGTTTCCAGGAAGGCTGGAGTCAGAAAATCTGACTCGCTGTTTAGCCTGTATGCACCCAACAAGATGGGTGCTCCTGCTTCTAAGCAGACGATTGCTCGCTGGATTTGTAATACAATTCAGTTTACACATTCTGTGGCAGGCCTGCCACAGCCAAAATCGGTAAAAGCCCATTCCAAAAGGAAGGGGGCTCATCTTGGGCGACTGCCCGAGGGGTCTCGGCTTTACAACTTTGCCGAGCAGTTACTTGGTCAGGGGCAAACACGTTTGCTAAATTCTACAAATTTGATACCCTGGCTGAGGAGGACATGGAGTTCTCTCATTCGGTGCTGCAGGGTCATCCGCACTCTCCCGCCCGTTTGGGAGCTTTGGTATAATCCCCATGGTCCTGACGGAGTCCCCAGCATCCACTAGGACGTCAGAGAAAATAAGATTTTACTTACCGATAAATCTATTTCTCGTAGTCCGTAGTGGATGCTGGGCGCCCATCCCAAGTGCGGATTGTCTGCAATACTTGTACATAGTTATTGTTACAAAAATCGGGTTATTCTTGTTGTGAGCCATCTTTTCAGAGGCTCCTTCGTTGTTATCATACTGTTAACTGGGTTCAGATCACAGGTTGTACGGTGTGATTGGTGTGGCTGGAATGAGTCTTACCCGGGATTCAATATCCTTCCTTATTATGCACGCTCGTCCGGGCACAGTATCCTAACTGAGGCTTGGAGGAGGGTCATAGGGGGAGGAGCCAGTGCACACCACCTGATCCTAAAGCTTTTATTATTGTGCCCTGTCTCCTGCGGAGCCGCTATATCCCCATGGTCCTGACGGAGTCCCCAGCATCCACTACGGACTACGAGAAATAGATTTATCGGTAAGTAAAATCTTATTTTTAATACCTACCGGTAAATCCTTTTCTCCTAGTCCGTAGAGGATGCTGGGGACTCCAAAAGGACCATGGGGTATAGACGGGATCCGCAGGAGCTTGGGCACACTAAAAAGACTTTGACTGGATGTGAACTGGCTCCTCCCTCTATGCCCCTCCTCCAGACCTCAGTTATAGGAACTGTGCCCAGGAGAGACGGACGTTTCGAGGAAAGGATTTTTGTTTAAACTAAGGGCGAGAAACATACCAGCCCACACCACAAACATACCGTACAACCGGAGTAGCAGCAAACCAGATAACAGTATGAATTAACAACAGCAACAAGCTGAATATAATAAATACACAATCCACGTGTAAACAAATATAACCAGTAACAATACAACTGCAAGTAACAGTCCGCACTGGGATGGGCGCCCAGCATCCTCTACGGACTAGGAGAACCGATTCTGCAAAGAAAATAGACAAAGCCGAAATCTGCACTTTGATAGAACCCAATTTCAGGCCTGCATCAACACCTGCCTGCAAAAGGATTTACCGGTAGGTATTGAAATCCTATTTGCTCTTACGTCCCAGAGGATGCTGGGGACTCCGAAAGGACCATGGGGTCGATACCAAAGCTCCAGAACGGGCGGGAGAGTGCGGACGACTCTGCAGCACCGATTGAGCAAATATGAGGTCCTCATCAGCCAGGGTATCAAACTTGTAAAGCAAAGGTGTTTGAACCTGACCACGTAACTGCTCGGCAAAGCTGAAGTGCCGAGACCCCTCGGGCAGCCGCTGAAGATGAGCCCACTTTTCTGGTAGAATGGGCCTTTACTGACTTCGGCAACGGTAGCCCAGCCGAAGAATGAGCTTGCTGAATCGTATTACAAATCCAGCGAGCAATAGTCTGAAGCATACAGGACAAACAAAGCCTCTGTTTTCCTGGTAAGAGCCGTTCTAGTGACGTAAATTTTCAAAGCTCTTACAACATCAAGAGACTTTGGAACCGCCACAGCATCCGTAGCCACAGCACCACAATAGGTTGGTTAATGTGAAACGAAGAAACCACCTTCGGCAGAAATTGTTGACGAGTCCTCAATTCCGCTCTACCCGAATGGAAGATCAAATAAGGGCTCTTGTGAGACAAGGCCGCCAACTCTGACACTCGCCTGGCAGATGCCAGAGCCAAAGACATGACCACTTTCCAAGTGAGAAACTTTAACTCAACCTTACGCAAATGTTCGAACCAGTGAGACATAAGGAACTGCAACACCACTTCAAGATCCCACGGCGCCACCGGCGGCACAAATGGAGGATGGATATGCAGTACTCCCTTCACGAAAGTCTGAACCTCTGGAAGGACGGCCAATTATTTCTGAAAGAAAATAGACAAAGCCGAAATCTGCACTTTGAGGGAACCCAATTTCAGGCCTGCATCAACACCTGCCTGCAAAAAATGGAGAAACTGACCCAAGTGAAACTCCTCCGCAGGAGCTCCTTTGGTTTCACACCACGAAACATACTTTCTCCAAATACGGTGATAATGTTTCGCCGTAACCTCCTTCCTAGCTTTAAGGAGAGTGGGGATGACCTCCCCAGGAATACCTTTACGAGCTAAGATTTGGTGCTCAACTTCCATGCCGTCAAACGCAGCCGTGGTAAGTCCGGAAACACGCAAGGCCCCTGCAGTAACAGGTCCTCTCTTAGAGGAAGCGGCCAGGAATCTTCCACTAGTAATTCTTAAAGATCCGGATACCAGGCCCTCCGTGGCCAATCTGGAGCGACGAGTATCGCCTGAACCCTTGTTCGTCGAACAATCCTCAGCACCTTTGGAATGAGAGGAAGCGGAGGGAACACATACACCGACTGAAACACCCACGGAGTCACCAGGGCGTCCACTGCACTGGCTTGGGGGTCCCGTGACCTGGAACAATACATCGAAAGCTTCTTGTTGAGGCGAGACGCCATCATGTCTATCAGAGGAATTCCCCAACGCCTTGTCACTTCTGCAAATACCTCTTGATGAAGGGCCCACTCTCCTGGATGGAGATCGTGTCTGCTGAGGAAGTCTGCTTCCCAGTTGTCCACGCCCGGGAGGAAGACTGCTGACAGGGCGCTTACGTGCTGTTCTGCCCAGCAAAGGATTCTTGTGGCCTCCGCCATAGCCGCCCTGCTCCTTGTTCCGCCTTGGCGGTTTACGTACGCCACCGCCGTTATGTTGTCCGACTGGGTCAGGACAGGAAGACCCTGAAGAAGGTTCTTCGCTTGCAGCAGGCCGTTGTAAATGGCTCTTAACTTGAGAACATTTATGTGGAGACAAGATTCCTGGTTTGACCATTTTCCCTGGAAATTTCTTCCTTGCGTGACTGCGCCCCAGCCTCGGAGACTTGCATCTGTTGTCAGCAGGACCCAGTCCTGGATTTCGAATCGGCGCCCCTCTAGAAGGTGAGAGCTTTGCAGCCACCAAAGGAGAGAAATCCTGGCCCTGGAAGATAGACTTATTTACGGTGCATGTGCAGGTGAGACCCGGACCATTTGTTCAGCAGATCCCACTGAAACACCCGGGCATGAAACCTGCCAAACGGAATGGCTTTGTAAGCCGCAACCATCTTCCCTAGAACCCGAGTGCATTGATGAATCAACACACTTGTCGGTGTCGCAGAAGATCCACATTTCTTAACAACTGTTCCTTGGACCTCGCCTTTATCAGGAGATCGTCCAAGTACGGGATAATTGTAACCCCTTGCTTGCGAAGGATAACCATCATTTCTGCCATGACCTTGGTGAAAACCCTCGGACCGTGGAAAGCCCAAACGGCAACGTCTGAAATTGGTAATGACAATCCTGCACCGCAAATCTCAGGAAGGCCTGATGCGGAGAATATATCGGGATGTGTAAGTAGGCATCTTTTATGTAGACTGATGCCATAAAATCCTCCCCTTCTAGGCTGGAGATCACAGCTCGAAGAGATTCCATCTTGAACTTGAAAATTTTCAAGTATGGATTGAGGGATTTTAGGTTCAGAATCGGTCTGACCGAACCGTCCGGCTTCGGTACAACAAAGAGGCTCGAATAGAACCCTTCCCCCCGTTGGGACGGGGGAACGGGAACAATAACTCTGTTGACACAACTTTTGTATCGCAGCAATTACCACGTCTCTCTTTCCGGAAGAGACACTGGCAAGGCCGAAATGAAAAAACGGTAAGGGGGCATCTCCTGAAACTCCAGTTTGTACCCCTGAGACACTATGTCTAAGACTCAAAGATCCAAGGCTGAATGAACCCAGACCTGACTGAAGATCCGGAGACGGCCCCCCACCTGCCCGGACTCCCTCAGGGGAGCCCCAGCGTCATGCGGTGGACTTGGTAGAGGTGGGGGAGGACTTCTGGTCCTGGGCGCCTGATCCTGCAGGCGATTTCTTTCCCCTTCCTCTACCCTTTGAAGCGAGGAAGGACGAGCCTTTACCTCGTTTGTATTTATTAGGTCGAAAGGACTGCATCTGTTGATGGGGTGCCTTTTTTTGTTGTGTGGGAACATAAGGAAGAAAAGATGACTTACCCGCAGTAACGGTAGACACCAGGTCAGCCAGGCCGTCACCAAACAAGACACTACCTTTGAAGGGGAGAGCTTCCATAGCTTTCTTGGAGTCGGCATCAGCATTCCATTGATGGATCCACAGCGCCCTCCTGGCCGAGACCGCCATGGCATTGGCTCTTGATCCCAAGAGGCCAACATCCCTCGCCGCATCCTTTAGGTA
Organism: Pseudophryne corroboree; assembly: GCF_028390025.1. Classification (NCBI taxonomy): domain Eukaryota; kingdom Metazoa; phylum Chordata; class Amphibia; order Anura; family Myobatrachidae; genus Pseudophryne; species Pseudophryne corroboree. The sequence goes on from NC_086447.1 coordinate 299,100,641, forward strand.
ATCTGCAGCGTCCTTGATATAACCAAGAGTCAAAAGAATATTATCTTTATCAAGGGTATCCATATCAGAAGCTAAATTATCAGCCCATTTAGCAATAGCACTACTCACCCATACCGACGCCACAGCAGGTCTGAGCAATGCACCCGTATTAACAAAAATGTCCTTCAAAGACGTTTCCAGCTTGCGATCCGCCGGATCCTTGAGAGCAGCCGTGTCAGGGGACGGAAGCGCCACCCTCTTGGACAAACGGGATAGAGCCTTGTCAACATTCGGAGAAGACTCCCATTTTTCCCTGTCATCAGAGGGGAAAGGATACGCCATAAAAATTCTCTTGGGACTCTGACACCTCTTGTCCGGCGACTCACAAGCTTTTTCACAAAGAGCATTAATTTCATGAGAGGGGGGAAACTTCACCTCAGGTTTTTTTCCTTTAAATAGGCAAATCCTTGTTTCCTGAACCGTAGGTTCGTCAGAAATATGTAAAATATCTTTAATAGCCACAATCATGTACTGAATACTCTTAACTACCCTTGGGTGTAAAGTAGCCTCATTAAACTCGACATCGGAATCTGAGTCCGTGGGCAATATTTACTAATATTTGTGTTTGAGTCGGTTTGTGTAGTGTTTAAACTTGTTTTGTATCGGGTGCATTTTCATGCAACTTTTTGAATCCATATACGCAAAGTTACGAAGCAGTCGACTTTATGGTTGTCGTGTTTTCCGATGTCACTTATCCAGACTTAATGCATGCCACTCATAATCTGTTGTTTTGAGAATAAAAATACACACAGCACACATGCGACATTTGTTTTTCATAAAGTGAGGGTATGTTTGTATGTGTCAAGGAGACAGACACATTCTGAGTAATGGTTTTGGGGAAAAAAAGGCAAAACATCTATTTATGATTACACAACAAATGAAATAAGCAAACCAAGCTTACCTTAGAAATAGCGATTGATGATCTCTTGCCTAACCTGCCTCCCTACATCTGTACTCCAAGTATCACCAGATGTCTCTAATTCCTCTGCTTGCTGGCTGCTTTCTTCCTCCTCCTCCTCCTCAACATGTGGCAGATGTTGTTGCAAACACATGTTATGAAGAAAGCAGCAGCAGAACACAATTTGAGTCACCTTGGAGGGACTATACAACAAAAGGCCACCAGACTTATCCAGACACTGAAACCTAGATTTCAGCACAGCAAAACATCTTTCTATCACATTCCGCGTGGACTTATGTGCATGATTGTAATTGTGTTCAGCAGGGGTATCAGGTCGGGACAATGGAGTTAGAAGCCAAGAGAAACAGCCATATCCTCCATCACCTAAAAGACAGATATAGTAACGTGATTCATGTTAAGATACAGCAACACATAAGTAACACACTGTGGGGCAGATGTATTAACCTGGAGAAGGCATAAGGAAGTGAAAAACCAGTAATATGTGCAAGGTAATAGAGGCAGCAGACAATCTGTTCCTAAATGTTCATTTACATATTGGAGCTGATTGGCTGGTGCCTTTATCACCTTGCACAGATCACTGGTTTCTCACTTCCTTATGCCTTCTACAGGTTAATACATCTGCACCTGTATTTGGACAAAGTATACGCAGGCCTACACATATCAAATTACATACCCAGCAGCCATCCATCTGGCATTTGTCCGTCCTTAAACTTATCAAAGAGAGATGACTGACTGAGGATGAAGGAGTCATGGCAGCCCCCAGGGTAACCAGCAACAACACTCATTATTTTGAGATTTGCATCACAAACCACCTGCAGATTTGTGGTGTGTTCGAAATGGCGGTTTGTATATATGTGCTGCCTGCCCCTAGGTGGTCTCAGCTGAATGTGTGTGCAATCTATGGCTCCAAGCACATTGGGCATGCCAGCCAGCTCATAGAAATCTACCCTGACGGCATGCCACTAAGACTCCTGGGTAGGGAAGCAGATTGAGGCCTCGATGTGGGGCTGCAAAACAGCCAACACCTGTGTGTATATTTTAAAGAACAATAAACATGAGATTTTAGGACAGAACTGGCCACCGAGAAATTAAAACAAACACAAAACAGAAGAGGTAGTTAGGTATACATCACCTGTGTTAAGATTCTGGAAAATGAGGGCTGTGAGATTCCTATGACATCCCCAGACACAGCCTGAAAGCTGCCAGTAGCCAGAAAGTGCAACACAGCCAGGAGTTTGTGCAGGCCTGAGACAGAGCGAGAGCGTGCTGTCTCAGGGTCTAGGCCCAGTTTGACAAGGTCATACAGACGGAAAATGTTGTTACGATTTAGACGGAACATCTGTATGACCTTATCATCGGACAATGCGTTCAAGTTTAAACGCCCCCTAAAAAAACGGAGGCCTGCGCAGCCTCGGCGGAACCTGTACAACCTGCTGACCATGTTCAGTTTCTTGGCCCTGATTACTTACAGGCTGATGTCTGAGTCTGAGGAATCCCACAGCACACAAAAGATCACTGGCCCACAGTCCTGCTGCCATTTCTGAGTGTAGGTGTATTGAAATGGGCTAACATCCTTTTATAGGCATCCTAATTCAGGTGTGAGTGATTTTTTATTTGCAACATGTAACACGACTGGAAAAAGCAGGTCTATTTTTTTGCCGCTTTTTTTAACGAATCGCAAAAAAATACGACCGCATTTGAACACTCAGAGACTAACACCCAAATACGAATGAATAGTGAATTTCCGTATTCTATGTAATAACAGCCGCGTTTGACCGATGGTCTATTCATTCGTATTTGTGAACGTTGTCATTCAAACCATTACGAATAGTCCAAACACTGCAGAGATTTGTGCTTAGTGAATTCCCGGATTGGGACTTAGAAAAAAAAAACACAAATCGGACAAACTCGGATTCTTAGTAAATACTGGCCCGTGTCGGCATCTGTATCTACCATCTGAGTAAATGAACATTTTTGAGACCCTGAGGGGGTTTGCACCTGAGCCAAAGCATCCTCCATGGATTTTCTCCATGTCTGTGTCTGAGAATCAGATTTATCCAACCTCTTAGACAACAAAGCAACATTAGCATTAAGTGTACTCAACATAGCAACCCAATCAGTAGTCGACTGTCGACAGAGCCATTTCCAGCTCCTTTTCTGCACCCCCAGTAACTTCCTCCAGGGAGGAACACTCAGCCTCAGACATGTCGACACGAAGTACCGACACCCAACACACACACTGGCCAAATAAAGGGGACAGCCTACAGGGAAGCCTGGAGAGAGAAACACAGAGGAAGTATTCCAGCTCACACCCCAGCGCCCATATACTACACCAAAATAATATATGTCAGTAGCGCTGTTAATAACAATAAAAGCACCAAATATTTGTGTCCCCCCCCCCCCCCCCCCCGTTTTTGCTCCCTGTTACTTGCGAGGAGCCTGGAGGTCTGGGCCAGCGTTCTCTGCAGCGGCTGTGGAGAGGGGAAAATGGTGCTGGTGAGCTGTGCGGCTAAGCCCCGCCCCTTCCCGGCACGCTTCAGTCCCGCTCAATTTCAAATTCTTTATACTGGCGGGGGTTTTATATACGGTGCCCGGGCACCGAATATAGCGTTAACCAGTTGTAACAACCTCAGCAACTGCTGCCCAGGGCGCCCCCCCAGCGCCCTGCACCCTGTGAGTGCCGTTGGTGGATGTGTGTGGGAGCATGGAGCGCTGTACCTCATTGCTGAAGTCTTCTGCCGTCACTGAAGTCTTCGGATCTTCTAATACTCATTAGGCTTCTGTCTTCTGGCATCTGTGAGGGGGGTGACGGCGCGGCTCCGGGAACAAGCAGCAATGCGAACCAAGTGATCGAACCCTCTGGAGCTAATGGTGTCCAGTAGCCTAAGAAGCAGAGCCCTTAACTAAGCAGAAGTGGGTCTGACTTCTCTCCCCTCAGTCCCACGATGCGGGGAGCCTGTAGCCTGTAGCCAGCAGGTCTCCCTGAAAATAAAAAACCTAACAACAGTCTTTCCAGAAAAACTCAGGAGAGCTCCCCTAGTGTGTGTCCATTCACTCCTGGGCACAAAGTCTAACTGAGGTCTGGAGGAGGGGCATAGAGGGAGGAGCCAGTTCACACCCAGTCAAAGTCTTTTTAGTGTGCCCAAGCTCCTGCGGATCCTGTGTATACCCCATGGTCCTTTTGGAGTCCCCAGCATCCTCTAGGACGTAAGAGAAACCAAGCCGTTTAGTGCCACTGTAGGGAGTAAGGAGTAGAAGATAATCTAAGTAAGAGAAGGAAAAGTACATGAGGGCAGATGGCCCTACTCATGACAGCATACATACTAAAGGGGAGGTGCAGAAAGACAAGGGTGACACAGATGAGGTAGACAGTGATCGTGATACAAAGGGTTAGGATGAGAGATGGCCTTTAAAAGCCATTCTTGATGCAATCCATCAATTCAAGGCTCTGGATATACAGTACTAAGCACAAATTAGTTTTTTTTGTTAAATACAAATATAAGTACTACTAACCGAAATGTTACAGTTTTGTTAGGAACATAGCTAATAGCATGATAAATAAAAACTTATACAAACAAAATAGTAATAAAAGATAGTACCCAGACTAACAGTAAATGACTGCGCTGCTATTTTTACATTCAGTGCTCACCACTGACATAACGCTGCCCACAGAAATGAGTACAAGACCATTATAAGAGCCACCGAATCACATAAATGCTGGGCATGGACTAATCTTTGGAATTGTTTTATTTAGGATATTCAGTTTTGAATGTAATGCACCTTTAACTTTATTAGCTATACCGCTTGACACAAAAGATTCCCTGCTCTAGTATGTAAGATTTAGAAGACCAGGGGGTAAATTTACTAAGATGAGAGTTCTATTTAAGATGTGATGTTGCCCATAGCAACCAATCAGATTCTACTTCTCATTTATCTAGCACCTTCTAGAAGATAATACCTGGAATCTGATTGGTTGCTATGGGAAACATCCCATCTTAAATAGAACTCCCATCTTAGTAAATTTACCCCCAGGGGTGTTGGTAGTTATCAGTGAATGTAAGAATACTGTGCATATTAGAGTCAGATTCTCTTCAAAGTTCTCAAAATAAGTTTAGGGAGTATAAAAAAATGTTCTCCGATAAAATACTGAAAGTTTATGTACAGCATGATAATTCCCGAAATTCCCAAAAGGAAATAAAAATGGGTATTTGAAGACATGATCGCCACGATTTCCTTATACGCTTGCACAAAACTGGCTTCCACTGCCAACGTGGGACTTCTGAGAGGTAAGTATTGAAGAAACTGGTGCAGGGTGTGTGTTGTGGGTCCCCCTGAACCCAGATACAGCTAAATCAATGTAATAATTTTACTTATAACCTCCATCAAAATATAAGGGGGCGGGAGTGTTAAAAATATATCTAACAACTTATTTGGCTCCCTGCATCATTTAAGTTGCCCAATAGATTTCTCCTAGCAGAACAGACCAACCTCCAGGACTGGAGAAGTTTATGACATGATCTGCAATGAATTGAGTCATCATGGCCCCGCCCCTGCTATGTATTTGCATGATTTTACGCATTAAGGGACTGAGCCACAATGACATCATTCACTGAGCTACATCTTCTACTCTAAGGGGGTGCGGGCCGCACCTGGGTGTCACCTGCCGAGGGGTGACATCAAAATTTCCGGCTCCTCCTCAGTGACAGGAGCCAGGTGCTGCACTGAACATTACATGTAGCACTCCGCTCCCGTCACAGTGTAGGAGCTGTCACTGCAGCCACACAAGTCTCCTGGGGAAGCCCAGCATCTCGGGGGTGCTGGGCACGCTCCCGGAGTGATGAAACGGGATCGGGCAACAACCTCCTTCTCATGAGGCTACACCCTCTTTTCGGCTGCACTGGGAGTCTGTGACCCCCAACGACGTGCCCTATTCCCACTTCACTGAGGGCCTTAAAAGTATGGTGTTGGGTGAAATATCCAGCACAAATGTAGATGCTTATTTTTCCCATCGGAAGATAGTAGAAACACGGAAATCATGCCTCCCAACAAATGGTCATTGGAATTTGTGATCCTGTAGGCGCTGTCTGAAAAGGGGGTGTGGTCTTGTGATATGTCTGCCATTTCAGTAATTCTGGGGTCATGCCCAGTGCTCCCAGAGCAGCTGTGCTACCCCCATCTTCTACCCACACTGTTTAGATGCCGTGCACACGGGCACAGCATCTATTGAGGTCACCTAGCAGTGTACGTGCTAGGTGACCTGGAAAACGTGAACTGTTTGGGGTCCACAGGACCGTGCTTGAGAACCACTAAATTAGGGAATATAACTTAACATGTACAGAGTTAAAGTTATTGTAAAATCAATACTAACCACCAGTCTGTAATAAAAATTTCTTCTTTTGCTGCTTCCATAGCATCTGCCACATCATTAAAATATCCCTTAGCATTGACATACCTAAAATAAATCAGAAGTAATAATATCAAGTTACATTCCTAAAGAAAACAATACAACCTGCAAATCAAATGAGATGTTTCAGAATTACTTTTCATGGAGGACTGAGGTGTTGTCTCATGAAAGCACATGTACCTGTGGGGGGCGTCGCTTGGCTCGGCATGGAGTAGCAGCTGCAAGCTGTAGCTCCTCACCAACATCCTGCTGATATATCCTGCTCCCTGCCGCATTATCGTTGGAAATTGCTCCACAGAGGTGTTCCAGTATGCTATCCTGGGTGTCGCGGCCGGCCTCGCTGCCTGACATTGTGATGTGCGCTGGTTCACTTCCGGCTATGGCTCCTCTCTCATCTGACCGCTCCGGCTGGCGGGCTGCTGATTCGGGGACTGCTGACGCTGAATGGCGGCGGTGGGAGACTTGTACATCGCCGGGATTGACCGCATGCTTACTGTGGCCAAACCTACCAGCTGCGGACCCGCCACCTCTCCTACCCGACTGTCTATATGTTAAGTCACAGAGCTGAATACGGAGCGGCTTCTGAGTGGTGCTTCTAACTCCGTGTCTGTGCCACTGCTGTCGCCCTTATATTGGGGACTGAATACTTGCATTTTAGCCGACTCTGGGAGCAGCTGATTGAGAGAGTGCTTTCCCGCCGCAGAGATGCCATCATTGGGCCGGGTCCCTGGGAAACCGCAGATCTGGGCACTTCATAACCTTTCTCCTATGCTTCCCTAGTGAGTGCACACCTTTTTTCACTATTGTTCTCTGCTGAACACTGAGGTCTCTTTTATTATCAACACACGGAACTGCCATTTTGTCTGCGTTTTATACCTCTGATATTGCCTATTTGAGACTGGACCTTTCTATTATTTCTATCTGCTGTTCAGTGCTTCTTTACATACTACTGGCTTCGGTGAGGCACCCCCTACAGCCATGTTTAACCCTGCTAGTACCTCTGAACATCTAAACTCCTCTATCCTGCGGATTCCGAGAAAAGGATTCTTAATATGTTTGGAGGAGAGACTGTTGCGGTGACTGTTTCTCCTGAAGGGTCCACCTGCCCGCCTGTGTTGCTGCCCTCGGAACCCTTGTGCCAGCCTGTATCTGTAATGCCTGCTGCTCCGCTGCAGCCGATGTTTAATGCTGTGGGATCCTCTTCACAACGCATTATAAATAAATTGGGGGAGTTGCAGATTAATCCCGTGCATATTCATGGTTGGTGATGGCGCATGGGATGTCGGCGGCTGCCTCCATCTCATCATTGGTGACTGTATGGACCCACACTGCAATCTCATTCAAGGCCTCAAAGTGTAACTTTTTTTGACACTGGCGAACTGCACTGTATCACATTGCAGTCCGTTGAGGTGGTAAGAAGGGGGATGGATTTCCATTCTATAATTTTTGTGGATCTGAGGACTTTACTCTTCTCTACTTGGATAATGCTATGCAAGATGGCTGATGACTCCATTTGTTTGCTGGTTACTGCTTGTGAATTGTTGGGCTATATGATTTCGGAATGGGCCCATCCCCAAGACTGATTTTGTCTCTTTTCAAGTCTGTGTACTGATTCACTATTGCCAGGACCCTTGCTATGTTTCATTTTATCAGTGATTCTCTTTAAAATATTGTCCACTCTCATGCTTTTTATCTGTCTTATTATTGGTATAACTTTGTTATTACATAGTTCTCAACTATGTTTAATTTGAACATCTTTCATCTACGAGCTTATATATCCAGAAACGCATTGGAATATCTATCGGGTATAGCAAACATTATCCCTCATATTTTATGGTTGTTTATCTTACTTCCTTATGTTCATATATGTACGTGGGAGATCTATTAAATTTAGATTTTGACCCTTTGGTATTTTATTTTCAGTTGCCCCAGTCATATCTATTTTATTTATCCTCGTTTTGGGAATGGGAGGTGGGGGTTTTTAGGTCTTAGACAAGTTAAGTAGCTTAGGAGGGGGGGATTATGGGGATCAATGTATACCTAGGTTTGGTTAGGTTATACAGGGTGGTTTGTTTTTGGGGGTTTTGATTTGATTCAGTTAGAAACTGTAGGGTTTTTGTTTTGTTTTGATTTATGGCAGACGTCTCAGGAATTATTATAATTTTTTCAATATTCCTTCACTCTATGCCTATTTTATTCATGGTCTGCAATATCAGTATCTCTGTACCTTTTATATGCCTCAGCGATAGGTTATTCTCAATTTATCCTTGATATGTGAGCTCACATGGCGCCTGTGTGCTCTAATTGCTTATTGTTATACTGTTGAGTGCTTTGTATATCCTGTTTTTGTTGGACATGTACTGTAATTTTATTTGGTATACACTGTCTGACAGTACTCCTGTCTGCATATTGCATGCTTTACTGTATCTGCCATTATTGTTTGTTATATTCTATTTTTATTTTCTCTGTTCTGGGGTGTTCTAAAAAAAACTTCCAATAAAGAATACACAATTTTTTTTTTATTTTTAAATAGCATCTGCACCTGTCATCAGCATCAGTGTGTGTATGCACCTTCCCTATACTAGGTATATGCCTCACAACAGTGGTACAGTATAAGCGCTGATGTGTTGCTCTGCATGAGCCGCTTGATCTCACTGACCTTTGCCGACATGAGACCTATCTGGTCATAAGTGTAGATACAAAGGGGATGCGTTAGGCTGTGCATTCTCGCATTTGCACTGAGCACATTTTATGAGCACGCGCGGAGCAGATTCACGCAAGATATGCTACACTATCTGGATATGTTATGTTTATGTTTTTTTCTTGGCACATGATCTTACAGGCAGACCTGGATAACTTACTGGAGATCTTTTATATACTGTAAATGCATATATGGTTTCAAACCTGTATAGGTGAGTAACTTCCTATACTGTATATTGTAGTCCCCTTTTTCTACGGAAAACGCTATTGTGAATACTGATTTTTTTACTTTTTTCATAAGAAAAATCCACAATTAGATATTATGTATGCAGTTTTTAGGCAAGTGCACTTGCATTTACTTCCAGGTAGTGTGTATATGACACCATGCACCTACATTCTGCACTGATGCTTTTTTCACCAGAAAAATCCACAATTACATATTATTGGGCTCCTTTATCAATGAGTGATAAATTGCACCAGCCAATCAGCTCCTAACTGCCATGTCACAAACTATGGGGTCTATTCATGAAGCAGTGAAAAGAGTGGAGAGTGAGCCTGTGGAGAAACTGCCCATGGAAACCAATCAGCTGCTCCGCACAATTATATAGTATGCAAATTATACTTCAATGTTGATTGGTTGTCATGGGCAACTTCTCCACTGGCTCACTTCTCCACACTTTTCACTGCTTCATGAATAGACCCCCTGCGTTTAAAAAATGACAGTTAGGAGCTAATTGGCTGTTGCAATTTATCACTCACAGTGAAATTTATCACTCATTGATGTATGCAGTTTTTAGGCGAGTGCACTTGCATTTATTTCCGGGTCCACCTTTGCTGGAAGCTACTGTGTTTCATAAATACTGGAATGTAATGGCATGAACATGTGACAATTACACAGAAAGTATGTACTGTAACAAAAGAGGTAATGTCAATTGCTAATAGGCAGAGGTTGTAACGAATGCAATTTGCGCGTATGTCGTATGACCTTAGCAATGGGCTGTTACAGATGATTTATTCTACAGATGAGTCATTATTCACTGTGCAGGAAATACATTCCAAAGAACCAAACTCACAGGAAGGAAAAAATAAGATTTTACTTACCGATAAATCTATTTCTCGTAGTCCGTAGTGGATGCTGGGGACTCCGTCAGGACCATGGGGATTAGCGGCTCCGCAGGAGACAGGGCACAAAAATAAAGCTTTAGGATCAGGTGGTGTGCACTGGCTCCTCCCCCTATGACCCTCCTCCAAGCCTCAGTTAGGATACTGTGCCCGGACGAGCGTACACAATAAGGAAGGATTTTGAATCCCGGGTAAGACTCATACCAGCCACACCAATCACACCGTACAACTTGTGATCTGAACCCAGTTAACAGTATGACAACGTAGGAGCCTCTGAACAGACGGCTCACAACAAGAACAACCCGATTTTTTTGTAACAATAACTATGTACAAGTATTGCAGACAATCCGCACTTGGGATGGGCGCCCAGCATCCACTACGGACTACGAGAAATAGATTTATCGGTAAGTAAAATCTTATTTTCTCTAACGTCCTAGTGGATGCTGGGGACTCCGTCAGGACCATGGGGATTATACCAAAGCTCCCAAACGGGCGGGAGAGTGCGGATGACTCTGCAGCACCGAATGAGAGAACTCCAGGTCCTCTTTAGCCAGGGTATCAAATTTGTAGAATTTTACAAACGTGTTCTCCCCCGACCACGTAGCTGCTCGGCAGAGTTGTAATGCCGAGACCCCTCGGGCAGCCGCCCAGGATGAGCCCACCTTCCTTGTGGAATGGGCCTTGACAGATTTAGGCTGTGGCAGGCCTGCCACAGAATGTGCAAGTTGAATTGTGCTACAAATCCAACGAGCAATCGTCTGCTTAGAAGCAGGAGCACCCAGCTTGTTGGGTGCATACAGTATAAACAGCGAGTCAGATTTTCTGACTCCAGCCGTCCTTGAAATATATATTTTCAATGCCCTGACAACGTCCAGCAACTTGGAATCCTCCAAATCGCTAGTAGCCGCAGGCACCACAATAGGCTGGTTCAGGTGAAACGCTGACACCACCTTAGGCAGAAAATGAGGACGCGTCCGCAGTTCTGCCCTGTCCGAATGGAAAATCAGATATGGGCTTTTATACGATAAAGCCGCCAATTCTGACACTCTCCTGGCTGAAGCCAGGGCCAGTAGCATGGTTACTTTCCATGTAAGATATTTCAAATCCGCCGATTTGAGTGGCTCAAACCAATGGGATTTGAGAAAATCCAAAACTACATTAAGGTCCCACGGAGCCACTGGGGGCACAACCGGGGGCTGTATATGTAGTACTCCTTTTACAAAAGTCTGGACTTCAGGAACTGAAGCCAATTCTTTCTGGAAGAAAATCGACAGGGCCGAAATTTGAACCTTAATGGACCCCAACTTAAGGCCCATAGACAATCCTGTTTGCAGGAAATGTAGGAATCGACCCAATTGAAATTCCTCCGTGGGGGCCTTCCTGGCCTCACACCACGCAACATATTTTCTCCAAATGCGGTGATAATGTTGTGCAGTCACCTCCTTCCTGGCTTTAACCAGTGTAGGAATGACCTCTTCTGGAATGCCTTTTTCCCTTAGAATTCGGCGTTCAACCGCCACGCCGTCAAACGCAGCCGCGGTAAGTCTTGGAATAGACACGGCCCCTGCTGAATCAGGTCCCGTCTTAGAGGTAGAGGCCACGGATTTTCCGTGAGCATCTCCTGAAGTTCCGGGTACCAAGTTCTTCTTGGCCAATCCGGAGCCACGAGTATCGTTCTTACTCCCCTTTGCCGTATAATTCTCAGTACTTTGGGTATGAGAGGCAGAGGAGGAAACACATACACTGACTGGAACACCCACGGTGTTACCAGAGCGTCCACAGCTATTGCCTGAGGGTCTCTTGACCTGGCGCAATACCTGTCCAGTTTTTTGTTGAGGCGAGACGCCATCATATCCACCTTTGGTTTTTCCCAACGGTTCACAATCATGTGGAAGACTTCTGGATGAAGTCCCCACTCTCCCGGGTGTAGATCGTGTCTGCTGAGGAAGTCTGCTTCCCAGTTGTCCACTCCCGGAATGAACACTGCTGACAGTGCTATCACATGATCTTCCGCCCAGCGAAGAATCCTTGCAGCTTCTGCCATTGCTCTCCTGCTTCTTGTGCCGCCCTGTCTGTTTACGTGGGCGACTGCCGTGATGTTGTCCGACTGGATCAACACCGGCTGACCCTGAAGCAGGGGTTTTGCCAGGCTTAGAGCATTGTAAATCGCTCTTAGCTCCAGTATATTTATGTGAAGAGACATCTCCAGGCTTGACCATACTCCCTGGAAGTTTCTTCCCTGTGTGACCGCTCCCCAGCCTCTCAGACTGGCATCCGTGGTCACCAGGACCCAGTCCTGTATGCCGAATCTGCGGCCTTCTAACAGATGAGCACTCTGCAACCACCACAGAAGAGACACCCTTGTCCGTGGTGATAAGGTTATCCGCTGATGCATCTGCAGATGCGATCCGGACCATTTGTCCAGCAGATCCCACTGAAAAGTTCGTGCGTGGAATCTGCCGAATGGGATTGCTTCGTAAGAAGCCACCATCTTTCCCAGGACTCTTGTGCATTGATGCACAGACACTTTTCCTGGTTTTAGGAGGTTCCTGACAAGTTCGGATAACTCCTTGGCTTTCTCCTCCGGAAGAAACACCTTTTTCTGAACCGTGTCCAGAATCATTCCCAGGAACAGCAGACGTGTTGTCGGGGTCAACTGAGATTTTGGAAAATTCAGAATCCACCCGTGTTGTTGCAGCACTACTTGGGTTAGTGCTACTCCGTCCTCCAGCTGTTCTCTGGACCTTGCCCTTATCAGGAGATCGTCCAAGTAAGGGATAATTAATACGCCTCTTCTTCGCAGAAGAATCATCATTTCGGCCATTACCTTGGTAAAGACCCGAGGTGCCGTGGACAATCCAAACGGCAGCGTCTGAAACTGATAATGACAGTTTTGCACCACGAACCTGAGGTACCCTTGATGTGAAGGGCAAATTGGGACATGCAGGTAAGCATCTTTTATGTCCAGGGACACCATAAAGTCCCCTTCTTCCAGATTCGCTATCACTGCTCTGAGTGATTCCATCTTGAACTTGAATTTTTGTATGTACAGGTTCAAAGATTTCAGATTTAGAATAGGTCTTACCGAGCCGTCCGGCTTCGGTACCACAAATAGCGTGGAGTAATACCCCTTTTCCTGTTGTAGGAGGGGTACCTTGACTATCACCTGCTGAGAAAACAGCTTGTGAATGGCTTCCAATACCGTCGCCCTGTCTGAGGGAGACGTTGGCAAAGCAGACTTTAGGAACCGGCGAGGGGGAGACTTCTCGAATTCCAACCTGTAACCCTGAGATACTACCTGCAGGATCCAGGGGTCCACCTGTGAGCAAGCCCACTGCGCGCTGAAATTCTTGAGTCGACCCCCCACCGTTTCCTGAGTCCGCTTGTAAAGCCCCAGCGTCATGCTGAGGGCTTTGCAGAACCCGCAGAGGGCTTCTGTTCCTGGGAAGGAGCTGCTTGCTGCCCTCTCTTACCCTTTCCTCTGCCTCGGGGCAGATATGACTGTCCTTTTGCCCGCTTCTTATAGGACCGAAAGGACTGCGGCTGAAAAGACGGTGTCTTTTTCTGTTGGGAGGGGGTCTGAGGTAAAAAGGTGGATTTCCCGGCAGTTGCCGTGGCCACCAAATCCGATAGACCGACGCCAAATAATTCCTCCCCTTTATACGGCAATACTTCCATATGCCGTTTGGAATCCGCATCACCTGACCACTGTCGTGTCCATAAACTTCTTCTGGCAGATATGGACATCGCACTTACTCTCGATGCCAGAGTGCAAATATCCCTCTGAGCATCTCGCATATAAAGAAAAGCATCCTTTAATTGCTCTAAAGTCTGTAAAATACTGTCCCTATCCAGGGTATCAATATTTTCAGTCAGGGAATCCGACCAGACCACCCCAGCACTGCACATCCAGGCTGAGGCGATGGCTGGTCGCAGTATAACACCAGTATGTGTGTATATACTTTTTAGGGTAGTTTCCAGCCTCCTATCAGCTGGATCCTTGAGGGCGGCCGTATCAGAAGACGGTAACGCCACTTGTTTTGATAAGCGTGTGAGTGCCTTATCCACCTTAGGGGGTGTTTCCCAGCGCGCCCTAACCTCTGGCGGGAAAGGGTATAATGCCAATAACTTTTTTGAAATTAGCACTTTTCTATCTGGGTTTAACCCACGCTTCATCACATACATCATTCAATTCCTCTGATTCAGGAAAAACTAGAGGTAGTTTTTTCACCCCCCACATAATACCCCTTTTTGTGGTACTTGTAGTATCAGAGATATGCAAAGCCTCCTTCATTGCCGTGATCATATAACGTGTGGCCCTACTGGAAAATACGTTTGTTTCTTCACCGTCGACACTAGATTCAGTGTCCGTGTCTGGGTCTGTGTCGACCGACTGAGGTAAAGGGCGTTTTACAGCCCCTGACGGTGTCTGAGACGCCTGGGCAGGTACTAACTGGTTTTCCGGCCGTCTCATGTCGTCAACTGATTTTTGTAATGTGCTGACATTATCACGTAATTCCATAAACAAAGCCATCCATTCCGGTGTCGACTCCCTGGGGGGTGACATCACCATTACCGGCAATTGCTCTGCCTCCACACCAACATCGTCCTCATACATGTCGACACACACGTACCGACACACAGCAGACACACAGGGAATGCTCTATTGAAGACAGGACCCCACTAGCCCTCTGGGGAGACAGAGGGAGAGTTTGCCAGCACACACCCAAGCGCTATAATATATATGGGAACAACCCTATATAAGTGTTGTATCCTTATAGCAGCTTAAATATAGTAATATCGCCAAAAAAAGTGCCCCCCCTCTCTGTTTTACCCTGTTTCTGTAGTGCAGTGCAGGGGAGAGTCCTGGGAGCCTTCCTCACAGCGGAGCTGAGCAGGAAAATGGCGCTGTGTGCTGAGGAGAATAAGCCCCGCCCCCTATTTCGGCGGGCTCTTCTCCGGAGTTTGTGAGATCTGGCAGGGGTTAAATACATCCATATAGCCTCAAGGGCTATATGTGATGTATTTTTTAGCCATAAAAAGGTATTATACATTGCTGCCCAGGGCGCCCCCCCAGCGCCCTGCACCCTCCGTGACCGCTGTGTGAAGTGTGCTGACAACAATGGCGCACAGCTGCAGTGCTGTGCGCTACCTCAGGAAGACTGAAAAGTCTTCTGCCGCCTGCTTCTGGACCTCTTCCATCTTCGGCATCTGCAAGGGGGGTCGGCGGCGCGGCTCCGGGACCGGACTCCATGGCTGGGCCTGTGTTCGATCCCTCTGGAGCTAATGGTGTCCAGTAGCCTAAGAAGCCAATCCATCCTGCACGCAGGTGAGTTGACTTCTCTCCCCTAAGTCCCTCGATGCAGTGAGCCTGTTGCCAGCAGGACTCACTGAAAATAAAAAACCTAAAAACTTTTTCTAAGCAGCTCTTTAGGAGAGCCACCTAGATTGCACCCTTCTCGGCCGGGCA
The DNA here is from genome assembly GCF_028390025.1 of Pseudophryne corroboree. Classification (NCBI taxonomy): domain Eukaryota; kingdom Metazoa; phylum Chordata; class Amphibia; order Anura; family Myobatrachidae; genus Pseudophryne; species Pseudophryne corroboree. The sequence continues at coordinate 299,116,295 of NC_086447.1, forward strand.
CAAAAACCTAACTGAGGCTTGGAGGAGGGTCATAGGGGGAGGAGCCAGTGCACACCACCTGATCCTAAAGCTTTATTTTTGTGCCCTGTCTCCTGCGGAGCCGCTAATCCCCATGATCCTGACGGAGTCCCCAGCATCCACTAGGACGTTAGAGAAACAAGGTTAATTTCAGTGTTGATCTGTTAAAGAGTTAAAAAAAAAAAAAGGAGTGGACACGGGGTCAGCCACATATCTGCAATACTGTAGGTAACGTCACCATTGGGGTCATTTTCGAAAGACAAAACACCGGAATTTGTGTTGACAGATGAACAGAAGGCAGAGCAATGAGGTAGGAGGATCTTCTTGCCAATACCCCTTTCACGCTGAGTGAAAAAAACAGGGAAATTGCTGGGGTGACCCGGGTAGCCTCCAGGAAAGGCATGACCCAGGTCACGATGACTCGGGTCATGCCTAAAAGGAACTGATTGGTAGGCTCAGTAGCGCTTGGACATGACATCATCTCCATCCACTGTTAGACAGAAGACGCTGGTCACCAGAAGACCTGCGACAACCTGGGAATAACCCAGGTCCATCCGTTGGTGTGAAAGAGTTAGGTAACCTAAAACCCAGCTCCAACTCAGTGTTCAGTGACCTGGGTTGGTGCCGGGTGTGAGATTTGAGAGTTGCAGTAGGCGCACTGGTGAACCTAATGTTACATAGCAGTACAAATAACTTTTCAATACTGAGATTAACATATTAAGATATATGGTGGAGAGAATTTATCTGTAGGGTCAGTTCTTGTTAGAGGAGGCCCACATAGCCATTTTACTTCTATTAAACACCACTATATTTCACCAGTTCTGAGATGTTGGAGATCAGATTTAATGCGTTTAGCAGCTTCCAGTTGCACTGATGCTAGTGTGTATACAGTATGACACCATGCACCTACATTCTGCACTGATGCTAGTGTGTATATGACACCATGCTCCTACATTCTGCACTGATGCTAGTGTGTATATGACACCATGCTCCTACATTCTGCACTGATGCTAGTGTGTATATGACACCATGCTCCTACATTCTGCACTGATGCTAGTGTGTATATGACACTATGCACCTACATTCTGCACTGATGCTAGTATGTATATGACACCATGTACCTTCATTCTGCACTGATGCTAGCGTGTATATGACACCATGCTCCTACATTCTGCACCGATGCTAGTGTGTATATGACACCATACACCTACATTCTGCACTGATGCTAGCGCGTATAGGACACCCTGCACCTACATTCTGCGCTGATGCTAGCGTGTATGACACCATGCACCTACATTCTGCACTGATGCTAGTATGTATATGACACTATGCACCTACATTCTGCACTGATGCTAGAGTGTACATGACACCATGCTCCTACATTCTGCACTGATGCTAGTGTGTACATGACACCATACACCTACATTCTGCACTGATGCTAGCGCGTATAGGACACCATGCACCTACATTCTGCGCTGATACTAGCGTGTATGACACCATGCACCTACATTTTGCACTGATTCTAAAGTGTATATGACACCATACACCTACATTCTGCACTGATGCTAGTATGTATATGACACTATGCACCTACATTCTGCACTGATGTTAGTATGTATATGACACCATGCACCTACATTCTGCACTGATGCTAGCGTGTATATGACACCATGCACCTACATTCTGCACTGATACTAGCGTGTATATGACACCATGTACCTACATTCTGCACTGATGCTAGCGTGTATGACACCATGCACCTACATTCTGCACTGATGCTAGCGTGTATATGACACCACGCACCTACATTCTGCATTGATGCTATCGTGAATATGACACCACACACCTACATTCTGCACTGATGCTAACGTGTATATGACACCATGCACCTACATTCTGCACTGATACTAGCGTGTATATGACACCATGCACCTACATTCTGCACTGATGCTAGCGTGTATGACACATTGCACCTACATTCTGCACTGATGCTAGCGTGTATGACACCATGCACCTACATTCTGCACTGATGCTAGCGTGTATATGACACCACGCACCTACATTCTGCACTGATGCTAACGTGTATATGACACCACACACCTACATTCTGCACTGATGCTAGTGTGTACATGACACCATGCACCTACATTCTGCACTGATGCTAGTGTGTATATGACACCATGCACCTACATTCTGCACTGATGCTAACGTGTATATGACACCACACACCTACATTCTGCACTGATGCTAGTGTGTACATGACACCATGCACCTACATTCTGCACTGATGCTAGTGTGTATATGACACCATGCACCTACATTCTGCACTGATGCTAGCGTGTATATGACACATTGCACCTACATTCTGCACTGATGCTAGTATGTATATGACACCATGTACCTTCATTCTGCACTGATGCTAGCGTGTATATGACACCATGCTCCTACATTCTGCACGGATGCTAGTGTGTATATGACACCATACACCTACATTCTGCACTGATGCTAGTGTGTATATGACACCATACACCTACATTCTGCACTGATGCTAGCGCGTATAGGACACCATGCACCTACATTCTGCGCTGATGCTAGCGTGTATGACACCATGCCCCTACATTCTGCACTGATGCTAAAGTGTATATGACACCATACACCTACATTCTGCACTGATGCTAATGTGTATATGACACCACACACCTACATTCTGCACTGATGCTAGTGTGTACATGACACCATGCACCTACATTCTGCACTGATGCTAGTGTGTATATGACATCATGCGCCTACATTCTGCACTAATGCTAGTGTGTATATGACACTACGCACCTACATTCTGCACTGATGCTAGTGTGTATATGACACCATGCACCTACATTCTGCACTGATGCTAGTGTGTATATGACATCATGCACCTACATTCTGCACTGATGCTAGCGTGTATATGACACCACGGCCCTCATTCCGAGTTGTTCGCTCGTTGCCGAGTTTCACTATATTGCGATTAGTCGCTTACTGCGCATGCGCAAGGTTCGCAGAGCGCATGCGCTTAGTTATTTTACTAAAAAGTTAGGTATTTTACTCACGGCATAACGAGGATTTTTCATTGTTCTGGTGATCGGAGTGTGATTGACAGGAAGTGGGTGTTTCTGGGCGGAAACTGGCCATTTTATGGGAGTGTGTGAAAAAATGCTGGCGTTTCTGGGAAAAACGCGGGAGTGTGTGAAGAAACGGGGGAGTGTCTGGGCGAACGCTGGGTGTGTTTGTGACGTCAAACCAGGAACGAAACTGACAGAACTGATCGCAATGGCTGAGTAAGTCTGGAGCTACTCAGAAACTGCTAAGAATTTTCTATTCGCAAATCAGCTAATCTTTCGTTCGCAATTCTGCTATGCTAAGATACACTCCCAGAGGGCGGCGGCTTAGCGTGTGCAATGCTGCTAAAAGCAGCTAGCGAGCGAACAACTCGGAATGAGGGCCCATGTACCTACATTCTGCACTGATGCTAGCGTGTATGACACCATGCACCTACATTCTGCACTGATGCTAGCGTGTATATGACACCACGCACCTACATTCTGCACTGATGCTAGTGTGTATATGACACCATGCACCTACATTCTGCACTGATGCTAGTGTGTATATGACATCATGCACCTACATTCTGCACTGATGCTAGTGTGTATATGACATCATGCACCTACATTCTGCACTGATGCTAGTGTGTATATGACATCATGCACCTACATTCGGCACTGATGCTAGCGTGTACATGACACGGTGCACCTACATTCGGCACTGATGCTAGTGTGTATATGACACCACGCACCTACATTCTGCACTGATGCTAGTGTGTATATGACACCACGAACCTACATTCTGCACTGATGCTAGTTTGTATATGATACCACGCACCTACATTCTGCACTGATGCTAGTGTGTACAATTCCCCCCTCTGACAGGCGGTACTAGCTTGACACTTGCTCAGGCCCTGGAGTTTGGGACCCTTTGGGGAGCTCACAATACAGCTGAGTGAGGAACTATGCCGTGGTCTGCATAAGACAGGTCAAGGAAACCTGTAACCCTGACAAGTTGGAAATAGGTGATCTTTGCGCTGAAAGTGATGTGCACCAGACATGAGCTCTTTGCAGAGTCTGTTATAGCCACCACCACCTCCTTCAAGATGCCAAATGCAGCAATATACATGGTCAAGTCACATTATTATGACAACCTCCTACATTCCTACACGTCGGCAGCCCATGAAGGAGGTCACGTGTCGTGTGCTGGCTTGGTGGGTACATAAGGTGTGTGATAGGCCGTCTGCACACATATCATTCATTGCTGTCATGGGTAAAAGGGGCAATTTAACAGAGTTGCAGAAAGGGATGATTATCGGCTTTCAGGCCAAGGGTGGCAGTATTTCTGAAACAGTGCAGTTTGTGAACTGTTGGTATGCTGCTGTGGTGAAGGTGTATCGTGCCTGGACAAATGGCCCCATTGCTAATAACCGACTGCGGAGCACCACGTGCCATTAATGTGAAAGGTAAAAATATGGTAAAAAAGGGGCAGACTAGATGGGCCAGGCTGGGCGACACATTCTATGTTTCTATGTTAGGTGAACGTTGGCTACAAAGGTACGTGATGGCTGTCTGACGCTACAGTGGAGCAGCTCACCATCAAAATTAACCTGGGGGCTACCAGACGTGTGTCTACAATGACAGTTCAGCGAACCCTTCTGTGTATGAGGCTCCGAAGCAAACAATTGGTCATAATAATGTGACTCGACAGTGTACTACAGATGTGTCCTCTTACATCCTTGCTGCAGTCACACTAAACAGCCTTTAAAGTCGTGCCATACCGTGGCGGGACTCGGTAGCCTATTTTGTGTCATCTGCCGTTAAAATGCCCGAAAATAACGTCTCTAACTGCATCCCAAATGAAACGTTACAGTGTTTTCCAGGGAAACACTCTAGCATAACATTTTGTATGCAAATATAGTCGCAGTCTCAAACAGAATGCAGGCATGCCACATATCATTTTAATCAGCAGAAGCTGCTTGTGTGTCCTATTGCATTGTGTCTAAGACGCATTTTTGCTGCAAAACATGCAACAACAAAAAAGACGCTCAGCGCTACCGAGTCACACGGCACTCACACGTTATGTTTAACGCAACTTGTAGCGCATGGAGCAAAGTTGTAAGAGGACACATCTGTATAACATATTGCGTCTAAGGCTACTAATACGCTGGCAATAAATTCTGAGTTTAAGATACATTTCTAATGCCATTTAAGCGCATGTACCTGCTGTGAGACCACATACACATTAGCACTTCATTAATTAATTAATGTTGTGTTTGTAGGTTTTACTACATATTTGTTCTCAATCCAGTCTATCCCTGACATTTGCAATTTACACTCCCTTTCCAGTGTAGCAGATAGGCATATACTATGTATGTTCAGTCAGAGGCTTACTAACAACCAGAGACCATGTTCTTCATAGAGTAACATCTGCTAAGGTGACAGTACTCTTATTCCAGGTACATACCATTTGCAGAGAGTGTGATTTTGAACTGCTGCATAGGAGCCAAATCTGTGCTCCATAAGGAAGTTGTTTCCATGCTTTCTAACAAATTCTTCAATAGCCTGACCCCACCAGCGGGCATGTCGATAGCTGTTACATTTTAAGATTAAAGACCTATGAAATAAAAATCAAATATTTTAATATCTTTAATATTTTTCAACAAATTAATAATTGTATTGGCAAAATGCCAGTGTTCTGTGGCAATGAGAGAGAATAGGCAGAATCCAAAATATTCCAATGGAATTTCCTAAATATTTTTACAATAGATCCAGAGCCGGTCTTAGCTATAGGCAGGCAAGTCATTTGCCTAGGGCATCTAAGCATGTCTAGGGGCATCCAAGCATGTCCCTGCAGTATCTCATGCTGGGAGGGACAGTCTGCAAACTAACTGTTACTTTCCAAATGTATTCAATCAGTACTTGTATACACTGCTGTTTACATTTGTCATATAGAATGCACACTGTCCCTTAAAGTTCCTTAAATTCCCTCCGACATGCTTGAATGCCCCTGACTTGTGAGATGACAGCAGAAGCCTAGTAACTGCAATTCCTGGACATGTGACATTTTCACTGATTATATAAGGTTATTACTGGATTGCTCCTTATGATACCACGTGTATTTTTGACGACTGCTTCACATAAATATGACATCACATATACTGCTTGTGCGCATAGGGGAGGGGAACCCTGTCATCCTGTGTGTGGCCCTTATCCCTGTGCTCCCTGTGTTCTCCCCACAATTTATTTCCTAGTCAGTCCATGCAATAAAATTCTCCTGCCATCCAGTACTGTAACGTGGTCAGTAAGTTGCGTTGTGCTATTTCTATATGAAACATCAGTGCAGCGTGACTTTGACACGTCATACTGGAGGGCAGAGCATATTGCTCCCACAGTATAAAATAAAGGGCATGTAGTTGCCGGGAGTAACAGACACCAGCAAACACAATGAATAGTGAAGAGAATGGACAGTTGCTACATGTTTGATACTGGTCTTTTTGTATAACCAGCAAGTGTGGCAGTATCTGGACATTTCTGCTATCTGCTTCCAACGAGCAAGCAAAAATAAAGGGTGAGGCTTGCAAAGGATGGCATACCCTGTGAGGTCACATCCCCTGTACGGATGCCCCTTTAATGGGTGCGAGTGCAAGCACACACCCACTCATCCTGCCACCTCCATCTCACAAAACGCAGTCATAAGTTTATAAAAAAAAGCTACTAGCATTACTAATGTGGGGCATGTGTGTCAGGTGCATTATTGTGTGGAATTATGTAGAGCTAAAAGATGTGCTGGTTATACCTTTAACATAATTATTTAACCAGTCACTAAATACAGGTGCCATTTCAGGGGACTGGAAAAGAGCAAATGTAGTTCCACTGCACAAAAGTGGAAGCAAGGAAGAAGCAAGTAACTACAGACCAGTAAGCCTTACATCAGTAGTAGGGAAAGTAATGGATAAACTATTAAAAGAAAGAGTTGTGGAATATCTTAAATCAAACAACTTACAGGATCCAAAACAGCATGGATTTATTGGTGGGAGATCATGCCAAACAAATCTTATTGACTATTTTGACTCTAAGACGAAAATAATAGATCAAGGGGGAGCTGTAGATGTAGCATATCTAGACTTTAGTAAGGCATTTGACACTGTCCCACATTGCAGACTGCTAAATAAACTTGAAAGCGTGGGGGTGAATTATAAAACAGTTAAATGGATAAGAACCTGGTTGCAGGATAGGAAACAGACAGTTGTAGTAAATGGAGTGCAATCTATGGTGGGACATATTACCAGTGGAGTACCCCAGGGATCTGTACTTGGTCCAGTTCTCTTTAATATCTTTGTTGGTGACATTGCAAATGGTATTGAAGGGAAAGTATGCCTTTTTGCAGATATTACAAAGATATGCAACAGGGTAGACACACTGGAAGGGGTAAAACAATGATTAATCACCTAGGCAGGCTTGAGAAATGGTCAAGAACATGGCAACTACAGTTTAATGCTAAAAAATGCAAAAACCCAAAGGCTAAAAATAGTATCAAGGGTATTATAATGGAAACTACTGAGGAGGAAAGTGATTTAGGAGTCACTATTTCAAGTGACTTGAAGGCAGGAAAGCAATGCAACAAAGCAATGAGAAAGGCAAGTCAGATGCTTGGTTGCATAGGGAGAGGAATCGGTAGCAGGAAAAAAGAAGTGATAATGCCACTGTATAGGTCATTGGTACAACCCCATCTGGAATACTGTGTCCAGTTCTGGAGACCAAGGTGGTCATTCTGAGTGGTTTGCTCACTAGCAGTTTTTAGCAGCCGTGCAAACGCTATGCCGCCGCCCAGTGGGAGTGTATTTTAGCTTAGCAGAAGTGCGAACGAAAGGATCGCAGAGCAGCTACAAAATAATTTTGTGCAGTTTCAGAGTAGCTTCAGACCTACTCAGCACTTGCGATCACTTCAGACTATTCAGTTCCTGTTTTGAAGTCACGAACACGCCCTGCGTTCGCCCAGCCACGCCTGCATTTTTCCTGGCACGCCTGCGTTTTTTCAAACACTCCCTGAAAACAGTCAGTTGACACCCAGAAACGCCCTCTTCCTGTCAATCACTCTGCGGCCAGCAGTGCGACTGAAAAGCTTCGCTAGACCTTGTGTGAAACTACATCGTTCATTGTAATAGTACGACGCGCGTGCGCATTGCGCCGCATACGCATGCACAGAAGTGCTGGTTTTTTCCCTGATCGCTGTGCAGCGAACGAAAACAGCTAGCGCACAACTCGGAATGACCCCCCATATCTCCAGAAGGGTATAAATACATAAGAGCGTGTACAAAAAAGGGCAACTAAAATGGTGCATGGCCTACATCACAAAACTTACCCGGAAAGGCTAAAAGATCTTAACATGTATAGTTTGGAGGAGAGAAGGGAAACGGGGGACATGATAGAAACTTTCAAATATATCAAGGGTCTTAACAAAGTTCAGGAGGGAAACATTCTTTGAAGGAAGAGAAGTATTAGAACTCAAGGATATACACTGAGACTGGAGGGGGGAGGTTCAGGGGAAATTTAAGGAAAAATTACTTCACAGATAGGGTAGTGGATAAGTGGAATAGCCTCCCATCAGAAGTGGTAGATGCTAAGACTGTAGAGCACTTTAAACATGCTTGGGATAGGCATATGAATATCCTTACAAAGAATTAAGGTTCAAAAAGGGTTGAGATTGCCTAAAGGATAAAAAAAAGGGGCAGACTAGATGGGCCAAGTGGTTCTTATCTGCCATCAAATTCTATGTTTCTATGTGTATTATTGGCATTACCAATGTGGGGCATATGTGTAAGGTGCATTATTGTGTGGCATTATGTGTATTATGGTCATTACTAATGTGGGGCATATATGTAAGGTGCATTACTGTGTGGAATTATGTGTATTATGGGCATTACTAATGTGTGGCATATGTGTAAGGTGCATTACTGTGTGGAATTATGTGTATTATGGGCATTACTGTGTGGCATTATGGAGGGTTGAAGTGGCCCACAGGGTAACCACCCAGTGGGCCCCACTGCCTGAGTGTTGCTGGGTCAGATGCAGAACTAGTGGCAGTGCTAGGGGGCACCAGACAAAATTTTGCCTAGGGCATCAAATTGGCTAGGGCCAGCTCTGAATAGAGCTATCTCTCTACAACTAGTAGAGAAGATGTCCCCATAGTGCATGCTGTTTCTGAGTTACTCTTACCACTTTCCTCCAACTGCTGCATTCTTATGGAGTAACAGCCTCCAGAATTTTGAATGCAAGTAACTGTGCTAAGGTTTCAGAGAAAGCAAACATTTCTCCCTGCGCTATAAAACTATAAGAAGCAGTAGGGTCTGCATTCACTTGATTCACACATTTATATAGTAAAGTAATTAATTTTAATCAGTAATGACTGGTCATACACAAGTTTAAAAAGTCAATACATTGACATAAAACAATACAATGCACTTAATAGTTGATTACTAAGAGAGGTGGATCATATATCCAAAAGTACCAAATTTTGATGTAAGTAAAAAAAATATATATATATAGCTGTCCATTTAAGATTTTACTGGTAGCCACAGTTGTAGTGTAAATGGATTAATCCCAATTTAATTGCCACCGACAAAGTCATTCAAGATTTTTACCTGTATAATGATTTCATGCAGTCAAGTGGCACTTTACAATAGAAATAGAGGTCCTCCACTATGGGAGTATTACGTGTATTCCCGGCAAGGTATTGTAGCAGGAGGAAAAGCTTCAGTAGCAGCGAAACGCGTCAGTAGCTATCTATCTGGGACCCTGAATTGGATTTTTACCTGTGACTACAAGTGCCTAAAAACTGTGAGGACGTGTACCAATAAAGCGCAGGAGTGAGTGCTACTGAGGCGGAGGACGATACACACAGTGCTATTAGGACGGAAGCTCATTCAGCTACAGGCACCTGCGGTGTGCCGAGTCCCGCTGCTGGATTCAACCCTCCAAGGTCTGAGGACGGCCCTCTCCCTCCTCCTGCTACAATACCTTGCCGGGAATACACGTAATACTACCATAGTGGAGGACCTCTATTTCTATTGTAAAGTGCCACTTGACTGCATGACATCATTATACAGGTAAAAATCCTGAATGACTATCAGTGACAATTGGGATTAATCCATTTACACTACAACTGTGGCTTCCAGTAAAATCTTAGATGGACAGCTATATATATATTTTTTACTTATATCATTTTTTTTTTTACTTTTGGATACATGATCCACCTCTCTTAGTAATCAACTATTAAGTGAATTGTATTGTTTTATGTCAATGTATTGACTTTTTAAACTTGTGTATGACTAGTCATTACTGATTAAAATTAATTAATTTATTATATAATTGTGTGAGTCAAGTGAATCCAGACCCTACTGCTTCTTATAGTTCTATAGCGCAGGGAGAAAGTTTTGCTTTTTCATGATGTGTACACCTGACTGATTCAGGTGACTTTAGTTTTGGCTTTTTACCACAAGCCAAATACTTCACTGCTGCTATAATAACAGTGTAATGGTATTTTACAAAAAAAAAGATTTTTATTGCAATAGCGTCAAGCGTCTCTGTTTGCGTTTTCTAAGGTTTCAGAGGGCAGTGGCCATGGCCTAGTGGTGGTAGGGAACTGGGCACATGGCGAGTAACTTTGGATAGATGACAGTCCCAGAGCAAATCCTGGCAAAATCTTAATAAATGTAAATATGTGCCGGAGTGTCTCAGCACACACTCATCTATGCCAAAATCTCTTACTGTTCCCGCTTTAGGCAACGTCTCCATAAAATGATCCCACTTGGTATATTATATACTTAGGGTTCACCTGATACCTGGGTGGCCAGCAGGCAGGACACAAAGCAGGAGAGTTAGCTTTCACCAAACTTCATGCTTTGTGGAATTTTTAAGTGCCATTTGTAAACCGTGAAATCCACTACAGGCCAAACCGAACATCAATCTACATTATTTCAAACCGCCAAACGTGAAACCGACATTCCACCACCAGGTTTCCTGTCGCAGGTGACGTGAATGGGCCGCCCTGAAAACGGTCATGACACGTCTGCATTTCCGGGACCATACCCTGCAACACCGCATCACCACCCCCGAACGTCTGCCACCTGTCTCTCACATTGCAATCGCATCCTTCCGGGATTTATGTCATTTAACAGCTGATACTGAATTAGGCCCATAGATCATCAGAAATAAGAAACAAGGATCTAGGGGGATATAGGCCATCAGAAATAAGAAACAATGGACTAGGGGGATATAGACCATCAGAAATAAGAAACAATGGACTAGGGGGATATAGATCATCAGAAATAATAAACAATGGACTAGGGGGATATAGCCCATCAGAAATAAGAAACAAGGAACTAGGAGGATATAGACCATCAGAAATAAGAAACAATGGACTAGGTGGATATAGATCATCAGAAATAAGAAACAATGGACTAAGGGAATATAGATCATCAGAAATACGAAACAAGGGACTAGGGGGATATAGTCCATCAGAAATAAGAAACAAGAAACTAGGGGGATATAAACCATCAGAAATAAGAAACAATGGACTAGGGGGATATAGACCATCAGAAAATAAGATTTTACTTACCGGTAAATCTATTTCTCGCAGTCCGTAGTGGATGCTGGGGACTCCGTAAGGACCATGGGGAATAGACAGGCTCCGCAGGAGACACGGCACTTTAAGAAAGAATTTGGATACTGATGTGCTCTGGCTCCTCCCTCTATGTCCCTCCTCCAGACCTCAGTTAGAGAAACTGTGCCTGGAAGAGCTGACAGTACAAGGAAAGGATTTTGGAATCCAGGGCAAGACTCATACCAGTCACACCAATCACACCGTATAACTTGTGATAAACTTACCCAGTTAACAGTATGAACAACAACGGAGTATCAGATCAACCCTGATGCAACCACAACATAACCCTTATTTAAGCAATAACTATATACAAGTATTGCAGAAGAAGTCCGCACTTGGGACGGGCGCCCAGCATCCACTACGGACTACGAGAAATAGATTTACCGGTAAGTAAAATCTTATTTTCTCTAACGTCCTAGTGGATGCTGGGGACTCCGTAAGGACCATGGGGATTATACCAAAGCTCCCAAACGGGCGGGAGAGTGCGGATGACTCTGCAGCACCGAATGAGCAAACACAAGGTCCTCCTCAGCCAGGGTATCAAACTTGTAAAACTTTGCAAAAGTGTTCGAACCTGACCAAGTAGCTGCTCGGCAAAGCTGTAATGCCGAGACCCCTCGGGCAGCCGCCCAAGAAGAGCCCACCTTCCTTGTGGAGTGGGCTTTTACTGATTTTGGCAGCGGCAATCCAGCCGCAGAATGAGCCTGCTGAATCGTGTTACAGAACCAGCGAGCAATAGTTTGCTTTGAAGCAGGAGCACCCAGCTTGTTGGATGCATACAGGATAAACAGCGACTCAGTTTTCCTGACTCTAGCTGTTCTGGCTACATAAACCTTCAAAGCCCTGACCACATCTAGTAACTCGGAATCCTCCAAGTCACGAGTAGCCACAGGCACCACAATAGGTTGGTTCATATGAAAAGATGACACCACTTTTGACAGAAATTGTGGACGGGTCCGCAATTCTGCCCTGTCCATATGGAAAACCAGATAGGGGCTTTTATGTGACAAAGCCGCTAATTCTGACACACGCCTAGCTGAAGCCAAGGCTAATAGCATGACCACCTTCCACGTGAGAAATTTTAACTCCACGGTTTTGAGTGGCTCAAACCAGTGAGACTTCAGGAAACTCAACAACACATTAAGATCCCAAGGTGCCACTGGAGGCACAAAAGGGGGCTGAATATGCAGCACTCCCTTTACAAATGTCTGAACTTCAGGTAGAGAAGCCAGTTCTTTTTGAAAGAAAATGGATAGGGCCGAAATCTGAACCTTAATGGAACCCAATTTCAGGCCCAAAGTCACTCCCGACTGTAGGAAGTGAAGGAAACGGCCCAGCTGGAATTCCTCCGTAGGGGCATTCCTGGCCTCACACCAAGCAACATATTTTCGCCATATACGGTGATAATGTTGAGCCGTCACGTCCTTCCTAGCCTTTATCAGCGTAGGAATAACCTCAACCGTAATGCCTTTTTCTGCTAGGATCCGGCGTTCAACCGCCATGCCGTCAAACGCAGTCGCGGTAAGTCTTGGAACAGACAGGGCCCCTGTTGCAACAAGTCCTGTCTTAGAGGCAGAGGCCATGGGTCCTGCGAGCATTTCTTGCAGATCTGGATACCAAGTCCTTCTTGGCCAATCCGGAACAATGAGTATTGTTCTCACTCCTCTTTTTCTTATGATTCTCAGCACCTTGGGTATGAGAGGAAGAGGAGGAAATACATAAACCGACTGGAACACCCACGGTGTCACTAGTGCGTCTACAGCTATCGCCTGAGGGTCTCTTGACCTGGCGCAATACCTCTGTAGCTTTTTGTTGAGGTGGGATGCCATCATATCCACCTGTGGCAGTTCTCACCGACTTGCAATCTGCGTGAAGACTTCTTGATGAAGTCCCCACTCTCCCGGGTGGAGGTCGTGCCTGCTGAGGAAGTCTGCTTCCCAGTTGTCCACTCCCGGAATGAACACTGCTGACAGTGCTCTTACGTGATTCTCCGCCCAGCGAAGAATTCTGGTGGCTTCCGTCTGCAGCCACCACAGGAGAGACACCCTGGCCCTGGGGGATAGGGTGATCAGCCGATGCATCTGTAGATGTGATCCGGACCACTTGTCCAACAGATCCCATTGAAAGGTCCTCGCATGGAACCTGCCGAAGGGAATGGCCTCGTATGATGCCACCATCTTTCCCAGGACTCGCGTGCAGTGATGCACCGACACCTGTTTTGGTTTTAATAGGTCTCTGACCAGTGTCATGAGCTCCTGAGCCCTCTCCATAGGGAGATAAACCCTCTTCTGGTCTGTGTCCAGAATCATACCCAGGAAGGGCAGACGAGTCGTAGGAATCAACTGCGACTTTGGAATATTTAGAATCCAGCCGTGCTGTCGTAACACTTCCCGAGAGCGTGCTACGCTGATCAGCAACTGCTCTCTGGACCTCGCCTTTTTGAGGAGATCGTCCAAGTATGGGATAATTGTGACCCCTTGCTTTCGCAGGAGCACCATCATTTCCGCCATTACCTTGGTAAATATTCTCGGTGCCGCGGAGAGACCAAACGGCAACGTCTGGAATTGGTAATGACAATCCTGTACCACAAATCTGAGGTACGCCTGATGAGGTGGATAAATGGGGACACGAAGGAATGCATCCTTTATGTCCAGAGACACCATAAAATCCCCCCCTTCCAGGCTTGCGATGACCGCTCTGAGCGATTTCATCTTGAGCTTGAACCTTTTCAGGTATATGTTCAGGGATTTTAAATTCAATATGGGTCTGACCGAACCGTCCGGTTTCGGTACCACAAACATGGTCGAATAATAACCCTTTCCCTGTTGAAGGAGGGGAACCTTGACCACCACCTGCTGAAGATACAATTTGTGAATTGCAGCTAACACTATTTCCCTCTCTAAGGGGGAAGCTGACAGGGCCGATTTGAGGTATCGGTGAGGGGGCATCTCTTCGAATTCCAGCTTGTATCCCTGAGACACAATCTCTAGTGCCCAGGGATCCACCTGGGAGTGAACCCACTTGTGGCTGAAATTTCGGAGACGCGCACCCACCGGGCCTAGCTCCGCCTGTGGAGCCCCAGCGTCATGCGGTGGATTTAGTGGAAGCCGGGGAGGACTTCTGTTCCTGGGAACTAGCTGTGTTGTGCAGCTTCTTTCCTCTGCCCCTGCCTCTGGCAAGAAAGGACGCACCTCGGACTTTCTTGCCTTTTTGTGATCGAAAGGACTGCATTTGGTAATACGGTGCTTTCTTAGGTTGTGAGGGAACATATGGCAAAAAATTTGACTTTCCAGCAGTAGCTGTGGAGACCAGGTCCGAGAGACCCTCCCCAAACAACTCCTCACCCTTGTAAGGTAAAACCTCCATGTGCCTTTTTGAGTCGGCATCGCCTGTCCATTGCCGAGTCCACAGGACCCTTCTGGCAGAAATCGACATTGCATTTATTCTAGAGCCCAGAAGGCTAATGTCTCTTTGAGCATCTCTCATATATAGGACAGCGTCTTTTATATGCCCCAGGGTCATTAATACAGTATCCTTGTCCAAGGTATCAAATTCCTCAGATAAGGTATCCGTCCATGCTGCTACAGCACTACACACCCAGGCCGACGCAATTGCCGGCCTTAGGAAGGTACCTGAATGTATAGAAATGGACTTCAGGGTACCCTTTTGCTTTCTATCCGCAGCATCTTTTAGGGTGGCCGTATCCTGTGACGGCAGGGCTACCCTCTTGGATAAGCGTGTGAGAGCTTTGTCCACCCTAGGGGAGGATTCCCAGCGTAACCTGTCCGTTGGCGGGAAGGGATACGCCATAAGCATCCGTTTGGAAATCTGCAGTTCTTTATCTGGAGATTCCCAAGCCTTTTCACATAACTCATTTAGCTCATGTGAAGGGGGAAAGGTCACCACCTGCCTTTTTTCCCCATACATATGAACCCTCTTGTCAGGGACTGGGGTTTCCGCTGTGATGTGCAACACATCCTTTATTGCTATAATCATATAACGGATGGCTTTAGCCAATTTAGGCTGTAACTTTGCATCATCGCCATCGACACTGGAGTCAGAATCTGTGTCGATATCTGTGTCAACAATTTGGGATACTGGGCGCTTCTGAGACCCTGACGGCCTCTGCGACATAGGATCAGGCATGGGCTGAGACCCCGACTGTCCTAAGGTTTCAGCTTTATCCAACCTTTTATGCAAGGAATTAACATTATCATTTAAAACCTTCCACATATCCATCCAATCAGGTCTCGGCGCCGTCGGCGGCGACCCCACATTCATTTTCTCCCGCTCTGCTTCCACATAGCCTTCCTCGTCAAACATGTCGACACAAGCGTACCGACACACCACACATACACAGGGGATGCTCTTTTTGAAGACAGTTCCCCCACAAGGCCTTTTGGAGAGACAGAGAGAGAGTATGCCAGCACACACCCCAGCGCTATATGTCCCAGGAATCACACAGTAACTTAGTGTTAACCCAGTAGCTGCTGTATATAATGTTTTTGCGCCTAATTTATGTGCCCCCTCTCTTTTTACCCTCTTCTACCGTGAATCTGCAGGGGAGAGCATGGGGAGCTTCCTCTCAGCGGAGCTGTGGAGAGAAAATGGCGCTTGGGAGTGCTGAGGAAGAAGCCCCGCCCCCTCAGCGGCGGGCTTCTGTCCCGCGATTCTGTGTAAAATTATGGCGGGGGCTCATGCATATATACAGTGCCCAACTGTATATATGCCCAACTTTTGCCAAGAGGTCCTAATTGCTGCCCAGGGCGCCCCCCCCCCGCACCCTACAGTGACTGGAGTATGTGGGTTTAATGTGGGAGCAATGGCGCACAGCTGCAGTGCTGTGCGCTACCTCAGTGAAGACTGAAGTCTTCTGCTGCCGATTTCGAAGTCTTCTTGCTTCTTTCACCCGGCTTCCGTCTTCCGGCTCTGCGAGGGGGGCGGCGGCGCGGCTCCGGGATCGGACGACAAAGGGTGAGATCCTGTGTACGATCCCTCTGGAGCTAATGGTGTCCAGTAGCCTAAGAAGCAGGACCTATCTTCAGTGAGTAGGGCTGCTTCTCTCCCCTCAGTCCCACGCTGCAGAGAGTCTGTTGCCAGCAGATCTCTCTGAAAATAAAAAACCTAACAAAATACTTTCTTATAGCAAGCTCAGGAGAGCTCACTAAGTAGCACCCAGCTCTTCTGGGCACAGATTCAAACTGAGGTCTGGAGGAGGGACATAGAGGGAGGAGCCAGAGCACACCAGTATCCAAATTCTTTCTTAAAGTGCCCTGTCTCCTGCGGAGCCCGTCTATCCCCCATGGTCCTTACGGAGTCCCCAGCATCCACTAGGACATTAGAGAAATAAGAAACAAGTGACTAGGGGGGGCGTGGCCTAGCTGTGGAGGGAGGAAGACGTGTTCCGCCCGGGCTCCTGCTTCTAATCGGCCCTCTAGCCCTCTGCTCTTTACCCAGCCTTTTGGAGGGCACCACCTGCTTCCTGGGTCCCCCTGCATCGGGTGAGGTGAGTCGCGGAGCCGGCGGATGCCCCCTGTGCCCGTGCGGGTTGCGGCCTTCCTGCCCGGAGGGAGCCGGGGACTCGAGCTGGACACTGCCCGGACCAGAAGTGTTGCGGGCCTCGATAGCGACGGTGGACGGCGGAGACCTTGCTCTTCCCTCCCCTGCAGCCCCAACACCCGCTACGGACTTCCCTACCTGGTGCTGCTTCCCCTACTGCTAGCCGCGGCGGCCGCTGAGAGGGTTCCGGAGAAACGGGAGAGAGTGTGCGCGGCTGCGCCTTCCGTCCTGACCGCGGCGGGCGCTGCTTCCTGTCCCCGGCGTCGGTCTCCCGCTCTTCGCTGCTGAGCGGTGCGGGGGGCCCGGGGGTGACCAAGCAATACCCCACTACCACCAACGTTGCTGGGGGAAACACAACACCCCTTCTACGGAGGCCTGGGGCCGGAGCCTGGCGGCACCATCTTGATTCCTGGCAAAACGCCAGTACAAGGGGCTGCTGCTTCTGAGGCAATCTTGCTGTCACACAGGTCAGCACACCCAACCCTGCTCAGCTTCTCATTTGATTCACCCATATGTATGTGGCACCCTTGGTGACTTTTCTGCTGATTTAAAGGGGCCACAGCAGGCAGCGCTATTTGGACACCCTAGGCGCTTGGCTTCTCCCCTCATCTGCATCCGATTATCTCTCCTCCTTTGCATTCGAATGCTGGGGACATCAGGGAGACCCTCCTCCTCCCGGGCCGAAACGATGTAACTTTCCACGTGATGTCATGCATCCCCCCTCACTCCTGATGTTGTGATACCGCTCCTAGTATTCATCGAGCTGACATAAGTTCATCTATCCTCCTGTTTCCGATTCCTTTTATCAACGGCTTCTGTGGTGTGGTTTGCCGCCTAAACGCCAGAAAGACCAGACCCAGGCCCGTCCCGGTCACTTTCTTCAAACAGTCACCTGCATCCCAAATCCTGAAAGGCCCTTCGATTTCGGATTCCCTCTCCAAGCACTCCCCTGAAGGCGTCGCTGGGTCTATGGCTCCACGTGTAAGCCAAACAAAACTCTCTCAGCTGGATGACGATGCACCCCTCACACTCGGCTCTATGCGGCAACTCCTGGCTTCCTTCAAAGATGATATTACGATGGAAGTTAAGACGGCGCTTCAGTGCTGCCAACAGACGGTCGATGCCATAGGCCAACGTACAGACCATCTCGAGAATAAATGTGAGGAGGTGGTGAGGTCCCACAATGAGGTGATTACTCTACTCGAAGAGCTACAAGCTGAGGTCGCGGACCTGAGACGGAATACTTGTGACCTTGAGGACAGGTCACGCCGTAACAATGTGAAACTCCGCGGCATCCCAGAAACGGTCTCCAACTCCGACCTCAAACAATTTGCGACGGATCTTTTCATGAATCTCCTTCAAACCAATTCCATTGATGATTTCCTCATTGACCGTATCCACCGCCTCCCAAAGGCTAGAAACGCCCCGAAGGACGCTCCGAGAGATACATTGATGAGGATGCACTATTTCCATGTCAAGGAACAAATCCTGCGGGCAGCTATGCGCCCGGATCTACCGGCCACGACTTTGGGATATATACAAGTATATGGAGACCTCTCAGCGGCTACTCTGGCTTTGCGACGCTCATTTTATCCGGTGACGACAGCACTGCGGAGAGCTGATATCCTTTACCGCTGGGGGTTTCCGACTAAATTACTTGTTAGACGGAACGACGTTACACATGCGATAATCACGCCAGAGGCTGGACTGAAAATGTTGGATTCTTGGAAACTGGAGGACACCACCGAGAAGGCTTCTCCAACCCTCAACTTGGCTCAAGAGTGGTCAATTGCCGGCACCTACCTCTAAAGAACACTTGCTACAACCAGATTGTATGTCTCAACTGGACTTGACCTTCTTATTTATCTTTGCATTAGTATAGGCCGTTACTCCTGTTTCCCGGTCAGTACTCCGGATAGTCATTGAGCAAGGTATTTTCCCCTGTATAAGTGAGGTAATTGTTTAACCATGGTTGTTCACATTGCGTTACATATTCCGAGACCTTACTGCCCCGTGTCTTCCTTTATACTTCTTCTAATATCCTTGCTTCTTCTGCCACTATTCATGATAACCTCTAGCATTGACTAGGAACTTGCACTTATTTTATGTCTTCTTGATGTTGCTGTTATATGCGGATTGTTATAGGAGTGAGGGAGGGTATCTCCCCACACCACACCACGACCCTATGTGTTGCCTACTTAGGCGACCCTGTTTGGCACCCTTGCGGTGCTCACTGTGTTTTCCTCCTTTACTATTTCTCTCCCCCTCCCTGTCTTTCCTGCCCTTCCAAGTTTTGGTACACAGGTACTCCCATATGTTCCGATGTACAGCTTATGTGAGTAGGTTGATTTTTGCATTGTCAACTGTAATGCCTAATGGTTAATGTTCTCTCCTTGAACGTGAAGGGGTTGAACTCACCCAACAAACGGCGGCTGGCCCTGCGCCATTTTGCGAAATGCAAAGCACAGATAGTGGCCTTACAAGAGACCCACTTTATGTCGTCTTCACCGCCCTCCTTTAAGGATAACAAATTCCCCACCTGCTATACGTCCAACGGCCCAAAGAAAAAAGCGGGGGTTGCTATTTTGTTTTCTAGCGCATGTGCTTTCTCTCTAGACCATCAAATTACAGATCAGGAGGGCAGAGATCTCATCCTGACGGGTAAACTGGAAGATAAGCCGGTTACTATAGCCACGTTGTATGCACCTAACACCAAACAAATACCCTTTTTTAGGAAATTCTTTAAAACTCTTCTGGTACACTTATCGGGTGCCTTATTATTACTGGGGGACTTTAACATGGTCCCTGACCCCACGGTAGATAAATCCTCGACCCGCCCTACCCCCAGTACAAGCTCGCGGCAGGATAGCACCCACTCCTTTCGGAATATCTTACATGAGTATGACCTCTACGATGTCTGGAGAGCTAAAAATCCGGCCAGTAGGGATTACTCGTTTTTCTCCCCGGTACATGGCTCCTTTTCTAGGATAGACTTAGCAATATCGGATAAGTGGACCCTCCAACAGGTCTCGAAGGCTTCTATCCTGCCAGTATCATGGTCCGATCACTCTGCACTCTCTATCCATTGGAACCTCCGTCGCACTAGAACCTCACCTGCCCTATGGCGTCTTAGAGATTATCTCCTCACAAATGCGGACGCTAAACGATCAATTACGCAGGCCCTTTCCATGTATATCGACACCAATACCCCGGCAGACACGTCTATATTTACGCACTGGTGTGCACTTAAAGCAGTGGTTAGGGGAGCGGCAATACAGGCGGCTGCCTATATCCGTAGAACCTCCCGGGAACAACAGATAGAACTCGAAACCCGCCTTACAGACTTAGAAACCCAACTTAAGAGGAACCCATCTAATAAGAAAATATATCGGGCCCTGACTCGGGTCAGAGATGAGATAAACAAATTGGCTCTAACTGAGGTTCACAAAAACCTTTTTCGATTACGACAGAGGTTTTATACACAGGGGGACAGGGCAGGTAGAATGCTTGCCCGCAAGCTGAGGGGGAAGAACGCTAAGGAGAGGGTGAAGTCCATTATCAATTTAAATAATATCAAAATAACAGACCCTTCTGCAATTGCTGATGCTTTCGCCGCATATTACTCCACCCTCTACAACTTAAAAGATGAAGCATCTACCCACACCAACTAATATTGCGGCCTTTTTGAAGGATGTTCATCTCCCCTCCCTTGACTCAAGCACGCTTCAGGCTTTAAACCAACCCTGGTCCCGTACAGAAATTAACCAAGTTATTGGACAAAGCTCCGGGCCCCGATGGGTTTATAAATAAATTTTATAAATGCTTCAAAGACTCCCTTACCCCTATTCTAGATTAAGTTTATAATCATGCTTCTTCTGTCGGGAATTTCCCGGTAGAAATGTTGGAGGCTCGTGTAGTTGCCTTTCCCAAACCAGGAAAGAACCCTGCCATGATGCCTAATTATCGCCCCATAGCTCTACTAAACACAGATTTAAAAATCTATGCGAAACTAGTAGCCAACAGACTCAACCCTCTCCTCCCCTCTCTCGTCCATTGTGATCAGGTGGGATTTGTCCCTGGCAGACAGTCCCCCGATAACACTAGACGAGTAATAAATGTGCTGGACGCCTTCTCAGCGTCAGATGCTCCCTTATTGCTTCTTTCATTGGACACTGAGAGAGCCTCAAATATCTGGGGATCCACATCACTCAGAGGCTAGACGATTTGATCTCCGCTAACTATCCACCGCTATTACGTAGATTTACCGTTCTGGTCTCTGACTAGATGATGCATCACGTCTCATGGTTGGGGCGAATAGCCGCGCTGAAGATGACACTCCTCCCCAGGCTCATGTACCTATTTCGGGCCATCCCTGTTCTCCTGCCTACCTATCTTCTGTCTAAATTTAATGCTATATTCAATTCTTATGTATGGAAGGGTAGGAAGCCGAGGCTAGCCAGAAAAATGATGATTCGATCCAAACGAGATGGGGGTCTAGCATACCCAGATATACATTCCTACCAATTAGCATGCTGCCTTGCACAAATAGGATCCTGGTTTTCATGTCCCGCACATAAACCGTGGGTTCACCTTGAACAAGGGCTCGTTGCTCCACTCCCCCTGACAGATGTTCTGTTACTCCCGAAGACTGAGGATAAATTATTAGCCACTAGATCTCTAGCAGTCCAATCTACACGGAAGGCTTGGTTGGAGGTGATGCAGAGAGGAAGCGATATAAGCCTCCCTACCCGTGCTCTCTCACCGACAGGCATAGCTGCCTTAATCCCTGACCTAAGATTCGACTCCTGGAGAATGTGGGGAATCCGGTCCCTTCAGGATATAATGGTAGACAATACTCTCCTGCCTTTTGTCCAAATACAAGAAAGATTCTCGTTGTCGCATGGGGAATTTTATAAATATTTGCAACTCAGACATTGGCTTCACGGGGCTTCCACTCCCCCCTACACCTTATCCTCATTACCTAAGCTCATTCAGAGTTTCCTGGATACGGGGGAGGGTAGGGGAGGCATCACTAAATGGTATAACTATATTATCAACCCCCAGCCACTACAGAAAGCCTCCTTTCAATTGAAATGGGAGGCGGATCTTAGATGCTTCGTCTCGGAGGAGGAATGGGAGACGACTTTCCGTACCTGCTGTTCAGTATCTAAATGTATATCTCATATAGAACTATTTTATAAGCTCCTCTATCGTTTATATTTCACCCCATCTCCCTTGCATGCGATGCAACCCTCCACATCCAATCTATGTTGGCGCAACTGTGGTAATGTCAGGACCTTATTACATATCTTCTGGGAATGCCCAATGCTTACCCCGCTTTGGAACTCGGTCTTTTACCTTATAGGATTGGTGCTAGGCCGCCAGATAACTCCTCATCCCAGATTGGCTCTCCTCCACCTCTATTATGGCGACCTATCGCCAGGTGAACGATACGTCCTGGGCCATATACTTATCTCCACCAAACTCCTAATAGCCCGTCAATGGCGTTCCCTCGAGATCCCCCATATAACGGCGATAGCAACGGCAGTACAATCACACTGTGAATTTGAAACGGCAGGTGTGGCCTATTCCTCTACCCCATCCTGCCCTCTTCTACGCTGGTATTCTTGGTCTGCCTACTGGCATGATCGTCCGCCAGATGCCTTACACTCCCACGATATATATGGAAACTTGATTGACAAACTAATATATAATTGCTGTTGGATGGATTTGGCCTCACGTAGTTTTCATGTATGTTGATTTTTTTAATAATCTCTGTACAATTATGTTCTTGTTGAATAGTCTGTGTACCCCCCCCCCCCCCCCCTAACCTTATACCCCCTTTTTTCTCTTCTGTGCCCCACTCCCATTTACTTTTGTTAACCTACAAAATAATAAAAATGAATATTGAGAAACAAGTGACTAGGGGGATATATACCACCAGAAATAAGAAACAAGGGACCAGGTGGATATAGATCATCAGAAATGAGAAACAAGTGACTAGGGGGATATAGATCATCAGAAACAAGAAACAGGGGACTAGGGGGATATAGATCATAAGAAATAAGAAACAAGCGACTAGGGGACTATAGATTATCAGAAATAAGAAACAGGGGACTAGGGGGATATAGATCATCAGAAATAAGAAACAAGGGACTAGGGGGATATAGATCATCAGAAATAAGAAACAAGGACTAGGGGGATATACTGTAGATCATCAGAAATAAGAAACAGGAGACTAGGGGGATATTGTTTATCTGAAATAAGAAACAATGAAATATAGGGATACAGATTATCTGAAATAGACAAGTGTTTTTCTCTTTTTAGTTGCTTATATAAGTGCACATTAATGGTTTGTCAAATCGCAATTATGCTGCCAAAGAAAAATGTAAAATTCTTAAACCTTTCAGCAAATGATACAGAAAGCAGAGCATTACATACGTAAGCGGTTCTACAAAGGTGATTTGATGTGTAATGTGAAAACAAGTTTTTTGCTATACATGGGATGTACAGATAAGTCCTCACACATCTTTGCTGTAGTCACGCCAAACAAACCCTCTTGGAACAAAAGGTCACGTGATAATCTTCTAACGTTGGGGCGTCTTTTTTGCTTCTTATTGGGCAAAAATATGTCTTAGTTGCAACAAAATGTGATAGTATGCACAAGAGACTGTGCTGATTACTTTGCTATATGACACTTGCATATCTGTGTGCGACCGAGTCTCTGAATCTGTACATGTATATGAAGTACTACAGCAGCAGCTTTTATCCAATACAAGTTCTGCTCCATATACAGACTCCGTCACACACAATATACAAGTTTCATATATTCAATTAATCAGCAGTCTCCTCGTGTGTTCTAGTCGCATTGCGTTGTAACTAAGACGCATTTTCGGGGTAAAAAAAAAAGGCTCAAAGTTAGCAGATTTGCACGGGACCTGTCAGCTCACTCACGCCAAGCAACCCACACAGCTTGGTGTATTGAGGCTGGATGCATGGGGACGCATCTGTGGTTTCAGTGTTCAACATCTAACCTCTGCATAGTGAATCCGGCAGTTCGGCTCTGAAGACAGCATACAATGTTGGGCAGTTTGAAAACATCACAAAAAATCGCTTCTAAGTAAACTTCAACCAAAAACTCTGTATCTAGGAAAACACTATATATTTCCTTGACAATAATTAAGACAGCCTTAACAATTCCTATTCCCTAGCACTTGCGCAATGTACTAAGCACGAACTGAATGCGCCCAGATCTCATTTTGATTTTAATAGGAAACTTCTAACCATTTTAATTTAGTATAAAAAGGATTACACAAAATAAAATACATAGGGACTGGTTTTTGTTCACACTGGAATGCGGCATTGTATACAGTTGTGATTTCTTTCATACTGTGCATGTTTTTGAATGTACACAATTCAGAGCCATACCCATCACGGATTCAATATATAATGCCGGAGCTGTGGATCCCGGCAGTTGTAATACCGACACCGGAATCCCAAAGGTGGAAATCCTGACATTGGTGAGTTTGTGGTGTTCTCCCCCTCTCCCCTACCCCCTAAACCTCTGTTCCCATAAGATAACCCTAACCTCCCCCCTTGGTGTCTGACCCTAAAAAAAACCCAACCCACCCACCGGAGGTGCCTAAACCTAACTCCCCGTTTCTGCTGCATAAACCTAACCCTCCCTCCCCTGCAGCCTGACTCTAACCTTCCCCGGGGAGGCTTAAACCTAACCCTCCCTCCCCGCTGGCTTACCATAAACACCCCCCTCTCCCGCAGCCTATTCCTGAACCCCCTGTCTGGATGGTATGCCGGCTGTCCGGATTCCGGCATCGGACTCCTGCCACTTCTGGCGTTTCGGCGTCGGGATTCTGACAGGTATCGGGATTCCGGCATCAGTATTTCAACTGCCAGTATCCAGGCAGCCGGCATTGTGACTGCAATCTGGGTGTTTCTGAGTAAATCAATGCAAACACACACAAAATACTGCCTTGTAGCTGTGATGGGATGTGTGGTGGGTGACGGCTTTCTGTATGCCAAATTCAGAAGCATCCCTTGCATGGGGTGGGTGTAAGTTCTGATGATGATAATAATAATAATGATAATAATAATAATTATTATTATTACGGCAACCCTCACACACAGAAGAGGGGAGCGGTGCAATCACATAGATGTGTCGTATTAGCAGTCTGTCTGCAATTCATTCACATTCAGTCCACAGCAGGTGGCCAGAGATAAGTTTGCGTTGTGTACGAATGAGAAGCAGGCCCATAATATGTAAATGTATACAATAAACAATGGAAAAATTCCATTGTTGAAAAAAAAAAAAAAGACAGGTTAATGGTTTGGGCTTACCTGGACAGATTGTCTATGCGTAACCCATACTGGGTCTCTGTGTCCTTTTTTCCAATCTTTATATTGAATTCCTGATCAACCAAATGAACAAAAGAAATGGCACCAGTGTCTATCTTCATGTACAACAGGAAAGAATCCTTTACAACCAACCACCTGCAAAACACAAAAAATGCTAATGGTAACTTCACCCAAACCTTAGGTGTTCACTAAGATAAGTTTCACTTACCTCTGGCCCAGTGTCTCGTACGGCCAGAGCTCTAACATCCTGTCCCGCCATCCCTTCCCTTACAAAAAGCTCTATTCAAATGAACAATTATGGTGATGCCCCCTCCCAGTGAACCTTCATTAAAAGGATGACACAATGCAGGAGGAGCACTGACTGCACTGCTCCTGCTTGAGGTAGGTCAATAGCAGCATTAGAAAGAATCACTGCATTTGACTACTAGAACCTTCTGGACGAGACCCCAACTCCGGGAATTTTGTCAATTAAATACTTGAACTTACCGGTCACTGTTAACAAAGCAAAAGTAACAACAAATGCACTCTTTAGGATTTCCCTGAATTTTTTTTTTTTTTTTTTGCTGCACTGCTAGAAAGTAAAGTGTGTTGAAGTATTTTTCTCCCTCACCATGACAAACAGTAATAGAGAATGTTTCACATACAATAGCTAAAAGAACGATGATATACATGTGGCAAAAAGTCAATGTTAATGCAAGAACACATGAATAATAAGATTTTACTTACCGGTAAATCTATTTCTCGTAGTCCGTAGTGGATGCTGGGGACTCCGTAAGGACCATGGGGAATAGACGGGCTCCGCAGGAGACAGGGCACTTTAAGAAAGAATTTGGATTCTGGTGTGTTCTGGCTCCTCCGTCTATGTCCCTCCTCCAGACCTCAGTTAGAGAAACTGTGCCCGGAAGAGCTGACAGTACAAGGAAAGGATTTTGGAATCCAGGGCAAGACTCATACCAGTCACACCAATCACACCGTATAACTTGTGATAAACATACCCAATTAACAGTATGAACAACAACGGAGCATCAGATCACCCCTGATGCAACCATAACATAACCCTTATTTAAGCAATAACTATATACAAGTATTGCAGAAGAAGTCTGCACTTGGGACGGGCGCCCAGCATCCACTACGGACTACGAGAGATAGATTTACCGGTAAGTAAAATCTTATTTTCTCTAACGTCCTAGTGGATGCTGGGGACTCCGTAAGGACCATGGGGATTATACCAAAGCTCCCAAACGGGCGGGAGAGTGCGGATGACTCTGCAGCACCGAATGAGCAAACACAAGGTCCTCCTCAGCCAGGGTATTAAACTTGTAGAACTTTGCAAAGGTGTTTGAACCTGACCAAGTAGCTGCTTGGCAAAGCTGTAATGCCGAGACCCCTCGGGCAGCCGCCCAAGAAGAGCACACCTTCCTTGTGGAATGGGCCTTAACTGATTTAGGCAGCGGCAACCCAGCCGCAGAATGAGCCTGCTGAATCGTGTTACAGATCCAGCGAGCAATAGTTTGCTTTGAAGCAGGCGCCCTAAGCTTGTTGGAAGCATACAGGATAAACAAAGATTCTGTTTTCCTGACCTTAGCCGTTCTGGCTACATAAACCTTCAAAGCCCCGACTACATCCAGTGACTCGGAATCCTCCAAGTCAGTAGTAGCCACAGGCACCACAATAGGTTGGTTTATATGAAAGGATGAAACCACTTTCGGCAGAAATTGTGGGCAGTCCGCAATTCTGCTCTATCCGCATGGAAACCCAGATAAGGGCTTTTATGTGACAAAGCCGCCAATTCTGACACACGCCTAGCCGAAGCCAAGGCTAATAGCATGACCACTTTCCACGTGAGATATTTTACTTCCATCGTTTTGAGTGGTTCAAACCAGTGTGATTTCAGGAAACTCAACACCACGTTAAGATCCCAAGGTGCCACTGGAGGCACAAAAGGGGCTGAATATGCAGCACTCCCTTTACAAACGTCTGAACTTCAGGCAGAGAAGCCAGTTCTTTTTGAAAGAAAATGGATAAGGCCGAAATCTGAACCTTAATGGAACCCAATTTAAGGCCCAAAGTCACTCCCGACTGTAGGAAGTGAAGGAAAAGGCCCAGCTGGAATTCCTCCGTAGGGGCATTCCTGGCCTCACACCAAGCCACATATTTTCACCATATACGGTAATAATGTTGAGCCGTCACATCCTTCCTAGCCTCTATCAGCGTAGGAATGACCTCATCCGGAATGCCTTTTTCTGCTATGATCCGGCGTTCAACCGCCATGCCGTCAAACGCAGCCGCGGTAAGTCTCGGAACAGACAGGGCCCCTGTTGCACAAGTCCTGTCCTAGAGGCAGAGGCCACGGGTCCTCTGTGAGCATTTCTTGCAGATCTGGATACCAAGTCCTTCTTGGCCAATCCGGAACAATGAGTATTGTTCTCACTCCTCGTTTCCTTATGATTCTCAGCACCTTGGGTATGAGAGGAAGAGGAGGAAATACATAGACCGACGGGAACACCCACGGTGTCACCAGTGCGTCCACAGTTATCGCCTGAGGGTCTCTTGACCTGGCGCAATATCTCTGCAGCTTTTTGTTGAGGCGGGATGCCATCATGTCCACCTGTGGCAGTTCCCACCGACTTGCAATCTGCGTGAAGACTTCTTGATGAAGTCCCCACTCTCCCGGGTGGAGGTCATGCCTGCTGAGGAAGTCTGCTTCCCAGTTGCCCACTCCCGGAATGAACACTGCTGACAGTGCGCTTACGTGATTCTCCGCCCAGCGAAGAATTCTGGTGGCTTCTACCATCGCTACCCTGCTCCTTGTGCCGCCTTGGCGGTTTACATGAGCCACTGCGGTGATGTTGTCTGACTGAATCAGAACCGGTTGGTCGCGAAGCAGGGACTCCGCTTGACGTAGGGCGTTGTATATGGCCCTTAGTTCCAGGATGTTGATGTGAAGGCAAGTCTACTGACTTGACCACAGCCCTTGGAAATTTCTTCCCTGTGTGACTGCCCCCCACCCTCGGAGGCTTGCATCCGTGGTCACCAGGACCCAGTCCTGAATGTCGAATCTGCGACCTTCGAGAAGGTGAGCACTCTGCAGCCACCACAGGAGAGACACCCTGGCCCTGGGGGATAGGGTGATTAACCGATGCATCTGAAGATGTGATCCGGACCACTTGTCCAGTAAGTCCCATTGGAAGGTCCTCGCATGGAACCTGCCAAAGGGAATGGCCTCGTATGATGCCACCATCCTTCCCAGGACTCGAGTGCAGTGATGCACTGACACCTGTTTTGGTTTTAATAGATTCCTGACCAGTGTCACAAGCTCCTGAGCTCTCTCTATCGGGAGATAAACCCTTTTCTGGTCTGTGTCTAGGATCATGCCTAGGAGAGACAGATGAGCTGTAGGAACCAACTGCGACTTTGGAATATATAGACTCCAGCCGCGTTTCCGTTACACTTCCAGAGAAAGTGATACGCTGTTCAGCAACTGCTCTCTTGATCTCGCTTTTATGAGGAGATCGTCCAAGTACGTGATAATAGTGACACCTTGCTTCCGCAGGAGCACCATCATTTCCGCCATTACCTTGGTAAATATTCTCGGGGCCGTGGAGAGACCAAACGGCAACGTCTGAAATTGGTAATGACAATCCCGTACCGCAATTCTGAGGTACGCCTGATGAGGTGGATAAATGGGGACATGAAGGTATGCATCCTTTATGTCCAGAGTCACCATAAAATCTCCCCCTTTCAGGCTTGCAATGACCGCTCTTAGCGATTCCATCTTGAACTTGAACCTTTTCAGGTATATGTTCAGGGATTTTAAATTCAATATGGGTCTGACCGAACCGTCCGGTTTCGGGACTACAACATGGTCGAATAATAACCCCCTCCTTGTTGAAGGAGGGGAACCTTGACCACCACCTGTTGAAGATACAATTTGTGAATTGCAGTTAACACTGTTTCCCTCTCGTGGGGGGAAGCCGGCAGGGCCGTCGGTGAGGGGGCATCTCCTCAAAGTCCAGCTTGTATCCCTGAGACACAATATCTATTGCCCAGGGATCTAACAGGGAGTGAACCCACTTGTGGCTGAACTTACGAAGGCGTGCCCCCACCGGGCCTAGCTCCGCCTGTGGAGCCCCAGCGACATGCGGTGGATTTTGTAGAGGCCGGGGAGGACTTCTGTTCCTGAGAACTAGCTGTGTTGTGCAGCTTCTTTCCTCTGCCCCCGCCTCTGGCAAGAAAGGACGCCCTCGGACTTTCTTGTTTCTTTGTTCGAAAGGCTGCATTTGATAATGTCGTGCTTCCCTAGGCTGTGCAGGAATATAAGGCAAAATATCAGAATTACCAGCTATAGCTGTGGAGACCAGGTCCGAGAACACTTCTCCACACAATCCTCAGCCTTCCATATGCCTCTTAAGTCGGCATCATCTGTCCATTGCATATTCTACAGGACACGTCAAGCAGAAATCGACATAGCTTTGTCTCTAGGACCCAGTAGACTCATGTCTCTTTCGGCATGTTTTATATATATATATATATATATATATCTCTTAAGACAGCATCTTTAAATAAGAATTTACTCACCGGTAATTCTATTTCTCGTAGTCCGTAGTGGATGCTGGGAACTCCGTAAGGACCGTGGGGAATAGACGGGCTCCGCAGGAGACTGGGCTCTCTAAAAGAAAGATTAGGTACTATCTGGTGTGCACTGGCTCCTCCCTCTATGCCCCTCCTCCAGACCTCAGTTAGGGAAACTGTGCCGGAAGAGCTGACACAACAAGGAAAGGATTTAGAATCCAGGGTAAGACTCATACCAGCCACACCAATCACACTGTACAACTTGTGATAACAATACCCAGTTAACAGTATGAACAACAACTGAGCCTCCTTTTACGGATGGCTCATAACAATAACCCTTTAGTGAAGCAATAACTATATACATGTATTGCAGAGAGTCCGCACTTGGGACGGGCGCCCAGCATCCACTACGGACTACGAGAAATAGAATTACCGGTGAGTAAATTCTTATTTTCTCTGACGTCCTAGTGGATGCTGGGAACTCCGTAAGGACCATGGGGATTATACCAAAGCTCCCAAACGGGCGGGAGAGTGCGGATGACTCTGCAGCACCGAATGAGCAAACTCAAGGTCCTCCTCAGCCAGGGTATCAAACTTGTAGAATTTAGCAAATGTGTTTGAACCCGACCAAGTAGCAGCTCGGTAAAGCTGTAAAGCCGAGACCCCTCGGGCAGCCGCCCAAGAAGAGCCCACCTTCCTTGTGGAATGGGCTTTCACTGATTTAGGATGCGGCAGTCCAGCCGCAGAATGTGCCAGCTGAATCGTGCAACAGATCCAGCGAGCAATAGTTTGCTTTGAAGCAGGAGCACCCAGCTTGTTGGGTGCATGCAGGATAAATAGCGAGTCAGTTTTCCTGACTCCAGCCGTCCTGGAAACATAAATTTTCAAAGCCCGGACTACGTCCAGCAACTTGGAATCCTCCAAGTCCCGAGTAGCCGCAGGCACCACAAAAGGTTGGTTCAAATGAAACGCTGATACCACCTTTGGGAGAAATTGGGGACGAGTCCTCAATTCTGCCCTGTCCATATGGAAGATCAGATACGGGCTTTTACATGACAAAGCCGCCAATTCTGACACACGCCTAGCTGAAGCTAAGGCCAACAGCATGACCACCTTCCACGTGAGATACTTTAGCTCCACGGTCCTTAGTGGCTCAAACCAGTGCGATTTCAGGAAATCCAACACAACGTTAAGATCCCAAGGTGCCACTGGAGGCACAAAAGGGGGCTGAATATGCAGCACTCCCTTTACAAACGTCTGAACTTCAGGCAGTGAAGCCAGTTCTTTTTGAAAGAAAATAGATAGGGCCGAAATCTGGACCTTTATGGACCCCAATTTTAGGCCCATAGTCACCCCTGACTGTAGGAAGTGCAGAAATCGACCCAGCTGGAATTCCTCTGTTGGGGCCTTCCTGGCCTCACACCAAGCAACATATTTCCGCCATATGCGGTGATAATGCTTTGCTGTCACATCCTTCCTAGCTTTTATCAGCGTAGGAATCACTTCATCTGGAATGCCCTTTTCCGTAAGGATCCGGCGTTCAACCGCCATGCCGTCAAACGCAGCCGCGGTAAGTCTTGGAACAGACAGGGCCCCTGCTGTAACAGGTCCTGTCTGAGAGGCAGAGGCCATGGGTCCTCTGAGATCATTTCTTGTAGTTCTGGGCACCAAGTTCTTCTTGGCCAATCCGGAACGAGGAGTATAGTTCTTACTCCTCTCTTTCTAACTATCCTCAGTACCTTGGGTATGAGAGGAAGAGGAGGGAACACATAAACCGACTGGTACACCCACGGTGTCACTAGTGCGTCCACAGCTATTGCCTGAGGGTCCCTTGACCTGGCGCAATATTTTTTTAGCTTTTTGTTGAGGCGGGACGCCATCATGTCCACCCGTGGCAGTTCCCAGCGATTTACAATCTGTGTGAAGACTTCTTGATGAAGTCCCCACTCTCCCGGGTGGAGGTCGTGCCTGCTGAGGAAGTCAGCTTCCCAGTTGTCCACTCCCGGAATGAACACTGCTGACAGTGTTATCACGTGATTCTCCGCCCATCGAAGAATCCTTGTGGCTTCTGCCATTGCCATCCTGCTTCTCGTGCCGCCCTGGCGGTTTACATGGGCGACCGCCGTGATTTTGTCTGACTGAATCAGTACTGGGTGGTTTTGAAGCAGGGGCTCTGCTTGACTCAGGGCGTTGTAAATGGCCCTTAGTTCTAGTATATTTATGTGTAGTGAAGTCTCCAGACTTGACCACTGTCCTTGGAAGTTTCTTCCCTGAGTGACTGCCCCCCATCCTCGGAGGCTTGCATCCGTGGTCACCAGGACCCAGTTCTGTATGCCGAACCTGCGGCCCTCGAGAAGATGAGCACTCTGCAGCCACCACAGCAGAGACACCCTGGCCCTTGGGGACAGGGTGATCAACCGATGCATCTGAAGATGCGATCCGGACCATTTGTCCAACAGATCCCACTGAAAGATCCTTGCATGGAACCTGCCGAAGGGAATTGCTTCGTAAGAAGCCACCATCTTTCCCAGGACTCGCGTGCAGTGATGCACCGACACCTGTTTTGGTTTCAGGAAGTCCCTGACCAGAGATGACAATTCCTGGGCCTTCTCCACCGGGAGAAACACCTTCTTCTGTTCTGTGTCCAGAATCATGCCCAGGAAAAGCAGACGCGTCGCAGGAATCAGCTGCGACTTTGGGATATTCAGAATCCAGCAGTGCTGTTGCAACACTTCCTGAGAGAGTGCTACGCTGACCAACAACTGCTCTCTGGACCTCGCCTTTATGAGGAGATCGTCCAAGTACGGGATAATTATAACTCCCTTCTTCCGAAGGAGTATCATCATTTCGGCCATTACCTTGGTAAATATTCTCGGTGCCGTGGAGAGACCAAACGGCAACGTCTGGAATTGGTAATGACAGTCCTGTACCACAAACCTGAGGTATTCCTGGTGAGGTGGGTAAATGGGGACACGCAAGTAAGCATCCTTGATGTCCAGCGACACCATAAAATCCCCCTCTTCCAGGCTTGCAATAACCGCCCTGAGCGATTCCATTTTGAACTTGAACTTCTTTATATAAGTGTTCAAGGATTTTAAATTCAGAATGGGTCTCACCGAACCGTCCGGTTTCGGTACCACAAACATTGTGGAATAGTAACCCCTGCCCTGTTGAAGGAGGGGGACCTTGATTATCACCTGCTGGAGGTACAGCTTGTGAATTGCCGCCAGTACTACCTCCCTTTCCCTGGGAGCAGCTGGCAAGGCTGATTTGAGGTAACGGCGAGGGGGAGTCGCCTCGAACTCCAGCTTGTATCCCTGAGATACAATTTGTACAGCACAGAGATCCACTTGTGAGCGAACCCACTGGTTGCTGAAGTTTCGGAGACGCGCCCCCACCGCACCTGGCTCCGCCTGTGGAGCCCCAACGTCATGCGGTGGACTTAGTGGAAGCAGGGGAGGATTTTTGTTCCTGGGAACTGGCTGCCTGGTGCAGCTCCTTTCCTCTACTTTTGCCTCTGGCCAGAAAGGATGCTCCCTCCTGGCAGAAATGGACATTGCATTAATTCTAGATGCCAGCAGGCAAATGTCCCTCTGGGTATCCCGCATATATAAGACGACGTCTTTTATATGTTCGATGGTTAGCAAAACAGTATCCCTGTCGAGGGAATCAATGTTGTCTGACAGGGTATCAGTCCATGCCGCTGCAGCACTACACATCCAGGCTGAAGCAATAGCAGGTCTCAGTAGTGTACCAGAGTGTGTATACACAGACTTCAGGATAGCTTCCTGCTTTCTATCCGCAGGCTCCTTTAGGGCGGCCATATCCTGAGACGGCAGTGCCACCCTTTTAGATAAGCGTGTCAGCGCCTTGTCCACCCTAGGGGATGTTTCCCAATGTAACCTATCCGTTGGCGGGAAAGGGTACGCCATCAGTAACCTCTTAGAAATCACTAGTTTCTTATCAGGAGAACTCCACGCTTCTTCACACAAATCATTTAATTCATCAGATGGTGGAAAAGTCACTGGCTGCTTTTTCTCCCCAAACATAATACCCTTCTTGATGGTAACCGGGTTAATATCAGAAATGTGCAATACATCTTTCATTGCAGTAATCATGCATCGGATGGCTTTTGTAGACTGTACATTTGTCTCATCCTCATCTACACTGGAGTCAGACTCCGTGTCGACATCTGTGTCTACCATCTGAGCTAGCGGGCGTTTATGAGCCCCTGACGGCTTCTGAGTCGCCTGGGCAGGCGCGGGCTGAGACCCCAGCTGTCCCAAGGCTGCTGCGTCATTGAACCTTTTATGTAAGGAGTTGACACTGTCGGTTAAGACCTTCCACATATCCATCCAATCAGGTGTCGGCCCCGTCGGGGGCGACACCACACTTATCTGCCCCTGCTCCGCCTCCACATAACCCTCCTCATCAAACATGTCGACACAGCCGTACCGACACACCGCACACACACAGGGAATGCTCAGA
Source organism: Pseudophryne corroboree (assembly GCF_028390025.1). Taxonomy (NCBI): domain Eukaryota; kingdom Metazoa; phylum Chordata; class Amphibia; order Anura; family Myobatrachidae; genus Pseudophryne; species Pseudophryne corroboree. The sequence continues at coordinate 299,151,047 of NC_086447.1, forward strand.
CTGAGGACAGGACCCCACAAAGTCCTTTGGGGAGACAGAGAGAGAGTATGCCAGCACACACCACAGCGCTATATAACACAGGGATTTACACTATAAAAAGTGATTTACCCAATAGCTGCTTAAATATCTTATTTGCGCCTAAATTTATGTGCCCCCCCTCTCTTTTTTACCCTTCTTGTATCAGGATACTGCAGGGGAGAGCCTGGGGAGCTGCTAAGGGAAAATGGCGCTGGTGTGCTGAGGAAGGCCCCGCCCCCTCAGCGGCGGGCTTCTGTCCCGCGATTTATGTAACTTAATGGCGGGGTTTTTTACACATATACAGTTTTCAGACTGTATTATGTGTATTTTAAGTGCCAAAAGGTAATATAATTGCTGCCCAGGGCGCCCCCCCCCAGCGCCCTGCACCCTACAGTGACCGGAGTGTGTGGTGTGCTGTGGGAGCAATGGCGCACAGCTGCGGTGCTGTGCGCTACCTTAATGAAGACAGGAGTCTTCTGCCGCCGATTTCATCGCTTCTCTTCTGTCTTCTGGCTCTGCAAGGGGGACGGCGGCGCGGCTCCGGGAACGGACGATCGAGGTCAGGCCCTGTGTTCGAACCCTCTGGAGCTAATGGTGTCCAGTAGCCTAAGAAGCACAAGCTAGCTGCAAGCAGGTAGGTTTGCTTCTCTCCCCTCAGTCCCACGTAGCAGTGAGTCTGTTGCCAGCAGATCTCACTGAAAATAAAAAACCTAACAAATACTTTCTTTTCTAGCAAGCTCAGGAGAGCCCACTAGGAGCACCCAGCTCTGGCCGGGCACAGATTCTAACTGAGGTCTGGAGGAGGGGCATAGAGGGAGGAGCCAGTGCACACCAGATAGTACATAATCTTTCTTTTAGAGTGCCCAGTCTCCTGCGGAGCCCGTCTATTCCCCATGGTCCTTACGGAGTTCCCAGCATCCACTAGGACGTCAGAGAAATATATATATATATCTCTATATATACACACACATATATATATATATATATATATATATAATGCAATAATCCGGCACTCGGATGATCTCCACAGTATATTTGCCCGGTGCCCTCCGAATTAAGCTGCAATTAGCATACAGCTCCATACAAAAGTCATTCGCGGCGGCACTCAGGACTGCATATCCAAATAAAATCACAGACGCATAAGGTAGCTTATCAACGTTTCAGTGCTTACGCACTTTTATCAAGACGTGTCACAAAAAGTATACATACTAGGGTCTCAATCTCTGCTGATAAGGTACCTGTCCACGTTGCCACAGCGCTATAAACCCATGCCGACACAATCGCCGGTCTGAGTAGTGTACCAGAATGCGCACGCTATCTGCAGGATCCCTGAGTATAGCTGTTACGTCAGGGCTACCTTTTGGCCAACGTGACACCCTAGGGCAGGGGTGGGCAATTATTTCAGCTGAGGGGCCACTTGACATTTCCTGTCAGTATCCGAGGGCCACATACAAAATAGCAGCTCGCCCCACTTGCCAAAAATATAGGGACGTGGCTTCATGTGGAAGGGGTGTGGGCAAAAAATAATACAGATTCATATTAGGCTGCACAATAGTCTCCATTATTCAAATTGCGTCACACAGCGCCACTTACACACATTACACCAGGTAGAGCCCCTTTTACACATATTACGGCAGGTAGAGAGCCTTTTTACACATTAACATTTTATTTAGGATAATTATTGTGCAGCAAGCAAATGATCCAGTGTCTTATGGCCCCTGGGGAAAGGTGTGACACGGTGACAGAACACGGTGGGGGTGACACAGTGACAGGACACGGTGGGGGTGACACGGTGACAGAACACGGTGGGGGTGACACGGTGACAGAACACGGTGGGGGTGACACGGTGGGGGTGACAGAACACGGGGGGTGTGACACAGTGACAGAACACGGTGGGGGTGACAGAACATGGGGGGGTGACACGGTGACAGAACACGGGGGGGGTGACACGGTGACAGAACACGGGTGTGTGACACGGTGACAGAACACGGTGGGGGTGACACGGTGACAGAACACGGGGAGGGGGAGGTGACAGTGACAGAACACGGGTGTGTGACACAGTGACAGAAAACGGTGGGGGTGACACAGTGACAGAACACGGGGAGGGGGGGGGTGACAGTGACAGAACACGGATGTGTGACACGGTGACAGAACACGGGGGGTGTGACACAGTGAAAGAACACGGGGAGGGGGGGGGTGACAGTGACAGAACATGGTGGGGGTGACACGGTGACAGAACACGGGGAGGGGGGTGACAGTGACAGAACACGGGGGGTGTAACACAGTGACAGAACACGGTGGGGGTGACAGTGACAGAACACGGATGTGTGACACGGTGACAGAACACAGGGGGTGTGACACAGTGAAAGAACACGGGGAGGGGTGGGGGTGACAGAACACAGTGGGGGTGACAGTGACAGAACACGGGGGGGGTGACATGGTGACAGAACACGGTGGGAGTGACAGAACACGGGGGGGGTGACATGGTGACAGAACATGGTGGGGTTGACAGCGACAGAACACGGGGAGGTGACACAGTGACAGAACACGGGGGGGGGTGACACAGTGACAGAACACGGGGAGGTGACACAGTGACAGAACACGGGGGGGTGACACAGTGACAGAACACGGGGGGTGTGACACAGTGACAGAACACGGGGGGGTGACACAGTGACAGAACACGGGGAGGTGACACAGTGACAGAACACGGGGAGGTGACGCAGTGACAGAACACGGGGAGGTGACACAGTGACAGAACACGGGGAGGTGACACAGTGACAGAACATGGGGGGGGTGACAGTGACAGAACACGGGGGGTGTGACACAGTGACAAAACACGGGGAGGTGACACAGTGACAAAACACGGGGAGGTGACACAGTGACAAAACACGGGGAGGTGACAGTGACAAAACACGGGGAGGTGACACAGTGACAGAACACGGGGAGGTGACACAGTGACAGAACACGGGGGGTGTGACACAGTGACAGAACACGGGGAGGTGACACAGTGACAGAACACGGGGAGGTGACACAGTGACAGAACACGGGGAGGTGACACAGTGATAGAACACGGGGAGGTGACACAGTGACAGAACACGGGGAGGTGACACAGTGACAGAACACGGGGGGTGTGACAGTGACAGAACACGGGGGGTGTGACACAGTGACAGAACACGGGGAGCTGACACAGTGACAGAACACGGGGGGGGTGACACAGTGACAGAACACGGGGAGGTGACAGTGATAGAACACGGGGAGGTGACACAGTGACAGAACACGGGGAGGTGACACAGTGACAGAACACGGGGGGGGTGACAGTGACAGAACACGGGGGGTGTGACACAGTGACAAAACACGGGGAGGTGACAGTGACAAAACACGGGGAGGTGACACAGTGACAGAACACGGGGAGGTGACACAGTGACAGAACACGGGGAGGTGACACAGTGACAGAACACGGGGGGAGTGACAGAACACGGGGAGGTGACACAGTGACAGAACACGGGGTGTGTGACACGGTGACAGAACACGGTGGGGGTGACACGGTGACAGAACACGGAGAGGGGGGGTGACAGTGACAGAACACGGGTGTGTGACAGTGACAGAAAACGGTGGGGGTGACACAGTGACAGAACACGGGGAGGGGGGGGGGTGACAGTGACAGAACACGGATGTGTGACACGGTGACAGAACACGGGGGGTGTGACACAGTGAAAGAACACGGGGAGGGGGGGGGTGACAGTGACAGAACATGGTGGGGGTGACACGGTGACAGAACACGGGGAGGGGGGTGACAGTGACAGAACACGGGGGGTGTAACACAGTGACAGAACACGGTGGGGGTGACAGTGACAGAACACGGATGTGTGACACGGTGACAGAACACAGGGGGTGTGACACAGTGAAAGAACACGGGGAGGGTGGGGGTGACAGAACACAGTGGGGGTGACAGTGACAGAACACGGGGGGGTGACATGGTGACAGAACACGGTGGGGGTGACAGTGACAGAACACGGGGGGGGTGACATGGTGACAGAACATGGTGGGGTTGACAGCGACAGAACACGGGGAGGTGACACAGTGACAGAACACGGGGAGGTGACACAGTGACAGAACACGGGGGGGTGACACAGTGACAGAACACGGGGGGTGTGACACAGTGACAGAACACGGGGAGGTGACACAGTGACAGAACACGGGGGGTGTGACACAGTGACAGAACACGGGGGAGGTGACACAGTGACAGAACACGGGGAGGTGACACAGTGACAGAACACGGGGAGGTGACACAGTGACAGAACACGGGGAGGTGACACAGTGACAGAACACGGGGACGTGACACAGTGACAGAACACGGGGAGGTGACACAGTGACAGAACACGGGGGGGTGACAGTGACAGAACACGGGGGGGGTGACAGTGACAGAACACGGGGGGTGTGACACAGTGACAAAACACGGGGAGGTGACACAGTGACAAAACACGGGGAGGTGACAGTGACAAAACACGGGGAGGTGACACAGTGACAAAACACGGGGAGGTGACACAGTGACAGAACACGGGGAGGTGACACAGTGACAGAACACGGGGGGTGTGACACAGTGACAGAACACGGGGAGGTGACACAGTGACAGAACACGGGGGGTGTGACACAGTGACAAAACACGGGGAGGTGACACAGTGACAGAACACGGGGAGGTGACACAGTGACAGAACACGGGGAGGTGACACAGTGACAGAACACGGGTAGGTGACACAGTGACAGAACACGGGGGGTGTGACAGTGACAGAACACGGGGGGTGTGACACAGTGACAAAACACGGGGAGGTGACAGTGACAAAACACGGGGAGGTGACACAGTGACAGAACACGGGGAGGTGACACAGTGGACAGAACACGGGGAGGTGACACAGTGACAGAACACGGGGTGTGTGACAGTGACAGAACACGGGGAGGTGACACAGTGACAGAACACGGGGTGTGTGACACGGTGACAGAACACGGTGGGGGTGACACGGTGACAGAACACGGAGAGGGGGGGTGACAGTGACAGAACACGGGTGTGTGACAGTGACAGAAAACGGTGGGGGTGACACAGTGACAGAACACGGGGAGGGGCGGTGGTGACAGTGACAGAACACGGATGTGTGGCACGGTGACAGAACACGGGGGGTGTGACACAGTGAAAGAACACGGGGAGGGGGGGGTGACAGTGACAGAACATGGTGGGGGTGACACGGTGACAGAACACGGGGAGGGGGGTGACAGTGACAGACCACGGGGGGTGTGACACAGTGACAGAACACGGTGGGGGTGACAGTGACAGAACACGGATGTGTGACACGGTGACAGAACACGGGGGGTGTGACACAGTGAAAGAACACGGGGAGGGGGGGGTGACAGAACACGGTGGGGGTGACAGTGACAGAACACGGGGGGGGGTGACATGGTGACAGAACATGGTGGGGGTGACAGTGACAGAACACGGGGGGTGTGACATGGTGACAGAACATGGTGGGGTTGACAGCGACAGAACACGGGGAGGTGACACAGTGACAGAACACGGGGGGTGTGACACAGTGACCGAACACGGGGAGGTGACACAGTGACAGAACACGGGGGGTGTGACACAGTGACAGAACACGGGGGGTGTGACACAGTGACAGAACACGGGGAGGTGACACAGTGACAGAACACGGGGAGGTGACACAGTGATAGAACACGGAGAGGTGACACAGTGACAGAACACGGGGGGTGTGACACAGTGACAGAACACGGGGAGGTGACACAGTGACAGAACACGGGGAGGTGACACAGTGACAGAACACGGGGAGGTGACACAGTGACAGAACACGGGGAGGTGACACAGTGACAGAGCACGGGGGGGGTGACAGTGACCGAACACGGGGGGGTGACAGTGACAGAACACGGGGGGGGTGACACAGTGACAGAACACGGGGGGGGGTGGACATAGTGACAGAACATGGGGGTGACATGGTGACAGAACACGGGAGGGGTTGGTACAGCGAGAGCTAAAGATCTCTCCCTCAAACCTAAAAACAGTCTGACGCCACTGCTCGCACACACAAATATATGCACACTATCACTCACACACACACACACACACACACTTTTTTTCACTTTTCCCATTAACTTACTGATCTGGCTGGCAGTGGCAGGAAGGATGGATCTGTAGCAGTCTGGCTCTTGTCCAGTGTAGCTCCGCCCCCTGAGGTCCCGTGTAGCCCCGCCCCTTCATTGGCACATAGCCCCGCCTCCTTTTCGGCTGAACACAGCCGTTGTCACTGGGGAGTCTGGAGGCGGGAGGAGGAGGCTGCTACAACGCAGCAGCAGGGGAGAGAGGCGCCGCTGGCAGCTTGGAGGTACTGCAGTGCAGAGCAATGACAAGCAGCTCAGCCGGTCGGGCCGCTTGTCATTGCTTGCTGGTGGGAGGCAGTGGGCCGGGCAGGATCGGTTTGCGGGCCGCATCCGGCCCGCGGGCCGTATTTTGCCCACCCCTACCCTAGGGGAAGATTCCCATCGTATCCTGGCCCTAGTGGGGAAAGGATACTCCCTGAAAATTCTTTGTGGGAAACTGCAGTCTCTTGTCTGGAGATTCCCGCTCTTTTTCCTCATGAGAGGAGGGAAATTTACCTCAGCTTTCTTCCCCTTAAACATGTGTACCCTTGTGACAGGGACAGATGAGTCATCAGTGATATGCAAATCATCTTTTATTACAATAATCATATACTTTTCTGCCATTTTGGCTGTAACTTTGCATTATCGTAGTCGACACTGGAGTCAGACTCCGTGTCGATATCAGTGTCTATTATTTTGGATAGTGAGCATTGAGAGACTCTGAAGGTCTCTGCGACATAGGGACAGACATGGGTAGATTCCCTGTCTGTTCTCTAATCTTTTGTGCAATAAATTCACCTTAGCACTTAATTACACATATCCAAACAGGTGTCGGCGTTGTCGACGGAGACACCCTCTCACACACATACTTGCTCCATCTCCTCCTTAGGGGAGCCTTTTACCTCAGACATGTCGACACACACGTACCGACACACCACACACTCAGGGAATGCTCATCTGAAGACAATTCCCCCATAAGGCCCTTTGGAGAGACAGAGAGAGAGTATGCCAGCACACACCCCAGCGCTATTAACCCAGGAATAACACAGTAACTTAATGTTAACCCAGTAGCTGCTGTTTATATTGATTTTTGCGTCTAATTATGTGCCCCCCCCCTCTCTTTTTACCCTCTTCTACCGTGTAACTGCAGGAGAGAGGCTGGGGAGCTTCCTCTCAGCGGTGCTGTGGAGAAAAAACATGGTGCTGGTGAGTGCTGAGGAAGAAGCCCCGCCCCCTCGACGGCGGGCTTCTGTCCCGCTTTCATGTACAATTTTTGGCGGGGGCTCATGCATATATACAGTGCCCAACTGTATATATGCCCACTTTTGCCAAGAGGTCCTAATTGCTGCCCAGGGCGCCCCCCCCCCCCCCCTCCTGCGCCCTGCACCCTACAGTGACTGGAGTACGTGGGTGTAGTGTGGGAGCAATGGCGCACAGCTGCAGTGCTGTGCGCTACCTCAGTTTGAAGACTGGAGTCTTCTGCCGCCGATTTCGAAATCTTCTTGCTTCTTTCACCCGGCTTCGGTCTTCCAGCTCTGCGAGGGGGAAGGCGGCGCGGCTCCGGGATCGGACGACAAAGGGTGAGATCCTGTGTACGATCCCTCTGGAGCTAATGGTGTCCAGTAGCCTAAGAAGCAGGACCTATCTTCAGAGACTAGGGCTGCTTCTCTCCCCTCAGTCCCACGATGCAGGGAGTCTGTTGCCAGCAGATCTCCCTGAAAATAAAAAACCTAACAAAATACTTTCTTATAGCAAGCTCAGGAGAGCTCACTAAGTAGCACCCAGCTCGTCCAGGCACATATTCAAACTGAGGTCTGGAGGAGGGACATAGAGGGAGGAGCCAGAACACACCAGAATCCAAAATTTTTCTTAAAGCGCCCTGTCTCCTGCGGAGCCCGTCTATTCCCCATGGTCCTTACGGAGTCCCCAGCATCCACTAGGACGTTAGAGAAATACGCTGCGCAATGGACTTATCCTCTTAAGTGATAAAGCACACTCTTCGACATGAGATGCAAGATCTCCCTTATAAATCCTATAGAATAAAAGCTAACACTGCTCCTCACCTATGTGGGGGGAATTCAAGTGTTTTGCACGCCGGCGGCAACTAGATGGCACTCGATGGAGCAATTCAAGTGTTGCTCTGCTCAGGCGAACACAGCCGCCGTCGCTGACATTACTATACAATGGCATTATTACTTATTTTTTTTCTGCTAAAAATTCCTCTCCCTATGCAACCAAGCATCAGACTTGTCTTTCTCATTGCTTTGTTGCATTGCTTTCCTGCCTTTAAGTCACTTGAAATAGTGACTCCTAAATCCCCTTCCTCATCAGTAATTTCTCTAACGTCCTAAGTGGATGCTGGGGACTCCGTCAGGACCATGGGGGAATAGCGGCTCCGCAGGAGACAGGGCACAAAAGTAAAAGCTTTAGGATCAGGTGGTGTGCACTGGCTCCTCCCCCTATGACCCTCCTCCAAGCCTCAGTTGAGATTTTGTGCCCGGCCGAGAAGGGTGCAATCTAGGTGACTCTCCTAAAGAGCTGCTTAGAGTAAAAGTTTTGTTAGGTTTTTTATTTTCAGTGAGTCCTGCTGGCAACAGGCTCACTGCTACGAGGGACTTAGGGGAGAGAAGTGAACTCACCTGCGTGCAGGATGGATTGGCTTCTTAGGCTACTGGACACCATTAGCTCCAGAGGGAGTCGGAACACAGGTCTCACCCTGGGGTTCGTCCCGGAGCCGCGCCGCCGACCCCCTTGCAGATGCCGAAAAGTGAAGAGGTCCAGAAACCGGCGGCAGAAGACTCTTCAGTCTTCATAAGGTAGCGCACAGCACTGCAGCTGTGCGCCATTGTTGTCAGCACACTTCATAGCAGCGGTCACTGAGGGTGCAGGGCGCTGGGGGGGGGGGCGCCCTGGGCAGCAATGATAGTACCTTATTCTGGCTAAAAATACATCACATATAGCCCCTGGGGGCTATATGGATGTATTTAACCCCTGCCAGGTCTCAGAAAAACGGGAGAAGAAGCCCGCCGAAAAGGGGGCGGGGCCTATTCTCCTCAGCACACAGCGCCATTTTCCCTCACAGAAATGCTGGTGGGAAGGCTCCCAGGCTCTCCCCTGCACTGCACTACAGAAACAGGGTTAAAACAGAGAGGGGGGGGCACTTATTTGGCGATATGTATATATATATTAAAATGCTATAAGGGAAAAACACTTATATAAAGGTTGTCCCTGTATAATTATAGCGTTTTTGGTGTGTGCTGGCAAACTCTCCCTCTGTCTCCCCAAAGGGCTAGTGGGGTCCTGTCCTCTATCAGAGCATTCCCTGTGTGTGTGCTGTGTGTCGGTACGTGTGTGTCTACATGTATGAGGACGATGTTGGTGAGGAGGCGGAGCAATTGCCTGAAATGGTGATGTCACTCTCTAGGGAGTCGACACCGGAATGGATGGCTTATTTAAGGAATTACGTGATAATGTCAACACGCTGCAAGGTCGGTTGACGACATGAGACGGCCGGCAAACAAATTAGTACCTGTCCAGGCGTCTCAAACACCGTCAGGGGCTGTAAAACGCTCATTTACCTCAGTCGGTCGACACAGACACAGACACGGACACTGACTCCAGTGTCGACGGTGAAGAAACAAACGTATTTTCCTTTAGGGCCACACGTTACATGTTAAGGGCAATGAAGGAGGTGTTACATATTTCTGATACTACAAGTACCACAAAGAAGGGCATTATGTGGGGTGTGAAAAAACTACCTGTAGTTTTTCCTGAATCAGATAAATTAAATGAAGTGTGTGATGATGAGTGGGTTTCCCCCGATAGAAAATTATTGGCGGTATACCTTTTCCCGCCAGAAACACCCTTTAGGGTGGATAAGGCGCTCACACGCTTATCAAAACAAGTGGCGGTACCGTCTCCAGATAGGGCCGCCCTCAAGGAGCCAGCTGAGAGGCTGGAAAATATCCTAAAAAGGTATATACACACATACTGGTGTTATACTGCGACCAGCGATCGCCTCAACCTGGATGTGCAGCGCTGGGGTGGCTTGGTCGGATTCCCTGACTTAAAATATTGATACCCTTGACAGGGACAGTATTTTATTGACTATAGAGCATTTAAAGGATGCATTTCTATATATGCGAGATGCACAGAGGGATATTTGCACTCTGGCATCAAGAGTAAGTGCGATGTCCATATCTGCCAGAAGATGTTTATGGACACGACAGTGGTCAGGTGAAGCAGATTCCAAATGGCACATGGAAGTATTGCCGTATAAAGGGGAGGAGTTATTTGGGGTCGGTCCATCGGACCTGGTGGCCACGGCAACAGCTGGAAAATCCACCTTTTTTACCCCAAGTCACATCTCAGCAGAAAAAGACACCGTCTTTTCAGCCTCAGTCCTTTCGTCCCCATAAGGGCAAGCGGGCAAAAGGCCAGTCATATCTGCCCAGGGATAGAGGAAAGGGAAGAAGACTGCAGCAGGCAGCCCATTCCCAGGAACAGAGCCCTCCACCGCTTCTACTAAGTCCTCAGCATGACGCTGGGGCCGTACAAGCGGACTCAGGTGCGGTGGGGGGTAGTCTCAAGAGTTTCAGCGCGTAGTAGGCTCACTCGCAAGTGGACCCCTGGATCCTACAAGTAGTATCCCAGGGGTACAGATTGGAAATTCGAGACGTCTCCCCCTCGCAGGCTCCTGATGTCTGTTTTACCAACGTCTTCCTCCGACAGGGAGGCAGTATTGGAAACAATTCACAAGCTGTATTCCCAGCAGGTGATAATCAAAGTACCCCTCCTACAACAAGGAAAGGGGTATTATTCCACACTATATTGTGGTACTGAAGCCGGACGGCTCGGTGAGACCTATTCTAAATGGATAATCTTTGAACACTTACATACAAAGGTTCAAATCAAGATGGAGTCACTCAGAGCAGTGATAGCGAACCAATAGGGTGTCCCTGGACATCAAGGTTGCTTACCTCCATGTCCCAAATTGCCCTTCTCACCAAGGGTACCTCAGGTTCGTGGTACGGAACTGTCACTATCAGTTTCAGACGCTGCCGTTTGGATTGTCCACAGCACCCCGGGTCTTTACCAAGGTAATGGCCGAAATGATGATTCTTCTTCAAAGAAAAGGCGTCTTAATTATCCCTTACTTGGACGATCTCCTGATAAGGGCAGGGTCCAGAGAACAGTTGGAAGTCGGAGTAGCACTATCTCAAGTAGTTCTACGACAGCACGGGTGGATTTTAAATATCCAAAATCGCAGCCGTTTCCGACGACACGTCTGCTGTTCCTAGGGATGGTTCTGGACACAGTCCAGAAAAAGGTGTTTCTCCCGGAGGAGAAAGCCAGGGAGTTATCCGAGCTAGTCAGGAACCTCCTAAAACCAGGAAAAGTGTCAGTGCATCATTGCACAAGAGTCCTGGGAAAAATGGTGGCTTATTACGAAGCGATTCCATTCGGCAGATTCCACGCAAGAACTTTTCAGTGGGATCTGCTGGACAAATGGTCCGGATCGCATCTTCAGATGCATCAGCGGATAACCCTATCTCCAAGGACAAGGGTGTCTCTCCTGTGGTGGTTACAGAGTGCTCATCTTCTAGAGGGCCGCAGATTCGGCATTCAGGATTGGATGCTGGTGACCACGGAGGCCAGCCTGAGAGGCTGGGGAGCAGTCACACAAGTAAAAAATTTCCAGGGAGTGTGATCAAGTCTGGAGACTTTTCTCCACATAAATATACTGGAGCTAAGGGCAATTTACAATGCTCTAAGCTTAGCAAGACCTCTGCTTCAAGGTCAGCCGGTATTGATCCAGTGGGACAACAACACGGCAGTCGCCCACGTAAACAGACAGGGCGGCACAAGAAGCAGGAGGGCAATGGCAGAAACTGCAAGGATTTTTCGCTGGGCGGAAAATCATGTGATAGCACTGTCAGCAGTGTTCATTCCGGGAGTGGACAACTGGGAAGCAGACTTCCTCAGCACAACCTCCACCCGGGAGAGTGGGGACTTCATCGGGAAGTCTTCCACATGATTGTGAACCGTTGGGAAAGACCAAAGGTGGACATGATGGCGTCCCGCCTGAACAAAAAACTGGACAAGTATTGCGCCAGGTCAAAAGACCCTCAGGCAATAGCTGTGGACGTTCTGGTAACACCGTGGGTGTACCAGTCGGTGTATGTCTTACCTCCTCTGCTTCTCATACCCAAGGTATTGAGAATTATAAGACGTAGAGGAGTAAGAACTATACTCGTGGCTCCGGATTGGCCAAGAAGGACTTGGTACCCGGAACTTCAAGAGATGCTCACAGAGGACTCATGGCCTCTGCCGCTAAGAAGGGACTTGTTTCAGCAAGTACCATGTCTGTTCCAAGACTTACCGCGGCTGCGTTTGACGGCATGGCGGTTGAACGCCGGATCCTAAGGGAAAAAGGCTTTCCGGAAGAGGTCATTCCTACCCTGGTCAAAGCCAGGAAGGAGGTGACCGCACAACATTATCACCACATGTGGCGAAAATATGTTGCGTGGTGTGAGGCCAGGAAGGCCCCACGAAGAAATTTCAACTCGGTCGTTTCCTGCATTCCTGCAAACAGGAGTGTCTATGGGCCTCAAATTGGGGTCCATTAAGGTTCCAATTTCGGCCCTGTCGATTTTCTTCCAAAAAAGAATTGGCTTCAGTTCCTGAAGTCCAGAAGTTTGTCAAGGGAGTGCTGCATATACAACCCCCTTTTGTGCCTCCAGTGGCACTGTGGGATCTCAACGTAGTTCTGGGATTCCTCAAATCACATTGGTTTAAACCGCTCAAATCTGTGGATTTGAAATATTTCACAGGGAAAGTGACCATGCGGTTGGCCCTGGCCTCGGCCAGGTGAGTGTCAGAATTGGCGGCGTTTGTCTCACAAAAGCCCATATCTGATTGTCCATTCGGACAGGGCAGAGCTGCGGACTCGTCCCCAGTTTCTCCCTAAGGTGGTGTCAGTGTTTCACCTGAACCAGCTTATTGTGGTACCTGCGGCTACTAGGGACTTGGAGGACTCCAAGTTGCTAGATGTTGTCAGGGCCCTGAAAATATAGTTTCCAGGACGACTGGAGTCAGGAAAACTGACTTGCTGTTATCCTGTATGCACCCAACAAACTGGGTGCTCTTGCTTCTAAGCAGACGATTGCTAGTTGGATGTGTAGTACAATTCAGCTTGCACATTCTGTGGCAGGCCTGCCACAGCCAAAATATGTAAATGCCCATTTCACAAGGAAGGTGGGCTCATCTTGGGCGGCTGCCCGAGGGCTCTCGGCTTTACAACTTTGCCGAGCTGATACTTGGTCAGGGGCACACCCTGACTGAGGAGGACCTGGAGTTCTCTCATTCGGTGCTGCAGAGTCATCCGCACTCTCCCGCCCGTTTGGGAGCTTTGGTATAATCCCCATGGTCCTGACGGAGTCCCCAGCATCCACTTAGGACGTTAGAGAAAATAAGAATTTACTTACCGATAATTCTATTTCTCGTAGTCCGTAGTGGATGCTGGGCGCCCATCCCAAGTGCGGATTGTCTGCAATACTTGTACATAGTTATTGTTACAAAAATCGGGTTATTATTGTTGTGAGCCATCTTTTCAGAGGCTCCGCTGTTATCATGCTGTTACCTGGGTTCAGATCACAGGTTGTACAGTGTGATTGGTGTGGCTGGTATGAGTCTTACCCGGGATTCAAAATCCTTCCTTATTGTGTACGCTCGTCCGGGCACAGTATCCTAACTGAGGCTTGGAGGAGGGTCATAGGGGGAGGAGCCAGTGCACACCACCTGATCCTAAAGCTTTTACTTTTGTGCCCTGTCTCCTGCGGAGCCGCTATTCCCCCATGGTCCTGACGGAGTCCCCAGCATCCACTACGGACTACGAGAAATAGAATTATCGGTAAGTAAATTCTTATTTTCCATTATTTGTTGTGCATCTCAAGCCCTCATGTCCATAAACTGAAATACCATTGACCAAATTGCCCAGGTTACTTTTATTCATGGCTAAATATCACAATTTCAATTAGCTCTTGACTAGAGTGTGCGTTATGGGAGGCCAGGTGGAAGTCTTATCCCCTTTTCCACTTACGAGCACGGGTCGCAGCCGGGAGCCTGACACGGGAGCTGCCCCCTGCTGCGACCCGTGCTCGGCCCCTTTCCCATCAGCAGTCACAACCCTGCATATGCCGGGTTGGTGACGCTTCTAGTGACGCGGCAGGGGCGGCGCAGGGAGATCACATGATCTCCCAGCGCCGCCCTTCCATACAGTGTAAATGGGAGCCGTGTCGCATCGACACGGCTCCCGTTTACACTACAACCCTACCCGGATCAGTCCCGTGTCCTACCCAGGTAAATAGCCGGGTAGGATTCACGGGTCACTTGATCCGGGTTTACCCTTTTCCACTTGCAAAAAACACGGGTAAATGCGCCCCCCCGTGCATTTACCCGTGTTTTTTGAGCTAGTGGAAAACTGATCAGTGGTCTATATCATGAGTGTGTCATTAGCTGCAACTGCAAAGACTACTGGTATAACAAGTCAGAGCACATGCCACAGTCACAATCACAAACAGTAGCATTCACACACATTATTTCCTAGAAGAATAAGCTCCAGAGGAGATGTAAGCTACTTTTCTAATGCAACAGAAGTGAAATTTACTCCATGCACTGAAGTTAGCCTTATTCTTCCAAAGCCCTAAATGACTCCATGAATTTTAGGTGAAACTGCACCAATTCACAAATATGATTTAAAAAATGCTTAAATTGATACAGATCACAGAACAGGACAAACAGATTCACCCATCTCTAATATTTCCTTTCAAAATGCAATGACAGACTGGCATATCAAGATAGGAAATAATTCTTAGAAAAGGCCTATATACTGTCTATGCTATATAATAAAAGGCTAATGCTGCACCTCACCTCTATGGGGGGGATTTCAAGTGTTTTGCGTGCCGGCGGACAATAGATAGCGCCCAATGGAGCACTTCAAGTCCATTTGGACGCGCACAGCCGGCGTCACCGACATTACTGTTGTGTTGTGCCGTCATTTTGACATGCTGGAAACTAGTTCTAGATATAATACAACAATATTTCAAAGCCCCATTGCAACTTTCTAGTATGTCATTATGGGACTACTCCACATTTATATCAAGTACTTTCAATACCTCTTTGACCATCGGTAGCAAACACTGCCTTGTCCACAGCAATTTAAGCCCGGTATTCTGTGACCACCAGATCTCTTCATGATCATTCCTTCTCTGAAAGATAACATGTTGGATTATTTATCAAGAAATTGACATTTTGCTACAAAGGTTGTGAATAAGCCACCAGAGGATGTCATTTGAGATGCCAGGTAAATCTACGTAAGTATGTTACTGCAGTGCAAAGACACTTCCTCTCTGTTGATATAAAAAGAGACTGCAGGGTCTTCGGTGGATATATCTATTTGATTTTTTTTTTTACTTATCTCTGTTCTTAAATAAAACAGATAAAAAAATAAAATAAGAAAAAGACACTGCAGGGACATGTTTCTGTTCCTTCTAGCATGTTGCTACCATAATGAGGCACTGCAACATTTCAGTATGTTGATACTGAAACAAGACACTCAAGAGTTCTAGTATGTAGCTACTTTAAAGAGATACCCGAGAGTTCTAGTATGTTGAAATAACACCAGAGTTCTACTATGTAGTGCATAGGTTCTCAAACTCGGTCCTCCGGATCCCACACAGTGCACGTTTTGCAGGTAACGCAGCAGGTGCACAGGTGTATTAATTACTCACTGACACATTTTAAAAGGTCCACAGGTGGAGATAATTATTCCTCTTGCGATTCTATGAGGAGACCTGGAAAAATAAGAATTTACTCACCGGTAATTCTATTTCTCGTAGTCCGTAGTGGATGCTGGGTACTCCGTAAGGACCATGGGGTATAGACGGGCTCCGCAGGAGACTGGGCACTCTTAAAAGAAAGATTAGGTACTATATCTGGTGTGCACTGGCTCCTCCCTCTATGCCCCTCCTCCAGACCTCAGTTAGGGAAACTGTGCCCGGAAGAGCTGACATTACTAGGAAAGGATTTGGAATCCAGGGTAAGACCAGGGACGGATCTAGACTTTTCCTTAGGGGGGGCGGTTTACTGTTTAATCTTGACTCCTCCCTCTACAGTCCCAACTCCTCCCATCTGCAATCCTAACTCCTCCTCTCTAAATTCTGACTGAACTTTTTGAGTGAGACTGAGATAGAGCTTTGTGATTGTTCTATGTACATGTGACTGTGCTATGGGGTAATTGCATTTATTAGCCCTAGTACCCACACACCAGCAAGTGAGGGGCAAATGCTCTGTAACCCTTGCTCTCCTGGCTGCTCTGTGCTGCTGTGGTATAAGCTGCAGCACATCATTCTGCCTCAGGCTCTTCCCGGAGAGCTGTCTTCTGCTCAAAAAGGGGCGTGGCTATGACTGTGTTAGGGGGGGGGGGCGGTCGCCCCCTTCGCCCCCCCCTAAATCCGGCCCTGGGTAAGACTCATACCAGCCACACCAATCACACCGTACAACTCGTGATAACTATACCCAGTTAACAGTATGAACAATAACTGAGCCTCTCTCAACAGATGGCTCATACAATAACCCTTTAGTTAAGCAATAACTATATACATGTATTGCAGAGAGTCCGCACTTGGGACGGGCTCTCAACATCCACTACGGACTACGAGAAATAGAATTACCGGTGAGTAAATTCTTATTTTCTCTGACGTCCTAGTGGATGCTGGGTACTCCGTAAGGACCATGGGGATTATACCAAAGCTCCCAAACGGGCGGGAGAGTGCGGATGACTCTGCAGCATCGAATGAGCAAACTCAAGGTCCTCCTCAGCCAGGGTATCAAACTTGTAGAATTTTACAAAAGTGTTTGAACCCGACCAAGTAGCAGCTCGGCAAAGTTGTAAAGCCGAGACCCCTCGGGCAGCCGCCCAAGAAGAGCCCACCTTCCTCGTGGAATGGGCTTTTACTAATTTAGGATGCGGCAGTCCAGCCGCAGAATGTGCAAGCTGAATCGTGCTACAGATCCAGCGAGCAATAGTCTGCTTTGAAGCAGGAGCACCCAGCTTGTTGGGTGCATGCAGGATAAATAGCAAGTCAGTTTTTCTGACTCTAGCCGTCCTGGAAACATAAAGTTTCAGGGCCCGGACTACGTCCAGCAACTTGGAATCCTCTATGTCCCTAGTAGCCGCAGGCACCACAATAGGTTGGTTCAAATGAAACGATGATACCACCTTAGGGAGAAATTGGGGACGAGTCCTCCATTCTGCCCTTTCCATATGGAAGATCAGATATGGGCTTTTACATGACAAAGCCGCCAATTCTGACACACGCCTAGTCCAAGCTAAGGCCAAAAGCATGACCACTTTCCACGTGAGATATTTTAGCTCCACGGTCTTAAGTGGCTCAAACCAGTGGGATTTTAGGAATCCAACACACGTTAAGATCCCAAGGTGCCACTGGAGGCACAAAAGGGGCTGAATATGCAGCACCCCTGTAACAACGTCCGAACTTCAGGCAGTGAAGCCAGTTCTTTTTGAGAGAAAAAGGGATAGGGCCGAATTCTTGGCCTTTATGGATCCTAATTTTAGGCCCATAGTCACTCCTGACTGTAGGAAGTGCAGGAATCGACCCCCCTGGAATTCCTCTGTAGGGCCTTCCCGGCCACACACCAAGCAACCTATTTTCGCCATATACAGTGAAAAAGTCTTGCTGTCACGTCTTTCCTAGCCTTTATCAGCGTAGGAATAACTGCATCCGGAATGCC
This sequence comes from Pseudophryne corroboree, assembly GCF_028390025.1. NCBI lineage: Eukaryota > Metazoa > Chordata > Amphibia > Anura > Myobatrachidae > Pseudophryne > Pseudophryne corroboree. Next base: position 299,169,017 of record NC_086447.1, read on the forward strand.
CTTTTTCGCTAGGATCCGGCGTTCAACCGCCATGCCGTCCAACGCAGCCGCGGTAAGTCTTGGATCAGACAGGGTCCCTGTTGCAACATGTCCTGACTGAGAGGCAGAGGCCATGGGTCCTCTGAGAGCATTTCTTACAGTTCCGGGTACCGAGTCCTTCTTGGCCAATCCGGAGCAAAGAATATTGTTCACACTCCTCCGTTTATTACAATTCTCAGCCCTTGGGTCTGAGAGGAAGAGGAGGGAATATATAGACCGACTGGAACACCCACGGTGTTACTAGTGCGACCACAGCTATCGCCTGAGAGTTCCTTGACCCAGCGTAAAACCTTTTTTATCTTTTTATTGAGGTGGGACGCCATGTAGTCCACCTGAGGCAGTTTCCATCAATTTGCAAAACTGCGTGAAGACTTCCTGATGAAGTCACCACTTTCCCGGGTGGAGGTCGTGTCCACTCCCGGAATGAACACTGCTGACAGTGCGCTTACTTGATTCTCCGCCCAGCGAAGAATTCTGGTGGCTTCTACCCTCGCCACCCTGCTCCTTGTGCCGCCCTGGCGGTTTACATGAGCCCCTGCGGTCTGACTGGATCATAACCGGTTGGTCGCGAAGCAGGAACTCCGCTTGCCTTAGGGCGTTGTATATGGCCCTTAGTTCCAGGATATTGATGTGAAGGCAAGTCTGTTGGCTTGACCACAAACCTTGGAATTTTCTTCCCTGTGTAACTGCCCCCCACCCTCGGAGGCTTGCATCCGTGGTCACCAGGACCCAGACCTGAATGCCGAATCTGCGGCCCTCGAGAAGGTGAGCACTCCGCAGCCACCACAGGAGAGACACCCTGGCCCTGGGGGATAGGGTGATTAACCGATGCATCTGAAGATGTGATCCGGACCACTTGTCCAGTAAGTTCCATTGTCCTTGCATGGAACCAGCCGAAGGAGATGGCCTCGTATGATGCTATCATCCTTCCCAGGACTCGAGTGCAGTGAAGCACTGACACCTGTTTTGGTTTTCAATGGATTCCTGACCAGTGTCATGAGCTCCTGAGCTCTCTCTATCGGGAGATAAACCCTCTTCTGGTCTGTGTCTAGGATCATGCCTAGGCGAGGCAGATGAGCTGTAGGAACCAACTGCGACTTCGGAATATATAGAATCCAGTCGTGTTGCCGTTTCATTTCCAGAGAAGGTGATACGCTGTCCAGCAACTGCTCTCTTGATCTCGCTTTTATGAGGAGATCATCCAAGTATGTGATAATAGTGACACCTTGCTTCCGCAGGAGCACCATCATATCCGCCATTACCTTGGTGAAATTGGTAATGACAATCCCGTACCGCAATTCTGAGGTACGCCTGATGAGGTGGATAAATGGGGACACGAAGGTATGCATCCCTTATGTCCCGATTCATTTCAGGCTTGCAATGACCGCTCTTAGCGATTCCATCTTGAACCTGAACCTTTTCAGGTATATGTTCAGGGATTTTAATACAATATGGGTCTAACCGAACCGTCTGGTTTCGGGATTATAACATGGTCGAATAATAACACCCTCTTGTTGAAGGAGGGGACCCTTGACCACCACCTGTTGAAGATACAATTTACGAATTGCAGTTAACACTGGCTCCCTCTCTTGGGGGCAAGCCCGCCGGGTCCTCGGTGAGGGGGCATCTTCTCATAGTCCAGCCTGTATCCCTGCGATACAATTTCTATTGCCCAGGGATCTAACAGGGAGTGAACCCACTTGTGGCTGAACTTACGAAGGCGTGTCCCCACCGGGCCTAGCTCCGCCTGTGGAGCCCCAGCGACATGCGGTGGATTTTTGTAGAGGCCGGGGAGGACTTCTGTTCCTGGGGACTAGCTGTGTTGTACAGCTTCTTTCCTCTGCCCCCGGCTCTGACAAGAAAGGACGCACCTCAGACTTTGTTTCTTTATTCGAAAAGCTGCATTTAATAATGTCGTGCTTTCCTAGGCTGTGCAGGAATATAAGGCAAAATATCAGAATTACCAGCTATAGCTGTGGAGACCAGGCCCGAGAACCTTTCTCCACACAATCCTCAGCCTTCCATATGCCTCTTAAGTCGGCATCATCTGTCCAATGTATATTCTACAGGACACGTCAAGCAGAAATCGACATAGCTTTTGTCTCTAGGACCCAGTATACTCATGTCCCTTTGGGCATGCTTTATAATTATATATCTATCACTTAAGACAGCATCTTAAAATATTTATATGCATACTAGGGTCTCAATCTCTGCTGATAAGGTACCTGTCCACGCTGCCACAGCGCTATAAACCCATGCCGACACAATCGCCGGTCTGGGTAGTATACTAGAATGTGCACACTATCTGCAGGATCCCTGAGAATAGCTAGTGCAAACAGAACACCCAAGGGGAAGATTCTCAACACATCCTGGCCCTAGTGGGGAAAGGATACAGCCTGAGAATTCTCTTGTGGGAAGCAGCCGTCTCTTGTCTGGAGATTCCCGCTCTTTTTCCTCATGAGAGGAGGGAAATTTACCTCAGCATTCTTCCCCTTAACATGTGTACTCTCGTGTCAGGGACAGATGAGTCATCAGTGATATGCAAATCATCTTTTATTCCAATAATCATATATTGAATATCTTTTAGCCCTCTTGGCTGTAACTTTGCATTATCGTAGTCAACAGTGGAGTTAAACTCCGTGTCGATACTTTGTTATTTTGGATAGTGAACATAGAGAGACTCTGAAGGACTCTGTGACATAGGGACAGACCAGGGTAGATTTCCTTTCTGTTCCCTAACCTTTTGTGCAATAATTTTACCTCAGCACTTACACATATCCAAACAGGTGTCGGCGTTGTCGACGGAGACACCCTCCCACACACATATCCGCTCTATCACCTCCTTAGAGGAGCCTTTTACCTCAGACATGTCGACACACACGTACCGACACACCACACACACAGGGGATGCTCTATTTGAAGACAGTTCCCCCACCAGGCCCTTTGGAGAGACAAAGAGAGAGTATGCCAGCACACACCACAGCGCTATATAATACAGGGATGTACACTATACTGAGTGATTTTTCCCCTATAGTAGCTTATATACACAGTTTTGCGCCTAAATTTATGTGCCCCCCCTCTCTTTTTTACCCTTTGTGTACCAGGATACTGCAGGGGAGAGCCTGGGGAGCTTCCTTCCAGCTGAGCTGTGAAGAGAAAATGGCGCCGGTGTGCTGAGGAAGAAGGCCCGGCCCCCTCAGCGGCGGGCATCTGTCCTTTTATGTACTTTAATGGCGGAAGTTAATGCACATATACAGTTTATCAGACTATATTATGTGCTTTTCGCCAAGTAAGGTAATCTAATTGCTGCCCAGGGCGCCCCCCCCCCCCCCAGCGCCCTGCACCCATCAGTGACCGGAGTGTGTGGTGTGCTAAGGGAGCAATGGCGCACAGCTGCAGTGCTGTGCGCTACCTTAATGAAGACCGGAGTCTTCAGCCGCCGATTTTCAACTTCTCTTCGTTCTTCTGGCTCTGCAAGGGGGACGGCGGCGCGGCTCCGGGACCGGACGACCGAGGACTGGGCCTGTGTTCGATCCCTCTGGAGCTAATGGTGTCCAGTAGCCTTAGAAGCCCAAGCTAGCTGCAAGCAGGTAGGTTCGCTTCTCTCCCCTCAGTCCCACGTAGCAGTGAGTCTGTTGCCAGCAGATCTCACTGACAATAAAAAACCTAACAAATACTTTCTCTTCTAGGAAGCTCAGGAGAGCCCCTAGGGTGCATCCAGCTCTGGCCGGGCACAGATACTAACTGAGGTCTGGAGGAGGGGCATAGAGGGAGGAGCCAGTGCACACCAGATATAGTACCTAATCTTTCTTTTAAGAGTGCCCAGTCTCCTGCGGAGCCCGTCTATACCCCATGGTCCTTACGGAGTACCCAGCATCCACTAGGACGTCAGAGAAACATGCACTGTGTGGGGTCCTGAGGACCGAGTTTGAGAACCTGTGATGTAGTGGATCTAAAGAGGGGTGTGATACAGTATGCCAGTGTGTGGGATGCGTCCGCAGTGTGACTGATAGCAGCGGGCGTTCGCAACATGAAAACGTAGCGTTGCAGGGGCGTAGTGGGCCGACCAGGAGTGTGCCGGGAGTGGTTTTTTTTTTTTTTTTTAATAGTGACGGACCACCTGACAGCGCAGCCAGGCTGTGCTGCCAAGGGTCAACCTTAGTTTGATGCGTCCACAATGTAATTGTGGACACATCGTGAGGCGGCGTCACACATGCACACGCTTTTGTGCAGTCTAGCCATGGCTAGTTTTATTGTGCAGTACATAAAACAAAGATAAATCCTAGCACATCTGGGCACTAACTAAATAGAATAGATTCCCTCTCTCAAGGTGGTAGGCCTAATGCCTCTACCACAAACAAAGGCATATGCACAGTACTTGCAGTCGGTAAATGACAGTGTCTGCTGCCTCTTTCCCCACGTAGTGAGACCCTGAGCCAAGCCCTAACACAGCTTATATCAGCCTTCTACAGGTGCAGGCACTCATTAGCCTGCTCTCAGGCAGAAGAACTAAAGACCTGAAATGGGCGTCGTGAATAAAGCCTTTTCTTCTCTCTCACATCCACACCCCCAGGACCCATTTCCGGCTTTTACTAAAGGCCCAAATTCTAATCAAGTCTGTTTAGCAAAACAGACTTTTTCTGGGGTTTTAAAATACATTGGCCAGATACCTGGTGTAAACATATCTCCAGTTTATCCCTTTACCAGTGCTTCCATCACAATATTTTAAGAACTATTAAATTTCTCTGACGTCCTAAGTGGATGCTGGGACTCCGTAAGGACCATGGGGATTAGCGGCTCCGCAGGAGACTGGGCACAACTAAAGAAAGCTTTAGGACTACCTGGTGTGCACTGGCTCCTCCCACTAAGACCCTCCTCCAGACCTCAGTTAGATTCTTGTGCCCGGCTGAGCTGGATGCACACTAGGGGCTCTCCTGAGCTCCTAGAAAGAAAGTATATTTAGGTTTTTTATTTTACAGTGAGATCTGCTGGCAACAGACTCACTGCAGCGAGGGACTAAGGGGAGAAGAAGCGAACCTACCTAACAGGTGGTATTTTGGGCTTCTTAGGCTACTGGACACCATTAGCTCCAGAGGGATCGACCGCAGGACCCGACCTTGGTGTTCGTTCCCGGAGCCGCGCCGCCGTCCCCCTTACAGAGCCAGAAGCATGAAGAGTCCGGAAAATCGGCGGCAGAAGACTTCGGTCTTCACCAAGGTAGCGCACAGCACTGCAGCTGTGCGCCATTGCTCCTCATGTACACCTCACACTCCGGTCACTGATGGGTGCAGGGCGCTGGGGGGGGGGCGCCCTGAGGGCAATATAAGACACCTTGGCTGGCAAATCATCACAATATATAGTCCCAGGGCTATATATGTGATAAATTACCCCTACCAGAATCCATAAAAAAGCGGGAGAAAAGTCCGCCGAAAAAGGGGCGGGGCTTCTCCCTCAGCACACTGGCGCCATTTTTTCTTCACAGTGCAGCTGGAAGACAGCTCCCCAGGCTCTCCCCTGTAGTTTTCAGGCTCAAAGGGTTAAAAAGAGAGGGGGTGCACTAAATTTAGGCGCAATATATGTATACAAGCAGCTATTGGGGGAAAAATCACTCAGTTATAGTGTTAATCCCTGCATTATATAGCGCTCTGGTGTGTGCTGGCATACTCTCTCTCTGTCTCCCCAAAGGACTTTGTGGGGTCCTGTCCTCAGTCAGAGCATTCCCTGTGTGTGTGCGGTGTGTCGGTACGGCTGTGTCGACATGTTGGATGAGGAAGGTTACGTGGAGGCGGAGCAGAGGCCGATATATGGGATGTCGCCCCCTGTGGGGCCGACACCAGAGTGGATGGATAGGTGGAAGGTATTAACCGACAATGTCAACTCCTTACATAAAAGGCTGGATGACGTAGCAGCTGTGGGACAGCCGGCTTCTCAGCCCGCGCCTGCCCAGGCGTCTCAAAGGCCATCAGGGGCTCAAAAAACGCCCGTTACCTCAGATGGCAGACACAGATGTCGACACGGAGTCTGACTCCAGTGTCGACGAGGTTGACACATATACACAATCCACTAGGAACATCCGTTACATGATCTTGGCAATGAAAAATGTGTTACACATTTCTGACATGAACCCAAGTACCACATAAAGGGGGTTTTATTTTTGGGGAGAAAAAATAAGAATTTACTTACCAATAATTCTATTTCTCGGAGTCCGTAGTGGATGCTGGGGTTCCTGAAAGGACCATGGGGAATAGCGGCTCCGCAGGAGACAGGGCACAAAAAGTAAAGCTTTAGGATCAGGTGGTGTGCACTGGCTCCTCCCCCTATGACCCTCCACCAAGCCAGTTAGGTACTGTGCCCGGACGAGCGTACACAATAAGGGAGGAATTTTGAATCCCGGGTAAGACTCATACCAGCCACACCAATCACACCGTACAACTTGTGATCTAAACCCAGTTAACAGTATGATAACAGCGGAGCCTCTGAAAAGATGGCTCACAACAATAATAACCCGATTTTTGTAACTATGTACAAGTATTGCAGATAATCCGCACTTGGGATGGGCGCCCAGCATCCACTACGGACTCCGAGAAATAGAATTATCGGTAAGTAAATTCTTATTTTCTCTATCGTCCTAGTGGATGCTGGGGTTCCTGAAAGGACCATGGGGATTATACCAAAGCTCCCAAACGGGCGGGAGAGTGCGGATGACTCTGCAGCACCGAATGAGAGAACTCCAGGTCCTCTTTTGCCAGGATATCAAATTTGTAGAATTTTACAAACGTGTTCTCCCCTGACCACGTAGCTGCTCGGCAGAGTTGTAATGCCGAGACCTCTCGGGCAGCCGCCCAAGATGAGCCCACCTTCCTTGTGGAATGGGCCTTAACCGATTTAGACTGTGGCAGGCCTGTCTCAGAATGTGCAAGTTGAATTGTGTTACAAATCCAACGAGCAATCGCCTGCTTAGAAGCAGGCGCACCCAACTTGTTGGGTGCATACAGTATAAACAGCGAGTCAGATTTTCAGACTCCAGCTGTCCTGGAACATATTTTCAGGGCCCTGACAACTCCTAGCAACTTGGAGTCCTCCAAGTCCCTAGTAGGTGCAAGGCACCACAATAAGCTGGTTCAGGTGAAACACTGACACCACCTTAGGGAGAGAACTGGGGACGAGTCCGCAGCTCTGCCCTGTCCGAATGGACAAACAGATATGGGCTTTTTTTTTTTTTTTTTTTTTTTTTGAGAAAAAACCACCAATTTGACACTCGCCTGGTCCAGGCCAGGGCCAAGAGCATGGTCACTTTTTATGTGAGATGCTTCAAATCCACATATTTGACTGGTTTTAAACCAATGTGATTTGAGGAATCCCAGAACTACGTTGAGATCCCACAGTGCCACTGGAGGCACAAAAAAGGGGTTTGTATATGCAATACTCCCTTGACAAACTTCTGGACTTCAGGAACTGAAGCCAATTCTTTCTGGAAGAAAATTTACAGGGCCGAATTTGAACCTTAATGGACCCCAATTTGAGGCCCATAGACACTCCTGTTTGCAGGAAATGCAGGAAACGACCGAGTTGAAATTTCTTTGTGGGGCCTTCCTGGCCTCACACCACGCAACATATTTTCGCCACACGTGGTGATAATGTTGTGCGGTCACCTCCTTTCTGGCTTTGACCAGGGTAGGAATGACCTCTTCCGGAATGCCTTTTTTCCCTTAGGATCCGGCTTTCCATCGCCATGCCGACAAACGCAGCTGCGGTAAGTCTTGGAACAGACATGGTACTTGCTGAAGCAAGTCCCTTCTTAGCGGCAGAGGCCATAAGACCTCTGTAAGCATCTCGTGAAGTTCCGGGTACCAAGTCCTTCTTGGCCAATCCGGAGCCATGAGTATAGTTCTTACTCCTCTACGTCTTATAATTCTCAGCACCTTAGGTATGAGAAGCAGAGGAGGGAACACATACACCGACTGGTACACCCACGGTGTTACCAGAACGTCCACATCTATTGCCTGAGGGTCTCTTGACCTGGCGCAATACCTGTCCCGTTTTTTGTTCAGACGGGACGCCATCATGTCCACCTTTGGTATTTCCCAACGGTTTACAATCATGTGGAAAAAACTTCTCAATGAAGTTTCCACTCTCCCGGGTGGAGGTCGTGCTGAGGAAGTCTGCTTCCCAGTTTCCATTCCCGGGATGAAAAACTGCTGACAGTGTTATCACATGATTTTCCGCCCAGCGAAAAGTCCTTGCAGTTTCTGCCATTGCCCTCCTGCTTCTTGTGTCGCCCTGTCTGTTTACGTGGGCGACTGCCGTGATGTTTTTCCCACTGGATCAATACCGGCTGACCTTGAAGCAGAGGTCTTGCTAAGCTTAGAGCATTATAAATTTACCCTTAGCTCCAGTATATTTATGTGGAGAAAAGTCTCCATACTTGATCACACTCCCTGAAAATTTTTTCCTTGTGTGACTGCTCCCCAGCCTCTCAGGCTGGGCTCCGTGGTTACCAGCATCCAATCCTGAATGCCGAATCTGCTGCCCTCTAGAAGATGAGCACTCTATAACCACCACAGGAGAGACACCCTTGTCCTTGGATATTGGGTTATCCGCTGATGCATCTGAAGATGCGATCCGGACCATTTGTCCAGCAGATCCCACTGAAAAGTTCTTACGTGAAATCTGCCGAATGGAATTGCTTCGTAGGAAGCCACCATTTTTACCAGGACCCTTGTGCAATGATGCACTGTTTTTAGGAGGTTCCTGACTTGCTCGGATAACTCCCTGGCTTTCTCTTCCGGGAGAAACACCTTTTTCTGGACTGTGTCCAGAATCATCCCTAGGCACAGCAGACGTGTCGTCGGGATCAGCTGCGATTTTGGAATATTTAGAATCCACCCGTGCTGATTGTAGCAGTATCCGAGATAGTGCTACTCCGACCTCCAACTGTTCCCTGGACTATGCCCCTATCAGGAGATCGTCCAAGTAAGGGATAATTAAGACGCCTTTTCTTCGAAGAAGAATCATCAATTCGGCCATTACCTTGGTAAAGACCCCAGGGTGCCGTGGACAATCCAAACGGCAGCGTCTGAAACTGATAGTGACAGTTCTGCACCACGAACCTGAGGTACCCTTAGTGAGAAGGGCAAATTTGGGACATAGAGGTAAGCATCCCTGATGTCCCGGGACACTATATAGTCCCCTTATTCCTGGTTCGTTATCACTGCTCTGAGTGACTTCATCTTAATTTGAACCTTTGTAAGTGTTCAAAAAAAATTTTTAGAATAAGTCTCACCTAGCCTTCTGGCTTCAGTACCACAATATAGTGTGGAATAATACCCCTTTTCTGTAGTAGGAGGGGTAATTTAATTATCACCTGCTGGGAATACAGCTTGTGAATTTTTTCCCATACTACCTCCTTGTCGGAGGGACACTTGGTAAAGCAGACTTCAGGAGCCTGCGAAGGGGAAACGTCTCGACATTCCCATCTGTACCCCCGGGATACTACTTGTAGGATCCAGGGGTCCTGTACGGTCTCAGCGCCATGCTGAGAACTTGTCAGACGCGGTGGAACGCTTCTGTTCCTGGGAATGGGCTGCCTGCTGCAGTCTTCTTCCCTTTCCTCTATCCCTGGGCAGATATGATCTTATAGGGACGAGAGGACTGAGGCTGAAAAGACGGTGTCTTTTTCTGCAGAGATGTGACTTAGGGTAAAAAACGGTGGATTTTCCAGCAGTTGCCGTGACCACCAGGTCCGATGGACCGACCCCAAACAAGTCCTCTTCCTGTATACGGCCATACTGTGCCGTTTGGAATCTGCATCACCTGACCACTGTCGTGTCCATAACATCTTCTGGCAGTTATGGACATCGCGTTTATTCATGATGCCAGAGTGCAAATATCCCTCTGTGCATCTCGCATATATAGAAATGCTCTATAGTCAATAAAATACTGTCCCTGTCAAGGGTATCAATATTTTTAGTCAGGGAATCCGACCAAGCCACCCTAGCTCTGCACATCCAGGCTGAGGCGATCGCTGGCCGCAGTATAACACCAGTATGTGTGTATATACTTTTTATTATATTTTCCAGCCTTGTCAGCTGGTCCTTGAGGACGGCCCTATCTATAGACGGTACCGCCACTTGTTTTGATAAGCGTGTGAGCGCCTTATCCACCTTAAAGGGTGTTTCCCAACGCGCCCTAACTTCTGGCGGGAAAGGGTATACCGCCCATAATTTTCTATCGGGGGGAACCCACGCATCATCACACACTTTATTTAATTTATCTGATTCAGGAAAAACTATGGTAGTTTTTTCACATCCCACATAATACCCTCTTTTGTGGTACTTGTAGTATCAGAAATACGTAACACCTCCTTCATTGCCTTTAACGTGTGGCCCTAATAAGGAATACGTTTGTTTATTCACCGTCGACAGTGGATTCAGTGTCCCTGTCTGTGTCTGTGTCGACCGACTAAAGTAAACGGGCGTTTTAAAACCCTTGACGGTGTTTTTGAGACGTCTGGACCGTACTAATTGTTTGTCGGCCGTCTCATGTCGTCAACCGACCTTGCAGCGTGTTGACATTATCACGTAATTTCCTAAATAAGCCATCCATTCCGGTGTCGACTCCCTAGAGAGTGACATCACCATTACAGGCAATTGCTCCGCCTCCTCACCAACATCGTCCTCCTACCTGTCGACACACACGTACCGACACACAGCACACACACAGGGAATGCTCTGATAGAGGACAGGACCCACTAGCCCTTTGGAGAGACAGAGGGAGAGTTTGCCAGCACACACCAAAAACGCTATAATTATATATAGGGACAACCTTATATAAGTGTTTTCCCTTATAGCATCTTAATATATATATAAGCATATCGCCAAATTAGTGCCCCCCCTCTCTGTTTTAACCCTGTTTCTGTAGTGCAGTGCAGGGGAGAGCCTGGGAGCCTTCCCTCCAGCCTTTCTGTGAGGGAAAATGGCGCTGTGTGCTGAGGAGATAGGCCCCGCCCCTTTTTCGGCGGCCTCGTCTCCCGCTCTTAACGGATTCTGGCAGGGGTTAAATATCTCCATATAGCCTCCGGAGGCTATATGTGAGGTATTTTTAGCCAAAATAGGTATTCATTTGCCTCCCAGGGCGCCCCCCTCCCAGCGCCCTGCACCCTCAGTGACTGCCGTGTGAAGTGTGCTGAGAGGAAAATGGCGCACAGCTGCAGTGCTGTGCGCTACCTTTAGAAGACTGAGGAGTCTTCTGCCGCCGATTCTGGACCTCTTCTTACTTCAGCATCTGCAAGGGGGCCGGCGGCAAGGCTCCGGTGACCATCCAGGCTGTACCTGTGATCGTCCCTCTGGAGCTGATGTCCAGTAGCCAAGAAGCCAATCCATCCTGCACGCAGGTGAGTTCACTTCTTCTCCCCTAAGTCCCTCGTTGCAGTGATCCTGTTGCCAGCAGGACTCACTGTAAAATAAAAAACCTAAGCTAAACTTTCCTAAGCAGCTCTTTAGGAGAGCCACCTAGATTGCACCCTTCTCGGCCGGGCACAAAAATCTAACTGGCTTGGAGGAGGGTCATAGGGGGAGGAGCCAGTGCACACCACCTGATCCTAAAGCTTTACTTTTTGTGCCCTGTCTCCTGCGGAGCCGCTATTCCCCATGGTCCTTTCAGGAACCCCAGCATCCACTAGGACGATAGAGAAAGCAGCCAGTGTTTTGTTCCCCCATCAGATGAATGAATGAAGTGTGTAAAGAAGCGTGGGTTCTCCCGATAAGAAACTGGTAATTTCTAAAACGTTACTGATGGCGTACCCTTTCCCGCCAGAGGATAGGTCACGTTGGGAGATATCCCTTAGGGTGGATAAGGCGCTCACACGTTTGTCAAAAAAGGTGGCACTGCCGTCTTAGGATACGGCCACCTTGAAGGAGCCTGCTGATAAAAAGCAGGAGGCTATCCTGAAGTCTGTATATACACACTCAGGTTATATACTGAGACCTGCAATTGCCTCAGCATAAATAGTGCTGCTGCAGTGTGGTCTGATACCCTGTCAGATAATATTAATACTCTAAGACAGGGATAATATTTTGCTAACATAGAGCATATGAAAGACGTCGTCTTATATATAAAGAATGCACAGAGGGATATTTGCCGGCTGGCATCCAGAATTCATGCAATGTCCATTATGCCAGGAGGGTATTAGAAACCCGGCAGTGGACAGGTGATGCTGCCTGTAAAAGGCACATGGAGATTCTGCCTTATAAGGGTGAGGAATTGTTTGGGGATGGTCTCTGGGACCTCGTATCCACAGCAACAGCTGGGAAGAAAAATTTTTACCTCAGGTTTCCTCACAGCCTAAGAAAGCACCGTATTTTCAGGTACAGTCCTTTCGGCTTCAGAAAAGCAAGCGGGTTAAAGGCGCTTCCTTTCTGCACAGAGACAAGGGAAGAAGGAAAAAGCTGCACCAGACAGCCAGTTCCCAGGATCAAAAATCTTCCCCTGCTTCCTCTGAGTCCACCGCATGACGCTGGGGCTCCACAGGTGGAGACAGGTGCGGTTGGGGCGCGTCTCGGGAACTTCAGGGACCAGTGGGATTGCCCACAGGTGGATCCCTAGGTTCTGCAAATAGTATCACAGGGATACAGGCTGGAGTTCGAGGCGACTCCCCCTCGCCGTTACCTCACATCAGCCTTGCCTGCTGCCCTCGGAGAAAGGTAGTACTGGCGGCAATTCACAAGCTGTACTTCCAGCAGGTGAAATCAAGGTACCCCTCCTTCAACAAGGCCGGGGTTACTATTCCAAAATGTTGTGGTACCGAAACCAGACGGTTCGGTGAGAACCATTCTAAAATTGAAAGTCTTGAACACTTATATACAAAGGTTCAAGTTCAAAATGGAATCGCTCAGGGCGGTTATTGCAAGCCTGGAGAATTTCGTGGTATCACTGGACATCAAGGATGCTTACCTGCATGTCCCTATTTACCCTCTTCACCAGGAGTACCTCAAAATTGTGGTACAGGATTGTCATTACCAATTCCAAACGTTGCCGTTGGTCTGTCCCCGGCACCGAGGTATTTACCAAGGTAATGGCCGAAATAATTATCCCGTACTTGGACGATCTCCTTATAAAGGCGAGGTCCAGGGAGCAGTTGTTCGTCGGAGTAGCACTATCTCGGGAAGTGCTACAACAGCACGGCTGGATTCTGAATATTCCAAAGTCGCAGCTGGTTCCTACGACGCGTCTACTGTTCCTGGGTATGGTTCTGGACACAGAACAGGATAAAAAGGGTTTCTCCCGGAGGAGAAGTCCAAGGAGTTGTCGTCTCTAGACAGGGACCTCCTAATACGTATACAGGTGTCGGTGCATCAATGCACGCGAGCCCTGGGAAAGATGGTAGCTTCTTACGAAGAAATTCCATTCGCCAGGTCCCATGCAAGGATTTTCCAGTGGGATCTGTTGGACAAGTGGTCCGGGTCGCATCTTCAGATGCATCGGCGGATAACCCTGTCTCCAAGGGCCAGGGTGTCGCTGTTGTGGTGGCTGCAGAGTGCTCATCTTCTAGGGGGCCGCAGATTCGGCATACAGGACTTGGTCCTGGTGACCACGGATGCCAGCCTTCGAGGCTGGGGGGCAGTCACACAGGGAAGAAACTTCCACGGCTATGGAAAAGTCAGGAGACTTCCCTACACATAAATATTCTGGTACTAAGGGCCATTTACAATGCCCTAAGTCAGGCTAGACCCCTGCTTCAACACCGGCCGGTGCTGCTCCAGTCAGACGACATCACGGCGGTCGCTCATGTAAACCGACAGGGCGGCACAAGAAGCAGGATGGCGATGGCAGAAGCCACAAGGATTCTTCAATGGGCGGAAAATCATGTGTTAGCACTGTCAGCAGTGTTCATTCCCGGAGTGGACAACTGAGAAGCAGACTTTCTCAGAAGACACGACCTCCACCCGGGAGAGTGGGGACTTCATCCAGAAGTCTTCCAAATGATTGTACACCGTTGGAAAAGGCCACAGGTGGACATGATGGCGTCCCGCCTCAACTAAAAGTTACAAAGATATTGCACCAGGTCAAGGACCCTCAGGCGATAGCTATGGACGCTCTGGTAACACCGTGGGTGTACCAGTCGGTGTATGTGTTCCCTTCTCTGCCTCTCTTACCCAGGGTAATGAGAATAATAAGAAGGAGAGGAGTAAGAACTATAATCATTGGTCCGGGTTGGCCAAGAAGAGCTTGGTAACCAGAACTCCAAGAAATGATCTCAGAGGACCCATGGCCTCTGCCGCTCAGACAGGACCTGCTGCAGCAGGGGGCCTGTCTGTTCCAAGACGTACCGCGGCTGCGTTTGACGGCATGGCGGTTGAACGCCGGATCCTGAAGGAAAAGGGAATTCCGGAGGAAGTTATCCCTACGCTATTTAAAGCTAGGAAAGAAGTGAACGCAAACCATTATCACCGCATATGGCGGAAATATGTTGCGTACGGTGAGGCCAGGAAGGCCCCAAAGGAGAAATTTCAGCTAGGTCGATTTCTGCACTTCCTACAGTCAGAGGTGACTATGGGCCTAAAATTGGGTTCCATTAAGGTCCAGATTTCGGCTCTATCGATTTTCTTCCAAAATTGAACTGGCTTCACTGCCTGAAGTTCAGACTTTTGTTAAGGGAGTGCTGCATAGTCAGCCCCCGTTTGTGCCTCCAGTGGCACCGTGGGATCTCAACGTGGTGTTGGATTTCCTGAAGTCGCATTGGGTTGAGCCACTTAAATCCGTGGAGCTATAATACCTCACGTGGAAAGTGGTCATTCTGTGGGCCTTGGCGTCGGCCAGGCGTGTATCAGAATTGGCGGCTTTGTCATACAAAAGCCCTTATCTGTATTTATATGGATAAGGCGGAATTGAGGACTCGTTCCCAATTCCTTCCTAAGGTGGTATCAGTTTTTCATGTGAACCAACCTATTGTGGTGCCTGCGGCTACTTGGGACTTGGAGGATTCCAAGTTACTGGACGTAGTCAGGGCCCTGAAAAGTATATGTTTCCAGGACAGCTGGAGTCAGGAAAACTGACTCGCTATTTCTCCTGTATGCACCCAACAAGCTGGGTGCTCCTGCTTCTAAGCAGACGATTGCTCGCTGGATCTGTAGCACGATTCAACTTGCACATTCTGCGGCTGGACTGCCGCACCCTAAATCTGTAAAAGCCCATTCCACGAGGAAAGTGGGCTCTTCTTGGGCGGCTGCCCGAGGGGTCTCGGCTTTACAACTTTGCCGAGCTGTTACTTGGTCGGGTTAAAACATTTTTGTAAGAGTCTACAAGTTTGATACCCTGGCTGAGGAGGACCTAGAGTTTGCTCATTCGGTGCTGCAGAGTCATCCGCACTCTCCCGCCCGTTTGGCAGCTTTGGTATAATCCCCATGGTCCTTACGGAGTCCCAGCATCCACTTAGGACGTCAGAGAAAATAAGATTTTACTCACCGGTACATCTATTTCTCGTAGTCCGTAGTGGATGCTGGGCGCTCATCCCAAGTGCGGATTGTCTGCAATACTTGTTTATAGTTATTGCCTAACTAAAGGGTTATTGTTGAGCCATCTGTTGAGAGGCTCAGTTATATTTAATACTGTTAACTGGGTATAGTATCACGAGTTATACGGTGTGATTGGTGTGGCTGGTATGAGTCTTACCCGGGATTCAAAATCCTTCCTTATTGTGTCAGCTCTTCCGGGCACAGTATCCTAACTGAGGTCTGGAGGAGGGTCTTAGTGGGAGGAGCCAGTGCACACCAGGTAGTCCTAAAGCTTTCTTTAGTTGTGCCCAGTCTCCTGCGGAGCCGCTAATCCCCATGGTCCTTACGGAGTCCCAGCATCCACTACGGACTACGAGAAATAGATTTACCGGTGAGTAAAATCTTATTATACTGTACATGGTCCCCCACTTGGTTCCTCCTGTAAAGTACATACTGTACAGCTGTATTCTATATGAATACTGGTTGTTGAAACAGATGCACAGACAACCAATCAGCAAGCAATACTGCAGACAAAATCCTCAATAAAAAACCTCAAAACACCAAGCGTAATACCCCTTTCAGATTTCCAATGCCGGATCCCACCCGGGAATTGGAAATGGGTACTTCCCGGGTGGGATCCAGCATTGGAGCCTCTGCACTGGCTTTCCGACCCGGAAAAATGCCGGTTCGGTTACCATTGCGGCGGGGGATGGAGCCGGCAGCGGGGATGGAGACAGCGCTGGGAAATGACCCAGGAATCCGTTTACGCTGCCACTGACCCTGTATTCAACCTGGGAATAACCCTTCTCAGGCGACCCGGAAATTCTCATGGGGCCCTTTCACATCGCACACTGACCCGTGTCGATACCGAGTTATTTTTGCGTTGTGAAAGGGGTATAAGAGAATACAATGTTCATTGGGCTGTATTTTGCTAACTATTGGAGTTTCTAGGAAGGTCATAGTGCTATTCCTAGTCAGGGGACTGTGACATACAAGTGATCATCTGCTGTAGATCTTAACCCAATCCATGAGAAAACCCTAAAATGTTATAGAAAACAGCTGTGTAAACTAGCCATATAAAACTTACATGCCCTTTGGTCCAAGATCGTGGATAAAAGATAACTGGTTTACATCAATGAATTCTCTCTGGGAAGCAAGAAAAAAAAAAGGCGTTACACATGGAACACTTGCTCGGTACAAAGGTGAGAGGTTGAACTTGATGGACCTGTTTGCTTTCCAACCTTACTACTGGATGTAACTATATAACATGCTCAAGCATTAGTTTTCATAAATACATATTATTACTTTACTGACTATATTTTTGCAACATGCTCTATCAAAGCTGTGAACAGTTGGCCATAAACATTTAACATTTGTTTCCTCAAGTTGCTACCATTCCCAACTGGCCAGGAAAAGCTTGTGCACATCACTTTTACTCATATCAACAAATGTTTGGGAACATTACACAATTATTTTTAAAGTGAAACCGTGGACATTTTGACTCAGCCTCAACTGTCATGTTGTCTAAGGCACAAATCTCATTATGAGAATGATAAATGGAGAGAACACATGGATTACATGGATAAACTCACAGACATTCCAAAAAGACTGTGCAACACTCCTACTTTTGCCTGGATTATATGACAGTTATTGCATACCTGCCGATGGATTTGGCAATCTAAGTATAGTGATTCTTAATCAGTAAGCAGAACACATTGTAAACAGCAAGGATAGGTTAAGCTAGTTACATTATGCTGTTAATTTTGTTTAAAGTAGTTCTAAACGTTTGGTTCTATATAAAGTACCAGTAAGTTTAACGATGATCACATTCTTGATTGTTTGGCACATACAGTAAATCCTCATTGCGAAATGCAAAGACAGAATGTAAAAAGAGCAATGTACCTAAGGGAATAGATTATAAATTCTAAAGGACTAAACCTGAATACAATTGTCACTTACTGTTGCGTGATAATTCCGGTACATTGGCATTTTTAATAGTGCTGTTAAGTAATCTTCCAGTTGTTTCTGCAACATAAAAAATAGGACACTCTGCATAAGCACAGAACACAAACGTTGATGTATGATGTGATAAGCGAGTTTTGCAGGGCAACCACACACAGTCTAGAACAAAGCAGAGGTGCCATGTACTGTATATGGGTCCTGTCTGCAATTTCATAGACCAGCTGCAGGGATGCTTTGTACATTGATTTGCATTTGTCTCAGACAAAAATGTGCAAGGCTGCAAAAATGTCATCCCAAAGCACAGATGTCTATCACATTTGGGCTATCACTGTAACAAATGTGAACTTTTCCTTCTATCAAATAAACTGCTCATGCTTGGAGCCTCACTTACGTTATAACAGCTTATAACAGTAAGGAGACATCAAGGCTTCCTCTATGTCACTTGCATAGGCAAACGCAGGGGGGGTTTCTGGTTGCCCAGAAACCCCCTCCTCTTGGCAAGTGGCTCAAATTATAACAATAGCAATGGTAACATAGTAACATAGTATCTAAGGTTGAAAAAAGACAATTGTCCATCGAGTTCAACCTATTTGTGGTCTCCTATGCACGATTATTTTGTAGAAAATTTTGACTGAAGTTGATGACTGCCGTTACGTTTTACCCCTCTTTTTTATAATAACCATAGTGCGTGACTATGCCCCGTAACCCTGGATATCCTTATCCATTAGTAAAATTTATCTAACCCATTCTTAAAGGTGTTGACTGAGTCGGCCATTACAACTCCCTCAGGCAGGGAATTCCAAACACGTATCGTCCTTACCGTAAAAAAGCCTTTACGCCGTATTGTGCGCAATGGTATATAATATGATTACTAGAGCTGCTGCACATGCCCAGTGGTAGCAACTTCTTCTACCAAATTTGCTGTGTGTGGATCTGAGCCCTCAATCAGCGCACTGGACCAGAGAGTAGCTACCAGGAAGAAGAGACAGGAGCCTTACTATGAGGTGGGAGAATGTTTGCATAGAAAGTGCAGTACTGGTTCTATTATATTTGTGTATTTATTTATTATAGTATGTTTAACCTCTTCCTGATTACTTATCTTATTTATATTATTTAAATATGTTTGATGCAGCATACACTATAGACCATATATTGTGTTAAATATTAATACTGTATTCCATGTTCCGCCAAGTGGGAGATTGTGGATTGCATTTGGAAACCCCCCTCTAGAAATCCTGTGTTTGCCACTGACTTGTAACAGTCTTCAGTTTGCTTTTTTCCACTTCATATAATGGGCTTCTTACATCAACAAAAAGCCTCCACCCCACTCCCACTCAGCTAAGTGCAGCATTTCCTCCCACAAAGTACATTCTCATTTGGCACTTGTGAGCAAAACCAGGTGACTAATGCAGATATTCCCATTCCGTTATGGAATTCTATGATCCTTATCTGTCTGACCAGCCATGCCCATCTTAGCAGGTAAAATACCATACTACTAAATGCACATTTTAAAAAAACAGGACACATGGAAAAATAGGATTTTAATACCTACCAGTAAATCCTTTTATCTTAGTCCGTAGAGGATGCTAGGGATGCTTCAAGAACCATGGGGTATAGACGGGATCCGCAAGAGACATGGGCACTTTAAGACTTTGAATGGGTGTGAACTGGCTCCTCCTTCGATGCCCCTCCTCCAGGCTCCAGTTTAAGTAACTGTGCCCAGGGAGACGGACATTTAGAGGAAAGATTTTATTGTTAAACCACGGTGAGCATCTTACCAGCTCACACCACCAGTATGCCGCAGAACGTGGCATTCAATAGAACACCAGCCGACGGCATGAAGAATATGCAGCAATATGCTGACATAAAGCGTAACACAACCTGTGTGTAAACACAACCAATAACAGCATAATGCATGCCACAGCATGAATAATGTCAGCAACAGGCTGACTTAAACGCAACACACCATGTGTGTAACCATACCCAATAACTGCAGATACAGTACGAACTGGGACGGGCGCCCAGCATCCTCTACGGACTAAGAGAAAAGGATTTACCGGTAGGTATTAAAATCCTATTATCTCATACGTCCTAGAGGATGCTGGGGATGCTTCAAGAACCATGGGGTTTATACCAAAGCTCTAGAATGGGCGAGAGAGTGCGGATGACTCTGCAGCACTGATTGACCCAACAAGATGTCCTCATCAGCCAGGGTATCAAACTTGTAAAACTTTGCAAAAGTGTTTGAACCCGACCAAGTAACTGCTCCGCAAAGCCGTAATGCCGAGACCCCTCGGGCAGCCGCCCAGGATGAGCCCACCTTTCTGGAAGAATGGGCTTTCACCGATTTCGGTAATGGCAATCCAGCCGTAGAATGAGCTTGCCGAATCGTATTACAGATCCAGCGTGCAATAGTCTGCTTGGAAGAAGGAGCCCCAATCTTGTTGGGATCATACAGGACAAACAGAGCCTCCATTGTCCTAATCTGAGCCGTTCTGGCGACATACATTTTCAAAGCTCTGACCACATCGAGAGACTTCTATTCCGTCAAGACTTCAGTAGCCACTGGCACCACAATAGTTTGGTTCATGTGAAATGATGAAACCACTTTTGGCAGATAATTGCAGACGAGTTCTCAACTCAGCTCTATCCGCATGGAAGATTTAATAGGACTCTTGTGAGACAAAGCCGCTGATTCAGACACCCGCCTTGCGGATGCCAAGGCCAACAGCATAACCAATTTTCAAGTGAGGAATTTGCGCTCAACCTTATGTAAAGGTTCAAACCAATGAGATTGCAGGAACTGCAACACCACGTTAAGATCCCATGGTGCCACTGGGGGCACAAAGGGAGGTTGGATGTGCAGCACTCCTTTCACGAAGGTCTGAACTTCTGGAAGGGAGGACAATTCTTTCTGAAAGAAAATTGACAAGGCCGAAATTTGAACTTTATTGGAGCCTAACTTTAGGCCCGCATCCACACCTGTTTGCAAAAAATGGAGAAAACGCCCCAGCTGAAATTCTTCCGTAGGACACATATTTTCTCCAAATACGGTGATAATGCCTCGCCGTTACATCTTTTCTAGGCTGAAGTAGTGTGGAAATGACTTCACTGGGAATACCCTTTCGGGCTAGGATTTGGCGTTCAACCACCATGCCGTCAAACGCAGCCGCGGTAAGTCTTGATACACGCACGGTCCTTGCTGTAACAGGTCCTCTCGTAGAGGAAGAGGCCAGGGATCTCCTATGAGTGATTCCTGAAGATCCGGATACCTCCTTGGCCAGTCTGGAACAATGAGTATTGCCTGAACCTTTGTTCTTCTTATGATCTTTATCACCTTTGAAATGAGTGGAAGTGGAGGGAACACATAGACCGACTGAAACACCCACGGTGTCACTAGGGCGTCCACTGCTATTGCTTGAAGGTCCCTGGACCTGGAACAATATCTCTGAAGTTTCTCGTTGAGGCGAGACGCCATCATGTCTATTTGAGGAATTCCCCAACGACTTGTCACTTCTGCAAAGACCTCTTGACTGGATGGAGATCGTGTCTGCTGAGGAAGTCTGCTTTCCAGTTGTCCACGCCTGGAATGAAGACTGCTGACAGAGCGCTTGCATGTCTTTCCACCCAGCGAAGAACTTTTGTGGCCTCCGCCATTGCCGCTCTGCTCTTTGTTCCGCCCTGGCGGTTTATGTACGCCACTGCTGTTATGTTGTCCGACTGAATCAAGACGGGCGGACCGCGAAGAAGATGTTCCGCTTGCAGAAGGCCGTTGAAAATAGCCCTTAATTCCAGAATGTTTATGTGCAGACAAGCTTCCTGGCTTGACCATTTTCCCTGGAAATTATCCCCCTGTATGACTGCTCCCCAGCCTCAGAGACTTGCATCCGTGGTCACCAGGATCCAATCCTGGATCCCGAACCTGCGTCCCTCTAGGAGGTGAGAACTGTGCACCCACCACAGGAGAGAGATTCTGGTCCTGGAAGATAGGATTATTTTCCGGTGCATGTGCAGGTGAGACCCGGACCACTTGTCCAACTGGTCCCGCTAAAACCACTCTGGCATTTAACCTGCTCACTGAATGGCCTCGTAGGCTGCAACCATCTTTTTCATCAACAGAACATATTGATGGATTGACACTGTTGCAGATCTGACCCGACTCTGGATCCTCAGAGCTTTTTCCACTGGAAGAAACAAACTCTCAACAGTTCTGTATCTAACATTATTCCCAACGCCGACAACCGCGTCGTTGGGATCAACAGTGATTCTGGCAAGTTCAGGAGCCAACCACTATGTTGAAGAACTGTCAGGAAGAATGCAACGTTTTGCACCACTTGGTTTCTTGACCTCGCCGTAATCAGGAGAGCATCCCAGTACAGAATAATAATGACTCTTTTACTACTGAAGGAAAACCATCATACCGCCATCACTCCGGTGAATTGGTAATGACAATCCTGAATAGCAAACCCAGGTAAGCCTAATGCGGAAGAAACCGTAACTAGACCCCCTTTCTCCTTTTTCAGATTGGAGATCCCTGCCCTGAGAGATTCCATCTTGTAGTTCAACTTCTTAAGTAGAAATTTTTGGGATTTTAGATATAGGATTATTCTGACCGAGCCGTCCGGCTGAAATGAGCTGTGAGGGGTAAGCCCCTCCCGCTATTCCTTACATATATTTATACTGGCGGGGGTTAAATCTAGTGCCTGGGCACTTATATATTCATTTGCCAGTCTCTGCTGAGGATTTATATGCTGCCCATGGCGCCCCCCCACCCGCGCCCTGCACCCTACAGTGCCTGTGTATGTGGGAGCATGGCGCACAGCGCGGCTGCTGTGCTGTACCTCAAAGCCGTCAATGAAGTCTTCTTGATCTTCTCACCCGTCTTCTGACTTACGGCTCTGCAAGGGGGGTGACGGCGGGCTCTGGGAACGAGCATCTTGGCGTACCTAGCGATCAGACCCTCTGGGGCTAATGGAGTCCAGTAGCCAAAGAAGCAGAGCCTTGAAACTCACAGAAGTAGGTCTGCTTCTCTCCCCTAAGTCCCACGATGCAGGGAGACTGTTGCCAGCAGTGCTCCCTGAAAATAATAAACCTAACATAAAGTCTTTTCAGAGAAACTGAGTAGAGCTCCCAGTCTCACTGGGCACAGAATCTAAACTGGAGTCTGGAGGAGGGGCATAGAGGGAGGAGCCAGTTCACACCCATTCAAAGTCTTAAAGTGCCCATGTCTCCTGCGGATCCCGTCTTTACCCCATGGTTCTTGAAGCATCCCCAGCATCCTTTAGGACGTATGAGAAACAAGAGTGTGACAAACCAAATGAATGTCTGATTCTGTGACAAAAACAGAGGGTTCCAGGAAAAGGTGACTGCATGTAGGTAGGGGTGAGGCCACTTCTGGAAGATATTGTCCTAGGTGGTAATGAAGTTTTAAGGCATTAGAATATCGCCAGGAGGAAGAAAGCACTGAGGGCCTAATTCAGGGGTGAAAGCCGTTGTATGCGCAGGGGACTTGGCAAAATATGGTAATGACTCTACAGGCAACTTACATCCACCACTCACGCACATAACCAGAAACATGGAAAACATTGGGCGCACATTGGTTGGACCATCGGACCTCTGACGAACCCAATGCTGTTTCAGACTAAGTGGTTCTCCTAAGACACCAGAGCCTCCCAGCTGTGAACTAATTCACAGTGGCCAACTAGGGAACGGACAGAAAATGGTCATGACGCGCCTGCATTTTTCTAGCCACCCCCCTCATTACCTCCCCCAAACGCTGACTGCCTTTCACTCACTTAGCGAACAATCCTCTGTGCATGCGCTATCACTAATTAATCGCTGCGTCTGCGCAGTGTGGCTTTGCAGCATGCACAGCGGCAGAAATATCGACATTGCGCCCACCTCTGAATCAGGCTCTAAGTGTGGGCAGGAATTCTAAAACTAATCTGTAGACATGGGTGGTCATTCCGAGTCGTTCGCTCTCTAGCTGCTTTTAGCAGCATTGCAAACGCTAGGCCGCCGCCCTCTGGGAGTGTATCTTAGCTTAGCAGAATTGCGAACGAAAGATTAGCAGAATTGCTAATAAATAATTCCTTGCAATATCTGAGTAGCTCCAGACCTACTCCTAGATTGCGATCACCTCAGTCCGTTTAGTTCCTGGTTTGACGTCCCAAACACGCCCTGCGTTCGGCCAGCCACTCCCCCGTTTCTGCAGCCACTCCTGCGTTTTTCCCTGGCACGCCTGCGTTTTTTAGCACACTCCCAGAAAACGCTCAGTTATCACCCAGAAATGCCCCTTTCCTGTGAATCACAATACGATCACTCGAGCGATGAAAAAACGTCGCTCAAGCTTTACGTTATAACAAACCTGACACATTACAGCAAACATGCCACTTTATAACAAACCTGCCAAGTTATAACAAACCACCCAACCATAATGTAGAGTTCTATGGATGGCATAATGCTTCAGCGCTATTAGCCATAGAAGCATTCATGTTTATATTTTCAGTCCATTCTTAGGCTATGTACACATTATGCGATCTAATATGATACAATAGCGTATGATATTGTATAAGATATATCAGATCGGATCGTGTGTACACACTACAAACGATGTCAAACGATGTCTAGAAACAAAGTCATCACTGGAGTTAAAAACCACATAATATCACCTCATCAAGACTGCATGCAGTCCGGCGTACAACGTTGCATGCGACCCGTGGAAGCGCGCATCGAAGGTCGGATCATGCATACACATTATGCAATATCATTTAGGACTGAACAATATCGTTTAGATTGTGAACGATATTGCATAGTGTGTACGGGCCATAACATTAACTGCAAATGTCTGGATATGTCAGTAATGGCATTATGTAAGTCTCCATAGTCACAGAAGGAAATCTGTACAGCTGATCTTTCACTGTTAAACTGATGCATTACATGTTGTGTATGAAAGAAGCAAAGTTCTGCATTCTCCACATACTACAGGTCAGCCTGTGATATAGTTACCCTTCTGCTGGAAGACTGTTCTTCTCTGACAATCTCTGCATTCCGGGGAAGACTTGGCATGGGCCTCACATCTCCTCTTTTTACTGTCTGCCTTCTCACTGTGTGGCTGAAATAAGAACCATTAGCCTCAGTCCCAGTCTCGGATTTGAACCGTTACATTCAGTGAGAGAAAACTTACCTCCTGGTAGGAATAGGGATTCGGATGAAAGCTTTATACCGTAGCAGCTCTCTGTGGAGGTCCTGGAAGTGCTTATATTTCCTCTTGACTTGCCATATAAACTCCCCGTGGGTTAGTTCAATTGTGTAAATGTTCAGAACCGATGTCTGGAATTATACACCATAAAAATAAAAATCAATGGTGCTAAAATGATCCTGAATGTTTGTATATCGTACATGAAGTTCCCCTACTTATAATTATGAGTTTTGAGGTCATTGCTTATAATCACCTTAGTGTTCATCTTGTGTAATATTATGCAGAATAATACACCCCCTATTGTATATGATGGTGGATATTAGAAGTTACCTTGTATTTCTTTGCCTGTATAAAAGTACTTGGCTCTTGTATGGCCACAGAACTTCATGGGGACTTGCTTCTATTATTACATAACTTGTTTATCCCACATGTACATAAATTCTTTCTTGGATCCCAGAACTATCAAATCTAATCATACATCACGTTATTAATAGGCATTATCTAAGTTTAGTACAACATACATTATTCTGTCAATTATAACACGTTTAAATCTATGTCTGTTAAATGAGGATGGAACATCAACTCCGTTTCCATGTTTGTTAAAGGGACTTGACGTGGAAAATTTAATTATTTAGATGCCTTTGACATATATAAATAAGCACAACATGTAAAGACGCAATATTTAATATCACATTAAGATGTGATGGTTCTGTATTTTTCAACTGTATTTGTAAAAAGATAAATCAAAAGAAAGCCAATATTATTTCAAGTATTATTTATTTTCTTCTCTTTTATATAATCCTTTTATCAGGTCAACAAGAACATCATAACAGTGTAAGAACAATATGATAACTGCTGAACAGATGGTTTTACAGAGGAAATCCAATACATATGAAATAAAATAAACATAATGTATTGCATATACACTTTATAGATACAAGTATTTGTCCGCACCTGTGAATTACTGAATTCAGGTGTTTCAACAGCTGATGGTTTACAACCATCTATGAGTTGGGTTTTTTTTTTGGGTTTTTTTGGGATGTTATTTGGTTTTTACTCATTCTTGGAGTGGCGGCTGATATTTTGTCTCTCTTTCCCTCCAACTATCTCTACCTTAAAATCAATAACTTGGATGACAATAAAAAACATTAAAGGTGGACTAAACTCACAAAACTGTCATTTGGTTGGAGTAGAAGAGTGAACTGAGATGCCCAGAGTTTTTTTAAATCATTCCATATAAAATGAAAATTATTCAGAAGTTGCTAAGTACACACTGCCATAATTCTGTGATCCTGCTCTACATTACCAGAAACTTTCTTGTCAGCAATATATGATATAGCAACGTTTTATTAAATTTAGCAGTTGACATATTACAACTGTCAAATAAACAATCAGATGAAAATGTCATGCATCGTCCACTGTGACAACTGATATTATATACCTTTTATGTTAAAACCTATTACCTATTTCTATAACTAACCTGCACTTCATTATTATTTTGTAAATTCAAAAAGGAACATATGTATATACATACAGCAAAAAAACATACTGCATATTTCAATTGAATATTACCGACCTTTGAGGAAGATGATGAAGCAAAACGTTCCACTTCGAGAACCCTCACTTTAATAGGACATCCTGTCAAGAATGATTGGAGGTCGGGTTCTTTAAACCCTTTTGTGTTGTAAATGGCAGAGAAGGGAATGCAGACACCTGAGGAAATTGCGTATTATTTACTAATTAAAAGCATCAGTAATGGAGAAAACACAATCCTCAGTTAAACTATACACTAGTTTGAAATGCTATTTGACGTGATAAATAAAATAATGAGCCCATGATAATTAATCATTTCTAACATTCCTAACATTTAATAAATTAATCTTCTAATTAACATTAGATAAAAGCAAACAAGCAATTAGCTCAGATCATCAAAACAAATAATGAAAATTATAAACGGAAATAAGCTGACTTAACAAACTTCTACTGGCTTACAATACAGTAAAGCTGATTCCAGTTGTGCATTTAAGCATTTTCAATCATAGAGGTCTATTGATCAAAGACAGAAAGCACTAACAAGGGCTTCCCTCTACTGATAAATGCCACTCTGCCGGTCTAGATTTACTGCAGTTGTCTTGTGAAAGCTAACGGCATCTCAGGATGGCAGTGGCCACGGGAACACAGGAAAAAATGCTTCCTTGTTAATAAAATAAAGCATTTTTCCTTTGAAATTATATAACAACGGGCTATTTTTGTCTCCTCACATATACCGTGACTAGACAGAAATAATTATTATTGATCTAGGCAACTGTAGATAGCAAAGCAATATTGCAACAGTGGATATATTTTACACCCCATTCTTGGAACTGTCAGCATCCGGATTATAATTTATTTTTGGTATCTGGCTTGAGATAAATAAAGAATTATAACTCCCGCACTTTCCAATGTAGGGAAGTTTTTTCAGATTCTCCCATCAAATACTGAAGTAGCACTTAAAAAGTGAATATACTGTTATCCCACCCACTCTTAAATGGACAGCTTCCCATTTTGGATTTAATTAACTTCTTTTTCTGCTGGTTCTCCCAGATCATCTTGCCCATTCCACTGTGTCATTTACCCTCACATTGTTCTCTTCCATGGACAGATTGCTACCTCCTCATTATAGCTGTGAGGTTTTGTGAATAATATTATTATTATTATTATTATTATTATTATTATTATTATTTTTAAGAAAAATTTTATGGTGAGATGACATGCAGAAACACCAGCAAAAAGAAAACAACCTACACAGAAGTCTCAAGATGATGATCAACAAAGTGACATCACAATATAAATTAACATGATAATGTTAGAGTGGTGATGTATACATGAATATCTGTTGAATGAGTCAATATAATAAAAGAAATGGTACATAAACTTCTCTTTTGTATTTTTTGAGAAATAATACAAAGAAGGACAGAGAACCAGATTGAAAAAGGATGAGCAAAGAGAACAATGAAGAATGAGAAAAGAGGAAGGTGGGAAAATAGAGAAGGGCATGTAAAGAAGGATAAGGGGGAGGGAAAAAAAAGAAAGGATAAGAGATAAGAGCAAACCCGACCGGTCCGACTCACCCCTAAGGTGATATAGAAAACGTCATTTGATGATGATTATAGGAGGGAGGAAAGGAACAGAGAACAATCATGTAAAGGCAGGGGCGACATTGAAATAAGAAGTCCAGGGTTCCCAGACTTTAATGAAGTTTTGGGCGGAACCTTGAAGTTTACTTGCAATATGCTCCATCAAGTGGAGCATATTGCAGTTAGCGTTGGGTGTTTAGTAGTCCTCCATCGATCCGCTATGCAGCACCTTGCCGCAAGAGCAACATGAGTAAACAATTTATGTTGGTCGCCGGACGCTTCAGATGTGTTCAATGAAAGGAGAAAATATTTGGCAGTTAGAGGGATATGGAGAGATAAAATTGACCTTGCTCACGTCGCAACTTTGTGCCGTGAATATTATTATTATTTTGTTAGTTCTAGTCGATGAGGCAGACTAGATGGGACAAGTGGTTCTTATCTGCCATCAAAGTCTATGTTTCTAGTTTGGCTTTTATTGTTATAACCATTATTTAATAACCATATCTTTATATAACTTTCTCCTTGTCTCGCTTACAATTTCCTGTCAATTTTTATTTTTTATTTTGGGTATTAGCTTCTTCGAATCCTGACACACAGTTATGTGCATAGATCGTCTCCGATTATAATTATAGTAAGTTCAAGGAAAGTATAATGGTGTGTACACAAGGTGAGATATTTTCTTACAATTTTGACTATATAGTCAAAATCGTAAGAAAAGTTAGTGCAGATCGCAAGGTGAAAGTCACCTTGTGATCCTGATTTGATGCCGATGCGCGGTCCCGCGCGGTCCCGCGCGGTCGGCATCGCAAGAATAGATAGACTGTGCAGGCAAGTCAATTTTGACTATCTCTATAGAAGAGATAATCAAAATTGACACTTAGCCAAAATCGCACATAGTCAGTATCGCAAGCACATGAGTGTGCGTGTGATACTGACTATGTGCCGACCTAGCCCCTGTCGCATAGTGAGAATCGGGCATAGCCCGAATCTCACCGTGTGTATGGGCCGCACTGGACTTCCTGGATATCAGTGAGCAAGTTACATTGTGGCCTAAACCTACTGTGCATGCAGTTTAACTAACTGGACTGCACAGAAAAGTTTCAGTGCTTGTTGTTATCACCTTGCGGGATCAGTACGAGAAACCGACGCCGAGAGGCAAACAACCGGGATTCCGGCGGCGAGCGCAGCATGTCCCCTCGCGGGCTCGCTGCGCTCACCACGCTTTGGGTCCGGTGGCCGGGTGGTGGCGCGGACCACCACCCAAGAGGGGTAACCAGCCGGCAGTCAGGACTCCGACCGCCAGTATTCAGCTGGTGTCGTGATTCCGGTGTTGGTATCCTGACCGTCAGGATCCCGACAGGCGGTCAACTGACTGCCTTCCCACTTTGCTGCACACTTTGCCCTCTATCAACATTCTTCAAACTCATTTTACTTTTATTATGAGTATCAATAAAAATATTTGGGGGGAAAAATATTTTTTTTCCTTTTAGATTATTTTTTAATGCTTTTAACTTTTTGTCTTTTTTTATTAAATTCATTTTTGTAGAATCTGGATCTGGAAGCTCTTTGACGCCTAACTGTCTAGCAAGCTGTCAAGGAATATGTTCTAAGAAATGAAACTATTTCACAACTGCATACCACTTACAGGAAATCATGCACTCACTGGGCCTGATTCAGAGCATGACTGCGCCTTTTTGCTAATGCCGCAATCGATGGAATTTGCTTGCATCCCATGCCACAACTGCTTTCACCGCTGCATCAGGCCCACTGTGTCCCTGTTTGTGTTGTTCTGTAAGGTTTACTCAATGTTCCATCACTAAACCCTCAGTCCCGTTATCACTCAGGTTACAGATTTAGCTAATATATTCCCAAACAGTATTCTCATTAAAAAAACTGAAACCACCTGATTCTCTGCAATAGGAACCCCTAGTTGTGCTAAACAGACATATATGTAGAGCACAACTCTGACATTCACTAGAATCTCTAGCAATGAAAAGGTAAATCTTTTCTATTTTCACAAATAAAAGTTAGGTCCATATACATGGCTTACCAAAATGACAAAAATAATGTTTGCAAAATCCATAAAAAAATAAAATAAAATATAAAAGGTATAAAAATTCACTATATAAAATGTATATTCATGTAGACCATGCCTGGAAAATTGCATGGAAGAATGGACAGCTTATCAATTTAAGTTTCTGGCAAAAATAGGATTTTGGTCACCTACCGGTAAATCCTTTTCTCGTAGTCTGCAGAGGATGCTGGGGTCCACATTAGTACCACTGGGTATAGACGGGTCCACCAGGAGCCATTGGCACTTTAAGAGTTTGAGAGTGTGGGCTGGCTCCTCCCTCTATGCCCCTCCTACCAGACTCAGTCTAGAAACTGTGCCAGAGGAGACGGACATCTTCGAGAGAAGGATTTAACACAGATAGTGGCGAGATTCATACCAGCTCACACATACAAGGCACATCAAGCTAACTTAGCTTGAGAACTCAACAACCGCTGAAACAGTACTTACCAAGTAACAATGCTGCACTTAAATAAAAACAAAGTTGTACTGAACCATATAACAACTGCAGGAAAAAGAAGCGCTGGGCGAGCGCCCAGCATCCTCTACGGACTATGAGAAAAGGATTTACCGGTAGGTAATCAAAATCCTATTTTCTCTTACCTCCTAGAGGATGCTGGGGTCCACATTAGTACCATGGGGATGTACCACAGCTCCCAGAACGGGAGGGAGAGCGCGGAGGCTCCTGCAGAACTGATTGACTGAACTTCAGATCATCAGAGGCCAAAGTATCGAACTTGTAGAACTTTGCAAACGTGTTCGACCCAGACCAAGCTGCAGCTTGGCAAAGTTGTAACGCCGAGACACCCCGGGCAGCCGCCCAGGAAGACCCCACCTTACGAGTAGAGTGGGCCTTGACAGACGTAGGACACGGCAAGCCTGCCGTAGAATACGCATGCTGGATAGTGAACCTGATCCAGCGAGAGATCGACTGCTTAGAAGCAGGACACCCAATTTTCTAGGGATCATACAGGACAAACAGAGTCCGATTTCCTGTGACGAGCAGTCCTCTTCACATATATTTTCAGAGCCCTTATAACATCCAAGGACTTTGATGAAACTGAGGAGTCCGTTGCCACTGGCACCACAATAGGTTGGTTGATATGAAATGCCGACACAACCTTCGGAAGAAACTGCTGACGAGTCCGGAGCTCAGCTCTATCTTCGTGGAAGATCAAGAATTGGCTTTTACATACTACCAAGCCCCCAACTCCGACACACGTCTAGCAGAAGGTAAAGCCAACAACGTGACCGTCTTCCACGTAAGAAATTTGACCCCAACTTACTGTAGAGGCTCGAATCAGTCTGATTGGAGGAACTGAACACCACGTTAAGGTCCCAAGGCGCCGTAGGTGGTACAAAGGGAGGTCAGATGTGTAGAACTCCCTTCAAAAAGGTCTGAACCTCAGGAAGGGCAGCCAATTGTTTCTGGAAGAAAATGGATAGGGCCGAAATCTGGACCTTCACAGATCCCAACTTCAGGCCCATAGCCACACCAGCTTGTAGGAAGAGGAGAACCCCATCCCAGTTGAAACTCCACCGCAGGAAATTTCTTGGGACTCACACCAAGA
Organism: Pseudophryne corroboree; assembly: GCF_028390025.1. Classification (NCBI taxonomy): domain Eukaryota; kingdom Metazoa; phylum Chordata; class Amphibia; order Anura; family Myobatrachidae; genus Pseudophryne; species Pseudophryne corroboree. Next base: position 299,200,468 of record NC_086447.1, read on the forward strand.
TACATATTTTTTCCAAAATCGATGGTAATGTTTAGATGTTACTCCTTTCCTAGCCTGTATCAGGGTAGGAATAACCTTGTTCGGAATGCCCTTCCGAGCTAGTATCAGGCGTTCAACCTCCATACTGTCAAACGTAGCCACGGTAAGTCTTGATAGGTGAATGGCCCCGGCTGCAGCAGGTCCTCCCGAAGAGGAGGAGGCCTCGGCTCTTCTTGCAGTAGATCCAGAAGATCCGCGTACCAAGCCCTTCTTGGCCAGTCTGGAGCAATGAGGATCACTTGTACCCTTGTTCTCCTTATGAGCTTTAGAACTCTTGGGATGAGTGGAAAAGGAGGAAACACGAACACCGACTGGAACACCGACGGAGTCACTAGGGAGTCCACCGCCATTGCTTGCGGGTCCCTCGACCTGGAGCAATACCGCTGAAGCTTATTGTTGAGATGAGAGGCCATCATGTCGATCTTGGGTATGCCCCAAAGATCTGTTACCTTCTTGAACACCTCCGGATGGAGACCCCACTCCCCTGGATGGAGATTGTGTCTGCTGAGGAAGTCCGTTTCCCAGTTGCCTACTCCCGGGAATGAAGATTGCTGACAGCGCCACGCGTGCTTTTCTGCCCAGAGGATGATTCTTGTTACCTCTGCCATTGCAGCTCTGCTCTTCGTTCCGCCCTGTCGGTTTATGTAAGCCACTGTTGTCACATTGTCCGACTGCACTTGAATGGCCTGATTTCTCAGAAGATGGGCCGCTTGGAGAATACCGTTGTAGACAGCTCTTAGTTCCAGAATGTTTACCGGCAGGCCTGCTTCCAGACTTGACCATCTTCCTTGGAAGGTTACCCCTTGAGTGACTGTGCCCCAGCCCCGGAGACTTGCATCCGTGGTTAGAAGGATCCAGTCCTGTATCCCGAACCTGCGGCCCTCCAGAAGGTGAGGTAATTGCAGCCACCAGGGGAGTGAAATCCTGGCCTTTGGCGACAGACGTATTCTCTGGTGCATGTGTAGATGGCATCCCTACCACTTGTCCAGGAGATCCAGTTGGAAGAACCGAGCATAAAACCTCCCGTACTGCAGAGCCTCGTAAGAGGCCACCATCTTCCCCAGAAGGCGAATGCACTGATGAACTGACACCCGGGCTGGCTTCAGGACATCCCGGACCATCGTTTGAATCACCAACGCCTTTTCCTCTGGGAGAAACACCCTCTGCACTTCCGTGTCGAGGATCATTCCCAGAAAGGACAACCTCCTGGTTGGTTCCAAATGTGATTTTGGAAGATTCAGGATCCAACCATGTTCCCTGAGAAGCTGGGTCGTGATAGCTATGGACGGTAACAGCTTCTCCTTGGACGATGCCTTTATCAGCAGATCGTCCAGATACGGAATTATGTTCACCCCCTGTCTGCGGAAGAGAATCATCATTTCCGCCATCACCTTGGTGAATACCCTCGGTGCTGTGGAGAGGCCAGAAGGGAGGGCCTGGAACTGAAAATTACAGTCCAACAGTGCGAATGAAGATAAGCTTGATGAGGCAGCCAAATTGGAATGTGGAGGTACGCATCCTTGATATCCAGGGATACTAGGAATTCCCCCTCCTCCAGACCTGATATCACTGCCCTTAGAGACTCCATTTTGAACTTGAACTCCCTCAGAAAGGGGTTTAGTGATTTTAAGTTCAGAATGGGCCTGACCGAAGCATCCGGTTTTGGTACAACGAAAAGGTTCGAATAGTAACCTTTGTTTTGCATATGAGGTGGTACTGGCACAATGACGTGTGCCTCCACCAACTTCTGGACGGCTTCTTACAGGACAGTCCTGTCTGTCAGCAGAGCTGGCAAGCCCGATTTGAAAAATCGGTGAGGAGGGAGATTTTGAAATTCCAGCCTGTACCCCTGGGACACAATATCTTGCACCCAGGGGTCCAAGCCGGAGGACACCCAGACATGACTGAAATGTCTGAGTCTCGCTCCCACCGGCCCCACCTCTGGGGCGTGCAGTCCACCGTCATGCCGAGGACTTTGGTGTACCTAAAGCATGTTTCTGTTCCTGGGAACCCGCAGCCGCAGGTTTCTTGGACTTGGGCCGACCTCCCCGAAAGAAGGTGTTGGACGGCTTGGCCTTTCTGGGCTTGGTAGACTGAAAGGGCTGTGATGTAACTGAAGAAAAGGGTTTCTTCGGAGCAGATGTAGCTGAGGGAAGAAAGGGTGACTTACCAGCCGTAGCCGTAGAGATCCACGCATCTAACGCTTCCCCAAAGAGAGCCTGACCTGTGTAGGGTAGGGTCTCCATACTTCTCCTGGATTCCGCGTCGGCAGACCACTGGCGCAACCACAGTCCTCGACGAGTTGATACTGACATGGAAGAAATTCCCACAGCCATGGAACCCAGGTCTTTCATGGATTCTACCAGAAATCCTGCCGAATCCTGAATGTTACGTAAAAACAATTCAACATCACATTTTTCCATAGTATCCAAGTCCTCAAGTAACGTGCTTGACCACTTTACTATAGGTTTGGCAATCCAAGCACTGGCAATAGTGGGACGTAGTATTGCCCCAGAAGCCGTGTACATGGATTTGAGCGTATTATCAATTTTACGATCAGCCGGCTCTTTCAAGGCGGTAGATCCTGGAACAGGTAAAACCACCTTTTTTGAGAGTCTGGATACTGACGCGTCAACAATAGGCGGGTTTTCCCAATTTTTCCTATCCTCTACCGCAGGGGTGGCCAACCAGTCAGAGGCAAAGAGCCAGAAAAGATCCATAGGCAAGGGCAAGAGCCACAATCATGCGTGCACCGAAGGCGCACGCGCAAAAATGGGGGTTTGGCCTAGTTGTCACAAAGCCACGCCCCATTTTTGTGCACACACCTTTCAGTATGACGTTTGTAGGAGTGTGACCTTGTGTCATAACCCTGTTTAGTCATGTTGTACAGTGCCACATTCATATAAAAATGCCAAAAAATGGGTGCCACCACAGTGCCAGATAAATATATGCCCCCAGTGCCAGATACACATGCCCCCACAGTGCCAGATACATATATGCCCCCAGTGCCAGATACATATATGCCCCCAGTACCAGATACACATGTCCCCACAGTGCAAGACACATATATGCCCCACAATGCCAAATACATGTATGCCCCCACAGTGCCAAATACACGTATGTCCCCACTGTGCCAGATACATATATGCCCCACAGTGCCAGATACACATGTCCCCACAGTGCCAGATATGCCCCAGTGCCGATACACATGCCCCCACAGTGTCAGATATGCCCCCGGTGCAGATACACATGTCCCCACAGTGCCTCCCACAGTGCCAGATATGCCCACACAGTGCCAGATATGCCCCAGTGCAGATACACATGCCCCCACAGTGCCAGATATGCCCCCAGTGCAGATAAACATGTCCACACAGTGCCAGATATGCCCACGTGCAGATAAACATGCCCACACAGTGCCAGATATGCCCCAGTGCAGATACACATGCCCCCACAGTGCCAGATATGCCCCCAGTGCAGATACACATGCCTCCACAGTGCCTCACACAGTGCCAGATACACGTCCCCACACAGTGCCAGATATGCCCCAGGGCAAATACACATGCCCCCACAGTGCCAGATATGCCCCCAGTGCAGATAAACATGTCCACACAGTGCCAGATATGCCCACACAGTGCCAGATATGCCCACGTGCAGATAAACATGCCCACACAGTGCCAGATATGCCCCAGTGCAGATACACGTGCCCCCACAGTGCCAGATATGCCCCCAGTGCAGATACACATGCCCCCACAGTGCCTCACACAGTGCCAGATACACGTTCCCACACAGTGCCAGATATGCCCCAGTGCAGATACACATGCCCCCACAGTGCCAGATATGCCCCCAGTGCAGATACACATGCCTCCACAGTGCCTCACACAGTGCCAGATACACGTCCCCACACAGTGCCAGATATGCCCCAGGGCAAATACACATGCCCCCACAGTGCCAGATATGCCCCCAGTGCAGATAAACATGTCCACACAGTGCCAGATATGCCCACACAGTGCCAGATATGCCCACGTGCAGATAAACATGCCCACACAGTGCCAGATATGCCCCAGTGCAGATACACGTGCCCCCACAGTGCCAGATATGCCCCCAGTGCAGATACACATGCCCCCACAGTGCCTCACACAGTGCCAGATACACGTTCCCACACAGTGCCAGATATGCCCCAGTGCAGATACACATGCCCCCACAGTGCCTCATATGCCCCCAGTGCAGATACACATGCCCCCACAGTGCCAGATATGCCACCAGTGCTGATACAAATGCCCCCACAGTGCCTCCCACAGTGCCAGATATGCCCCCAGTGCTGATACACATGCCCCCACACTGCTTCCCACAGTGCCAGATATGCCCCCAGTGCTGATACACAAGCCCCCACAGTGCATCTCTCCCTCCCCCCCCCCCCCCAAAAAAAAAGTGCTGCTCACCGCGCTGCTCCGCTGCTGTGAGGGGAGGAGAGCGCAGCGTGCGCCTCTCCTACCCCTCAGTCTCCGGCGGCCGTGTCTATCTTCAATTCGGCGCCGGCCCGTGAGCCAATCAGAGCTCACGGTCCGGCAGCCAATCAGGAGCCTTAGCTGTCGGTCCGCGAGCTCTGATTGGCTCACGTGCCGGCGCCGAATTTTATATAGACACCGCCGCTGGAGACCTGCTGGGACTCGGAGTGCGCTGTGTCTGGCAGCGGTGGCCGTGAGCGGGTCGAGCCGCATGTGGAGGATGAATGAGCCGCATGCGGCTCGAGAGCCGCAGGTTGGCCACCGCTGCTCTACCGGTAAAGGAAACGCTACCAGAACCCTTTTGGGTATCTGGAATTTTTGTTTTCCCAAGCCTTTTCAATCCTGATTACATGGAATGGGATCATCCTGAGAGGACATATCCTCTGCAGCATATGACACAGAGTCCCTGGACATTGCTTAATAAAGACCACACACACTCCACACACACACAGGGAAGGCTAGACAGAGTTTCACCCCCAAGAATGGCAAGAGAGACACAGAGATTGGAGCCAACCCACACACAGCACTTTTAATATAAAGGGAGACCCCCTATTAGCGCTGACTGTGCACCTTAATAGGTTACACAGTTGTTTTGCAGCCTCCTCCCTGCTTTCACAACCCCCTGGTACCGTGAGAGATAGCTGGAGTTGCTGTGGAGGGACTTGCTCTTCACTGACAGCGTTGTGCAGGCAGGAAAATGGCGCTGAACGCTGCTAGGTCCACTCTGAGGAGAAGCTCCGCCCCAAAAATGGCACGGTCTTCCCGCTCTTCATAGGATTATACTGGCCTGAGGATTTATGCTGGCTGAGATCCCGGGACCCTGACAGGCTGTGTGACTAGTGTAGGCGCTGGCCCAGGGCGCCCCTCACAGCGCCGCACTATGTACCGCTGAGCCTCCAGAGCGCAGTTAATACTGCGCTCCTACCCTGATGCCGCCATCTTCACACCGCCCCCCCCCCCCCCCCCCCGCTTGCTAGGGGGGTCGGTGACTCACTCGCCACTGATCTTCAGCTCTGTAAGGGGGTGGCGGCATGCTGCTAGGGTGAGCGATCCCCTGTGGCGGGGTACAATCTATCCCCTCAGGAGCTCAGTGTCCTGTCAGCGGAGATAGTGGCTCAGACCCCGCAGGGCGGCCACTACTCCCCCCCTTAGTCCCACGAAGCAGGGAGGCTGTTGCCAGCAGCCTCCCTGTAAAATAATAAACTCTAAACTAAACTTTACTAGAGAAACTCTGGAGAGCTCCCATAGCTGTGACCGGCTCCTCCGGGCACATTTTCTAAACTGAGTCTGGTAGGAGTGGCATAGAGGGAGAAGCCAGCCCACACTCTCAAACTCTTAAAGTGCCAATGGCTCCTGGTGGACCCGTCTACAACCCATGGTACTAATGTGGACCCCAGCATCCTCTAGGACGTAAGAGAAAACTTTTTATGTAACCGGGGGCTTGTCAAGACGTCTTATGACCTTAGGGACTGATTCAGAAAGGGACGTAGTTATGCTCAAACATTATATTGCTGCAGGAGGTGCCTGTGGGAAAAAGACGCTTCCTGCATGTAGTGCTGATCTGACCGCAACTATGAAAAGCAGCATCGGATCAGCTATCTGAGTGTGCAGACTGGCTACAGCAGGCATGTACAAACTGCGGCCCTCCAGCTGTTGAGAAACTACACATCCCAGCATGCCCTGACACAGCTTTAGCATTTTCTGACAGCAAAACTGTGCCAGAGCATGCTGGGATATGTAGTTTCACAACAGCTGGAGGGCCGCAGTTTGGACATGCCTGGGCTACAGGAACTCCTCTGCCGGGGCCATGACAAAGACTGCTTCGGCACTCCTACAAAACAGTGGTTTTGCAGAATGGTCCCTGTTGACCCCCATACGGGAGCAATAACGCGGGACTCGTTTTGCACATGTGCAGACCCTAGAAACATTGGGGATATACGTAAACCTTCAGGTTTACATACATCTCTGGATCAGGTCCTTAATCCATCGCCTTCTGCAGGGGGTGGTTTCCAAGGGATGCGGTCAGGATATACTAAACTAGCCCCTGTCGGGATTCTCTCCATCGGTTTCTGACCGCCAGCAAATCATACCCAACCCATTTGCAAAGGAGGCCTGTGAGTCGTCAGTTAGGATGATGATAGTTTTAACAACATGTGGGTGTTAAGTCTAATTTTAATCCAAAATACTTAAATATACCATATATTTTTTGGCGAGTGCTATACATACCTTATTTCATAATTAACCCAGCATAAATACAAGCTATCCAATTACAAAACAAACATTTTCCTTAGTCTTCTTCAATGTGGCTTTTAGCCAAACCACAGTAAAAGCCTTATTATAAATCTGCAATGATTCTGTGGAACTGAACACAATTAGCTGCTGCATTAGTCCTACATTTTGCAATATATGTTTATACTTTGCATCACAATACACTAATTAAACAAATTCCAGTACTCAGGGACTGGAATCCATGCACTAAAATGTTTTCAATCCTAATTACCAGGATCCCAGGTGTGTTATCCGCTGGCTACAGCTCTAGTCACCTGACTGTTCCTTGCGGGTTTCTTCAAGGCTCTGCTCTGGGGTCACTACTGTTTTCTGTATTTATAAGTGACCTACCAACAATCATCAGCTTCACTGCATATGTATGTGGATGATACTATTTTATTAACCTCTCTTTCTTTAAAAATCTGATTCCTCTCAGGTAAAGATGTGAAAACTTCATACTAATTTTTTTCTTTTAAATAATGATAAAACAATGACCATGTTATATGGGACAAAGGTTACAGTACATGTACTCTATTGATAAAAAAAATCCAATATACATAACTGACATCAGTATCAGGTTCTATTACTTCTCATAGGTCAGGACAAGCCTATTCTATATGTGCAGTCAGAGTGTCGGTCTCACTTGCACTGCAATTTGCAACTTTGCCTGGTGTGGTATCTACAGTAGTTTTCCTTTATCCAGTGTTTAATGCCTGGAATCCTGCTTTCTATCTCATGTTCCTGGTACTTTCTGCACTTTCTTCAGTTGTTTCTTGTGTCATGCACCTCCTTCTGTATGCAAGTACTTCATCCATTTCAGTCCTGCTGATCTGGTACTCAGAAGGGGAGGAGGATGGGGGGGGGGGGGGGGGTTTAAAGAAAAAACACCTTACAGAGACAGTGGCTCTGACAAGAGGTAATTGTGAAGATGATAGCATAAGTTATAGAAATCATTATCACTTCATTGCCTCTTCTGACACTGCAGTATTACTTTAGGATAAGGTGCCATGGAGGAGCATGGAGGCTGCCCAGATCTCTTCTGATCCCTTCCGGGTGATAATCAATCCACAGGGTTAAGTCGGTTAACAGAAACTGAAGATGGCTTTAGCTAGTGGGGCCATGCTCTGATAATGGTCAGCACTCAGAATAATAGGGACTGCGGTTTGCAGCGTCAGTCATTCTAATGCAGGAGATATTGTTTCAGCATGGTTTTATCATTTTATATCTATAGACCTGGGAATCACTTAAATCTGTTGTCTTTCTGAGATCTCTCAAGACTTCTGTGATTCAGCTCTGTTAGCATGTTGTAATTGTATTGCTTAATGCCTTGTCTATGTAACTAGCCCACAACTGTATATGATATATCCAGGATAAAATTTATTTATTAACAACGCAGCAAATTCCGTTGCGCTTTACAAATGGAAACAACAGTGATAGAACAAAACTAGGTAATAACAGGTAGGAAGGCCCTGCTCGCAAGCTTACATTCTATAGATTAAGTGACTGAATGTATTTCTTCATGGTACTATAAATGCCTTCCAGGAACCGTGACTACAAAACATTAGCCTAGACTGCGCACTGATCTACGCAGACGTCACTCTTTGCTGGTAGGCCACATTACTTTGCCACAATACAAATCGAGACCGCACAATGAATACTGGAACTACTGGGAAGTGAGGGAAGCAGGTGTTCCAGTGTCCCTGAAGAACACAGTCCAAGGCAAATGTCTCCTCTGCCCTATTGTAGTGAACTTGTCATTTCAATGGCTATCATTGCTGGAGTATGTAACCCTGGAAGACATGTCTCCTTATAGAATCACCAACATGCAGTGAATATAGATACTTTGTGATTTGAAGCAACATTCAATAAATGTAGCCAATCAAGTCATTACTGATGTATAGCACAGAAAATGTACATATGAAAATAAAGGAAGTGATTCAGAGCTAATTGCGGGGCTGCAAACTTTGCTGTCCTGCATTCGGATAGTCGCAGCTTCCAGGAGAGTGTAAATTCGCCATGCAAGTGTGCGATTCCATGTGTGTGCCAAGCTGCGAAAATCAACTTTGTACAATCTCTGCGCAGCCCAGGACTTACTCCTACAGTGCGATGAGAAGAGGCTGATAGGGGCCGGAGCTGACGTCAGACACCCTCCCTTAAAAAGCTTGGGCACGCCTGCGTTTTTCCGGACACTCCAAGTAAACGGTCAGTTACCACCCACAAACGGCTTCCACCTATCAATCACCTTGCGAACGCCCGTGCGATCGTATTTTTCGCACCATTTCGTCACTGACCAGCGATGTCCTTTGTTGCTGTCCAATGCACGTGTGCATTGCGGTGCATACACATGCGCAGTGACTACCTGACTGCCCACTGCACGAAAACGCACAGCAGCGATATGGTCTGAATCACCCCCAATCAAATCAGTGACAATTGCATCTAGGCCCAAATATAATAGTCTGATTTGTGGGAACAGGTGCAATTTTAATGATATAGGACCCTATTCAGGTTGAATCGCAATCAGTCAGAGGCATTTGCGGGGCGGGAGGGGGACGGCAACGCTCCATTTCCTAGGCAGAGACGGAGCATTGCGGGAGCAGTGTCAAGGATACGGGGGCATGGTGGCTCGAACGGGGGGCATGGGAGTGATTGGGGCAGCTGCGTGACATCACACGCTGCTGCTCCAATCATAAAGATGGTGGTGGCAGGAGGCTTCCTTACTTTATGCAAACACGCTGAAATTGTGGTGCAACTGCAATTTCAGCATGGTCGCGCGGGGGGGGGTGAAGGGGTTCGTTGCGTTGGGTAGCATGCCGGGCGGCCTTACCCCAGCATGGAAGCAAAAGGATTGCAAATTCTGCTAAAAAGCAAAATTTGCAGTCTTTACTGAATAGGGTAAATAGCTAAATAGCCAATCAATTTAAAGCGGCGATATGTTTTAAAGCAAATCCAGGCTAATACTGCACCGCAAATCACATGCTTCTGTACTATATATGGGCCTGGATCTCTCAAGATTACCTAGAGTACATATTTGGGCTATGGTTATTAGCAGACAGAATTGTTTGATTTTTTTAAACCACAGGAATTGAGTAGCTGTATATAGAGGTACGAGGGTCGTTTGATAAGTGTGGCAAAGTTCTATAAGATGGCACCACAATCCCTTTGGTTACTTGATGCCTGGAAAGTTCCACTCTTCTAACAACCCCCACCCAGGCCAAGTTGAAGCACACTTACCGCTTGATTTGGCATCACTTACATCTGCATCCACTTCCTCTCCATCAAAGTGGAGCTCACTGGTGTCAAGATTTTCTATCAGACTGCTCATGTCTGCGGCAATCTTCTCTAGTGTAGAAGAATCTAGTTTTCTTGTTGGTCTCAGTGACATATTGCACGCTAACAACCTGTTAACACAGGGGCCTGTTGGAAAAAGAAAAATAGAACTGTAAGATTTCATGAATGTTTTCAGAGATTTCAAAATAGTCTGTCATCAGGTGATTTTCAGGGAAATCTCTAATCCAAATAAAAAGGAGACATATCAATGCTGCCTTCCTATTCTTTCATTTTTAAGTAAAATTAATGAGACTGTCACTGGACTGGTGCTTATGAAATCTGTACTTGCATGGTTCATTTATGAAAAGATCAATTGTTGACCTTTAAAAACTAACCACAGTGTAAGTGTGTGAGGACCTTCCCTTACAACATGCAAAGCGTGGAGTGTATTTCAGTAAGTCAGTGTAACAAGTTTTGCATTATTGTCCAGTCTTGTTATGAAAGGATCCCAAACTTGGTCTTAGCTACAGTCTGAAGACAGTCTTCCCTGTTTTTCCTGGTGCTCTACTTGTTGCGGATGTTATACACGAAACGACTTGTAAACGATGCATTCTATTTAATGATTTCCTTTGAATTCCCCCGGCAGCTCCTTGGCATTTTTTGGGCAAACGATATACGAGTAAATGTATGATGTGGCAATATGAGGGAGCAGCGGTATCAACGCACGTTATGTGCGCTATACCGCTTCTCTATCATGTATGATGGCAGCAGTGTCTGCAAAGCTATACGCCCCTGTCCTTATCGGCGCTGCTATCTAAAAGATAGCAGGCCAATAAGCGTGGGCGATGTATGAACGGCCTGCATCGCTGACATCTGCAGGTGGCAAAGCCCATTCACCACAGCAGGAACAGAGCTGTACCTGCCTGTGGCGGATGCCGGCTTCGGACTGCGCTGGGGATCTCGTGTGAGTAGTGAGATCCCATGCATGCGCAGGGGATCCGGCCGGGAAGGAGACACAGCGCGTCAGCACTGAGCTGACATGCTGTGAGCTCAGGGGGACATCTCCGGAGGGGGGAGCGGGCAGACAAGATGTTAATACATCTTGTCGATGTCCCTTCCCGCTTTGCCTCAGTAATGATGCGAGCCGCTATAATACATTTACCTCATAGTACAATAAACATAAGATATATCTTAAGATCTGGGAGTGGCTACATCCAGGATCGTTGACGATAGCTTTAGATCTTCCCTGTAGTAGGGTAGATCAGAAGCTCCGACCAATGATCAACGGGAACGCGCATCGTGATCGTTCACAGACACTGAACGATCTGCACTATTATGAACGATTTGTAGTTCCGAACCGTTGGAAATGGCCAAATCACTCATAATATCATCTAGTGTATGGGCACCGTTACTACTGAAAACCAAGATTTACTTAAAAAAAAAACCCTAGAAAATAAAGCAGCTAAGTCTTTATACAGAACACTCACATGATGAGTCAAATAACCTTTCTGTCAAAGTCTACAATAACATGTTTATTACTTCTATATGTCAAGTAGTCAGAGGGAAAGTAGCACAGAAGGAAGGGTCTAATATAACTGAAAATGTGTACTTTTCTACTATCTAAAATTAGCAAAGTAAAATGTATTAAGCTAGCTGCCTAGGTGTCTGCTTGACTTGGAACAGTCTTTTGCTACTCACATCCAATCTGTTGACAAATCATGTTATATCTTTATACAGTATTTCCAGAATCCGCACATATCTCCCACAAGACACTGCAAACAACAATGCATGCACTTATTATATCCCGTATTTACTACTGCAACAGATTCCTTGCAGGAGCAATTCAAGGGAGGAGGAGTCGATGTGTAGTCTCCGTGAAGCCCCCCTCACCGGCACATGTTCCTGGTAGACACTGGCACTGTGCAGGCACCATTTTTTCTATAGTGTGCATGCGCAGATCAGATCACCAGAAAAGTGGCACCCGTGTCCATGCTCCGGATGACATCTGCGGTGTGGACAAAGAAGAAAATAAGAATTTACTCACCGGTAATTCTATTTCTCGTAGTCCGTAGTGGATGCTGGGAACTCCGTAAGGACCATGGGGAATAGCGGGCTCCGAAGGAGGCTGGGCACTCTAGAAAGATCTTAGACTACCTGGTGTGCACTGGCTCCTCCCACTATGACCCTCCTCCAAGCCTCAGTTAGGTACTGTGCCCGGACGAGCGTACACAATAAGGAAGGATTTTGAATCCCGGGTAAGACTCATACCAGCCACACCAATCACACCGTACAACTCGTGATATGAAACACAGTTAACAGTATGAAACAATAGAGCCTCTCAACAGATGGCTCAACAATAACCCGATTTAGTTAACAATAACTATGTACAAGTATTGCAGATAAACCGCACTTGGGATGGGCGCCCAGCATCCACTACGGACTACGAGAAATAGAATTACCGGTGAGTAAATTCTTATTTTCTCTAACGTCCTAGTGGATGCTGGGAACTCCGTAAGGACCATGGGGATTATACCAAAGCTCCCAAACGGGCGGGAGAGTGCGGATGACTCTGCAGCACCGAATGAGAGAACTCCAGGTCCTCCTCAGCCAGGGTATCAAATTTGTAGAATTTTGCAAACGTGTTTGCCCCTGACCAAGTAGCTGCTCGGCAAAGTTGTAAAGCCGAGACCCCTCGGGCAGCCGCCCAAGATGAGGCCACCTTCCTTGTGGAATGGGCATTGACAGATTTTGGCTGTGGCAGGCCTGCCACAGTATGTGCAAGCTGAATTGTACTACAAATCCAACGAGCAATAGTCTGCTTAGAAGCAGGAGCACCCAGCTTGTTGGGTGCATACAGGATAAACAGCGAGTCAGATTTTCTGACTCCAGCCGTCCTGGAAACATATATTTTCAGGGCCCTGACAACGTCTAGCAACTTGGAGTCCTCCAAATCCTTAGTAGCCGCAGGCACCACAATAGGCTGGTTCAGGTGAAACGCTGACACCACCTTAGGGAGAAACTGGGGACGAGTCCTCAATTCTGCCCTATCCATATGGAAAATCAGATAAGGGCTTTTACATGATAAAGCCGCCAACTCTGACACTCGCCTGGCTGAAGGCAAGGCCAATAACATGACCACTTTCCACGTGAGATATTTCAGATCCACGGTTTTTAGTGGCTCAAACCAATGTGATTTTAAGAAACTCAACATCACGTTGAGATCCCAAGGTGCCACAGGAGGCACAAATGGGGGCTGAATATGCAGCACTCCTTTCACAAATGTCTGAACTTCAGGTACTGAAGCAAGTTCTTTTTGAAAGAAAATCGACAGAGCCGAGATCTGTACCTTAATGGAGCCCAGTTTTAGGCCCATATTCACTCCTGCTTGCAGGAAATGCAGAAATCGACCTAGTTGAAATTCCTCTGTTGGGGCCTTTTTGGCCTCGCACCATGCAACATATTTCCGCCATATGCGGTGATAATGCTTTGCCGTAACATCTTTCCTGGCTTTAATAAGCGTAGGAATGACTTCCTCCGGAATGCCCTTTTCCTTCAGGATCCGGCGTTCAACCGCCATGCCGTCAAACGCAGCCGCGGTAAGTCTTGGAACAGACAGGGGCCCTGCTGCAGCAGGTCCTGTCTGAGCGGCAGAGACCACGGGTCCTCTGAGATCATCTCTTGAAGTTCCGGGTACCACGCTCTTCTCGGCCAATCCGGAACCACGAGAATTGTGTTTACTCCTCGCTTTCTTATTATTCTCAATACCTTTGGTATGAGAGGTAGAGGAGGGAACACATAAACTGACCGGTACACCCACGGTGTCACTAGAGCGTCCACAGCTATCGCCTGAGGGTCTCTTGACCTGGCGCAATACTTCTCTAGTTTTTTGTTTAGGCGGGACGCCATCATGTCCACCTGTGGACGACCCCATTGATTTACAATCATTTGGAAGACTTCTGGATGAAGTCCCCACTCTCCCGGGTGGAGGTCGTGCCTGCTGAGAAAGTCTGCTTCCCAGTTGTCCACTCCCGGGATGAACACTGCTGACAGTGCTAGTACATGATTCTCCGCCCATCGGAGAATTTTTGTGGCTTCTGCCATCGCCGTCCTGCTTCTTGTGCCGCCCTGTCGATTCACATGGGCGACTGCCGTGATGTTGTCTGACTGGATCAGCACCGGCTGGTGTAGGAGCAGGGATTTTGCTTGACTTAGGGCATTGTAAATGGCCCTTAGTTCCAGAATATTTATGTGAAGGGCAGTCTCCTGACTTGACCATAGTCCTTGGAAATTTCTTCCCTTTGTGACTGCCCCCCAGCCTCGTAGGCTGGCATCCGTGGTCACCAGGACCCAGTCCTGTATGCCGAATCTGCGGCCCTCCAGAAGATGAGCACTGTGCAGCCACCACAGAAGAGACACCCTGGTTCGTGGAGACAGGGTTATTAAACGATGCATCTGAAGATGCGATCCGGACCACTTGTCCAACAGGTCCCACTGAAAAATCCTGGCATGGAACCTGCCGAATGGAATTGCTTCGTAAGAAGCTACCATCTTTCCCAGGACCCGCGTGCAGTGATGCACCGATACCTGTTTTGGTTTTAGGAGGTCTCTGACTAGAGAAGACAACTCCCTGGCTTTCTCCTCCGGGAGAAACACTTTTTTCTGGGCCGTGTCCAGAATCATTCCCAGGAACATTAGACGTGTCGTGGGGACCAGCTGTGACTTTGGGATATTCAGAATCCAGCCGTGCTGGCTCAGCACTTCCTGAGATAGTGCTACTCCCACTAACAACTGTTCCTTGGATCGTGCCTTTATTAGGAGATCGTCCAAGTATGGGATAATTAAAACTCCCTTTTTTCGAAGGAGTATCATCATTTCCGCCATAACCTTGGTAAATACCCTCGGTGCCGTGGAGAGTCCAAACGGCAGCGTCTGGAATTGGTAATGGCAGTCCTGTACCACAAATCTGAGGTACTCCTGGTGAGAATTGTAAATGGGGACATGCAGGTAAGCATCCTTGATGTCCAGGGATACCATGTAATCCCCCTCGTCCAGGCTTGCAATAACCGCCCTGAGCGATTCCATCTTGAACTTGAATTTTTTTATGTATGTGTTCAAGGATTTCAAATTTAAAATGGGTCTCACCGAACCGTCCGGTTTCGGCACCACAAATAGTGTGGAATAGTAACCCCGGCCTTGTTGAAGTAGGGGTACCTTGATTATCACCTGCTGGGAATACAGCTTGTGAATCGCTGCTAGCACCGCCTCCCTGTCTGAGGGAGCAATCGGCAAGGCGGATTTTAGGAAACGGCGGGGTGGAGTCGCCTCGAATTCCAGCCTGTATCCCTGAGATACTATTTGAAGGATCCAGGGATCCACCTGTGAGCGGGCCCACTGATCGCTGAAATTCCTGAGGCGGGCCCCCACCGTACCTGGCTCCGCCTGTGAAGCCCCACCGTCATGCGGCGGACTTGGAAGAGGAAGCGGGGGAGGACTTTTGTTCCTGGGAACCTGCTGTTTGCTGCAGCCTTTTTCCCCTGCCTCTGCCTCTTGACAGAAAAGACCCTCCTTTTCCCCGCTTGTTTTTCTGGGACCGAAAGGACTGAACCTGATAAAATGGCGCCTTCTTAGGCTGTGAGGGGACATGGGGTAAAAATGCTGACTTCCCAGACGTTGCTGTGGAAACTAGGTCGGAGAGACCATCCCCAAATAATTCCTCCCCCTTATAAGGCAAGACTTCCATGTGCCTTTTGGAATCTGCATCTCCAGTCCACTGGCGAGTCCATAAGCATCTCCTAGCAGAGATAGATAATGCACTTATTTTAGATGCCAGCCGGCAGATTTCCCTCTGTGCATCTCTCATGTATAAGACTGAGTCTTTTATATGGTCAATTGTTAGCAGGATCGTGTCTCTGTCTAACGTGTCAATATTTTCTGACAGTTTATCTGACCACGCAGCGGCAGCACTGCACATCCAT